>NC_138065.1:53999447-54591947 GCF_964194185.1 Rhinolophus hipposideros | reverse complement strand
TACCCTAACCCTAACCCTAACCCTAACCCTAACCCTAACCCTAACCCTAACCCTAACCCTAACCCTAACCCTAACCCTAACCCTAACCCTAACCCTAACAACAACCCTAACCCTAACAACAACCCTAACCCTAACCCTAACCCTAACCCTAACCCTAACCCTAACCCTAACCCTAACCCTAACCCTAACCCTAACCCTAACCCTAACCCTAACCCTAACCCTAACCCTAACCCTAACCCTAACCCTAACCCTAACCCTAACAACAACCCTAACCCTAACAACAACCCTAACCCTAACCCTAACCCTAACCCTAACCCTAACCCTAACCCTAACAACAACCCTAACCCTAACCCTAACCCTAACCCTAACCCTAACCCTAACAACAACCCTAACCCTAACCCTAACAACAACCCTAACCCTAACAACAACCCTAACCCTAACCCTAACAACAACCCTAACCCTAACCCTAACCCCTAAACCCTAACCCCTAAACCCTAACCCTAACCCTAACAACAACCCTAACCCTAACAACAACCCTAACCCTAACCCTAACAACAACCCTAACAACAACCCTAACCCTAACAACAACCCTAACCCTAACAACAACCCTAACCCTAACAACAACCCTAACCCTAACCCTAACAACAACCCTAACCAATGTTAACCAAACTAAACCACAACTTAACTGTAACACTAAACCCTAACCATACACACATTGCAAACCATAACTAACATTCACCCTAACTCTCATCCACCTCTGGAGCTAAATAACCCTCACAGCTCACGGCACAACAAAACCCACAGCTCTCGGCGCAACAAAACCCACAGCTCTCGGCGCAACAAAAACCACAGCTCTCGGCGCAACAACAACACAGCTCTCGGCGCAACAAACAACACAGCTCTCGGCGCAACAAACAACACAGCTCTCGGCGCAACAAACAATACAGCTCTCGGCGCAACAAACAACAACTCTCGGCGCAACGAACCCCACAGCTCTAGGCGCAACGAACCCCACAGCTCTCGGCGCAACGAACGCCACAGCTCTCGGCGCAACGAACGCCACAGCTCTCGGCGCAACGAACGCCACAGCTCTCGGCGCAACGAACGCCACAGCTCTCGGTGCAACGAACCCCACAGCTTTCGGCGCAACAAATCACACACAGTTTACAGTGCAACATAACTACAACACAGCTTAAGGAGCAGAATGAATCCCTCAACCATAGACAAGAAAAGTGTCACCCAGTATTCTGGTGACAAATACACCAAGGACTTCAACGCAAAATAAGGCCCACCCAAGACTTTAGGGAAAGATCAGTCAAACCTATCACTTGGGACATGGTGACTCACTGTGATTCTGGTGGCCGTGTTTACCTTGTGAACTCCTGTGCTCAGGAGACTGATTGCCTTGCTGATGGCGAAAACCTCTGCTCTCCTGAGCTTATGGCCATATTTATTATGCAAACCCGAGCTCTGGCTGGATTCAGGCAGCCGTGTTTATAGTGCAAAATACTACTTCTGACAGTTTATGGTGGCCACAGCTGTCACATGACTTTCTGCAATCGCGAATCTATAGCTACTTACTCTACAGACATTGGTGACTGTAGTCACCAATATACGCTCTTCATTATCAGGATGGAGCGTGGCATACATCCAGGTAAAGTCTAGGCACACATAGATGCCCTTAATTTTCCAGTGATCTTTGGACAGACTGAAGCACCTACTGCAAACTATCCTGAAGGGATCCACGAGGCGATTTATGAGCCTTTACCCCTTTAACTAAAAGAATTAAAACAACTGGTTTTGCAGTTTAGAGTCAATTCTCCGCATACCATCAGCCTTCTTAAAAGTATTGCTGATGGCAATCGGATGATTCCCACTGATAGAGAAGTTTTCGCTAAAGAATGCCTAACTCCTTCTCAATACCTCCAATTTAAAACTTGGTGGATTGATGGTGCAGACACACGAGAAAGGAATTCATGCTCGTAATATAGATATTTCTGCTGACCAGCTATTAGGGAAGAGACTTTTGACTGAAACACTGATCAGCTAGACATGCAAGAATTGGCTGTTGAACAATTAAAACAAATTTGTCTAGCAGCATGTAAAAGATTGAGATAGATGGTGAAACTCCCTCCTCTTCATAGATTTTACAAGGTCCAGAGGAACCTTATTCAGATTTCCTTGCCTGTTTGCAAGAAGCCGTTAACAAACGGATCCTACTGTCGCAGATATTATTTTTCAAATTATGGCTTTTGAGAACGCAAACTAAGAATGTAAAAGTGCCATTGCCACACAAAAAGGAAAACTGAGGCTATGGAATACCTTAGGCTATGTCAAAAAGTGCGGACAAAAGACCATAAAGCTGCTATGTTGGCTAATGCCACCACAGGGGCAATTCAGGTAAATGACAAGTTTTCTGGCACATGCCATAATTGTGGAAAGCCAGGACATTATAAAAACAATTGCACAGTTAAGGAAAAAAAGCTCCTGCCTGCAAAGTCCTTCTCCGCCCTAGGGTCCTAAACAACCTGGGGTTTGTTCTTGATGTAAACAAGGAAACCACTGGGCCTCTGAATGCCAATCTAAATATCATTAAGATGGGACTGGTCTTATCATTAAGTCTGGCCCGCCCCAGACCCAGACAATAACAGTGGCGTTTGTGAGTCAGGAGGCACCTCAAATTTACCAGAGGGTGCCTCCTCCTCAAACTTATCTGCTCAACAATTAACCCCTGTCACTGAGGGAAGTGCTGCATTTAATATCTGCACGGCTAAAGATGTTCTGATGCTTCCAGGGGAAACCCCCCTTTGTGTGCCCACAGGCATAAAGGGACCAATCCCTCAAACTACAGCTGGACTTCTCCTTGGTTGCTCAAGCTTAACATCAAAAGGAGTTATAGTCCACACTAGAATGATAGATCCATAGTTCAAGAGAGGCATTCGAATTGAAAAGCTGTTGCTGGCTCTCGCTTTTCCCTTGCACCTGTTTGTGAGAGAACAAAGATCAGTTCTCTCCACTTTTCTCTCCACTTATCTCAACGGTGCTGTTACAAAATGAGACTTGACCCTGAGAGGGTACATGCCTCAAGACATCATGGGACCTTGTACTTCAGCTGTTTACAAAGAAAGGTTGATAGGAATAAACATTTTTCTGCTATGATGTATAAGTCTCAAAGACCATGGAACAATGTTCCTTTCTTCTATTTCTATACCTATCAATAAACTACAGTCGGCCTTATTCTGGGCTCCAGTCCTCTCAGACAGAGACTCCTGGGCTTCAAGAGATTTTAACTGCATTAAGTATGTTTGTTTCTTAAAAACTTAACCCAAGCCACCCCTTCTCACATCCTCACTGCCCGTGTTGTACTGGATGCGACGGGTGACCGTGCATCTATGCAACACCCTGCCTGTGAAAGATCCTGGCCACTTTTTCTCGTGAGACTGGTGGGCATGGCTCTCTCGTGACCCTGATTTCAAGAGTTCCTGGCCACTTACTCTCATCGCCTGTTCTTGGTGGAGGGTGATCTGCCCATTTGTGGCATGATGGTGGCTCTTACACAGAATTCGTGCAAAGCTGGACCGTGAAATTACATGAACTTGTTAAACTCACATTCAGTTGGTTATGTGGGAAAATGGTCCGACAGGAATTGCTGACTTTCATTAGACCCAGAGAAAGAATACATGGGAATAGTGCAAGATCAGTCCAACCTATCGCTTGGGAGAAGGTGACTCACTGTGATTATGGTGGCCATGTTTACCATGTGAACTCCTGTGCTCAGGAGACTGATTGCCTTGCTGATGGCGAAAACCTCTGCTCTCCTGAGATTATGGCCATATTTATTATGCAAACCCATACTCTGGCTGGATTCCGACAACCGTGTTTATAACGCAAAATACTGCTCCTGACAGTTTATGGTGACTACGTCTGTCGCATGACTTTATGCAATCGCGAATCCATAGCTACTGACTCTAGAGACATTGGTGACTGTAGTCACCCATATACACTCTTCATTATCAGCTATAAAGCATGGCATACATCCAGGTAATCTCTAAGGAGACAAAGATGCCCTTAATTTTCCAGTGATCTTAGGACAGACTGAAGCACCTAATGCAAACTATCCTCAGGGGATCCATGATGCGATTTATGAGCCTTTCCCCTTTAAATAACTAAAAGAATTAAAACAAGTGATTTGGCAGTTTGGAGTCAATTGTCCCTATACCATTGGCCTTCTTAAAAGTATTGCTGATGGCAATCGGATGATTCCCGCTGATAGGCATGCTTTAGTGAAAACTTCTCTAACTCATTCTCAATACCTCCAATTTAAAACTTGGTGGATTGATGGTGCAGAGACACGGGAAAGAAAATCATGCTCGTAATATAGATATTTCTCCTGACCAGCTATTAGGGAAGGGACTTTGGACTTAGACCGCTGATCAGCTAGATATGGAACAATTGGCTGTTGAACAATTAAAACAAATTTGTCTAGCAGCATGAAAAAGATTGAGATAGATGGTGACACTTCCTCCTCACTTCATAGATTTTACAAGGTCCACAGGAATCTTATTCAGATTTCCTTGCCAGTTTGCAAGAAGCCGATAACAAACGAATCCTGCTGTTGCAGATATTATTTTTCAAATTATGGCTTTTGAGAAGACAAACTAAGAATGTAATAGTGCCACTGCCACACAAAAAGGAAAAACTGATGGTATGAATACCTTAGGCTATGTCAAGAAGTGCGGACAGAAGACCATAAAGCTGCTATGTTGTTTAATGCCAGTAGAGGGGCAATTGAGGGAAATGACAAGTTTTCTGACACATGCAATAATTGTGGAAAGCCAGGACATAATAAAAACAATTTCAAAGTTAAGGAAAAAAAGCTCCTGGCTGCAAAGTCCTTCTCAGCCCTAGGATCCTAAACAACCAGGGGTTTCTTCTTGAAGTAAACAAGGAAACCACTGGGCCTCTGAATGCCAATCTAAATATCATTAAGATGGGACCGGTCTTATCATTAAGTCTGGCGGGCCACAGACCCAGACAATAACAGTGGCGTTTGTGAGTCAGGCAGCACCTCAAATTTACCAGAGGGTGCCTCCTCCTCAAACTTATCTGCTCAACAATTAACCCCTGTCACTGAGGGAAGTGCTGCATTTAATATCTGCACGGCTAAAGATGTTCTGATGCTTCCAGGGGAAACCCCCCTTTGTGTGCCCACAGGCATAATTGGACCAATCCCTCAAACTACAGCTGGACTTCTTGGTCGCTCAAGCTGAACATCAAAAGGAGTTATATTTCACACTGGAATAATAGATCCATAGTTCAAGAGAGCCATTCGAATTGAAAACCTGTGGCCGGCTCTGGCTTTTCCTTGCACCTGTTTGTGAGAGAACAAAGATCAGTTCTCTCCACTTATATCAACGGTGCTGTTACAATATGAGACATGACCCTGAGAGGGTACATACCTCAAGACATCATGGTGACCTTGTGCTTCGGCTGTTTACAAAGGTTGATTGGATAAACATTTTTCTGCTATGATGTATGAGTCTCAAAGACCATGAAACAATGTTTCTTGTATTTCCATACCTATCCATAAAAACCTCCAGTCGGCCTTATTGTGGGCTCCAGTCCTCTGAGACAGAGACTCCTGGGCTTCCAGAGATTTTAACTGCATTAAGTATGTTTGTTTCTTAGAAACTTAACCCAAGCCACCCCTTCTCACACCCTACTGCCCGTTTTGTGCTGGATGCGACGGGTGACCGTGGATCTATGCAGCACCCTGCCTTTGAAAGACCCTGGCAACTGTCTCTCGTGAGACTGGTAGGCATGGCTCTCTCATGACCGTTTAATTTCAAGAGTTCCTGGCCACTTGCTCTCATCGCCTGTTCTTGGTACAGGGTGATCTCCCCATTTGTGGCATGACAGTGGCTCTTCCACAGAATTCGTGCAAAGCTGGACCATGAATCTACATGAGCTTGTTAAACTCACATTCAGTTAGGTATGTGGGAAAATGGTCCTACAGGAATTGCTGACATTCATTGGACCCAAAGAAAGTATACATGGGAAAATGGTTGACAAGGTGTATCCATGTGAAACCAGTCTGAAAAAACGTGCTCAGGAAAATTCCCACAAGCTAACATAGTGCCTTATCCCAAGGCATGCCCTCTCTTCTGAGGCTGAATGATGTGAAGCTGAATGGAGTAATTACGTCTAAGTTTCACCTTACACCTGATCAAGGGCATCCCCTCTACCCTTGTGATGCCTGAAGCCAAAATGGGAACAAGACTATTGAACTGGTCCACAGGTATAGTATTCTTACAGCCATGTTGTAGCACAATAGAGCTGTTTGCACTGAATAAAGTTCCCATCTTCACTGCAATCCCTATTAGGCATTCCTGTTCACATTTTATTATTGCCAATGACACTAGGTTGACAGCCACCTGATGCCAGAGCCAGATTCGACACACAAACCCTGGGTTCTACAACCTGGACTGGGGACCTGACCATTTGCCCAAAGCAGGAGCAGAGACCCTGAGACAATTCTGGAACAGAAACAGGAACCCAAGTGGAGCCATTCACAAAGCCAGAACACAAACACGGATGCTAGACATCGACCGCCAGAGCCTGACATGTGAGGCTGAAGCACAGGTGCTGCACTGCAGACACCAGACCTTGGAGCCACAGCTGGACGTATCCTACAGATGTGGGCGCGAGACCTTAAACTAGCTAACCAGACCTTGAACCTCAGAAACCAGATATAGCCCGATGAGGGACTGAACCTTGGAATCTGAATGCAGAGAGAATCCACGGCTGTTAAGTTTTCCAGGGTTTGGAATTACTGGATAGGAATCTTTTTGGAACAACCATGTCAGTATGATGTTCGGAAAACAGAACGCATCCAAGTTTGTTAGGGGACAAGACCTATGGAGACCCAGCTCTCCCAAAGATGTGACGCTAACTAGAGGCACTGTGGGAAGACTGTGTTAGTAGCCACCGTGCCTTGCGTGATGTGAGACCTGAGATGTGGTAGACATCTGCAGATTTTTATTTCCAGGTTTTCTCACAGCACCACAAACTACAGTAGCCAAAACGGGGTGGCATAGGCTTAAAACCAAACACATGGATCGGTAACGCAGAATGGAGCCCATAATTGAACTCGCATAAATACTGCTAGGAACACTGGACAGCCACATGCAAAACAGCAGTGAGCACTATCTGATACCACAGAAAAACACCAATTCCACAAAACCCTTTCTCTGTCTAGTTTCCTGATAACCGACAACTCTCCACAAACTCTCAGCATACGTTATGAAAAGGAATATTTTCCTTACCTTTGCCGTCTTCGTCCACGTCTCATGGGGAGATACAGAGGTAAAGCAGGTCCAGAAGCATGCTCCATCTTGTCTTTGAAGCGTAGGACCTGAAAAGCAGGTACACAATTTAGCAAGTTCCCTCAAAAAAATAAGCCGGCTGAGTATGTGAGACGTGTGGTGGCGGCTCTGGCCCCTTGGCTCTCTCACACCATTCTTTCCTCTGGCTATCAGGCAAGGCTCTGGCCCCAGGCTCTAAGGTGAGCCTGTGGTCCCTGGCTCTCATAAACACTGCCTGCTTTCTGTGTCACTAGCCTGGTCCCTGGCTTCCCTATCAGACTCACCTTCCTGCTCACCTAGTGATCTGAAAAAGTGGTACAGCGTCATAAAAAAAGGAAACATGAGGTGAGCCTCTGCAAATCTCCCCTGGAATTAAAAAATTGAACTATAACTCCACAAAGGACTCGCTGTGCATCACAGTCAACACGAAGAAGCTCACTACTAAAGTTACCTAAAGGTAGGCAAGTTACAAGAGCAGGGGAGGAGGCAAGGGAGAGGTGCAAACTTAAAAGAATCGGCACAAATAGAGGCAACCAAATATATGGAATATTTTAGAAAACTGAGCCTTCGATAAAGTGATAATATCCAAAATTACTGACCTCATGCAATAATATAAACAATCCAGCTGAAAAATGGTCAAAAAAACCTGGAGACGTTTCTCCAAAGAGGACATACAAATGTCAAATAGACATGTGAAAAAATGCTCAACATCACTAATCAGAGAAATGCAACTAAAAACCAATGAGGTATCACCTCACCCCACTTAATATGGCTACCATCAACAAGACAAACAGTAACAAGGGTCGGAGAGGCTGTGCAGAAAAAGGAAACCTCATACCCTGTTGGTGGGACTGCGGACCGGTGCGGCCGATGTGGAAGACAGTGTGGGGCTTGCTCAAAAAATTACAAGAATTACTATGTGACCCAGCAATCCCTCTCCTGGGTATGTACCCAAAAAATGATACATAAAGAAAAGTGTGCTTTAATGTTCATTGCAGCTTTGTTCACAGTGGCCAAGACATGGAAACAAAAATGTCCTTCAATAGATGAATGCATAAAGAAGTTGTGGTATACATACACAATGGAATGCTGTTTGGCGGAAAAATGAAATAGGACCATTAGTGCCAACATGGATAGATGCTGAGATTATAATGCACGGATGGATCTTGACATTATATAACATTATGTATTGATTATTTCGAAAACTATGGTTTTATGGTTTCCATGACTTATACAGAACTACCTAATGTTGACACATTTCATTTTAAACTATGAATACTCATAGTCATCAATATCATCATTAGTCTTAAGTATTTGGAAGTTGTGACACTCAGTGGCAGATCTTTTGCAAAATTATGTTTGTCATTTGCAGCATAATTTTACAATGCTAAAAAATGCTGTCGTTTGTTTTACATGAATTTTCTTGCATGCAAACTTGAGCTTCCAAACCAAATGACCAAACAAGTGCTATTTCTGAAGACAGCAATGAAATTTAAATATAAATCACATAATACTTGTTACAAATATTAGAAGACAGGTAATTAAAACTTGAGATGGATTGAAATTACTTTTAGTTCTCCATTAAGGACATCCTGAAGTGAAATGTCACATTTTTTAACACTGAATGTGGTGAAGGATAGCTACTAATAACCTCTAGTACCATTTCCTTGATGCATAATGAGTGGCAATAGTTTTAAAGACTATTGCTTTTGCAAATCCAGTTCAATAATGAAAACAATCGGTGCGAATCCAAAGAATGTCTTAAATTTGGGATTATCAGTGATAACTAAAATTCTTTCAACCTTTCTCTATGGGTAACATGTTTATAATAAAATATTGGGGGGAAATATAGTGGACAGCAGGACAGATGTGGACTATGATCTATTGTTTGCCAACTCCCGGTAAATTACACTACGCCAATGCATCACTCTCTTGTTCTTACAGCATTACTGTGAGCCTTGAGTAGTAGTAGGTCAGCACTTTGTATTGTTCTGCAAACTGGTGTGTTATTTTCATTCCTTTGTTCTTGCATGCATATTTCAGAGTTTGATTACCCACTTCCACATATACCACCCTTTATGTATATTGTGGTTAATCTGTTAGGATGTTTCTCCATGTGCCAACCACTGTGTCTTCATTATCTAATAACTACCCTCTCCCCTTCCTTTTTGCTAAAGGATAACTGTGTTTACTTATTGGTTGCCGATAAATTTGACACCTCCCTATTCGTGATTCACTAGATGAATGTTGATTTCTTTATGGATTCAACACTTGAGAAATTTATTGAATGCCAAGTGTGAGCCTGCCACGATTATTAGGCACAGAAGATACCTCAGTAACTAATATCCCTTGTGATAAATTCATCGAGGAATGGGAACACAAATGAATGATAGTGATTTTTTAAGGTGTCCGGTGTCTTAGTTTCATAGGCCTACTGTAACAATCACCAGAGTGTGGGCTTTAAGAACAAACGTATTGTCTCAGTTCTAAAGGCTGTACGCCCAAATTCAGGGTGTTGGTGGCATTGGTTCCTTCTGAGGTCAGTGAGTACAGGTTGTTTTATAGGCCTGTCTCCTTCACTTGTAGACCTGTTTTTCGTGTCTTCACATCATCTTTACGTGTGTCTGCATAGAGTTCACTTTTTAAAAAAATAAGGACAACGGTGATAGTGGATTGGCGATCTAATGACTACTTAAACTTGATTACCTCTGTAGAGATCCTTTCTCCAAAAAGGGCCACATTCTGGTCTTGGGGGACATAATGTCAAAGCATGAGTTTTCAGAGGACACGATTCAATGCATAACAGGCAGGCATGGTAGAATTAATTTCTTTGTAAGGTGATACACCTAAATCTTATCTTTTTCCATAGAGCTATGTGATGAGAGAACTTTTATCACTGAAAATATCTAAAATGTGATTCCTTATGTAGGTAGGAAAAAGCAGTTGGCCTTTCAAACTGAAAGCCCAAATCTGTGGAATCTCTATTCCATTGCAATATGTCTGTTAAATTCATCTGCTTATACATGCCGTTTGTATTTTGTTTTTATCGGATTCCTGTACAGCTGCTGAAACACGGGCAACATAGTTTGGAATTCAGCTAAGGACCAAGTTAACCGAATCAATTTTTCACTTCCTGCCATGTAACAGGAAAGCCTATGCCATGGGTTTCATCAGTGTCTGCTTAATGAATGGTGAATATTAAGAATATGCTTTGCCTATAGCTTTGGACACTGTGATACTGGGATTTTTTAATTCCTCGGTGCTTTTACGTTCCCCTTCGTAAACTGCCAGATTCCTCAGCTAGATGTGAAGGCTGCAAGCGGTTGTAGAAAATAGTGCAGCCCCTAGATTCTGGATCCAAAGTCATCTGGGTTTGGATCCTGGCTTCCTCTAATTCTATCTGTGCAACCTGAGGAAGGTCACTGAGCACACGAAGTGGAAGGTACTACATAAGAACAGATTTACTGTGAAATTTAAATGAGATGGTGTGTGTAACTCACACATCACTTGATGTTTTAAACATAATTAATTTCTTCCCTTCAAATTCTAATTTTGTCTTAGTAGCTGTGGCATTTTAAGTTATTACATCATCACAATGACAGAGGGAGACAGGACAATATTTGAGAGAGCTATGAGTGCTTGTCTCTGGAGAGATCATGGGGCATATTTACTTTCTCTACAATACCTCATTTTATAACGTGCTATGCCATGTGTCAGGCATTATAATATTGAGACCCATCAAGCGCTAGCTATTTTTTAATTGAATCTCCACCGTTACTAGCTATGTGAATTGTGGCAAATTACTTAAAACTTCCAAACTCTAGTTCCCTTAACTAGAGGGGGGAGAACAGTATGTTCCTTGTAGGGTTATAGATAATAATCTAATGCAGTAAAG
This sequence comes from Rhinolophus hipposideros, assembly GCF_964194185.1. NCBI lineage: Eukaryota > Metazoa > Chordata > Mammalia > Chiroptera > Rhinolophidae > Rhinolophus > Rhinolophus hipposideros. The sequence continues at coordinate 54,580,688 of NC_138065.1, read as the reverse complement.
GGCTCAGTAGATGGGGTACCTCATACTCAGCTGTTAGTAGGTTTTAAAATCAGCAATGATGGGTACAGCTTATTGACATTCTCTTGGAGATGAAGGTTTTTCCCAACAAATGCCTGATTTTCTGAGTATTTCTTAACATCAGCTTTACTGAGGTACAATTTACAGAGAGCAAACTGGGCCCATTAAAGGTGTTTAGCAAATGAATACACATGCAACCACCATCAACAGACACATCGCTCCCAGTGGTTCCACTGTGGCCGTTTGCAGTCCATTGCTCTCCCATCCCCAGCCACAGACAACCAGTGACTTATCTGTTGTCATTATGCATTATGTGTTTTACAATGGCATATACAGGAGTCAGAGTGTATTCTTGTGTCTGACTTCTTTTACTTAGATGCTTTTGAGATTTAACCGTGCAGTTGAGTAATTCGTTTGTTACATTTTATTGCTCAGTAGAATTCCATTATATAGCTATATTTGTTTATCAATTCACATGTGAATTGTTATACATGACATCTGTCATTTACAGGGACATAGGTTTTCAATTAAAGAATTGGATTTGATTCATATAACTGTATGTTTACTATTTTAATGACATGCCAAGCTGTTTTCCACAAAGGCTGCACTATTTCATAATCCCACCAGCAATGGATGAGGTTTCTATGTGCTCTAGAAGTCTACCTTTTTTTTTAGTTGTGCTACTGGCTGTGAAATACCATCTCCTCGGGGTTTTCATTTGCATTTCCAATGCTGAGCCTCTTTACATGGATTTAATGCACAGTCAATCCTATGTATTCTTTTAAGTGAAGGATCTGGTAACATATTTTGGGTGTTTGTCTTACTACCTAACTTAGGAGTTATAAGGGCTCTTTGTATTATGGATGCATGTTTGTCAGATAAATGTACTGCAGATATAACCTATTCTGTGGCTTGCCTCTTTTGTAACTAATGGTGCTTTCAAATGACATTGGGGCTTTTAATTTTTTAACAATTCTGAATAGTTTTCTTTTTTGATTCTTGCCTTTTTGCAATAATATTTCCCTTGACCACTGCCAAACATATTCTCCTATGTTTTCTACATATCGTAAACTTTTGGCTTTCACATTTCTGTTTGTGATGCATTTAGTTATTTTTGTATGTAATGTGTGATACAGGTAGGATTAAATCCATACAAATATCCTGTTATTATGCCATAATTTGCTTCAAAACTAATTTTTCAACATTGAATTGTTTGCCACTAGTGTAAAATTTTAATGGGTGTGTACATCAATTTCTGAATTGTTTTATTGACCTATATCCTTATGCCTACATTTCATTAGTGTGGTTCATGTACAGGTGACACAAGAATGGGTGTCATTCACACATAGCACACGAGATGGAAGCAGAGAGCATTTCCCTGCCCACCCTCAAATTGAAAATCCAGGCCCCTGGGACTGAGCTCACTGTGAGAGAAATCCTGTTTATGGCCCTTCACAGTGATAATGGACCGCACTTTAAAGGTAAGGAGATATAGGCATTTCGCTGCAAACATAGCACAGAATGGGGGTATCACATCCCTTATTATCCACAAGCATCAGGCTTGAGAATGGCTGGCTTACTACAAGAGAAATTAAGGAAATTGAGACAAAATTCTTAACATTGGAAAGATAATTTACATATGTCCTTATGACACTTCCGATGGATTGCACCTAGATCCAACCTGGCAGTAAAAGGTCTGCAAATAATGGCTGGAGTAATTGATGCAGATTCTGTTGGTGAAATTCAAGTATTGCTGCCTAATGTTAGGCCTGAAGCCATCACCCTCGATGCACAAGACTGCATTACACAATTATATTCCAATATCAGAAAGGGCAATGGCAGTTAGATGCCCTTCATCCTACAACTATCAGGGCGGAATTATTCAGCTCCAATGAGCTAAAGGTAGGGGCAAGAGTGTGGGTCAAGTGTACCCCTACTGCCACGGCTATTAAGGCCAAAGTGGTTACTGAAAGAAGTAATAATACTTTTACAGTAGTGTTTCCTGGTCAAGAAAAAATTGAAATTCTGCCCGGTAATCAAATGTTTCTTCAGGAATAAAAAGTGCTCTTGGAATTGTATGGCCAGAGCCTTCCTGATTCTGATTTGATTTGGACGATACCAGCGGAAGAGGGACCCATCTACTTCCAATGTAATGAAAACATCAAGACCTACCTAGCCAGGAATGTAAAATATTTCTAATTTCTGCTTGACTACAGGGACTTGTGTTGAACAAGCTTTACCTTCTTATTTGAAAGCACTGTGCATCCCCAGTTGGACTCAAGCTACAGATTTCACCAAAGACCCTGTACTGAGAGGAAAATATATTGATGTAGATCAATTAAGCCTCCATTACCGTTATAGGACATATGATGTGTTTTCTATCCGGGTTCAAAATATGACTCAACTTTGTGGTTGTCTTTTCTTTACCAAATGTTTTAAATGAATTAAGGATATATCTCATTTTAAATGTAATATTATGTTATGGTAGGCCAAGTAATTTCCTATGTAAAATTATATTATGGAATTTTTAATCTGGAGAGAAGGCCTATTCTCATACTTTCTGCAGGTATTGGAACCTGAATAGGGCGATTTACTGTATTCATGCCTCAAATAAGTAACACTGACATGATGACCCCTGTAATTAAAGACAGACAGACTAACTCGAAATTGTGTATATGATCTATCCTTATTTACCCCGCAGAATATATTTCCCTTACTTTGTTCTCCCAGCCATGTCCATTGCTTCAAATGTTAAGATAAGTCACTTCGAATGTAGCATGGATAAGGCCATTAATGCCATTTCGAAAGCTACGTCACAAATTAATCAAGAATTAGGTGAAGTTAGGGAAGCAATATTGGAGAATAGGGCTACTATTAATTAGCTCCCGCTATGACATAATCATGGGTGTAAAGAGTTTAAGGGAATGTGCTCTTTTAATCTGATAATACGAGCTAATTAAATAATACCTCAAGGACTTGCGTGTTTTATCCAAAAATATTACACAGAGAGAGGGCTTCTTTGGCCTGGATTTATCTGCTATTACAAATTGGATCGGGTCTTGGTGGCCAAATTTTAAAGAATGGATATATTTGTTTATTGCTTTTATTGCTATAGTGTTATATACCTGGTGCTGTATTCAATTTACCCATTATGTACTCAAGCATGTACTTTGTTATCCTAACCAACAACCATATGAAATATACCCCAAGATAGAAGTCACAAAGGGTCAAGGACCAAATATGAAGTAATCACAATGTGAGTTATGTGCCCCCTTTTTGCCTTCCACTTGTTACGTAAGGAGAACGTGATGTCCGCGCGGCACCCAGAAACTGACTCCACAGTAAGCAGGAATAAACTTGGGAAGGCCTCGCCAGCTACCCTGGTTGAACAATAGCTGACCCGCCAGTGGAACCCATGAATGGGATCACGTAGGTTACCCTGTGGCCATAGTATCTTCATGTACATTGTGAAAGTGCCGGAATCATGTCCCCCTACCTTCAACCACAGTTAATTACCCAATAACTTCGGAGTCATTGTCCCCATGCTTACTGATTGTAATTGCTATGGCCTAACATTTTCCCGACTGATAATCTATTGGAAAAAAACATAATTAGTTTCCTGGGAGCCCTAGTCGGAACTCTACAACAGGAGGATCACCGGACACACCTGAAGCCAAGACGTTGTCTCAGTTCCCCAGCACCTTGGAAACACTCTGACTTTGCTTTAGTCTCTGTATCTTACTTATTGCGTCACGTAATACGTAGTATTTTGCTGCCTCAAGTCCATGTCAGTGTACATGGGGAATGCGTATTCAACAACCAAAATCTGTGGCCACTTATATCACAGCCCCTTAATGCTACAGGGAGGAACGTGAGACACAGAAAGATCTCTTGCAAGCTTGTCATGAGCAAATATGCAGCAAGGTGCTTCCTGGTATTGCACACACTAGGACGGAGGCCATAGACAAAATATTCTAATTGATCATAAGGCCGAGCTCTCGGGACATATGAGAGGATGAAAGGAGAAATCAGACAGAGACTAGAAATGTGAGACCCACGAGCACTCATACTAAATAACAATGAGCCACTACCCAAGAAAAGAGTCACAAATATTTTCTCCTTCCAATAAGAATTAGGGAGAGAAAAATATTCTCACCAGTTTGCCTTGAACCACACCCTACAACAGAAGAGTGTGTCTGTGAGTGTGTGTGTGTGTGTGTGTGTGTGCTGAGGGGGTAAGAATCCTTACCTTAGGCAGACCTGTGTCACATGCCCCAGGATCTCCTGGTCTCCAGCAGCCGATCTCCTGGTCTCCAGCAGCCGATCTCCTGGTCTCCAGCAGCCGTTTGTCTTACACCACATCCTACAATGGAAATCTGGGGGGTTTGTGTGTATGTTTCTGTTTGTGTGTGTCGACGTGGTAAGAATCCTTACCTTACGTAGGCCAGTGTGAGATGCCCCAGGATCTACCAATCTCTAGCAGCCTGGAGGCAAAGTCCGGCTTCCATCCCTCGAGTCTGTTCTTCTTACAGCACCAAGTCTGCGATGAACTTTCCTCGACCCTCTGTGTGTGTGTGTGTGTGTGTGTGTGTGTGTGTGTGTGTGTGTGTGTGTGTGTGTGTGTGTGTCGACCGCGTAAGAATCTTACCTTGCGCAGGCCAGTGTCCGTTCGCCAGGATCTCCCGATCTCTCGCAGCCTGGAGGTGAAGTCCGGCTTCCAGCGAGAGAGTCTGTTCTGCTCACAGCACCGAGTCTGCGATGAACTTTCCTCGACCCTCCATGTTCTTCTGGCTACTCTAATAATCAAACAGACACGAGAAAGATTAGCAAGAGAAAATAACCCAATGTAATACATACGAGGTAGGACAATGAAGTTCATGAACTCATCCTACAGAAAATGTGACATCCCTCATTGCTGAATATAGCTATGGTAACCTTCGAAGTACTCCCCTTCAGAAACCATGCACTGGTGCCAGCGCCTAGTCCACCCCTCGAAGCAGTTTTGGAGTTCTTTTTCTGGAATGACCAGAACAGTCATCATGGAACGATACGCTTGATGTCATGAATGTCATAAAAATGTCTTCCTTTCAATATTTCTTTTCTCTTCGGGTAAAGGAAGAAGTCACTGGGGGCCAGATCAGGTGAGTAGGGGTGTTCCAATAGTTATTCGTTTACTGACTAAAAACTCACAGACAGTGCCGTGTGAACTGGTACATTGTCAAGATGCAAAAGCCTGAATTGTTGGTGAAAACTTCAGGTCATCCTTTAAATGCAGCCTTTTCTGCACTTCCACATAGTAAACTTGATTAACTGTTTCTCTAGTTTATACAAATTCATAATGAATAAGCCCTCTGATATCAAAAGAGGTGAGGGACAAGTTCGCGAACTTAATTGTCACACCCCGAACATATGTATGGGAACCCACACACAAGTGTCAGAGACCCCACAAGCAGAAGAGGTACAGAGAAGGGGAAGTGCGTACTGAACACATCCTGAGCTAGGGCTGAGCTTACGTGACCTTGGGGCCTCAAAGAGCAAGGGCACAAAGATTAGAGCAGATGATCAGTGACTATCAGCTTGCCCTGCCCTCTAGGCGGGTAACAGAGGTGGTGGCTGATGATCATTATGGGCAAAGCCCCTATTTCCCATTATTCTGCATAACTAAGGGAGGGCCAGAAGTTTATCATCAGCCTGAGGAGAAAATTAACCTTAGCTCTAACAAACCACCCACCACAATCACATCTAGGAGTGACCTGTACTGAACTCCCTCAGCTTTTTTTGAAAATTACAGCCAACGCATGGATAAGATAATGCAAAAGAAGAAATAGACCCAAAACATATTGCTGGCAGGTGAAATAAAATAAGCTGCGCTGCGTAGACAGCCAAAGTTGGCTCTTAATATTTGTGTGAAAAGCACCTCAAGGTTTGTATTCATTCGTCCTTGGCAAGGGAGCCATGGAGGCATGGAGTCTGTGTTTCAAAACCACACTAGACCTCCATGTTTTCCGTCCGTCTGTCATTATGAAACATAAATTATTCATTTATCCAATGTGACACTCAATATATGATTAATACAACTTTGGTACTTAAGGTTAACATGTCTTTTCTTAGTAATCCAGTACCAAATTAAAACACAAAACTCTTAAGACAACATAGGATCTACTGAGATCACAATAACTCTGAACAAGGACCTTAGGAAATTCTTACAAAATAAATTACCAAGAAGCATACTTGTTTTTTCCATTCTTTGTTATTTATCTAAATATCATGAACCTTCAGTACAACACATTTATGTATCTTACCAAGCGGTCCCCCCCTTTTAATAGAAGTTGATATTGTTTGTTGTGGGCACTTCAAGTGTTTAAAAAAACAAACTGGAGTCTAAATTGTCAAGCTGGGAGCACAGAAGAATAGCATTTACAGGTGACATCCAAAACGGTGTCATTCCCAAAATGCCCACGAGATGGCAGCAGAGAGCGTTTCCTTGCTCTGCATTTCAATGAGAAACCAGACACCAGGGAATAAGCTAACTCCCTGTCAAATAAATCCCGTTTCGGGCCCTTCACAGGCCTCCTCTCACCCACTGCTCCCCTTTTCCACATAAGGCAGAGAGGAACAAACAGATAAATTGGACATCCTCAAAATAAAAAACGTACATGCATCAAAAGGAGCTATCCAGAAAGCGGAGGCAACACCTCAAATGGAAGAACATAGGTACACATATACCTGCAAGAGTCTTATCCTGAGTAAAGTATTTTTACAACTAATGGACAAAGACAACTGAAATTTTTAAATGACCTGAACAGAAGCTTCTCATAGTCCATAAAAATGGACAACAGACACTCCAAGATGTTAAACATCATTAGTCATGATGGAAATGCAAATTAAAGCTACAATGTAAAACCCCTTCACATGAAACAGAATGGCTATAATCGGAAAAAACAAATGGCAGCAACAATGTGGAGAAATTAGAACCCTTAAATATTCCTTCTGAAAATGTTAAATGGTGTGGGCTGGGTGTACTATAGTTTGGAATTTCCACCCCATAAAAAATTCCTGTGTGGTTCAACAAATCCACTTATAGAAACAGACCCCTCTAAATTGGGAACAGATCTTCAAACAAACACTGATACATGAATCCACAGCATCACTGTTCACAATAGCAGAGGCCTAAACAATCCAAATATCCATCTTAGTCAGCAGTGAAAACTAAGGAATACTGCAGGGCCACACCAGGTGGATGCAATTATGAACATATTGATGATTTAGAAATATTTCCCCATAGCACACACAACTTTTAATGTGGCAGAAGACATGTTTACTAATACACCAATATATTTAGTTCCTGTACAATAAATAGCAAAAAATTTATAAATCTTCAGTAATTAGTGTTTCCTTATTTTCTCGTATTTGGAAATAGTCTAGACATTCAATACATATCCATCATTAATTTGGATAACAAAATTTTCAAGTTTCAAATTACCAAAGACATCTAGAACACTTTTTCTATGCTTATGTATAACATAATTATCACTAAAAAGTTTACCTCAATACTATACATTTTCATAGTATCTATTTTATATATTAAAAATTATGAGATTTCAAAATTATTTTATAAACCCAGTTAAAAAAAATCTTTCCAAGACATGACTATGTGATAAAACCAAACTAAATCCAGCTTTAAGATTAAATATTTCACCAGATCAGCTGATCCTGAAAAGCATGAGTTAGTTTATATTTTATTTACTTATATAAGCATTTAATTTCTTCAAACCAATCAATTATTACAAACTAGTAACAACGTCCAGAGCTACAAACCCATCTTACCACACACACACACTGGTTTCACACAGATCACAAATTAACACAATTAGTAATAACTACAGAGAATACACAAGATGTTTTACCAACAGCTGGTTGTCACAAGAGCTCTATAACACAATTCAAATTTAGAAGTGTTTCCTAATATAGGACCCATTGTCTGTACATGGAGAGTGAGGACTAAATAGTGAGACACCAAACAGCCTCCTTACAGCTCAGGCCAGGAGGCCAGAGGCCCCTCCACAGAATGCAGAGGAAGCAGCCCTCCCATAGGCAAAGGGTCACCCACAAGTGAGAGAAAGCAGAGACGTTCGTCACACAGGTGGTCAGGATGGTGGGTTGAACAGGGTGTCTCAATTCTCCCACAAAATGTGAGGCACCTCCAGCCCCAAATCCAATAATTTGTGGTCCCGGCAGGTGCTACTGGACCGTGATGGGTACATTACTAACAGGTAAGGAAGGCTGGGGGGACAGATGCCCCTTATGGGCAGAGGCCCCTCAGGACACATGCCCTTGGGAGCTGGCACAGCCAGGCAGAGGCGCACTGGGAACCCCAGCTTCTCCCACTGGCCACCAGACTCCATGGAGTAAGTGCACCTGGCCGATGGTGGGGACCGGAGAGGATTGGCTTCCTAGGTCACAAAGCCAAGCTACTGAGACACAGAACGAGAAGGAAAGAAAAACCTCAAGTGGTTTTTAGATGGGGACCCACAAAGTTTGTCTCCACAGACGCCGGTCTGGGGAGAACCACTTAACTCCCCACCCTGTGGGGTCGGCTCTAGTGACAGGATTACGGGAACCTTTGCCTGTGTTCTGTCCCCATGGTAGTTCCTTCTTATGACAAAGGACATGCAAGACAGCCACAGAAAAAATGAACAAATCTGGGAGGAAAGAATAAAAACGCTAGTCTCCAGGTACAAGAAGTGAGCCTCCGCCATGCAGGGTGTCATGCAGCGTCTCTAGTCCCACTCCCCACACAAGAACACAGGATATGGTGAGGCCAAAAATGCACACCAACGGACCACAGATAGGGGAGTCATACCACTATTCTCGCTGGCGGCTGGGTTGGAGACGGGGAGCAGGAGCCACACAATCCGCGGCCTGCAGTTGAGCGGGCGACTCTTCTGGCTGCGCCATTTTTCCTGCGGGGCGGCCTGCGGGGTCTGAGCTCCCGCTCCACAAAGAACACAGGATATGGCTAAGCCAAAAAGGAACACCCATGGACTTATAAGTAGTGGAGTCATACCACTGTATTCTCTCGCGGGCTGGCGAGACCCACGCAGTAGCCACACGACGCGGCACTCCACCGTTCACATCTCTGCCTGACAACCAACCAACCAACCAATCAACCAAACAGTTACATCAGTAGCCAATTGGCTAATCGGTTACAGCTGATGGCCAACCAATCAGTTGATGGTCATGCACCACCGGAGCCAGCACCTCCCCACGTGAGGCCGAGAGCCTGGATACTGCTCTCTGGGACTCTGTCCCCACCTACCGTCTGCTTCTCTGCCAGCCAATCTCACTTGCTAACTGCAATCCGCCATGTTAACGGCAATCCACGCAGGCTTGTTTAGCCAAGTCAGTTACGTTAGTGGCTAATGGCTAACGGGTACCACCTGATGGCCAACTAGTCACAGCTGATGACCATCTACTATCCGAGACAGTACCTTTCCAACCTGGAAAATGCTCTGGGACTCTGTCCCCACATCTCACATTTTCTTCTGCAGATCTAAATTTAGAAAACATAGAACTTGCACCCCTAACTTCAACCCAACTGCAGAGACCAGGAATTGTAATACATGCACACCAAAAATTCACACAACCATGAAATTTCCAAAGAGTGAGAAGAAATCATGTAAATATGACATTTTAGACAAGGGTGGGATTGGGCTCTTAATCTTTACATGTGCAAATGACAGATTTACAGATAATTCAGGAAAGCTGAACACATGTGGCAGGTAAATTTTGTGAGGCTCCTGCATGGAGTATTCCTGTCTACTGCTAAGGGGACTGCTCCGGGTTTTATTTTTGCTTCAGTTTTTGAGGTAGGAAAAGGGGAGCCAGGCTGCACGAGAGGCTTGCAATGTTAAAAGTACCCCTTTTGGAGTTTTTATTTTATTTACCACAGCAGACGTGGGGCAGTTATAGCTGTTTCCATTTCAGATCTACTCAGCAGAGTGCCTGGGCAGATGCTGACTTTCTAATTTCCATCAGACTGATAAAAATCATCTTCCATTTTTTTCAATTTTCTGATTGGTTATTAAATCCTTTAAAACTGTAAACATACCAGTTCTCTAAATCTTAAATCTCCGGAAAGATTTTTAACATGTGCTCATCCCTTGATTTTCCCTTCTGCCTTTTTTAAACCTTATATTGATTTTAGCATCTGATAGGACCCAAGAAGATAAATAATTCATTGAAAAGATTAAGAATAGTTCGATTTCCTTGTATGCCTTTTATTAAAAATGTGGTCATGAGAGTTCTCTAACACATTTTCCAAATTAGAAGTTTTTCCAATTCAAAGGATCCAGTCTAACCACTGATGGTACGATTTTTAATAGCTACTCAAACCAATGAGCCTTTTCAATGCTTACACAAGGAAGCCAAACCATTTCTGTCCCTGTGCTATTTCCTTATGACAAATGACACAAGAGACAGACACGAAAAATGTCCCATCTCTGGTAGGCAACATTCAATAAAGAAAACATGTCAGTCGCTATTTCTGAGAAGCTAGCTTGACAAATATATTTTTGTCGGGCGGAGGACCCTGCTCGCTGCGCCATTTGTCGTGCAGGGTCTCCGCTCCCGCTCCCCACATAAGAACGCAGGACACGGTAAGGCCAAACAGGAACACCCACGGAGCCATAGATAGGGGAGTCAAACCAATATATTCTCGCTGGCGGCTGTGCTGGAGACACAGGAAGCAGGATCTACATAATCTGCCTAACAGCAGTCCGCGCTTGCCAGCCACCATCTTCTTGCTAGCCCCCATTCCTTTCTGCTAGCGTAGCCACAGCCGTTATATTAGTGGCCAATGGCCTACGGGTTACAGCTGACGGCCAACTAGCCACAGCTGCTGGCATCTGATCACAGTTGATGGCCATTTACTACCCGAGCCAGCACCTTTCTATTGTGAGGCCGAGAGCCTGGAAACTGTTTTTTGGGGTTTTGTCCACACACTCCACCCCTACAGGGTCTCGCCTCACAATCTACGCAACAAGCGTCTTCTGTGAGGGGCCCTGTGCAAGGAGCCTGGAGGTGAATGCACTATCCTGAACACAGCCAGGCTCTCTGGGCACAGCCAGTGTTTCTCAGGGCACCACCAGTACTTCTGGGCACAGCCAGACTTCCTGGGCTTCTTAAGGTACCAACAGTCTCCCCGGGCACAGCCAGAGTTTCTCAGGGCACTGCCACTCTCTCTGGACACAGCCAGCCTTCCTGGACACAGCCAGGGCTTCTCAGGGCACTGCCACTCTCTCTGGACACAGCCAGACTTCCTGGACACAGCCAGGGCTCTCAGGGCACTGCCACTCTCTCTCTGGGCCTCTCGGGGTACTGTGCTGGAACAACAGCGGCTCACATCAAGGTGCTTACATATTATCAATGGCGGCCAGTCAAGACACAAAAGCAAACATCAAACCAGTCCCACTACATGGTGGTATGTTCCCAAACAGTCAAGCGTTCAATAAATTAGGGATAGAAGGCAATTCCCCATAGTCCATAGTCATTCGCCAGGGCTGTCCTGGGGGTGAGGGATGACCTTGACCTCACCCTCATGTCCCACGGAGGACTCAGCATGCATTTCCTCCTGGGACAAGTCCCCCATCCGGGCTGCCTCAGCAAGCAGTTCCCAGCCCACAGGGCAGCAACAACCTTCGCTTTCTCCGCTTTCTCCGCTTTCTCCGGCCTCTGCTGGTTGGGGAACCATCCACATCTTTCCACCCCTCCACGGGAATCGAGCTCTCCGGCAGCTGCTCCTCCTGGTCTTCCTCAGACGGAGCTTTCATACGCACAAACTGCTCCACTGCCCTTCGGAAAGCTTTGGCCAGCACCGTATCCTGCCGACTACGCCATGTGTCGGGCGGAGGACCCTGCTCGCTGCGCCATTTGTCGTGCAGGGTCTCCGCTCCCGCTCCCCACATAAGAACGCAGGACACGGTAAGGCCAAACAGGAACACCCACGGAGCCATAGATAGGGGAGTCAAACCAATATATTCTCGCTGGCGGCTGGGCTGGAGACACAGGAAGCAGGATCTACATAATCTGCCTAACAGCAGTCCGCGCTTGCCAGCCACCATCTTCTTGCTAGCCCCCATTCCTTTCTGCTAGCGTAGCCACAGCCGTTATATTAGTGGCCAATGGCCTACGGGTTACAGCTGACGGCCAACTAGCCACAGCTGCTGGCATCTGATCACAGTTGATGGCCATTTACTACCCGAGCCAGCACCTTTCTATTGTGAGGCCGAGAGCCTGGAAACTGTTTTTTGGGGTTTTGTCCACACAATTTTCTTGCCAATCTACATGTAAAAGAGAGGAAAACGACATGACGCACGTCTAAATTCTCCCAAAACCATCAGAAATAGACCAGAAAGGCTGACAGGGTGAACAAAATTGCCACTTACCTCTGCTTAGCAGAGGTCCCCGAGGTCTCACCTGCAGCAGTTTCCAGGAGCTAGCAGTGCCCCGGCCAGTAATTTTTATCGCAGGCTTGCCCAATACTGTGGGAGCCTTAAAAAATTATTTCTTTTGCTCGAACCGGTAACTGTGTTATCGGCAAGCAAGGCAGACCCATCATAAGAAGGCATTCCAGGATGTAGGAACAACGCCTCATAAACAAAGGCAAGCAAGCAGAGGAAATATTAAAAGACAGAAAATATATCCACAAAACGCAAGCATGGACCAACCCAAAAGTAAAAGCAACTGTGCTGCAACAAAGAAAATTTAGGTTTATATTGGAAACAGGGCAGGAAATGTTCAGGGGTGGAGTCCCAAGGTGATCCAGGGAGTTTCCAAACCTCCCAGGGTATGCCTTTGAAGCCAAAGTCTTCCCATTAGAGTAGGGATTGCCTTGTAGGAACTGTCCTGGGACACCAGGGGTGTAGATTTTTCCCTGCCTGTAATGCTAATACTGGAATAACCCATTACAATTAGCTGTAGCTGCACCTTTTCTTAGAACTGATCTCATCTCCTCTTTTCTTTGTTTCCCCTCAAGTCTTCCTTCCTTTCCTCCCCCCTCTCACCTTGGCCCTGTTCTCTCTGCCTATAATAACAACTTCTAGCTGAGCTGATCATAAATTAACAGAATCAGAAGATAACATCGAATTTTAACATATGCGAATGGAGAATTCACATACATGTAAAAATTCAAAAGGCAGACAGGTCAGATTGGGTAATTTGCAGGTAATTTAGAAAGTGTGGCACACTCACAGAAGTAAATTGTTGTTAGGCAACCAGAACATAACTGGACATGGGGCAAGGGTTGTCAGCAGGATCCACTGCGCCTGTTCACACCTTATCTTAAGGAGTTTATGCCAAAGTTGTTTCCCTAAAGCAGGAATGAAGTAAGGTCTCTTGGAGACTGGAAAGGGTCGCTGCAAGGTGAAGACAAGAGCATGAGGACAGAAAAGGGGCCAAGGTTAAATCTTATGAGCTCAGGAGACTGAAAATAACCACATAGGATGGTGTGAACATAAGAATTCCTAACTAGGGAGGGCCATGGCGGGAAGTCACATCCATGTCCGCAGCTTCCTTGACAAAGGTCAATCTTTATCATAATTGAGCCTGTCTGTTGTGTTTCTTGCAACTGAAACTCCCTCACAGAGAGTGCCCTGTGAGCTGGTACACTGTCGTGATACAAGAGCCCGAACTGTTGGTGCAAAGTTCGTGTCGTCCTTTTTGTACAGACTTTTCAGCACTTCCACATAGTGAACGTGGCCAACTCTTTGTCTACTTAGACAAAGCCACAGTGACTAATGCCTCAGATATCAAGAGGTGAGCGACAAGTTCCCGAACTTAATCGTCAGATCCCCTACATCTGTCTGGGAACCCTACACACAAGAGTCAGAGACCCCACAAGCAGGAGAGGTAGAGAGATGGAAGGGGAAGTGCCTATTGAACACATCCTGACTTAGGGCTCAGCTCAGGTGACCTTGGGGTCTCAAAGAGCCAGGGCAGAAGATTAGAGCAGATGATCAGTGACTATCAGGTTACCCTGCCCTCTAGGCTGGTCACACAGAGATGGTGGCTGATGATCTCATTATGGACAAAGCCCTTATTTCCCATTATTCTGGATAGTTAAGGGAGGGCCAGAAGTTTATAAAATGGCTGAGGAGAAAATTACCCTTAGCTCAAAATAATCTGAACTCCCTCAGCTTTTTTTGAAAATTACAGCCATAGGATGGATAAGAGAATGCACAAGAAGAAATAGACCCAAAACATGTTGCAGGCAGATGCAATAAAATAAGCTGCCCTGTGTAGACAGCCAAAGTTGGCTATTAATAATATTTGTGTGAAAAGCACCTCAGGTTTGTATTAATTCGTCCTTGGCAAGGGAGCCATGGAGGCATGGAAGGAGTCTGTGCTTCCAAAACACACTAGTCCCCCATGTTTCCCATCCCTATGTCATTACGCAGCAACATAAATTATTCATTTATGCAACGTGACACTCAATATATGATTAACACAACTTGTAGTACTCAAGGTTGACGGGATTGTTTTCTTCACAATCCAGGATGAGATTAAAACAGAAAACTCTTTTAAGACAACATAGGATCTTTGCTTTGTAGACAGAAAACTTTTCATAACATCTCTGGAGCTGGACGATGAAGGAAAATTTGGCCTTTAACAAAGTCAAAAAGCACCAAACTCCGCTGCTACGGCAACTTAGTTTTCATATTGAAGTTCGTTTACTTCATTGAAAGTAATCCACCCTTATCTGGCTTGACCATACACAACACTTCTTTTCTCAAGATTTCTCTGTCCAGTCTACCTTCACATTCGGGTCCAGTGTAACCTGTTTCCCATTCTGAAATGACCAGCTTCAAAGTTAACTGCCTTTCCTTGAAAAACACATCTCCACATCTCACACCTTTTTTCTAGACCCAAGACATATCCTGTGTTTCTTATATACACCTATTAATTTTTATTTGTGACTTTCATTACATACCAGAAGTCTTAACTTTAAAAAAAGCCTTCATTTCCAGTGAATACTAAAAATTAAGCACTTTGACTATTACACGAGTACTCTTACACTGACATTCATGAACAAATTTATCACTTTCTACAAATCCAACAGGTCTCTGCAACTTACGCCAAAGTGTGGTTTTAGTTGAGTGACAGTTGCAGACGATGGCTCTGATGGAATTAATACAAAGGGCTGGTGAACAAGAGAATGATGCTGAGAGTAGGGCAATCTCACAGTGATAAAATAGCATGGCCACTATCTGAAGACTGTCAAGAGAAGATGCTACATTGGTTAGTGAGAGGTGCAAACACAAGGGAAAGAAACAGCAGTGGAGAGAAGATGATTGACTGGCTGAGGGACTTGTGGACTGAGAGGACTCAGAGCCAAACCTAAAACTGGACGACTTACTCCAAAGGGGAAATTGTGGCATACATTATGAGTTCACTTTATCTTTTAACAAGAGAAAAACAACCATAAATCAACCGTCTCCTCAACTGGAATGCAGTCCTTCCTATCGGGGTACTGTTAACACACTCCACTGGGAATGGACACGAGATGGGGTACTTCAAAAGAAACAGAAAAGTTATTGAGTTCCCTTAAAGATGAGAAATGCCCAGTGATACTCTGGATAAAAACGCTTAACTAAATTAAAATTAAAACACATTTAACAATATAAGAGTGATCAGGTTGTCTTCTAAATGTAATTAAGTCAGAGACACGTTAAAAAAAAAAAAAGACGAACCCTCACAAGTGAGTTGCAATCCAACTGCTGAACCCTCTCTAGAATGTTACAACGAACAGGAGAAATCACACTCGGTATCCCATGTCACCGTCTACTGAGGTCCCAGCAACTCTCAACAAGGGCCTTAGGAAATTCTTACAGACAAAACATCAACTTCACAAGAAGCATCCTTGTCGTTTCTCATTCTTTGTTTCCTTGTTATCTAAGGAGAATGAACGTCCAGTAAGACACGTTTGTGTATCTCTTACACAGCGTTGCCCCCCTTTAATTGAAGTTGATATTGGTGACGTTGTGGGCATTTCAAGTGTTTAAAGAAACAAACTGGAGCCTAACTTGTCGAGCTGGGAGCAGAGAAGAAGAGCATTTCCAGGTGACACCGAGACGGGTGTCGTTCCCAACGTTGTCCACGAGGCGGCAGCACAGAATCACTTTCCCCGGCGACCAGCAGCACAGGGTGTAAATTCCAAAATGCCCACGAGATGGCAGCAGACACCGCTTCTTCGCTCCGCGTTTGGATGACAAACTGGACACCTGGGAAGAAGCTCCATCGCTGAGAGATAAACCCCGTTTCGGGCCCTTCGCGGGCCTCCTCTCACCCAGCGCTCCCCCTTTCCAGATTAGGCAGAGACGGTTCTTATCTCCGTTTCACATGGGACTTGAACGGGAGACTGATTCTCACACAGTCCTGAGTCCAGGACAGAGGCCGAAATGGGCCCTTAGGGCGAGCACACAGGACATGCTGGACACACAAGAGTGACCCAAACAGTCCTGGCAGCGTTGGGTGGAATCCTGGTCATTCCACTGAGGAAAATCTGCACAGGAGATCAGGGTGCATTGGGCCAGGCGCTCCCCGGGCTGGTTTTGTGGTGGGACCGGGGCAGCTGCTGGGGACAGGGACAGAGGGGAAGGGAGGTGGTGGCCTGGCCCTTCACAGGAGGACAAGCAGCACCAGGGCCCTGGGACAAGGACTCCCCCACAGCTATGTGATGTCTCTGCTGGGGCCTTTTAAAATCTTTGTCCTCAGCCCAGAACACGGCTCTGCTTCTGCCCAGGCTCCCTTCCTCTGAGGTCACAACTGGCTGCTCAGAAGGGACTCTGCGGTGGCACTTGTCTTATGGGGGGGGACACTGAGCCTCAGATGGTGCAGAGCTGATGACTGTCCCCTCCAAGTACTACCTGTGCGACTTCAGGCAAAGACAAAGAAAGTCAGTCTCCTTGCCTGGCAGGTGGGGACAACCGCTCCCTCTCAGGTGGCTGAGAGTTCAGTGAGGTAATGGAGGTCGGCTCCTGCCCCACATGTGATCGGCCCTAACTCCCCCTCCCTCTTCCCTTCTCAGTCCTTTCTCTACCTCCATGGGATGGAAGGATCATGTAGCAAACAGCCTCCTGGTGGCAGAATGAGCTCTCCTGTTGGTGTCCACACAGCCTGAGTGGCACCTGTGCCAGCTTCCTCCTCAGGGCGGCGCTCACCACAGCCCCTCCCGGGTCTTCAAACCCTGCTCATCTCCAAATTCAGGGTCCCGGCCTCAGCTCAGGCCAGAGCGCCTCTCACCACTCTTCTCACTGGTCTCCCTGCTACCGTCCTTCTCCCGTCCAGTGCAACCTCCACACTGTGACCAGCTCCACCTTTCTAACTAAGTTAGAGATCTAATCCTGTCATTTCCTGTGCCTACAACTACCAGCAGCTTCACTTGGGCTAGAGAATAAAGTCTCATTCATCAGCACAGTGTTGAGACTTTATCAGGCCTCATGTTCTTCTCCTGGTCTCATTTCCTATCATAACACCCCAGTTCACTCACCAGGTACCCCAGCTGTCAGCATTAACCTGTCTGGTGTCGGCTTTAACAGACAGAGGTGCCAGCAATGAGACTGAACCTGCATGCAGGAACCTGAATAAAATACAGACTTTAGTGAATAATGATGCATCAACATTGGTTCATTGATTCTAACAATTCTGGAAGAGACGAGAAAGTAAAACTAAAATACACCTATTGCATCAAAATGGGTGATTGCCATTAACAAAATGGACCCTCAAAGAAGGAAAATACTAGCAAATTAGCCATCCAGGACCTCTTCCTCCTGCTTATTGTTGTCGCATTGCTCTGGGATTCCCTCTCCTGGGACAGGGAAGGAACGGGGACAGAGCAGCTCAGAAGTTCCCCTAAAATCTCCCCCACGCAGGAGTCTTGATTCTGATATGTCAGGTAGAACTGGAAGGTGAGACAAGTTCCCTGGAAGCTGAGGTTCTGGACTTGGGCCAGAGAACAGATGCTGGGTCAGGAAATCAACAGATTCCACATCGCTGAGCCCTAACCCTAACCTCAAACATAAAACCTAACCCTTCAAACATAAACACTAAATCCTTAGCCCTAAGCGTAGATATAAACCTTAACATAAACTCTGAAAACCTTACAACCACAAACCATAACCATCTCTATAAAACTTAACCTGAACACTCACCACAATACTAAATTATAACCAGAAACCACATACTACAGACTATGAACCATATCCGTAAACCACGACTATAGCCATAAACCTTAATCCATAAACCATAACCAAGAGCACAGCCATAAACCATAAACAGAATCCATAACAATCCCATAAACCATGTATTATATATGTAGCCGTAAACAATAAACGTAAACCATAACCAAACTGTAACCCACAACCTTAACCTTAACCCCTGACTCAGCACCACACCACCTCAGCCCCAACCCTAGCCCCGTAGGACAATAATAGCCCCCAACCAGTCAAATCAGAAGTAGGTCACAAAAACAGAATCTATATCCCTTATAGAGATGTAATTATGTTCCATATCATAGTTAAATGACAAAAGATCAATACACAGAAATCTGTTTTATTTGTATACACTACCAAGGAATAATCTCAAAAGGAGTTTGAGAAAACAAGTCCATTTTAAATAACATGAATGTTGATAAAATACTCAGGAATACTTTTAATCAAAGTGCAAGACTTCTACACTGAAAATTACAAAACAATGTCTTTCTTTGCTGAAAGAAATTAAAATTCAAGAAAACCTACATAAATAAACGGAGGCCATCCCCGGGTGATGGAAATTTTTCAGAGGAAACAGAACAGACTGTGCGATGTACGGATGCAGTGTCATTCCTGTGAAAAGGCCCCAAGGCCTTTGTGGGATAATGCACAAGGTGATCCTAATATTCCCAGCAAATTTCCAGGGGAAAAAAGAGCCATAAGAATCTTTAAAAACCAAATCAAGTTGAGGCTGACCCTTCCCACACGTGATTCTTAGTACACATCCCCAGTAAGGAAAACAGGGTGACACAGGCATAGAAATATACACGGAGATCAACAGAATAGTATTCAGGGCCCAGAAATAAACCCGTCCTTCCAAGTCAGGTGATTTTTTTTAACATACATATTTAACTTCTTTGTCATTGTCATTTACAGCTTTATTTTATAAAACACAGAAGGACATTATTTTCTATTTTTTCTTTTTCTTTTTTTTTGTTTTTTAAGGAGGGTGCAGCTCACGGTGGCCCGTGTGGGGACTGAACAGACCACCTTGGTGTTCTCAGCCCCACGCTCTAACCAAGTGAGCTAACCGTTCACCCCCAGAAAGACACTTTTAAGAATGCTCTATCACCAGAATTTAAACACTAGAAATATTAGTTTTTTAAGTGTAACTTATATAAATTACAATCCAATAATTGGAGATTTTTCTCAATATGGTTACTATACAAATGAAATAAATGACAAAAACACTTAATAGCAATATTTTGTCATCTACGTATTATTAGATACTTTAAGACATAAGCAAAGATTCTGAGTATTCAGACTTCTTTTGTTGTGTTTCATATTTAAATAACTCCCTACCTGTATTCTCAGTTGAGCTAATTGACCAAAAGGTGTGACTTGAGAAACCATTTAGCTTTATACCAAGTTTCCAGCACTAACAGATGAGTAAGGTTATGGGGACAGATGCCCCTTATGGGCAGAGGCCCCTCAGGACACACTCCCCTGGGAGCTGGCACAGCCAGGCAGAGGCGCAAGGGAACCCCAGCTTGTCCCACTGACCACCAGGTACAATGGAGTAAGTGCACCTGGTCGATGGTGGGGACCGGAGAGGATTAGCTTCCTTGGTCACAAAGCCAAGCTCCTGGGACACAGAATGAGAAGGAAAGGAAAACCTCAAGCAGTTTCTAGACAGGGACCCCGAGCAAAGTTTATCTCCGCAGACTCCAGTTTGGAGAGAACTGCTTAACTCCCCAGCCTGTGGGGCCGGCTCCAATGACAGGCTTACGGGAGCCTGTGCCTGTGTTATGTCCCCGTGGTAGTTCCTTCTTAGGGCAAACGACACGCAAGACACAGACACAGGAAAAAGTGAACATCTGTGGGAGGAAAGAATAAAACCCTAGAGTCTCTAGGTGAAAGAAGTTCACAGGTATTTTGTTTCTGCCAACCTAAAATCAGAAGAGAGAAAAGCTTCGCACCCCTTACAACTTCTACCCAACTGCAGACAGAGACCGGGAATTGTAATACATATGCACGTAGAATTCACATAAGCATGACATTTCCAAAGACAGTAAGAAGACATCAGGTAAATATGACATTTTAGACAAGGGTGGGAGTGGGCTCTTAGATTTTTGATGAAGAATGGGAGATTTACAGGTAATTCAGGAAACGCTGAACACACGTGGCAGGTAAATTTGGTGAGGCTCCAGCATGGAGTCTTCCGGTCTTCTAAGGGGATTGTGCTCAGGCTTTTATTCATGCTTCATAGTCTTTAATGAGGCAGGAAAAGGGGAGCCAGGGTGGATGAGGGAGGCTTGTGTTGTTAAAAGTGCCGCTTTTGTTTTACCTCAGCGGGCCTGGGGCAGTTGTGAGCTCTGTTTACATTTCAGAGGTACTCTGCAGAGGGCCCGGGGGTGATGGTGAGACTTTATCATTTCTATCAGACTGAGAAATCGGCTTCCATTTTTTGTGAAGTTTCTGATCGGTTATTAAATCCTTTAAAACGTGTTTCAACATAACAGTTCTCTAAATCTTAAATCTCCAGAAAAGTTTTTAACAGTTGCACATCACTTGATTTTCCCTTCTGCCTTTTTTAAACCTAATATTGATATTAGCATTAGCATCTGATGTAACGCAAGAAGCTAAATACTCATTGAAAACATTAAGAATAGTTAAATTTCCTTATATTCATTTATATTGAAAATGGGGTCTTTCTCTAGGGACCAATAAAAGAGCTGTTTGTCATAAGAGTTCTCTGACACATTTCCAATTTAGAAGTTTTTCCAATTCAAAGGATCCATAGTCTGACCACTGAAGATAGGATTTTAATAGTTACTCGAACCGATAAGCCTTTTCACAGCTTAACCAAGGAAGCCAAAGGCTTTCTGTCCCTGTGGTATTTCCTTGTTACAACAAACGACACGAGAGACAGAGACACAAAAAATGACCACCTCTGGGAGCAGAGATTCAATAAAGAAAACGTGTTACTCGCTACTCCCAAGAAGCTAGCTTCACAAACATATTTTCCTGCCAGTCTACATGTAGAAGAGAGGAAAAGGACATGCAGCACTTCTAAATCCTCCCAAACCCCGCAGAAATAGACCGGGAAGGCTGACAGGGTGAACAAAAACATCGCTTACTATGCCGGCAGACGTCCCCGAGCTCTCAGCAGCAGCGGTTTCCAGGATCTAGCAGTGCCCCGGGCCAGTAATTCTCCTCGCAGGCTCCCCAATACTGTGGGGGCTTAAAAAATTAATTCTTTTGCTCTAACCTAGTAAGTGTGTTATCGGAGAGCAGGTCAGAGTCATCACAGGAAGGCATTCCAGGATGTAGGTTGTAACAACGCCTCATGAACAAGGGCAAGCAGGCCGAGGAAGTATTAAAAGAAAGAAAACATCCACAAAACGCAAGAGTGGGCAGCCCCGGAGGAGAGCAAATGTGCGAAAATGTAGGATTATATTTGAATGAGGGCACGAAATATTCAGGGGTGGAGTCACAGGTGATCCCAGGGCGTTCCCAGCGTGTGTCTTTGCTGAGAGTCCTGTCCACCTGGAGGATGACTCGTCCCACCTGGAGGACGGATTCCCATGTAGGAACAGCCTTGATGACACAGAGGATGGAGATTTTTCCCTGCCTGCAATGCTAATGGTGTTATAACCCATTACAATTAGCTGTCGCTGCACCATTTCTTAGGAATGATCTCTTCTCTTTTCTTTGTTTCCCCTCACATCTTCCTTCCTTTCCTCCCCGCTCTCCCCTTGGCCCTGTTCTGCCTGTAATAACAACTTCTTCTAGCGGAGTTAATCGTAAAATTAACAGAATCAGACTAACATTAAATCGAATTTTAACATATGCACATGGGAAATTCACAAACGTGAAAATTCCAAAGACAGTGAGGTCAGATTGGGTGCTTTGCAAGTAATTTAGGAAGAGTGGCACACTCACAGAAGGTAAACTGTTGTTAGGCAACCCAAAAAAGAATGGGACAAAGGGGGAGGGTGGTCAGCAGGCTCCACTGGGGGTCTTCCGCCTTATGCTAAGGAGTTTCTGACAAGTTTCCCTCCCTAAACCAGGTTTTCCATCTGAATCTCTTAAGCAGGATGAGGGAGGGTCAAAGGTTCTTATGAATCTTTTGTTCCCCAACAACCAGCTAAATTCAACTTGCCCAAGGGCAAAACTTTTGGTCCTCTTCATTCTTGCCTTTGAAACTTTAATAGTTTCACATCCAGAAGTTAAATTGACAGATTGTCCCATATTTCATTGATCTAATCGTTCAGTCCTGACAATAACTTAGTTTGGTTAAATTGTCCAATCTTATTTCAGGATCCAGTGATGTAGATACACACTCCCATATTTCACCTTTTATTAAATACCTGATTACCTACTTATGTGGGGGAGAAAGACTTTCCTCTACCTCCAGGCTTCTGACTGATGTAATATTCAACTCGAACAATCATAACCCAACTCGAACCCGAACTCAAACCCGAACCCGAACTCGAACTCGAACTCGAACCCTACCTGAACAACCCGACCCCGAACTCCAACGATTCGAACCCGAACTCGTACCCGAACAACCCATATCCGAACCCGAACATCCCGAACCCTAATCCCACCCCAACCCGAACCTCCTGAACCCGAAAACGAACTCCAACAACCCGAACACATACTCGAACAACCCGCACGCGAACTCGAACCCGACCTCGAACCAAAATCCAATATTTCCATACCAAAGACGTGTAGAAAACCTTTCCAATGATTATGTACAATATAATTATCACTAAAAAGTTTACATAAATATCTTTTGTTTTCACTTTATCTATTTTATATATCAGCTTAAAATTGGAGATGTCAAAATCAATTATTACCGTAGCTATTTTCTTGATACATTTTATGACACAGGTAACAAACTTATTTTTAGAAGCCCAGTTAAAATATATATTTTTTGTTAATAACTTTCAAAGATATGAGTATGTGATAAACCCAAACTAAAACCAGCTTTACTGTCAAATACTTCACCACATTATCTGACCCTTAAAACCATTTAGGTTAGTTTGTATTTGATTCGCATTTAATATAATTTAATTTATACTATAATTTATATAAGCATTTAATTTGTTAAAACCAATCAAATATTACAATCTAGTAAAACCATCCACAGGTACAAAACATCTTACCACACACAAACACAAACTGGTTTCACACAGATCACAAATTCACAGAATTAGAAATAACTATAGAGAACACACAAGGTAGGTTACCAAGAAAATAACTGGTTGTCACAAGAGCTCTGTAACACGATTTAAATGTAGATGCGTTTCCCATTCCGGGATTCGTTGTCTATCCGTGGACAGTGAGGACTAAATAAGTGAGACACACCGAGCAGCCTCTTTACAGCTCAGGCCAGGAACCCAGAGGCCCCTCCACACAGAGTGCAGAGGAAGCAGCCCTCCCAGAGCCAAAGGGTCACCCCAAAGACAGTCAGAGACCTTCGTCACACAGGCAGTAGGGATGGTGGGGTAGACAGGGAGGGTGTCTCCCCACCAATTATTAGTAAAGTTACATAGGTTTCAGGTGTACAATTCTGTATTTCATCATCTATAAATCTCCCACAAAAGGTGAGGCACCTCCAGCCCCAAACCCACTAATTTGTGGCCCCAGGGAGGTGCTACTGGACCGGGATCTGTCCAGCACTAATGGGTAAGGAAGGCAGGGGGGACAGATGCCCTTTATGGGCAGAGGCCCCTCAGGACACACTCCCCTAGGACCTGGCACAGCCAGGCAGAGGTGCACTGGGAACCCCAGCTTATCCCACTGGCCACCAGGCGGCAATGGAGTAAGTTCACCTGGTCGATGGTGGGGACCGGAGAGGATTAGCTTCCTTGGTCCAAAGCCAAGCTCCCGGGGCACAGACTCCACAGACTTCAGTCTGGAGAGAGCCGCTTACTCCCCAGCCTGTGGAGCCGGCTCCAACGACAGGCTTATGGGAGCCTGTGCTTGTGTTCTGTCCCCGTGGTAGTTCCTTCTTAAGACAAACGACACGCAAGACACAGACACAGGAAAATACCAACATCTCTGGGAGGAAAGAATATAGAAAACTATGACATCTCTAGGTACAAAAAGTTAACTACACAAATATTTTTTTCTGCCGATCTAAATTCAGAAAAGAGACAGAGGCCTGGCACACCTTCTAACTTCTACCCAACCCCACAGACAGAGACCAGGAATTGTAATACATGCGCAGCTAGAATTCACATAACCATGAAATTTCCAAAGAAAGTGAGGAGACATCAAGTAAATATTACATTTTAGACAAGGGTGGGAGTGGACTCTTAGATTTTAGATGTAAAAATGGGAGATTTACAGGTAACTCAGGAAAAGCTGAACACCCGTGGCAGGTAAAGTTTTGTGAGGCTCCTGTCTTCTGCTAAGGGGATTGTGCTCAGGGTTTTATTTGTGCTTCAGTGTTTGGGGAGGCTGGGAAAGGGGAGCCAGGCTGCAGGAGGGACGCTGGTATTGTTAAAGGTGCCCCTTTTGCAATTTCTTTTCCTTTGCTCAGCTCTATGGCCTCAGGCAGTTGTGGGCTGTGCTAACATTTCTGCTCAGCTCGGCAGAGGACCTGGGGGAGATGCTGAGACTAATTTCTATCAGACTGAAAAGGCAGCCTCAATTTTTGTCAAGTTTCTGATCAGTTATCACATTCCTTAATACTTGTTCCAACACACCAATATTCATAATATTAGATCGAAATACAGTTTTTAAAAATTTGCACATCTCTTGATTTTCCCTTCTGCCTTTTTTAAACCTAACGTTGACATTAGCATTTTTAAGACCCAACAAGCTCAAGAACTAATTCAAGAGTAAAATTTCCTTGAATTCGTTTGTATTAAACATGTGGTCTTCCTCTAGGTTCCAATAAAACAGCTGTTTGCCATGAAAGTTCGCCAACACATATTCAAAATTTGAAGTTTTTCCAATTCAAAGGAGCCATGGTCTGACCATTGATGACAGGATTTTCACAGCGCCTCCAACCAAAACGCCCTTTTACTAGCTTAACCAAGGAAGCCGAAGGATTTCTGTCCCCTGTGGTATTTTCTTTCTTATTTTTTTAATTAGTTTATTGGAGTGACAATTGTTAGTAAAGTTACATAGGTTTCAGGTATACAATTCTGTAATACATCATCTATAAATCACATTGTGTGTTCACCACCCAGAGTTAGTTCTCCATATATTTGATCACCCTATGTTTGATCCCCTTTACCCTCATTTACCACCCACCTCTCCCCTTGGTATTTTCTTTTGATTACAAACGCACAAGAGACAAACACAAAAAAATGACCACTTCTGAGAGGAAAGAATCAATAAAGAAAACATGTGAGTCGCTACTCCCAAGAAGCTAGCTTCACAAACATTTTTTCCTGCCAATCTACAAGTAGAAAAAAAAAGAGAAAAAGGACATGTAGCACTTCTAAATTCTCCCAAACCCCACAGAAATAGACCAGGAAAGATGACAGGGTGAACAAAAACACCACTTACCTCTGCCTGCACGTCCTTGAGCTCCCAGCTGCAGCGGTTTCCAGGAGCCAGCAGTGCCCCAGGCAGTAACTCTCCTCGCGGGCTCCCCAATACTGTGGGGGCTTAAAAAAATTATTTTGCTCTCATCTTGTATGTTAGAGGAGATCAGGTCCTTGTATCATCACAGAAAGGCATTCCAGGACACAGGAACAATGCATCATGAACGAAGGCAAGCAGGCCAAGGATTTTCTAAAAGAAAGAAAATATATTCCCAAAATGCAGGAGTGCACAAGACCACCAGGAGAGGGACTGCTCTAGAAGAAAAGTTAGGGTTATATCTGAATGAGGGCGGGAAATATTCAAGGATGCCGTCACAGGTGATCTCTGGGCGTTTCTGGGGCGTTCCCAGGGCCTGCCTCTGTGGACGCCTCCTTCCCACCAGGAGGAGGGATTCCCTTGTAGGAACTGTCCAAGGGGTGGAGAATTTTCCTGCCTGCAATAGTGTTATGCCCAATTACAATTAGCTGTAGCTGTACCTTTTCGTAGGAATTTTTCCCTGCCTGGAATTCTGATGGTGTTATAATCCATCACGATTAGCTCCAAGTGCACTATTTCTTAGGAATTTCTTAGGCATTTCTGTTTTCTTTGTTTCCTCTCATGTCTTCCTTCCTTTCCTCCCCCCTCTCCCGATGGCCCTGTGCTCTCTGCCTAATGAGTTTTTCTAGCTGAGGTAATCATAAAATTAATACAATCAGATTAAGTTAAAATAGAATTTTAACATATGCGCATGGGGAATTCACATACGTGTAAAAATTCCAAAGGCAGCGAGGTCAGATTCGGTGCTTTGCAGGTAATTTAGGAAGAGTGGCACACTCTCGGGAGGTAAATTGTTAGGCTACCCAGAAACTAATGGGTCAAGGAGGAAGGGTGGTCAGCAGGCTCCACTGGGAGTCTTCCCGCCTTAGGCTAAAAAGTTTATGCAAAGGTTCCCTCCCTAAACCAGGTTTTCCATCTGAATCTCTTAGGCAGGAAAGGGGGAGGGTCAAAGGTTCTAAATGAGTCTTTTGTTTCCTAAGAACCAGCTTAAAATCAATTTGCCCAAGGGCAAAACTTTTGGTCCTCTTCATTCCCACCATTGAAACTTTAATAAAAGTTTCACATCCAGAAGGTAAATTGGTAGATTGTTACTTATTTCATTGATCTAATCACTCAGTCCTGAGAATAACTTAGTTTAAATTGTCGAATCTTATTTCAGGACCCAGTGATGTAGATACATTCCCAAATTTCACCTTTTATTAAATATCTGATTACTTGCTTATGGGGGGGAGGAAGACTTGCCTCTACCCCCAGGCTTCTGACTGCTGTAATACTCAAATAGACATGAAACAGATTAGCAAGAGGAAGTGAGCAGATTTAATACATACATATGGGAACCCTGCACAAAGGAGAGTCATGGACCCCACATGCAGGAGACGTAGGGAGACAGAAAGGGGACGGGGTAGGTAAGACATCCTGAGCTAAGGGTGAAGTAAGGTCTGTTGGGGGCTCGAAAGGGTCACTGCAGGGTGACTTCAAGAGCATGAGGACAGAAAAGGGGCCACAGGTTAAACCTGACAAGCTCAGGAGACTGAAAATAACCGCAGAGGATGGTGTGAACATAAAAATTCCTAACTAAGGGGGGCCATGGCGGGAAGTCACATCCTTGGCCTGCAGCTTCCTAGACAAAGGTCAGTCTTTACCTTAAGTGAGCCTGTCTGTCAGTTGCCTTTTTGCATCTAAGATAACAAACCCTTTGGAATGTCACTAATCCCTCCCTCCCCCCCCCACCAGAGCAGGAAACTGTAAAACCCTTTATTATTCTTGTCCGGATTACGATCTCTTTGTGCTGTGAAAAGTGAACTATTAACTGTCCTGTACCCACCTAGGTGTAAGAAGTACCTGTCTCTCCAATTTACTTCAATCAGAGATTTCCCGGCTTTGTTTTCTGCTTCCCCATTAATCTACCACCAGTGGATTTCATGTAACCTCCCCTTTTGATTCTATGTATAAAATAAGCTGCAAACTGCCACTTTGTGGAGCGTTTCCTCAGTCCGTTGAGATTTTGCTTCCCAGCAATTGGTATTGGTTTGGCACAAATAAACTCTTTATAGGCTTTCTCTTAGGCTGAATGTTTTCCCATCATCAAGCATGTTTTATGACTATCTTGAACCTAGTCAAACAAACACAGATGTTGACAGAGACTGAAGGAGAAGGTCTGACAGGGACAGAATTAGACAAAGAATGTGGGGTGTGGGGTGCTGAGCTGCTGCCAGCCCAAAGTGGCTGACTATGTTCATGGCCTATGGGTTTGGGATCTCTCAGGGTGTCCTTGGCTGACTCTGCACTGTGTTCCCAGGTCTTCCGGACATGCCTTTAGGCTCCCCATGCCTCGAGTTCCCACACCAGGCATCCCTCTAGACCTGAGGGTGAACCCAGCCTTGGACAATACCCCTTATGCCAGGAACAGCTGAGGACAGGCCAGCTACCACAGCTGTGCAGGGGGATGGCTGTTGCAGCAAAGCTGCCAGAGGGCCTGGTGTGCAGTTCCCCCTGCAGATGCTGCACCTGGAGTGGCGTCCTCAAGGCCCCTTCAGCCCCAGCACACAGTCCAGAGCCTGGGATCCCACCACAGCCGGCCTCCCCAGCGCTCCCTGGGGGCTGCAGTCTAGCCCTGCAGGCCTCCCTGTGGTCTTCCAGACGCAGGCTTTTGGGTCTCAGACCTGCGTTCCTTTGGAGTGGTCCTCCTGGGCTGCCTCTTTTACGTGCAGAATAAATCTTTGGTTTGCACCCCACTGCCCCCAGATGTGGCGCTTACAGAAGCTCTCTGTGCACACCGTGAGTTGAAAAACGACCCTGGGGATGGGCAGGATACATGTAGAGGGTGGCATAAGGCAAAAGAAGAAATAGACCCAAAACATGTTGCAGGCAGATGCAATAAAATAAGCTGCCCTGTGTAGACAGCCAGAGTTGGCTATTAATAATATTTGTGTGAAAAGCACTTCAGGTTTGTATTAATTCGTCCTTGGCAAGGGAGCCATGGAGCCATGGAAGGAGTCTGTGCTTCAAAAACACACTAGTCCCCCATGTTTCCCATCCCTATGTCATTATGCAGCAACATAACTTATTCATTTATGCAACGTGACACTCAATATAACACAAGTTTGGTACTCAAGGTTGACGGGATTGTTTTCTTCCCAATCCAGGATGAGATTAAAACAGAAAACTCTTTTAAGACAACATAGGATCTTTGCTTTGTAGACAGAAAACTTTTCGTAACATCTCTGGAGCGGGACTATGAAGGAAAATTTGGCCTTTAACAAAGTCAGAAAGCACCAAACTCCGCTGCTAGGGCAACTTAGTTTTCACATTGAAGTTCATTTACTTCATTGAAAGTAATCCACCCTTATCTGGCTTGACCATACATAACACTTCTTTTCTCAAGATTTCTCTGTCCAGTCTACCTTCAGATTCGGGTCCATTGTAACCTGTTTCCCATTCTGAAATGACCAGCTTCAAAGTTAATTGCCTTTCCTTCCAAAACACATCTCCACATCTCACACCTTTTTTCTAGACCCAAGACATATCCTGTGTTTCTCATATACACCATTCATTTTCCTATTAATTTTTATTTCGGTGACTTTCATTACATACCAGAAGTCTTAACTTTAAAAAAAGCCTTCATTTCCAGTGAATACTAAAAATTAAGCACATTGACTATTACGAGTATTCTTTACACTGACATTCATGAACAAATTAATCACTTTCTACAAATCCAACAAGCCTCTACAAGTTATGCCAAAGTGTGGTTTTAGTTGAGTGACAGTTGCAGATGACGGCTCTCCTAGAATTAATACAAAGAGCAGGTGAACAAGACAATGATGCTGAGAGTAAGGCAATCTCACAGTGATAAAAAAGCATGGCCACTAACTGAAAACACTGTCAAGAGAAGATGCTACATCGGTTAGTGAGAGGTGTAAACGCAAGGGAAAAAAACAGCAGTGGAGAGAAGATGATTGACCGGCTGAGGGATTAGTGGGTGGAGAGGAATCAGAGCCAAACCTAAAACTGGACGACTCACTCCAAAGAGAAAATGGTGGCATACAGTATGAGTTCACTTTATCTTCTAACAAGAGAAAAACAACCATAAAACAACCATCTCCCCACCGGCATGCAGTCCTTCCTATTGGGGTACTGTTAACACACTCCACTGGGAATAGACACGAGGTGGGGTACTTCAAAAGAAACTGAAAAGTTATTGAGTTCCCTTAAATATGAGAAATGCCCAGTAATACTCTGGATAAAAATATTTAACGAAATGAAAATTCAAACACATTTTGCAATAAAAGTGAATCAGGTTTTCTTCTGAATGTAATAATTAAGTCAGATACACATTTTAAAAAAAAAAAGACGAAGCCTCACAACCTAGTTACAATCCAACTGCTTGAACCCTCTCTAAGTTATGTTACAACAAACAGGAGAAATCACACTCGGTGTCCCATGTCACAGTCTACTGAGTTCCCAATACCTCTCCACAAGGGCCTTAGGAAATTCTTACAGACAAAACATCAACTTCACAAGAAGCATCCTTGTCTTTGCTCATTCTTTCTTTCACTGTTTTCTAAAGAGAATGAACGTCCAGTAACACACGTTTATGTATCTCTTACACAGCGTTGCCCCCTTTAAATGAAGTTCATATTGGTGACGTTGTGGGCATTTCAAATGTTTGAAGAAACAAACTGGAGCCTAACTTGTCGAGCTGGGAGCAGAGAAGAAGAGCATTTCCAGGTGACACCCAGACGGGTGTCGTTCCCAACTTTGTCCACGAGGCGGCAGCACAGAATCACTTTCCCCGAGACCAGCACAGGGTGTGAATTCCAAAATGCCCACGAGATGGCAGCAGTCACCGCTTCCTCGCTCCGCGTGTGGATGACAAACCGGACACCCGGGAAGAAGCTCCATCGCTGAGAGATAAACCCCGTTTCGGGCCCTTCGCAGGCCTCCTCTCACCCAGCGCTCCCCCTTTCCAGATAAGGCAGAGAGGGTTCTTATCTCCGTTTCCCATGGGACCTGAACGGGAGACTGATTCTCACACAGTCCTGAGTCCAGGACAGAGGCCGAAATGGGCCCTTAGGGCGGGCACACAGGACATGCTGGACAAACAAGAGTGACCCAAACAGTCCTGGCAGGGTGGGGTGGAATCCTGGTCATTCCACTGAGGAAAATCTGCACATGAG
This sequence comes from Rhinolophus hipposideros, assembly GCF_964194185.1. Lineage (NCBI taxonomy): Eukaryota > Metazoa > Chordata > Mammalia > Chiroptera > Rhinolophidae > Rhinolophus > Rhinolophus hipposideros. The sequence goes on along the minus strand of NC_138065.1, from coordinate 54,549,637 downwards.
ATACTGGTGCATTGGGCCAGGCGCTCCCCGGGCTGGCTTTGTGGTGGGACCGGGGCAGCTGCTGGGGACAGGGACAGAGGGGAAGGGAGGTGGTGGCCTGGCCCTTCACAGGAGGACAAGCAGCACCAGGGCCCTGCGACAACGACTCCCCCACAGCTATGTGATGTCTGTGCTGGGCCTTTTTAAATCTTTGTCCTCAGCCCAGAACACGGCTCTGCTTCTGCCCAGGCTCCCTTCCTCTGAGGTCACAACTGGCTGCTCAGAAGGGACTCTGCGATGGCACTTGCCTTATGGGGGGGGTCACTGAGCCTCAGATGGTGCAGAGCTGATGACTGTCCCCTCCAAGTACTACCTGTGCGACTTCAGGCAAAGACAAAGAAAGTCAGTATCGTCGCCTGGCAGGTGGGGACAACCGCTCCCTCAGGTGGCTGAGAGGTCAGTGAGGTGATGGAGGTCAGCTCCTGCACCACATGTGATTGGCCCTCACTCCCCCTCCCTCTTCCCTTCTCAGTCCTTTCTCTACCTCCATGGGATGGAAGGATCCTGTAGCAAACAGCCTCCTGGTGGCAGAATGAGCTCTCCTGTTGGTGTCCACACAGCCACAGTCCCCTGAGTGCTGACTCTGGCACCTGTGCCAGCTTCGTCCACAGGGCAGCGCTCACCACAGCCCCTCCCGGGTCTTCAAACCCTGCTCATCTCCAAATTCAGGGCCCTTGTCTCAGCTCAGGCCAGAGCGCCTCTCACCACTCTTCTCACTGGTCTCCCTGCACCCGTCCTTCTCTCGTCCACTGCAACCTCCACACGGACCAGCTCGATCACAAGGACTCCCCCCACCCCATATCTAAGCGATGCCTGTGCTCGGGCCCATCACATCTCACCCTTACCAAAACCCACAGGAAAGTTGATACATGTGCAGGAGGAATTCACAGAGGCAGGAATGTTCTACAGACGGTGAAATGACACATGGCATAGAGCACATTTTGGAAAGGTCTGGGATGTACCTCTAGATTTTATTGACACAGTGGGCACTCTGCAGACATTTGGAAAAGCTCAATACAAGTGGCAGGTACATTGTTGGAAGGCAACCCAGAACATTATGGGACATGGGGGAAGGGTGGTCATCCGGCTCCAGGCTCCACTGGGCGTGTTCCCGCCTTCTGCTAAGGAGTTTATGCCAAGGTTCCTTTCCTAAACAGGTCTTTCCCTAAACCTGATTAGGACAGAGGCAGGGTCAAAGCTTCTTTCTGAGTTATTCCTTTCCCAACAACCAGCTTAAATTCCAACTTGCCCAAGGGAAAACTTTTGGTCCCATTCATTCCCACCTTTGAAACTTTAATAAAAGTTTCACATCCAGCAGTTCCATAGGTTCAAGTTCACCTTTTTCATTGATCTAATCATTCAGTCATGAGAATAACTTAGTTTAGTTACATTGTCGAAACTTACTTCAGGACCCGGTGATGTAGATACACTCCCATATTTCACCTTTTATTAAATATCTGATTACTTCCTTATGTCGGACACTAACAGACTTTCTTCTACCCCCAGGCTTCTGACTGCTGTTATAATCAAATACATATGAAATTGATGAGCGAGAGAAAAAAAGCAGATCTATCGCAGACACATGGGAATCCATGCAGAGGGGAGAGTAAGGGACCCCACATACAGGACAGGTAGGGAGATAGAAAGGAAACGGGTAGATAAGGCATTCGGAGCTATGGATGAAGTAAGGTCTCTTGGGAGTGGAAAGGGTCGCTACAAGGTGACGACAAGAGCATGAGGACAGAAAAGGGGCCACAGGTTAAACCTGACAACCTCAGGAGACTGAAACTAACCACGTAGGATGGTGTGAACATAAGAATTCCTAACTAGGGTGGGCCGTGGCGGGAAGTCACATCCTTGGCCTGCAGCTTCCTTGACAAAAGTCAATCTTTACCTTAGGTGATCCTGTCTGTTCTGCTTTTTACAACTCAAAGTCCCTCACAGACAGTGCCCTGTGAGCTGGTACACTGTCGTCATACAAGAGCCCGAAATGTTGAGCAAACTTCGGGTCGTTCTTTTTGTACAGCCTTTACAGCACTTCCACATAGTGAACGTGGCCAACTCTGTCTAGTTGGTAGAAATTCACAGTGAGTAATACCTCACATATCAAAAGGAGTGAGTGACAAGTTAGCGCACTAAATTGTCAGACCCCCTACATCTGTATGGGAACCCCACACACAGGAGTCAGAGACCCCACAAGCAGGACAGGTACACAGATAGAAGGGGAAGTGCGGATTGAACACATCCTGAGCTAGGACTGAGCTAAGGTGACCTTGGGGCCTCAAAGAGCCAGGGCAGAAAGATTAGAGCAGACGATCAGTGACTATCACGTTGCCCTGCCCTCTAGGTGGGTCACACAGAGATGGTGGCTGATGATCTCATTATGGGCAAAGCCCCTATTTCCCATTAGTCTGCATAGTTAAAGGGAGGGCCAGAAGTTTATCATCAGCCTGAGGAGAAAATTACCCTTAGCTCTGAACAACCAGCACACCACAATCACACAACTTGGACTGCCCTGTACTGAACTCCCCCAGATTTCTTTGAAAATTACAACCATAGGATAGATAACAAATGCAAAAGAAGAAATGGCTCCAAAACATATTATAGGTAGGTGCAGTAAATTAAGCTGCCCTGTGAAGACAGCCAACATTAGCTCTTAATAATATTTGTGTAAAAAGCACTTGAGGTTTGTATTCATTTGTCCTTGGCAAGGGAGCCATGGAGGCATGGAAGGAGTCTGTGCTTAAAAAACACACTAGACCTCCATGTTTTCTATCCGTATGTCATTATGAAGCAACATAAATTAATTATTTATCCAACGAGACAATCGATATATGATTAACCACAACTTTGGTACTCAGGGTTGACAGGATTGTTTTCTTAGTAATCCAGGACAAGATTGAAACAGAAAAATCTTTTAAGACAACATAGGATCTTTGCTTTGCAGACAGAAAACTTTTTATAACATCTTCTTTGGAGCGGGACGATGAAAGAAAACTTTGTCCTTAAACAAAGTGAGAAAGAACCAAACTCCGCTGCTACGTCACCTTAATGTTCATATGTAACTTCATTTGTTCACTGAATGTATTCCATCCTTATCTGGCTTGACCATACATAACACTTCTTCTCTCGGGATTTCTCTGTCCAGTCTACGTTCAGATTCGGGTCATGTTTCCCTGTTTCGCATTGTGAAACAACCAGCTTCATTTTCAAATTTAACTGCCTTTCCTTCAAAAACCCATCTCCACATCTCACACCTTTTTTCTACACACAAGACATGTCCTGTTTTTCTTATATATACAATTCATTTTCCTATTAATTTTTATTTCTTTGACTCTCATTACCTACTAGAAGTCTTAACTTTAAAAAAAAAGCCTTCATCTCCAGTGAATACTAAAAAAAAGCCCTGTGACTATTAAACAAGTATTCTTTAGATTGACATTCATGAACAACTTGAACACTTTCTACAAATACAACTAGAGTCTTAAGCTTCAGCCACAGTGTGGTTTTTTTAGTTGAGTGATAGTTGTAGACGATGCCTCTCCCAGAATTAATACACAAAGAGCTGCTGAACAAGTGAACGACTCTAAGAGTAGGGCCATTTCCAAAGAGGGAAATCTCAGGGTGAGAAAAAATAGCAGGACACTAGCTGAAAAGAAACACAAGTGAAGATGTTACATTCGTTAGTAAGAAGTGTAAACGCAAGGGAAAGAAACAGCGGTGGAGAGAAGATGATTGATGATCTGAAGGACTTGTGGATGGAAAAGTGTCAGAGCCAAACCTGAAACTGGACGACTCACTCCAAAGAGAAAATGGTGGCATAAAGCACCAGTTCACTTTGTCTTCTATCAAGACAAAACAAACCATAAAACAACCGTCTCCCCCACAGGCATGCAGTCCTTCCTATGGGTGTACTGTTAACACACTCCACTGGGAATGGACACGAGGTGGGGTACTTCAAAAGAAACAGAAAACTTATTGAGTTCCCTTTCAGGTGAGAAATGCCCAGTAATACTCTGGATAAAAACGCTTAAACTAAATTATAATTGAAACACATTTTACAGTATAAGAGTGATCAGGTTGTCTTCTGAATGTAGTAATTAAATCAGAGACACATTAAAAAAAAGACAGACGAACCCTCACAACTGAGTTGCAATCCAACTGCTGAACCCTCTCTAGGTTATGTTACAACAAACAGGAGAAATCACACTCAGTATCCCATGTCACCGTCTACTGAGGTCCCAGCAACTCTCAACAAGGACCTTGGGAAATTCTTACAGACAAAACATCAACTTCACAAGAAGCATCCTTGTCTTTGCTCATTCTTTCTTTCCCTGTTTTCTAAAGAGAATGAACGTCCAGTAAGACACGTTTACGTATCTCTTACACAGCGTTACCCCCTTTAAATGAAGTTCATATTGGTGACGTTGTGGGCATTTCAAATGTTTGAAGAAACAAACTGGAGCCTAACTTGTGGAGCTGGGAGCAGAGAAGAAGAGCATTTCCAGGTGACACCCAGACGGGTGTCGTTCCCAACGTTGTCCACGAGGCGGCAGCACAGAATCACTTTCCCCGGCGACCAGCACAGGGTGCGAATTCCAAAATGCCCACGAGATGGCAGCAGACACCGCTTCCTCGCTCCGCGTTTGGATGACAAACCGGACACCCGGGAAGAAGCTCCATCGCTGAGAGATAAACCCCGTTTCGGGCCCTTCGCAGGCCTCCTCTCACCCAGCGCTCCCCCTTTCCAGATGAGGCAGAGACAGTTCTTATCTCCGTTTCCCATGGGACTTGAACGGGAGACTGATTCTCACACAGTCCTGAGTCCAGGACAGAGGCCGAAATGGGCCCTTAGGGCGAGCACACAGGACATGCTGGACACACAAGAGTGATCCAAACAGTCCTGGCAGCGTAGGGTGGAATCCTGGTCATTCCACTGAGGAAAATCTGCACATGAGATCAGGGTGTATTGGGCCATGCGCTCCCCGGGCTGGTTTTGTGGTGGGACCGGGGCAGCTGTTGGGGACAGGGACAGGGGGGAAGGGAGGTGGTGGCCTGGCCCTTCGACAGGACGACAAGCAGCACCAGGTCCCTGGGACAACGACTCCCCCACAGCTATGTGATGTCTGTGCTGGGCCTTTTAAAATCTTTGTCCTCAGCCCAGAACACGGCTCTGCTTCTGCCCAGGCTCCCTTCCTCTAAGGTCACAACTGGCTGCTCAGAAGGGACTCTGCGGTGGCACTTGCCTTATGGGGGGTGGGGTCACTGAGCCTCAGATGGTGCAGAGCTGATGACTGTCCCCTCCAAGTACTACCTGTGTGACTTGAGGCAAAGACATGGAAAGTCAGTCTCCTTCCCTGGCAGGTGGGGACAACCGCTCCCTCTCAGGGAGGCTGAGAGGTCAGTGAGGTGATGGAGGTCAGCTCCTGCCCCACATGTGATTGGCCCTAACTCCCCCTCCGTCTTCCCTTCTCAGTCCTTTCTCTACCTCCATGGGATGGAAGGATCGTGTAGCAAACAGCCTCCTGGTGGCAGAATGAGCTCTCCTGTTGGTGTCCACACAGCCACAGTCCCCTGAGTGCTGACTCTGGCACCTGTGCCAGCTTCGTCCACAGGGCAGCGCTCACCACAGCCCCTCCCGGGTCTTCAAACCCTGCTCATCTCCAAATTCAGGGCCCTTGTCTCAGCTCAGGCCAGAGAGCCTCTCACCACTCTTCTCACTGGTCTCCCTGCTCCTGTCCTTCTCTCGTCCAGTGCAACCTCCACACTGTGACCAGCTCCATCTTTCTAACTAAGTTAGAGATCTAATCCTGTGATTTCCTGTGCCTACAACTACCAGCAGCTTCACTTGGGCTAGAGAATAAAGTCTCTATCATCAGCACAGTGTTGAGACTTTATCAGGCCTTATGTTCTTCTCCTGGTCTCATTTCCTATCATAACACCCCAGTTCACTCACCGGGTAACCCAGCTGTCACCATTAACCTGTCTGGTATTGGCTTTAACAAACAGAGGTGCCAGCAATGAGACTGAAACTGCGTGCAGGAACCTGAATAAAATACAGACTTTAGTGAATAATGATGCATCAACATTTGTTCATTGATTCTAACAATTCTGGAAGAGAGGAGAAAGTAAAACTAAAATACACCTATTGCATCAAAATGGGTGATTGCCATTAACAAAATGGACCCTTAAATAAGGAAAATACCAGCAAATTAGCCATCCAGCACCTCTTCCTTCTGCTTATTGTTGCCGCATTGCTCTGGGATTCCCTCTCCTGGGACAGGGAAGGAACGGGGACAGAGCAGCTCAGAAGTTGCCCTAAAATCCCCCCACGCAGGAGTCTTGATTCTGATATGTCAGGTAGAACTGGAAGGTGAGACGAGTTCCCTGGAAGCTGAGGTTCTGGACTTGGGCCAGAGAACAGATACTGGGTCAGGAAAGCAACAGATTCCACACATCGCTGAGCCCTAACCCTAACCCCTAACCTCAAACATAAAACCTAACCCTTCAAACATAAACACTAAATCCTTAGCCATAAGCGTAAATATAAACCTTAACATAAACTCTGAAAACCTTACAACCACAAACCATAACCATCTCTATAAAGCATAACCTAAACCCTCACCACAATACTAAATTATAACCAGAAACCACATACTACAGACTATGAACCATATCCGTAAACCATGACTATAACCATAAACCTTAATCCATAAACCATAACCAAAAACACAGCCATAAACCATAAACAGGATCCATAATCAATCCCATAAACCATATAACACATATGTAACCATAAACAATACACATAAACCATAACCAAACTGTAACCCACAACCTTAGCCTTAACCCCTGACTCAGCACCACTCCACCTCAGCCCCAACCCTAGCCCCGTGGGACACTAATAGCCCCCAACGAGTCAAATCAGAAGTAACGCATAGGGTATAAAAATACGTTTTTTAAGGAAAAGAAAGGAGTTTGTCCTAAGGATGATTATTTCTGAATGAAAAGAGACAAACCAAGAAGGACTGGGAAAGTTATAGGTTTGTGAAGGAAAATCTTGAAGCAATTTTATATATGGTTAAACTAAATGTGACTTAAATAAATTTAAGTATCAAAAGTAAGCTGGCACAAAATTAGGTAAATTTTCTCTCTGCTAAATAAAACAAAGTTTGTTAGACTACTGGTCTGCTAATGATATTATAGAAAAGTTTTCTGTCTGAAAAGCAAAGATTATATGTGTCATGAAAATAATTTTCTATGTATTATATTGTCTTAGTTAGATCTTAAGTTACTCAGGAAAAATAAATCTAAAAACTGAGTTTTGCTAATAGTTATGTAAACTTGTGTATTTAGGACTGCTGCAGTTCACGTGTTCTCCTCGATGGCAGACATAGACCAATGTAAGGAAGCTTGTTTTCCTAACCTGGCAAGGTAATACAATGGTTCTGGGTCCACTGTTACATTCCTGATAGAGGCTCAGATCCTAAAAGAAGGACAGGGGGTTTGTTTATATGTCTTTAACTACAGAGACAGGGAAAAGGAGGAAAGAAAGGAAGAGTGAGACTATAGATGAGGACAGTGGCAGGCAGATTTCTGGCTGCAGTTAATAGACGGGCCAAGACCAGGACCACCTCAGGGCCACCCCGGCAGCCACAGAAGAGGAAAAGGAGCCAGCTGTGGACGTGGAAGCCCAGGCCACTGGTGTAAGGCGTGCTCGAATCCTGCAAAGCAGCCATGCCCACTGTGCAAACTGAAGGGCACTGGAGGAGGGACTGTCCCATTCTGAAGGTAGCAGGGACCAACTCCTTCCCTGCAAATGGCTGTAATTGACTGAAGTGCCCAGTGACTCCTCAGAAGAAAGAGCTCATGCTCATCACAGAGGAGGAACTGCGGGTGACCCGTGCCATGGCAGGTAAGCCTGTTAATTCCCCGATTGATATGGGAGCCATTTCTTCTGTCTTGACTGCTCCCTCTAGACCTATTTCTTCCTCTAAAATCTGCTTGGTTATAAAGATAAAGAGAGCCCGTAGATTTGGGCTCATTTTACTCAGCCTGTTCCTTACCAATGGTCTATACCTGAGAGAAAATATAAAATGATCAAATCAGACTTAAAAGGGCTCTGGAAAAGTTTTGTGAGGAGACGTCTAGGCCTGGCTGTAATTGCTGCCCATTGCTTTAGATGGTGACCTCAATTCTGTTATGTCCTGAGTTAACTTGGGAGAGGTTCAGCAGGCACTTGGGAAATATGGGGGACGAGTACCTCCCCCAGGCCAACCCCTCTACGTATTGTAGCCCCAGAAAGCCAGAAGGCCAAATACTACTGAGAGCCTGGAGGGGGAGGAGTGTCTGACAGATCAGTTAGCTCAGAAATGAAAGAGACCCTTTGCAGTTTTCCCGAGCCCCCCAACTGTTGTTGAGCTTCAGAGAGTCGGTGGCTGGGTCCACATCCCTCGAATCAAACTTGTTTCATTTAAGCCTCCACAGGACACCCCCAGAAGGAAGACTGTCACTCCTGTCCTGTGAGCCAACTGAAGACCTTAAGTTCCTCTTCAGTCAAGTTTGTGTCATCTGAAACACAGCACTTTTCATCTCCAGATGGCCATCCACCATGGTTCCAACTCGTCCCTCCCGAGGATGGCAAGCCAGGCCAGTAGCTGATTAACCAGAGGACAGTTCCTCCATAGTCCCCTCCCAGCTGGAACTGAACAGCAAAGAACTCTGTTAGCCAGAGGCAGGGATTTCGCCCTCTCAGCAGGAAGCAGGGAGAGCCCTTGTCACCGGTAACCCTGGATTTAAAAATTGTCTTTATAATATAGTTATTTGTTTACTCTCTAATCTAACCTTACTGATTTTATAGAAATAAAATGAACATAAAAAGGGGGGAATTTAAACAGGGCCTGATTGGGACCCCCACAAAATAGGACTTGCCTCTCCCTGCTCTAGAGTTAAACAATTGATCAACCCCCACCACCACTGCGGTTTGGGCTTGGAATGTCCTGTCCCAGTTCCTGAGCTTAGGATGTCCCCTGTCCCGGTTCCCTGCTTTAGATAATTATCCTGAAACTTGTGTCCCTGTACTTACTGATCACAATGTTTATGGCCCAGCATTCCTTCCAGGTTTCTGTCATCACTGCTCCTGGTTGGTGACCACAGTGGAGAACAACAACGCCAGAAGGAAGGCTCCATACAGACCACCAGGTGGCCTCTGGAGGAACGCAGGGGTTTCCCCTTAAATATCCCAGGCTGGTCTGAGAATATCAGGGCAGTTTTGGGAGGTGTTAACCGGCTGCCTTCTCAGAGCACGGGTGCTCAGATAATAAATGCTTAGTCTATGACCCAGCTCCTGTGTAGGTCTACTGGCTGAGCGACGCGGGCAGCATGCGCCTGGGACTTGTCTGGCCTCCCTGTGGTCTTTCCATACCCAGGCTTTCAGCTCTCAGACCTGGGTTCCTTTTGGTCTGATCTTCCTGGGCTGCCTCTTTTACAAGCAAAATAAACCTTTGGTTTGCACCCCACTGCTCCCAGATGTGGTGACTTACAGAGGCTGTCTAGGCACACTATTAATTCAAAAGTAGCCCCTGGGAAGGTCGGCAGCCAGGAGGGGATGGGGGCATAAGGCTGCATAGGTAAGAGTAAGGTAGGAAGGCAGTTAATTCACGTGTGCCAAGCTCAGTACTGGGTTTCACCTCCAGGACTCCACATTCCAGCGGGCAGCTTCCAGGGCACAGATGACTGCACCTGGGGCACAGCCCTGGGTCTGACGCCTTGGCTCAGAAGCCTTTGGGAAAAGGAGCTTATCCTGACCTCCACTCTGGTGTTATTCCCAAGATGCACACCAGATGGCAGCAGAGAATAAGTTTTCCTGGTGACCTGCACATGGTGTTAATTCAAAAATGCACACGAGGTGGCAGCAGAGAGCGTCTCCCTGCCCACCCGCCTTAACATGAGATTCCAGACCCTGGGACTGAGCTCGCTGGGAGCTAAGCCCAGTCCCAACCCTTCACACACCTCATGTCACCCACTGCTCCCATTTTCCAGATAAGGCGGAGACAATTACTATCTCCATTTCACAGGTATTTAAAATGAAGACTGATTCTAGCGCAGTCCTGAGGCCAAAATTGGCCAACATAAGCCAAAAGAGCCTGCACGCACACAGGATCCTGCACAAACAGAGTGATCCAAACAGTCGTTGCAGCGTTGGGTGGAATCTTGATCACTGCATTGAGGAAAAGCTGCACAGAACCTTAATTGTCCACCTTGCCATGCACCCACCCAGGCTGGTTTTGGGGTAGGACCAGGGCAGGCAGCTGGGGATGGGGACAGGTGGAGAGGGAGGTGATGGCCTGGCCCTCACAGGAGGACAAGCAGCACCAGATCCTGTGACAACGACTCCCCCACAGCTGTGTGATGCCTGTGCTCGGGCCTTTTAAAATCTCTTCTTCCTCAGCCCAGAGCATGGCTCTGCTTCTCCCCATGTTCCCTTCCTCTGAGGTCACAACTGAAAGGAGCTTCCTGGCTGCTCAGAATGGAGTCTGGGGTGACACTCTCCATATGGAAGGGTGTCTGAGCCTCAGACAGGTGCAGAGCTGGCTTCTGTCCCCTCCAAGTACCAGCTGTGTGATTTCAGACAAAGACATGGAAAGTCAGTCTCCTCACCTATCAGGTGGGGACAACCGCTCCCTCTCAGGGTGGCTGTGAGATCAGGGAGGTGATGCAGTTCGGCTCCTGCCCCACATGTGATCGGCCCTAACTCCCCCTCCCTCTTCCCTTCTCAGTCCTTTCTCACCTCCATGGGCTGGAAGGATCAAGCATTTAGCAGATAGTCTCCTGGTGGCAGAATGAGCTCTCCTGTTGTTGTCCACACAGCCACAGTCCCCTGAGTGCTGACTCTGCCACCTGTGCCAGCTTCGTCCACAGGGCAGCGCTCACCACAGCCCCTCCCGGGTCTTCAAACCCTGCTCATCTCCAAATTCAGGGCCCTTGTCTCAGCTCAGGCCAGAGCGCCTCTCACCACTCTTCTCACTGGTCTCCCTGCTCCTGTCCTTCTCTCGTCCAGTGCAACCTCCACACTGTGACCAGCTCCATCTTTCTAACTAAGTTAGAGATCTAATCCTGTCATTTCCTGTGCCTACAACTACCAACAGCTTCGCTTGGGCTAGAGAGTAAAGTCTCATTCATCAGCACAGTGTTGCAACTTTATCAGGCCTCATGTTCTTCTCCTGGTCTCATTTCCTATCCTAACACCCCAGTTCACTCACCGGGTACCCCAGCTGTCAGCATTAACCTGTCTGGTGTCGGTTTTAACAGACAGAGGTGCCAGCATTGAGACTAAGCCTGAAAGCAGGAACCTGAATAAAATACAGACTTTAGTGAATAATGATGCATCAACATTTGTTCATTGATTCTAACAATTCTGGAAGAGAGGAGAAAGTAAAACTAAAATAAACCTATTGCATCAAAATGGGTGATTGCCATTAACAAAATGGACCCTCAAATAAGGAAAATACTACAAAATTAGTCATCCAGGACCTCTTCCTCCTGCTTAGTGTTGTCGCATTGCTCTGGGATTCCCTCTCCTGGGACAGGGAAGGAACGGGGACAGAGCAGCTCAGAAGTTCCCCTAAAATCTCCCCCACGCAGGAGTCTTGATTCTGATATGTCAGGTAGAACTGGAAGGTGAGACGAGTTCTCTGGAAGCTGAGGTTCTGGACTTGGGCCAGAGAACAGATGCTGGGTCAGGAAAGCAACAGATTCCACATCGCTGAGCCCTAACCCTAACCCCTAACCTCAAACATAAAACCTAACCCTTCAAACATAAACACTAAATCCTTAGCCATAAGCGTAAATATAAACATTAACATAAACTCTGAAAACCTTACAACCACAAACCATAACCATCTCTATAAAACTTAACCTAAACACTCACCACAATACTAAACTATAACCAGAAACCACATGCTACAGACTATGAACCATATCCGTTAACCATGACTATAGCCATAAACCTTAACCCATAAACCATAACCAAAAACACAGCCATAAACCATAAACAGGATCCATAATCAATCCCATAAACCATATAACACATATGTAACCATAAACAATACACATAAACCATAACCAAACTGTAACCCACAACCTTAGCCTTAACCCCTGACTCAGCACCACACTCCACCTCAGCCCCAACCCTCGCCCCGTAGGACACTAATAGCCCCCAACCAGTCAAATCAGAAGTAGGTCACAAAAACAGAATCTATATCCCTTATAGAGATGTAATTATGTTCCATATCATAGTTAAATGACAAAATATCAATACACAGAAATCTGTTTTATTTGTATACACTACCAAGGAATAATCTCAAAAGGAGTTTAAGAAAACAAGTCCATTTTAAATAACATGAATGTTGATAAAATACTCAGGAATACTTTTAATCAAAGTGCAAGACTTCTACACTGAAAATTACAAAACAATGTCTTTCTTTGCTGAAAGAAATTAAAATTCAAGAAAACCTACATAAATAAACGGAGGCCATCCCCTGGTGATGGAAATTGTTCGGAGGCAACAGAACAGACGCCGTGCGATGTAGGATTCAGTGTCATTCCTGTGAAAAGGCCCCAAGGCCTTTGTGGGGAAATGCACAAGGTGATCCTAATATTCCCAGCAAATTTCCAGGGGAAAAAAGAGCCATAACAATCTTTAAAAACCAAATCAAGTTGAGGCTCACCCTTCCCAAACGTGATTCTTAGTACACATCCCCAGTAAGGAAAACAGGGTGACACAGGCATAGAAATATACACAGAGATCAACAGAATAGTATTGAGGGCCCAGAAATAAACCTGTCCGTCTAAGTCAGGTGATTTTTTTAACATACATATTTAACTTCTTTATCATTGTCATTTACAGCTTTATTTTATAAAACACAGAAGGACATTTCTTTCTATTTTTACTTTTTCTTCATTTTTGTTTTTTAAGGAGGGTGCAGCTCATGGTGGACCGTGTGGGGACTGAACAGACCACCTTGGTGTTCTCAGCCCCATGCTCTAACCAAGTGAGCTAACCGTGCATCCCCAGAAAGACACTTTGAAGAATGCTCTATCACCAGAATTTAAACACTAGAAATATTAGTTTTTTAAGTATAACTATATAAATTACAATCCAATAATTGGAGATTTTTCTCAATATGGTTACTACACAAATGAAATAAATGACAAAAACACTTAATAGCAATATTTTGTCATCTACGTATTATTAGATACTTTAAGACATAAGCAAAGATTCTGAGTATTCAGACTTCTTTTGTTGTGTTTCATATTTAAATAACTCCCTACCTGTATTCTCAGTTGAGCTACTTGACCAAAAGGTGTGACTTGAGAAAGCATTTAGCTTTATACCAAAAGTTTCTAGTTTTATACAAAAAGTTTTCCATGGTCAGGTCAGGAGGCCAGAGGCCCCTCTATACAGAGTGCAGAAGAGGCAGCCCCCCAGGAGAAGGTAAACAAAGACAGTGAGAGAAAGCACAGACTTTCCTCACGCAGGCAGTAGGGATGGTGGAGTGGACAGGGTGTCTCAGGTCTCCTGCAAAATGTGAGGAACTTCCAGCCCAAAACCCACTAATTCGTGGCCCCCGGGAGGTGCTACTGGACTGGGATCTGCCCAGCACTAACAGGTGAGGAAGGTTAGGGGGACAGATGCCCCTTATGGGCAGAGGCCCCTCAGGACACACTCCCCTGGGAGCTGGCACAGCCAGGCAGAGGCGCACTGGGAACCCCAGCTTATCCCACTGACCACCAGGTACAATGGAGTAAGTGCACCTGGCGGATGGTGGGGACCAGAGAGGATTAGCTTCCTTGGTCAAAGCCAAGCTCCTGGGACACAGAATGAGAAGGAAAGGAAAACCTCAAGCAGTTTCCAGAGCAAAGTTTGTCTCCTCAGACTCCAGTTTGGAGAGAACTGTTTAACTCCCCAGCCTTTGGGGCCAGCTCCAATGACAGGCTTACGGGAGCCTGTGTCTGTGTTATGTCCCCGTGGTAGTTCTTTCTTAGGGCAAACGACACGCAAGACACAGACACAGGAAAAAGTGAACATCTGTGGGAGGAAAGAATAAAACCCTAGAGTCTCTAGGTGAAAGAAGTTCACAGGTATTTTGTTTCTGCCAACCTAAAATCAGAAGAGAGAAAAGCCTCGTACCCCTTAAAACTTCTACCCAACTGCAGACAGAGACCAGGAATTGTAATACATATGCACGTAGAATTCACATAAGCATGACATTTCCAAAGACAGTAAGAAGACATCAGGTAAATATGACATTTTAGACAAGGGTGGGAGTGGGCTCTTAGATTTTTGATGAAGAATGGTAGATTTACAGGTAATTCAGGAAAAGCTGAACACACGTGGCAGGTAAATTTGGTGAGGCTCCAGCATGGAGTCTTCCTGTCTTCTGCTAAGGGGATTGTGCTCAGGCTTTTATTCATGCTTCATAGTCTTTAAAGAGGCAGGAAAAGGGGAGCCAGGCTGGATGAGGGAGGCTTGTATTGTTAAAAGTGCCGCTTTTGTTTTGCCTCAGCGGGCCTGGGGCAGTTGTGAGCTCTGTTTACATTTCAGATGTACTCCTCAGAGGGCCCGGGGGTGATGGTGAGACTTTATCATTTCTATCAAACTGAGAAATCGGCTTCCATTTTTTGTGAAGTTTCTGATTGGTTATTAAATTCTTTAAAAGGTGTTTCAACCTAACAGTTCTCTAAATCTTAAATCTCCAGAAAAGTTTTTAACATTTGCACATCTCTTGATTTTCCCTTCTGCCTTTTTTAAACCTAATATTGATATTAGCATCTGATGTAACTCACTCAAGAAGCTAAGTACTCATTGAAAACATTAAGAATAGTTAAATTTCCTTGTATTCATTTATATTGAAAATGGGGTCTTTCTCTAGGGACCAATCAAACGGCTCTTTGTCATAAGAGTTCTCTGACACATTTTCCAATTTAGAAGTTTTTCCAATTCAAAGGATCCATAGTCTGACCACTGAAGATAGGATTTTAATAGCTACTCGAACCGATAAGCCTTTTCACAGCTTAACCAAGGAAGCCAAAGGCTTTCTGTCCCTGTGGTATTTCCTTGTTACAACAAACGACACGAGAGACATAGACACAAAAAATGACCACCTCTGGGAGCAGAGATTCAATAAAGAAAACGTGTTAGTCGCTACTCCCAAGAAGCTAGCTTCACAAACATATTTTCCTGCCAGTCTACATGTAGAAGAGAGGAAAAGGACATGCAGCACTTCTAAATCCTCCCAAACCCCGCAGAAATAGACCGGGAAGGCTGACAGGGTGAACAAAAACACCGCTTACTGTGCCGGCAGACGTCCCCGAGCTCTCAGCAGCAGCGGTTTCCAGGACCTAGCAGTGCCCCGGCCAGTAATTCTCCTCGCAGGCTCCCCAATACTGTGGGGCTTAAAAATTAATTCTTTTGCTCTAACCTAGTAAGTGTGTTATCGGAGAGCAGGTCAGAGTCATCACAGGAAGGCATTCCAGGATGTAGGTTGTAACAACGCCTCATGAACAAAGGCAGGCAGGCCGAGGAAGTATTAAAAGAAAGAAAACATCCACAAAACGCAAGAGTGGGCAAGCCCCGGAGGAGAGCAAATGTGCGAAAATTTAGGATTATATTTGAATGAGGGCGCGAAATATTCAGGGGTGGAGTCACAGGTGCTCCCAGGGCGTTCCCAGCGTGTGTCTTTGCTGAGAGTCCTGTCCACCTGGAGGATGACTCGTCCCACCTGGAGGACGGATTCCCATGTAGGAACAGCCTTGATGACAGAGGATGGAGATTTTTCCCTGCCTGCAATGCTAATGGTGTTATAACCCATTACAATTAGCTGTCGCTGCACCATTTCTTAGGAATGATCTCTTCTCTTTTCTTTGTTTCCCCTCACATCTTCCTTCCTTTCCTCCCTGCTCTCCCCTTGGCCCTGTTCTGCCTGTAATAACAACTTCTTCTAGCGGAGTTAATCGTAAAATTAACAGAAGCAGACTAACATTAAATCGAATTTTAACATATGCACATGGGAAATTCACAAACGTGAAAATTCCAAAGACAGTGAGGTCGGATTGGGTGCTTTGCAAGTAATTTAGGAAGAGTGGCACACTCACAGAAGGTAAACTGTTGTTAGGCAACCCAAAAAAGAATGGGACAAGGGGGAAGGGAGGTCAGCAGGCTCCACTGGGGGTCTTCCCACCTTATGCTAAGGAGTTTCTGATAAGTTTCCCTCCCTAAACCAGGTTTTCCATCTGACTCTCTTAAGCAGGATGAGGGAGGGCCAAAGGTTCTTATGAATCTTTTGTTCCCCAACAACCAGCTTAAAGTCAACTTGCCCAAGGGCAAAACTTTTGGTCCTCTACATTCTTGCCTTTGAAACTTTAATAAAAGTTTCACATCCAGAAGTTAAATTGACAGATTGTCACATATTTCATTGATCTAATCGTTCAGTCCTGACAATAACTTAGTTTGGTTAAATTGTCCAATCTTATTTCAGGATCCAGTGATGTAGATACACACTCCCATATTTCACCTTTTATTAAACACCTGATTACCTGCTTATGTGGGGGAGAAAGACTTTCCTCTACCTCCAGGCTTCTGACTGATGTAATATTCAACTCGAACAATCATAACCCAACCCGAACCCGAACTCGAACCCGAACCCAAACTCGAACCCGAACTCGAACACGAACTCGAACTCGAACTTGAACCCGAACCCGAACACAAACTCGAACCCGAACTAGAACTCGAACAAACTCGAACCCGAACTCGAACCCGAACCTGAACAACCCGACCCTGAACTCGAACGATTCGAACCCGAACTCGTACCCGAACAACCCATATCCGAACCCGAACATCCCGAACCCTAATCCCACCCCAACCCGAACCTCCTGAACCCGAAAACGAACTCCAACAACCCGAACACATACTCGAACAACCCGAACGCGAACTCGAACCCGACCCCGAACCAAAATCCAATATTTCCATACCAAAGACGTGTAGAAAACCTTTCCAATGATTATGTACAATATAATTATCACTAAAAAGTTTACATAAATATCTTTTGTTTTCATTGTATCTATTTTATATATCAGCTTAAAATTGGAGATGTCAAAATCAATTATTACCGTAGCTATTTTCTTGATACATTTTATAACACAGGTAACAAACTTATTTTTAGAAGCCCAGTTAAAATATATATTTTTTGTTAATAACTTTCAAAGATATGACTATGTGATAAACCCAAACTAAAACCAGCTTTACTGTCAAATACTTCACCACATTATCTGATCCTTAAAACCATTTAGGTTAGTTTGTATTTGATTCGCATTTAATATAATTTAATTTATACTATAATTTATATAAGCATTTAATTTGTTAAAACCAATCAAATATTACAATCTAGTAAAACCATCCACAGGTACAAAACATCTTACCACACACAAACACAAACTGGTTTCACACAGATCACAAATTCACAGAATTAGAAATAACTATAGAGAACACACAAGGTAGTTTACCAAGAAAATAACTGGTTGTCACAAGAGCTCTGTAACACGATTTAAATGTAGATGCGTTTCCCATTCCGGGATTCATTGTCTGTCCGTGGACAGTGAGGCCTAAATAGTGAGACACACCGAGCAGCCTCTTTACAGCTCAGGCCAGGAAGCCAGAGGCCCCTCCACAGAGTGCAGAGGAAGCAGCCCTCCCACAGCCAAAGGGTCACCCCAAAGACAGTCAGAGACCTTCGTCACACGGGCAGTAGGGATGGTGGGGTGGACAGGGACGGTGTCTCCCCACCAATTCTTAGTAAAGTTTCATAGGTTTCAGGTGTACAATTCTGTATTTCATCATCTATAAATCTCCCACAAAAGGTGAGGCACCTCCAGCCCCAAACCCACTAATTTGTGGCCCCAGGGAGGTGCTACTGGATCGGGATCTGCCCAGCACTAATGGGTAAGGAAGGCAGGGGGGACACATGCCCCTTATGGGCAGAGGCCCCTCAGGACACACTCCCCTAGGAGCTGGCACAGCCAGGCAGAGGTGCACTGGGAACCCCAGCTTATCCCACTGGCCACCAGGCAAAATGGAGTAAGTGCACCTGGCTGATGGTGGGGACCAGAGAGGATTAGCTTCCTTGGTCCAAAGCCAAGCTCCCGGGACACAGACTCCGCAGACTTCGGTCTGGAGAGAGCCCCTTAACTCCCCAGCCTGTGGGGCCGGCTCCAACGACAGGCTTATGGGAGCCTGTGCCTGTGTTCTGTCTCCGTGGTAGTTCCTTCTTAGGACAAATGACACGCAAGTCACAGACACAGGAAAAAAACCAACATCTCTGGGAGGAAAGAATATAGAAAACTATGACGTCTCTAGGTACAAAAAGTTAGCTGCACAAATATTTTTTTCTGCCGATCTAAATTCAGAAAAGAGACAAAGGCCTGGCACACCTTCTAACTTCTACCCAACCCCACAGACAGAGACCAGGAATTGTAATACATGCGCAGCTAGAATTCACATAACCATGAAATTTCCAAAGAAAGTGAGGAGACATCAAGTAAATATTACATTTTAGACAAGGGTGGGAGTGGACTCTTAGATTTTAGATGTAAAAATGGGAGATTTACAGGTAACTCAGGAAAAGCTGAACACCCGTGGCAGGTAAAGTTTTGTGAGGCTCCTGTCTTCTGCTAAGGGAACTGTGCTCAGGGTTTTATTTGTGCTTCAGTCTTTGGGGAGGCTGGGAAAGGGGAGCCAGGATGCAGGAGGGACGCTCGTATTGTTAAAAGTGCCCCTTTTGCAATTTCTTTTCCTTTGCTCAGCTCTATGGCCTCAGGCAGTTGTGGGCTGTGCTAACATTTCTGCTCAGCTCGGCAGAGGACCTGGGGGAGATGCTGAGACTCTAATTTCTATCAGACTGAAAAGGCAGCCTCAATTTTTGTCAAGTTTCTGATCAGTTATCACATTCCTTAATACTTGTTCCAACACACCAATATTCATAATATTAGATCGAAATACAGTTTTTAAAAATTTGCACATCTCTTGATTTTCCCTTCTGCCTTTTTTAAACCTAACGTTCACATTAGCATTTTTAAGACCCAACAAGCTCAAGAACTAATTCAAAAGTAAAATTTCCTTGAATTCGTTTGTATTAAACATGTGGTCTTCCTCTAGGTTCCAATAAAACAGCTGTTTGCCATGAAAGTTCTCCAACACATTTTCAAAATTTGAAGTTTTTCCAATTCAAAGGAGCCATGGTCTGACCACTGATGACAGGATTTTCAGAGCCTCCAACCAAAAAGCCCTTTTACTAGCTTAACCAAGGAAGCTGAAGGATTTCTGTCCCTGTGGTATTTTCTTTCTTTTTTTAGTTAGAGTTTTTGGAGTGACAATTGTTAGTAAAGTTACATAGGTTTCAGGTGCACAATTCTGTATTACATCATCTATAAATCACATTGTGTATTCACCACCCAGAGTCAGTTCTTCCATCAGCATGTATTTGATCCCCTTTACCCTCATCTACCACCCCCCTCTCCCCTTGGTATTTCCTTTTGATTACAAAGGCACAAGAGACAGACACAGGAAAAAATGACCACTTCTGAGAGGAAAAAATCAATAAAGAAAACCTGTGAGTCACTACTCCCAAGAAGCTAGCTTCACAAACTTTTTCTCCTGCCAATCTACATGTAGAAAAGAGAAAAAGGACATGCAGCACTTCTAAATTCTCCCAAACCCCAAAGAAATAGACCAGGAAAGATGACAGGGAGAACAAAAACACCACTTACCTCTGCCTGCACGTCCTTGAGCTCCCAGCTGCAGCGGTTTCCAGGACCTAGCAGTGACCCAGGCAGTAACTCTCCTCGCAGGCTCCCCAATACTGTGGGGGCTTAAAAAAATTATTTTGCTCTCATCTTGTGTGTTAGAGGAGATCAGGTCCTTGTATCACCACAGGAAGGCATTCCAGGATGTAGGAACAGTGCATCATGAACAAAGGCAAGCAGGCCAAGGATTTACTAAAAGAAAAAAAATATATTCCCAAAATGCAGGAGTGCACAAGACCACCAGGAGAGGGACTGCTCTAAAACAAAGAAAAGTTAGGATTATATCTGAATGAGGGCGGGAAATATTCAAGGATGCCGTCACAGGTGATCTCTGGGCGTTTCTGGGGCGTTCCCAGGGCCTGCCTTTGTCGATGCTTCCTTCCCAGGAGGAAGAGGGATTCCCTTGTAGGGACTGTCAAAGGGGTGGAGAATTTTCCCGCCTGCAATGCTAATAGTGTTATGGCCAATTACAGTTAGCTGTAGGTGTAGCATTTCTTAGGAATTTTTTCCGGCCTGGAATTCTGATGGTGTTATAATCCATCACAATTAGCTGCAGCTGCACTTTTTCTTAGGAATGATTGCATTTCTGTTTTCTTTGTTTCCTCTCACATCTTCCTTCCTTTCCTCCCCCCTCTCCCTGTGGCCCTGTGCTCTCTGACTATGGTAATAACTTTTTCTTGCTGAGCTGATCATAAAATTAATAGAATCAGATTAAGGTAAAAATAGAATTTTAACACATGCGCATGGGGAATTCACATATGTGTAAAAATTCCAAAGGCAGCGAGTTCAGATTAGGTGATTTGCAGATAATTTGGGAAGAGTGGCACACTCTCGGGAGGTAAATAGTTGTTAGGCAAACCACAAAAGAATGGGACATGGGAGAAGGGTGGTCAGCAGGCTCCACGGGGCGTCTTCCCGCCTTATGCTAAGGAGTTTATGCCAAGGTTCCCTCCCTAAACCAGGTCTTTCCATCTGAATCTCTGAGACCAGAAAGGGGGAGGGTCGAAGGTTGTTTCAGAGTCTTTTGTTCCCTAACCACCAGCTTAAAGCCAATGTGCATAAAGACAAAACTCTTGGTCCTCTTCATTCCCACCTTTGTAACTTTAATAAAAGTTTCACATCCAGAAGTTAAATTGGTAGATTGTTCCATATTTCATTGATCTAATCATTCAATCCGGAGAATAAGCTGGTTTAGTTAAATTGTTGGATTTTATTTCATGATGCAGTGATGTAGAACAATCCCAAATTTCACCTTTTATTAACTACCTGATGACTTGCTTAGATGGAGGGAAGGAACAAACTGTCTTCTACCCTCAAGGTTCTTTTGGCTGTTCTAATAATCAAATACATGTGACAGATTAGCCAAGAGAAAATAAGCAGATTTAATACTTAAGCATGGGAAGCCGGCACACAGGAGAGAGTCAGAGACCCCACATACAGGATTGGTAGGGAGATAGAAAGGGAACGTATGCAGCTAAGACATGCCAAGCTAGGGATGAAGTAAGGTCTCTTGGGGGCTTGAAAGGGTCACTGCAGGGTGATGACAAGAGCAGATGTTTCATGAATATCTTGAACCTGGTCAGACAGACAGATGTTGACAGAGACTGAAGGAGGTCAGACAGGGGCAGAAATAGACACAGAATGTGGGGTGTGGGTGCTGAGCTGCTGCCAGCCTGTGGTTGCTGACTGTGTGCGTGGCCTATGGGTTTGGGATCTCTTGGAGTGTCCTTGGCTGGCTCTGCACCGTTTTCCCAGGTCTTCCATGTAAGCCCGTAGATCCCCAAGGACTGGAGTTCCCACACCAGGCCAGCACTCTGGACCTGAGAGTAGAGCCACTCTTGGACAAGACACCTTATGGCAGGGAAAAGCTGAGGTATTCTACCCCAATCCACCGGAGAGGTCCAGCGACCACAGCTGTGCAGGACAGCGGCTGTTCCAGCAAAGCTGCCCGAAGAGCCTGGTGTTCAGCTCCCCCTGCAAATGCTGCACCAGGAGTGGAGTCCCCAAGACCCCTTAAGGCCCAGCGCCCAGGCCACAGTCTGGGATCCCACCACAGCCTGCCTCCCCAGCTCTCCCTGGGGGCTGCAGTCTGGCCACAGCAGGCCTCACCGTGGTCTTTCTATGCCCAGGCTTTCAGCTCTCAGACCATTTGGTCTGGTCCTCCTGGGCTGCCTCTCTTACGTGCAAAATATATATTTAGTTTGCACCGCACTTCCACCAGATGTGGTGTCTTACAGAGGCTCTCTAAGCCCGGTGTTAATTTTAAAATGGCTTTCGGGAAGGTCGGGAGGCAAGAGGGGAGACTGACATAAGGCAGCATAGGTAAGAGCCAGGTGAGAAGGTAGTTAATTCAGGTGTGCCAAGCCGTGTGCCGGGTTTCACCTCCAGGACCCCACATTCCAGCAGGCAGCTTCCAGGGCACAGCCCTGGGTCTGACACTTTGGCTCAGAAGCCTTTGGAAAGCAGAGCTTATCCTGACCTCCACTCAGGTGTTATTCCCAAGATGCACACGAGATAGCAGCAGAGCATAACTTTTCCTGGTGACCTGCAACCAGGTGTTATTCCCTATATGTACACCAGACGGCAGCAGAGAGCACTTCCCTGCCCATCAGCCTTAAACTGAGAATCCAGGTCCCGGGACTACATGCTCTTTGAGATAAATCCTGTTACAGGCCCTTCACAGGCCTCAGCTCACCTACTGGTCCCATTTTCCAGAAAAGGCAGAAAAAATATCTCCATGCACAGGTAATTAAACGGGAGAGTGATTCTAACAGTTCTGAGTCCAAAACCGGGACCGAAATGGGCCCACATGGGCCAGGAGAGCTTGCACACACGGGGTCCTGGACAAACAGAGTGATCCAAACAGTCCTTGCAGCGTTGGTGGAATCGTGGTCATTCTATTGAGGAAAATCTGCAGATAATCTGTTGTCCACCTTGCCATGCACTCACCCAGGCAGGTATTGGGGTGGGACCAGGGCAGGCAGCTGGGAATGGGGACAGGTGGGAGGGAGGTGGTGGCCTGGCCCTTCACAGGAGGACGAGCAGCACCAGATCCTGTGACAACGACTCCCCCACAGCTGTGTGATGCCTGTGCTCGGGCCTTTTAAAATCTCTTCTTCCTCAGCCCCGAGCACGGCTCTGCTTCTGCCCATGTTCCCTTCCTCTGAGGTCACAACTGACAGGAGCTTCAAGGCTGCTCAGAATGAAGACTGGGGTGACACCTTCCCTATGGAGGGGTGCCTGAGCCTCAGACAGGCGCAGAGCTGGCTTCTGTCCCCTCCAAGTACTACCTGTGTGACTTCAGGCAAAGACATGGGAAGTCAGTCTCCTCACCTGTCAGATGGGGACAACCGCTCCCTCTCAGGGTGGCTGGGAGGTCAGTGAGGTGATGCAGGTCGGCTCCTGCCCCACAGGAGATGGGCCCTCACTCCCCTCCCTCTTCCCTTCTCAGTCCTTTCTCTACCTCCATGGGCTGGAAGGATCTATTAGCAAATAGAAGGACTATTAGCAAATAGTCTCCTGGTGGCAGAATGAGCTCTCCTGTTGGTGTCCACACAGCCAGTCCCCTGAGTGCTGACTCCAGCACCTGTGCCAGCTTCGTCCACAGGGCAGCGCTCACCACAGCCCCTCCCTGGTCTTCTCACCCTGCTCATCTCCAAACTTAGGGTCCCCGCTTCACCTCAGGCCAGCAGCACCTGTTTTGTCCTTAATTTTCAGTGCATGAAAGAAACTGCAAACTTATTCTCGGAAGCATTTTTTCTCAGTATGTTGAGCTCTTGCTTCCAGGTGTATCCTCTGTTTGGCTCCAAAAAATTTTTTATAAGAATTATCTAGGCCAGCCCAGTGGCTCAGGCGGTTGGAGCTCGGTGCTCCTAACTCTGAAGTCTGCCGGTTCGATTCCCACATGGGCCAGCTGGCTCTCAACCACAAGGTTGTCGGTTCAACTCCTCGAGTCCCACAAGGGATGGTGGGCTGTGCCCCCTGCAACTAAGATTGAAAACGGCACCTTGAGCTGAGCTACCACTGAGTTCCCGGATGGCTCGGTTGGTTGGAGCGCGTCCTCTCAACCACAAGGTTGCTGGCTCGAGTCCCGCAAGGGATGGTGGGCTGTGCCCCCTGCAACTAGCAACGGCAACTGGACCTGGAGCTGAGCTGTGCCCTCCACAACTAAGACTGAAAGGACAACAATTTGACTCAAAAAAAAGTCCTGGAAGTACACACTGTTCCCCAAAAAAGTCCTGCTCCCTTTCCCCAATAAAATCTTAAAAAATAAAAAGAGTTATCTACAGGTTTAAACATTCTTACACAGACAGACCCAAAAGTAATCTTGAAGTATCATCAGAAAGTAAGGAAGTACCAATTTTTAAAAATCACATAGAAAGGGAATTCTGTCAAAAGAAAGCCTGAGTCAATGGAAGGAGCCCTGGAGAGCCAAAGCTTTTGAGCTTCTAGGCATCCTGGCTCCATGTGTCACTTCATCCACTCAGGTCATTCCTCACCGCAGATGCACCAACTCAAAACTCGCCCAAGGCCAGCCAAGTGCTGCTAGAGGAGGACTGGACCTTCACAGCATCTTCTAAACATGTGCTGAAATGAACCCAACAGATTGTCTCACTCACAGACACAAAGATCTATGTAAAATCATGTCCACTGTAGTGTTTAAAAATGAAATGCTGGAAATAACCTAAGTGTCCATTGAGTTGGAGCCTGGTTGATCGCATATCCATACGATGAGAAACCCTGCCACTTTTGTAAAGAAAGGAACATAAAGACTAATAATATGTGTTACTATGGAATGAGCTCTATGTTACGTTGCTGAGTAGAAAGAAAAATCTGGAACTGTGCGTGTCATATGCCAGACGTGTGTAACACAAATGCACACTAGAGAATCATGAATGTAAGTCCAGGGCAGTGCGACTTACAGGCACGGCACAGGGCTGAGGCCACAATTTGGGGGAGAGGAGAAAGATGTTGGCTGTTCTTCGTGCAGACAGGACAAAAAGAACTTCTTTTGGGGAAATACGGGAAGTTTATATGGAAGGGGCGTCTTAAGCACTGAAAGCATATGTCAAAAGAGTAATACACACATGCAGTTTTTAAAAATCCATCAGTACAAAAAAGGGTGCAGTTAGAAAAAAAAAACGCAGGTCCCTCCACAGAGGCAGCTGCTGGAGTCCCTGCAGGATTACAAGGACCCATGTGTTACAGGGGGTTTTCCACTCAGAGATGGGCTTCCCTTGTCCCCTCTGCTCTCACTCCTGCCTACTGCCCCCTGTGATTAGCTGGGCGGAGGAAAAGTTTTGTCTCTGTATCTGAGTGAAGCCCACTGAGGCCCCCTTGGAGAACCTGCCAGGGCCTTGGGGCTGGTGAGTCCACCTCACAGGAGGGGCTGCTTCTCCTGCATCAACATTATCTTTTCTTCCTCCTTGGAAGATGGGCTTGGGCAAGGGGCGGGTCTAGAAATGTGACCATCCCTGGTTAATGGGATGGGGCCCGGGATGCAGATTAGAAACGCAGGGAAGAGAATCTTGAGGAGAATAAGCCCCGACAGGGACGTGGGCACTGACCGCTCACAGTACCTGAACTTGCTGTGCAGTCTTTTGTAAGCTACCCAAACTCTCCACCCATTCTGGTCCGGCTTGTAAGTTGAGAGAGATAGTTTAACAGTCTTGCTCTTACAATGGCTGTTAGAAATCATTTTCAGAACAAAATACAGTCCATGAACAAACTCCCATATCTTCTCCAAACGGGGGACCATGGTGCAGAGACTCGTGTGGTGCCCCGTGGCGTGCTGATGCCCAGAGCAGACACGGGTACACAAGAGCTGAGAACAGCTGCGGCAGCTAGGAGTATACAGAAAAGTTCTCCAGCTCCTTCTGGCTCAGGCGTACCGAACGCTGGGCTTTGGGTTGTCTCTTTCCAACCTGTGAAAGAAAAGAACTTCAGACCCTCCGACTGGACCCCCCATCCCATCCCTGTGGGCTAAGAATTATTATCCCATCTTACACATTAAGAACATGAAGCTCAGCATGGTGAAACAAATCACTTGGGGCCGACAAGTAGTATAAACTACGGAGGGCCTTGAATCCATTCTTCTGGCTCCCACTCGAGTGTGCCTGGACCACCATGCTTCTTCATGACCCCTGGATGGCCTTGGCCCAGTGTCCTCTACAACCCTGCACTGTCCAGCTGGCTTTGCTGTGGGGCTCCAGCTGGAGTGCCACAGACCCTAGCAGGCAGCTATCCTCTCGCTCCCCTTGTGACCAAAGGCAGCGTCTTTATTGGACTCAGGGGGAAGCCTGGGTACAGTATGAGGTGAATGGGTAACGGGTGGGGTGCTCTCCCGACTTTATGGGTATCAATGGGGAGTGTAATTATACTGACTCATAACATTCTGTGGGGATTTTTTTAGATAATTCACATGAAGACACTGGTAGGCTGCCTTATACGTAATAATCACTCATTCGAGATAGAGTCCCTGCTTTCCATTCCCTAAATGGTCTGAGAGAAATCAGCCACCAGGCTCAGTGGCATCTTTGAACATTATCCATCCCAGCCGATTAAGGTCACTTCTACCCTGGAATGGTTCCCAATTACTTGCTAACTTTAGAAAGTCATTTAGATTCACTCCCTTATCTGATCCCACCCCACCTCATACACACACTTGGAAAAGAGAGAGAGATGCCCAGTGTGTGGCCCACAGCTGGAGAACTAGGCAGGGAACAGCCCTAGTTTAAAACTCCTCCCCAGTAAGAGTCGGATCCCAACACACAATATGACTTGGGATTAGACTCTCACTCTCCTTGGGGTTCCACTTCTTCATATCTAAAATGAAGATCTGGATTAGGAGATCCCTGGGATCCCTACAATTCTGAGACTCTGGATGACTTTTTCCTCAGTCACCTCTCGCCACCCCTGCACAACTTCACGGCTATGCTATTTGCACTAACCCCATTCCAAAGGGGTTCCCGAATCTTACCTCTTCATAGACAGTGCTGATAAAGGAAGAGCTGTGGTTCCTCTTCTTTGATCCAGACTGGAAATTCAGGGGGTAAAGAGTGCTTAATTTCAAGTTAAGAAATGCCCCCTTCTAAGTGATGTGAGAGGTCCCAAAAGGGACTCGGTGCTCAGAATGGCCCTGAAGTATCCACAGCCAGAAATGAGTAGAATCTCCTATCCCAGGAGTAAACAACACTGTTTATGTTCCAAAAAAGGTGTAACACACACCTGCCTGTGATATGCCAGTTCTGAACCAAAGTTAGAGTTCAGCCTCCCACACCCACAGGCCCCCTCAGACAAACCTGATACAAATACCACCTCACAGCATCTCTTCAACATACCCCCTAGTTCCCACACACACATCCGTACCAACCCTGGGACAGTGAACACAGCAGACTGGAGACCCTGGACTCAAAGCACTGTCAGCAGTCAGCACAGTGCTCAGAACGTAAGACACAGCCTTTGGCCATGCTGCCTGGGACCGTCAGACCGCCACGTGCTGCCGCGTGGATTCTAAACCCCAAGGGCTCCCCGATAGAATCCAAGCGGAGGGCATGACTTGTTGCAAAGGGGGGTGAGTGAGAAGTCTGCATCCTGGCCTAACCCTCTCCCCCATTTGGTACAAACACATGACACCGCCTGCCTTGCTCATGCTCAGTGCTCCCACAGCAGGGCAGCGTGCCCCTCCCCACAGTCCATGTGAAGGCTATGGATGTGTACTGTGCCTCCAGCCCTGGGAACAGCCTTCTTCCCACCCCTTCCCCATGGACACCTGGACACCCGACCCTGGGGTTCCAGGTGCACATAAGAGCTGTAAGCTCAGCCTTGGGCACGATTCACGGGCACTCTGGTGGGTTGACTCATGCCAGAGGCCTGCACCATTCGCTGGCGGGCCAGAACCTCTGTGTGTTTCCCTGACAGTCAGTACTGGGTCTCTGGATCCAGTCTTCTGGGCAGCTGCGGGCTACGCGCTCCTGGCCTCGAAACCTCTCCCGTATCTTTCTCCGCAGCCTCGCGGGCCTGCTAAGGACTGCGTAGTCCTCTCTGTCTCTGACTGTCCCCGCCTCCCACAGAAAATCTACAGACACCTCGAATTCACTCTTTTCTTAGTCTCAACACTGTTCCTTTTCTCCAAATAGAACTGGAAAGGCATTTTCTAGTTGGCCCATTAAGGTTAAATACAGTCATTTAACACAAGCTACTCAGATACACAGTGGAAGACAGTTGGCTCACAGTGCACGCACACACACACACACACACACACACCCCTGCTTCGGCAGCGCTCCCTGCAGGCGGAGACTCACCTTCCGGGAAGGCTGCACCAGTGAATACAACGTATTTTCAGTGTTTGGTGCCGTGGGAGCAGAAGGCTAACGAAGGGAGAAATACAGTCAGTTCAGAAGCACAGGTGTAGCACCCCCCGGGACGCAGGTCATTTCTTCACATTCACACCCCCCCCCCGCCCGCACAGAAGCCTGAAGCGTAGTGAGGAGAACCCTGGACCGGTCCGGAGGCCACGCAACCCGAATGCCAGTGCGTCTGTGAGCACCGGCTCCGCACGCGCGTTCTCGCCGCCCCTGAAACACGCCCCACGACGGCGTGGTGGAGCCTCCATGCGCAGGGGGCTCCAAAGGGCGAGCCGCTCAGGCCAGGGCGGCCACGGCAGCTGCTCCGCACCCGGCCGGCCGCCCTCGGAGCCGTCACGGCCTGCGCGGCGCCCCACGCCACGAAGCGCAGGCTCACGTGGCGGCCTGCCTGCTTCCGTGCAGTCAATCACATGCCTCTTGTTGGAAGTCAGCGTGGCCAAACCAGACGTCAATGGCCGTGCAGCTCTGGCCGCGATCGCATCCCGAGGGGGCGGCAGGAGGCAGCACCCGCCGGCAATTCCGGGGCGCCCCCCCCCCCCGCCCCGCCCGCCGCTGCTCTCACCCTTCCTGTCCCCTTCCTCGTCGCCCTTCCTTTCTGCCCTTCCGCTTTGTCCTCTTCCTCCTTTCCTGGCCCTTTCTCTGAAGACGTCACCTCCCCCCGAGGATTTTCTTTGTCCTGCAACTAGACCACCAAGCTGAGGACGTTGCTGCCTCACGCCTTAAAAATAAGTTAAAAACAAAAAAGCCGCTTTTATCAGACATGTATCCTCATTGGCCACCGGAGGGCAGTGTCTCCCTGGAAAGCGATGCCCAGTCTGGGTACCAACAGTGTCACCTCAGCTGCCAGTATTAGAGGCGCTTCTCCAGCTCCCGGGTCGACTTCCACCGCATGTTGGAGGAGGGCTGAGGTCCGGGGCTGCAGACCCCGCTTGGCCTGAAGCTCCGTGGCCTGAGCACGTTAGGCTGCCTGGCTCTGCTTCCTCATTCGCAAAAGGAGGTTTGCATTAGACCTACTTCAGAGCCTCTTATGTAAGCTTCATTTAACAAGATGGACATCACAAGTACTTACTAAATGTTCTTGCCAGGTCATAGTAAGATACAATAGAACAACACAGATCCATTCTTTCCTGAAAACAGGTATAATACAGGGTGGCCACGGAAGGACCACGCCCCCGCACTGGAAGCAGCAGGAAGGGACACAGCACCCCAGTGCCCTGACAAGCCTCCTCTCCCGCCAGTTTCTGTGCCTCACTCGCTGCCGGACCCGGAAGGCAAGAGCCGGCGTGCGCCACACTCCCAGCTGTGCTCAGCTCTGTCAAGAGCCTCCAGGACCACACTGGTCCTTTCAACCAGCTTCATGCAGCCAAAGCCAAGCGTCTCCACGGCTCCAGGAGCCCAGGGTCTTACTCTGCCATTCAAGGGTGTGAGTTTCAGGGCGGGGTGTGGGGCCATGAGGAAGTCTCCTGGACAGGCGTGGAAGAACTGGATGTGGGGAGCCACACTGATACCTGGGACTGGATCCTGGAGTACACAGTGCTCCCTTCTCCAGGCGGACTCTGCTGCTGCTCCTGCAAGACAGACATTACGAGAACATGTAATCCAAGCAGATCGTGGGTCTGTGCAGATTCAAGTGGGGAGAGACCGCACAAAGATCAGAGGCTCCCGGGAGCCTGGGAGGGACGACGGGGAGACAGAGCGGAAAGAGCAACTCACAGGGCGGCAGTGTCAGGAGTGAGGAACCATCCAGGTGGGAAGGGAGTATGACCCTGGCCAGGCGGCTCCTGTCACTTGATTTACTTGGTAACTTAGAGAATTGCTTTTGCTGACTTCTCAACTAAATTTGCCACTGACAATGGCACTGAGCTCTGAATAGGGCTGAGATCTGAGCCTCACCCCAAAGCACGGAAATTCAGAGACTTTGAATGTTTTCAAGCACCCACTCTGGACCCAGCTTTGGTGGTCAGCTCATCTTGGCCCCTGGGCGGCTGCGCTAATGGGTGACGCCCTGGACCCAAGGCCCAAGGACAGGCTCCCCTCTTCCCAGGAGATGGAGGGTGGAAGTGTTTCATTGCTGGGATGGGCTCTGCTGGGGAGCCAGTGGACCAGCAGGGCTCATTGCACAAAGAAGAAGCTGAGAGGAGCAGAGAAGCACCAGCTGTCCTTGGAGGCGGGAGAGTCATGGCATCTGGCCAAATACAGCAGTTTGTTGTTTTTCTCTTCTGCCCAGACCTGAGAGAAGTGTCTCCAGCAAGGTCAGAGCTGGACACTAAGTGAGACCACAGGACACTTGACATTGAGGCTTTTGGACAGAAGCGGGGGACAGTCGGCAGAGCCCGGGAGGGAGAGGGAGCACCCAGCTCACAAGCAGGGGGACAGCCTGGATCCCCAGTAGTGTTTTTACTCTAAATAATGATTCTCCCCTGTCATCTCCTTCGTTTTCCTACTCTAGGTCATCTTCTTGGGCAGTGGGGGGGGGGGGGGATATTATTAGCAAGGATTTAAGCACCAGTGGCTGCCGGTAGATAGACTTGCACTTACGGATTTGAACCAGAGTCTGGTACTGATGGAAGAAACGGTCTCCCACTGTTTCTCACACCCCACTACCCACTGCTGGGGCGAGGAAACAGCCTGAGGGGCAGCACTGATTCCCAGACCTGAGGCAAGTTGCCTCTGTTCTATGAGCCCTCCAGGGCCTGACATGTGTGACCAGGACACAAGAGCCCCACCACCGTGACTTCCCGCCTCCCGTCCTCAGGCCAACCCCCACACGCCACCTTCCCCACCTGGCAGTTCAATGAGACACTGCCTTTCCCCGAGGCCTGTCACCACATCCTGTCCTGCTCAGGGGCAGAGCAGTGGGGGAACCCTGCAGTCCCACTGGAAGGTACACCTCTAGTCGACACATGGGTTGGCCACTGCCTGCCAAGGCTGACTGGCAGAGAGATGACCGGAGACGCTGGCTCTGGCTCATGACCTTCATGCTAACCCAGTTACTCTGCAGCATCTCATCCAGGCCCTGGCCTCTTCCCAAAACGGGGCGAACACAGAGCGCTGAGCAGCTGCAACTCTGTCGTGCTTTGGCTGGTCAGCCTGGCACCCTCTGCAGCCTGGGTAATGATCAAGGGACCCACAAAAGGAAATTGGACTTGCAGGGACACAGGAATCTGTGGTCAGACACAAAACAAGAAGGTTGAACTCGTCCTTGGGTGCAGGCCAGCTGGTGAGGCTGGGAAGAAAGAACAAGGTGCATGCAGAGGCAGGAGCAGCGTGCTGCCGTCCGCTCCTGGGCTCTGCTGCCCCCAGCCCTGCTCAGCAGGTGCAACCCTGCACCCGATGCCCCTGTGCCCGTTTCGTCTCTCTCCCACTTCCTGTTTCCCCATGGTCAGAGCGACGGGGCTCGTGGGGAAAAGATCGATGGGGAGGGCTGAGGACCACTTTGACAGGACAATTGTATGGTTCTCTCTGCCCCCTGGTCTGAATGGCCATCCTCCCACGAGCATTTTCCAGACCAGCTGAGAGAAGTCCCAGCCCACAGGGCACCATACTTGATTTCTCCTGCTTGGCAAGTTGACTTCTTCATAAATTGTCAGCATTTCCTCTGGGCTGGGCTCTGTGAGAAGAAAGAAGCAAGGAATGGAGCTGCAGTGCCCTCCACAGGGCATACTGTCCAGTAGTCTGCTGCCAGCAGTGCCACGTTCATCCTAGATGGCCAAGACCTTGAGAAAGTTCTAGAAAGGAAGAAGGTTAGTGCTGTTCCCAGGACACCCAAAGACCTCGGGGCAGCAACCACCCCGACATGCCTCCCCATGGGCTGTGCCCCAAACCAGCCACCTGCAGGTCGAGGATCAGGCTGTAAACATGTAGGGGCCACCCCAGAAGGCCACCCCAGAAGGGAGAAAAGGCCCAGCAGGAGTTTGTCCAGTGTGCACATATCCTTTCGCTCCCAGGCATGGCTGCCGGGCTGTTACCTCAGGCAGCAGCTCCTCTTCGGGGCCCTCCACTTACGTGACTGCTTCCTCTTCCTTCTGCGCACACAGAAGTAGCCGAGGGCGCCGAGGGCCAAGGTGATGATGAGAAACACGATGGGCACCAGGAAGATCAGAAAGCTGAGTTCTGAGGGACAAGGAAGGCAGGGGGCCTGCTTCCCACCCGTCCTCAAGCCCACAGCGCTCTCTGCAATCCTGACACCCTGTGACTTCAGTCAAGGCTGGCTCCCTGCTGGTGCCAAGAACAGGGGTGCCAGTGTCCGACGGGCTTGTCTCCGGTTCTGCCTCCACACACTGTGCCCTCGGTCACCTGCGCAACCTCTCCGAGTCTGTTTTCTCTTAGGAAAAGGACGTGATGTCTACATAGGGGTTAATCACAGGGCCTAATAGACGCAAAGCACCTGGCACAGTAAATGCTGCCACTAACCACCAACACTTACAGCATGTTTTCCACTTCACCTTCCTGCGGGCACCACTCTTGCTCGTGCGAACTTCTGCATGTAACGTGAGTGGCCCCATGCAGTGCCAGCACATATAATCCAATCAATAGTCTTGATGCCAGCTGACTGGGCTCCTTACAAATATTTCCTCATTTAATCTTAACAGTAACTCTGTTAGGCGTTTGCTATCACCACTCTCCTTTTACCCAAGAGAAAAACTGAGGGTCAGAGAGGTTTAGGAATCTGCCCGAGATCACACAGCTGTGCATGACGAGGCCACGGCTGATGTGACCCAAAGGACAGTGCCCCTGTCAGTCCGAATTGCCGCAGCTTGCTCCTTCCTCATTGCCCATGAGGACTTGGTTTGTTGTCCCCCAGCTGGCTGTAAGTTCCTTAGCACAGGGACTGCAGGTTGCCTTTCCCTGGGATGCCCAGGCTGATGGCATATAAGCCTTAATTTATCTAATAAAAAGTGGTGCAAACTTAACTCGGGGAACTCCCAGGACAAGCCCAAGCGGTAAACCAAGAACTCTTCCAGGTACCCTGCAATCAGAATGCAACAGTACCCCATGACCCAGGGTACCATGTACAGTGAAGTCAGCTCCTGGGCAACTGTGGGGCTTGGGGGGTTGTCACTTGAGAGAAGGAAGCAAGTCCCCAAGGGTCTCTGAGGAGCAGGAAATAGTGATTGGCAGCCAGGGTGGGGCTGTGACTCACGAAACAACTGTGCATCTCCCACTTGAAGGAAATACTCCTTGATGGGGATAAAGTTCTTCCCAGACTGAGAGAGGCCTGGCTGCACAGGAAGCGCATGCCACAGGCCAAGACCCCTTGGGGAAGGGCCAGGGCACTGGGGGGCAGCCAAGGGCTCTCTGGCCCCGTCCCTCTTGCACATGCTCCTGACTGTGGGGCCCGACACCTCAGCCCCTGCTGTTGCCCTAAGTGCTGCACTTACCCTGCTGGGGACTCGGACAGGTGAGTCTCTGGGTGTAGTTCGCCTGGCTGACGGGGTTGCTGACACTGCAAGTATACGTGTGCTCGCCTTTGGCATCAATCCACTCTTCCAGTGTGCTGAGGCCTCTCCCTGTCTGGAGCAGCTCACTCCCTCGAAACCAGGCGTAGCTCACATTCTCGTAGCTCACGTTCTCGTAGCTCACGGTATCGCAGTTCACGCTGGCACCTCTGGTGACTGCGCAGGACAGATTCACTTGGCATATCCCTCTGTCCACTGCTTTCAATTTCCCCCGCTTGCACAGGAGGGCCTTCCCAACATGGTCTGGAAGCAGAGACGGTGATCAGGAAAGTGCTGGAAACACAAGCCCTGCATGGGAGGGGGTGGGGAGCTGTCCTGGGCTCTCACCAAACACAGAAACACAGAACTCGTGTCTGCAAACATCCCCAGATTTGTTGGTGACCTCCAGGACATAGAGGCCGCTGTCCTGCTGCTGGGCGTCCTTGATGAGAAGAGTTAGGTTCTTAGTCACGAAACTGAATCTGCTGCTCGAATTACCATAAAAATGTGGTTTGTGGTCCGACACAGATTCATTCTTCCAAGTGAGTATCGTATTAAATTCTCGCTTTGAGGACAGCTTTACCCTCCAATCCACAGAATGTGGCGTCGTCTGCATGCGGGGGGGCCGTAGCCAGAGAGAAGTTCCTGCCAGTGCAACCAGACTGTCGGCCGGGGCTTCTAGGAGAGAGACACCAGGCTGCAGGAGGCAGGAAGGGCGTCAAGCGGGCAGCTGGAGGCCACTCCCAGAGCCCAGGAGAACCTGAACACGCACCTTCTTCATCTGTCTCCGCTTCTCCCTGAGCTCTGAGGGAGCCTGCAAACCTTACTTTGGGGCAGGCAGGGGTTAAACTCTACTGTTTGCCGGTTTCACCTCACAGTGACCTTCTGAGATTCTTGCCCATTTTATAGCTGAGGAAACAGATTTAGAAAGAAACTACAAGTAACTACCCCAAGCTACAGAATGACAAAGAGAAGCTTGGCAGCCCATCAGTCTGGCTTCAGAGCATGAACCCTTAAGTATTAAAACTACCATGTTACAAATAAACATCAGATGTGAGGCGAGCCCCCCCCCCCCCGCAACACTGAGGCCACCACGAGTGGCCAGCAGTGACCGCTGGAAGCTCAGAACTGTCAGGCACAGGGGGCCTCACACCCCAGGCTGCACTCGGGAAGCCCTCCTCTGTCCCTAGCGCTGGATTCAGGGCCCTCTTGTAGCACTCGGCACATGTAACTGTGCTCATTACTCATTAGTGTTTGCCAGCTTTTTAGTCACGGCAAAGTCTCCACAAGGATTGCTCCCTAGAAAACAATTAGGAAAGGACAAAGGAAAACACACTGCCCAGGCAGGAATATCGCAGCACGGCCCTCTCTAGGGACCCAGATGGACACCAATGTACGTGAGGGTGTGACATACAGCTGCGTGTCACTGCTCACCTGAAGTTATTGTCCCCCCAACCGCCCTGTGCTGCTGTGGAGAAAAGTGGGTGTTCCTGTTTGGGGTGTGGCCAGTGGATGCAGGAAATACAAGTCTGGGTGGTTGGGGAGGGTCGAGGAGGACTCAGAGGAGAGCAGAGAGCAGATGGGGCAGCTGTACAAACAGATCTGCTGCAGTGGAGGATGAGAGCAGAGTGATGGGGAGAGGGATTTTCCGGTGTCCGTACTCGTGGTCAACACTCCCTGTGGCCACTCCTTCATCCTGGCATTTCCTCAAGATACCAACAGCTAAAGCGCCTGTAATTACTATTGGTTGATAGAAAATGTTCCTTTGATCATGACACCCCAAGAGTAAAACACTTATTCATATTCATATCCCGGGGCGAATTGGATCTTCCTGGGACAAACCAAAAGCAGAGACTGCCTTCTTCTCAGGGTCTGTCCCGTGGCCTCCGTACAGTATGTGACAGCAGGCCAACCCACCAAGCACTGGGCCAAGACCCTGAGTACAAAGGTGAGTAGGGAAAAACCTACCGAACCTACGAAGACGACATACACTGCCCTCATTGATCACTCGGTCCTTCCTAAGACCCCACTGTCACCAGAGCCCCAAAGACTCAGGACCTCTTCATGCACAAGACACGGCTCCTGACACAAGAGAATTGGGGATCTGGGAACAGATCATCCTTTTATTCCACGCCACACATTTTTGGGCTGAGGTAAATAATCACCTAGGGAATTTTAATTCTGATAATGGAAGGCCAGAGTAAGACATGCTAACCAATGCCCCTACTAAGAATAACTGGGAAAAAACGGGCAAACTACAAAAGCCTGTTGTTAAAGGGATCAGAGAGATAAAAACAGGGAGATATTATGGGCCAAGGGCTGAACGGAAGGAACTCAGAGAGGTGAGAACAGCATGTTTTTACTGCTGTTCCCTGGAGGCATCCTCTGATTCCAGAAAAGGCAGCTGAAGGGTTGAAAAGCTTAGCAGAACTTATGATAAACTCAAGGAACTAAGAGAACATGGAGTCCAGGGACCTCCGGGCACAATAGGAAGTGGATGTATCTAAACTCCATCAGACTTGGGGAAGGGACGATAAATGGAAGACAAGGGGTAAGAGTGAACAAGACACAGACCAGCTCTCACAGAAACTACAGCCCACACTTAAGTCATCTCCACCCTGAATTGGATTAAAGCGATCTAGAATCTCTAGTATTTCTAACCTGGCTGCTTACTAGAGGCAAATATAAATTATTCCTGGAGGAAAATGGCATCAATGAAAGCATTAAACTATTTCTAAAATTTTTCATATACAATGTCCAAAATGAAACAAAAAATAAATTGGCATAACAAGAGGAAACATGTCCAAAAACCAAAACAAACAAAAAAGCCATAGAAACAGACCCAAGGGGCATCTAACACTAGATAACAGAGGTAGTAATTCACACACTTCAAAGTGCTCACGTTTAATATGCTCAAGGAAATAAAATGTAACTTTGAGAATTCTAGCAGAGAACTAGTATGACAGAGTGCAAACATGTCCCCTTGTGATGCTACTTTGAGCTCCTCCCATCATCCAGACGTGGGGACACTGCCCATCTCTTGTCATGGGCTTCGCCTTCTTCATAAAAGCGCGTTGTGCCAGTTCTAAGCTGAGGTCTGCAGAGGCATTGCACATTTTTGCTTGTCTCTTGGAATCTTATGTAGCTGATTTGTAAGAAGCATAAAACAGCTGGAGTACAAAAGACACAGAGAAGAAGGACAACAGAGGGAAAACTGAGTGGTTTTCCAATAGTTTTTGAACTGAGGAGAATGAACTAAGAGTGGAAAGCCAGCAAGAAAGAACAGTCGAAGACAGATCAGAGATGTCCTCATGGGCTGAGCAGGTCCTGGACGTCACAGGTCCCACAGTGATGTCCAGAGCACGGGGGGGAAGGTCTGGCCAAGGAGAGGAGGACGGCTCGGAGCAGACGGCGTGTGTAGTCTGTTTTTGTGTCAGGAGAGGGGCTGACCCTTGTGGTGTCTCCATTTCCTTGGAGAAGGAGGGGGGAGCTGGTGGAGGCCGTGATCGTAGAACAGGACCTTGCAGAGATGGTGACAGTTTGAAGTCACCTGTGAGGAATGGGAGGAGCTGTGGGCCAGAGACCAGGATTCCCAGGACACAGAGGTTCCTGCTGAGAGCAGAGGCTCTGAGCTTGCCATTGCTCTTTGTGGTTGAATTTTCTTCTGCAGCCAACAGTCAGTCCAATGTGAGGTGGCCAGAGTGAGACAGGATCGGGGCGGGGGGGGGAATGGCGCTGATGGATGGTACTGTGTGCTGGGTACTGTGACTGCCACAAAAAGACCTCAGCCCTGTCTCCCGGGGGGTGTGTGACAAATGGAGAGACAAGAAGTGCAAGCGCGGAAACTTCAACACCAGTTCTC
Source organism: Rhinolophus hipposideros (assembly GCF_964194185.1). Taxonomy (NCBI): domain Eukaryota; kingdom Metazoa; phylum Chordata; class Mammalia; order Chiroptera; family Rhinolophidae; genus Rhinolophus; species Rhinolophus hipposideros. The sequence continues at coordinate 54,512,075 of NC_138065.1, read as the reverse complement.
ATGCTGGTGATGAAGGAGCCCAACAGCAGCGCTGGATGGTTCAGAGGAGCAAGGCCACAGCAGATCACAGTTGTCAGGGGGCCCTGGGACCGCTGCTAGGCAGCCTCAGGGCCCCTCTTCCGGTGGTTAAGCACGAATGGGGTGAACCGCTAACTGCAGCGACAGGCCCAGGACAGGTGATTGAAGGGCTTGTGCAGGAGGGCGTGGGCAGCCTGCATGGAGGGGAGTCAAGGAGACAACCTGGCCGTCACTGAGTCCCTCTCGCCCTGAGCCCTGCTGCAGCCGCTGCAGCCTCCAAAGCAACAGTCAGTTCAACTTTCTCAGAACTGGTCCTGCTGGTCGGAGGAGAGGAGAGGCCTGAGAACCAGGAAGACCGGCAGCAGGGAGTCACAGAGCAGTGTAAGTCCTCCAGCCTTGAAGGATGTTGAGGTTTTCACAGCTCGGCTTAGGCCACCAGGCTTGACGTGAGGCTGACAGAAGGGGCTCCTGCTGGGGCCTGAGGGCACACAGCCCAGGTGAAACCCTAAAGAGTGACCTCCAGAGCCCACGCTTGACCCTGGGGGCTGCAGACTGACCATGCTGACTCTTCTCAGGCAACGCAGCGCCTCTCCTCTTGCAAACCTACCACCCACGTCTCCATCCTTGTGTGTCAACTGGACCATGTCATTTATATGTGACATTATCCTTCTCCAAGGTAACAAGTGCTTTTGCGTTTCACAGCTCCACTCAGACCCTGCCTTTTCCCTGCTTCTGTGCAGGCTGCCCCCTCGCTTACACTGTCCTTGTCTCTTCTCCTCCACTCTTGTTTATCCTTCAAGGACACTTCCCCAGTGCCCCATTTAGAAGAAATCTTGGTCTCATCGCTCCCTGTGAGCGACTCAGCATTTCCTGTCTTCCCTTGTAGTTGTGATTTTACATGATTAGTTCCCTCTGAAAGAGCCTTACGAACAGAATCAACATCTTCTTTCTCATCTTTGTTCCCCCACAAATTCTTGCATAGTTCTTGTAACATAAGGGCTTCATGAACTGTTTAGTGAAGTATCTAATTGAACCCCAGAGTACATCGCGGTAACTTCTGGAAAGGACTCTGATGGAGGACTTCCTTGTGGAGGCCACCGTCACATGGCATTATCACAGAAAACCTGCAAGTGACCCAAAGTGTCCTCAGCAGTAGAAGGGGTGAGTAAACTGTCCAATAGTCACACAGTGAAATATTACACAGCTGTGAAAATGGTCAGCCAAATAACAACACAGACAGCAACACAGACAACAACATTATTACATCCCATCAGATGTTGAGAGGAAAGGAGACAAACACAAGAGCACCGCATGATTCCACTTAAACATGGCAAAACTAACCTGTGACGTCAGTGGTCAGAGAAGTGCCTGCTTATGGGAGCGAGGGTGGGGGGAAATGGAGGGGAGAAAGCATGTGGTGCGTACAGAGCTGCCATCGTCCAGCAGCCACTCAGAGACGCCCGTTACAGTCGCATGCACTTTTCTGTCCGTGTCACCTCAATAATAAAGGTTTGTTTAAGACGATGGCCTGGCCACCCCTAGCACTCTGGTTCCACAGAACCAGGCTCCTGCAGAGTGGCCCTGAGTTCAATCCCGGGCTCTCTCATGCCCAGCTGCCTCATCACTGACATGTTATGATGGGAAGAGATGAGCCCGACCACGCTGCCTTCTCAGAACTTGCCTGGGTCCCAGCGCGAGCAGCGGCCATCAGACCTCTGGGAAGTGAGTGCAACTCGGCCACCCTCAGGGCAGGTCCCCCTTGCTGCCCGCGCCCCCTCTGTGCCCACAGCCCCTGGGCGTTCCCAGCCTCCAATGTGTCCTTTGTGCTTTCCTCAGAATGCGCAGCCAAGGCCTGGCCTTGGGTCTAAGATGAACGTTCGGGTTCAGGCCCTCTCCTGTGGGCTGTGACGTGAAGGTCTCTGCTCTCCAACTCATCTGACCCCCAAATCGTCCCAATCTGCCTGAGACACTGGAAAATAGCTCATTCTTTCACTCAACGGACATGATCCGAGCACCTGCTGGGCTCGGTGTACCTGAGTCCCAACTGGGATTACACCGTAATCCTGCGGCCACGTCAGCTCCAGAACGGGAGCCACGGACCGACCCTGAGTCCTCAGTGCCCACCCAGCACCTGGCACGGAGCTGCCTACACACACATGGGGACAGGGACAGGAAGGGAGGCGACATTGAGAATGGTAAGCATGTTTTACAGTACGATTTAAGTAACACACGCTCCTTTATGTTAAAAACATTGGAGGCTCCCTGAGAGCCCGGGTGTGACAAGGAGGGACCCTCAGAAAGAGCCGCACATTGAACGTCCACGGCTCATCCCTTTCTACTCAGTTTATTAGTCAGTGAAGGGTCACTGCATCGTCTGTCTCTTGTCTTTGATCACACAATTAAGTGACATAAATATATGTCCTGCCTCCAAAGAGCCAAATAACGTGAGCACTCACCTGGGGACTTGTTAGACCTCCACATTTTTCTAAGCACTTTCTACAGCACATCCCCTCTAATCCTGCACGTCCCTGTGCAGCAGGCACCACGCTGAAGCTCATTTTCCCCTGAAAAGCTGGAAGACAGGGTTAGTTGAAGGTCTCAAGACTTGGAGGTAACACGTGCTCAGACGTCTGGAACAGCTTTTCCCCCGAGGGCGTGTCCAGCCCATAGATAAGCTCACTTTATTCCCTGGGTTACTTAAAGTTTTCTTTCATTCTGAAATATGAACTGAGGGTCTGTTTGTAGTCTGTTTTGAATAGAAACTGTTCAAAATGCTGAAGACACAGCAGTGAGCACAACAGACAGAAGCCCCAAGGGACTCACATTCTGGTGACATAGTGGAGCCTGGAGACAGAAAATAAGCAAGTCAGCAGGGTGGAATGTGACCTGCTGAGGGCCTGGGAGCTGCAGGACAGCTGGGGCGGGCAGAGGGGGCAGAGGGGGCAGAGGGAGCAGGGGGAGCAGGGGGGCAGGGACAGAAGCTGGTGTTTGCACTGAACTCAGAGGGATAGAGGGAGCAAGCCACGTGGAAGGGGACGATGCTGAGTGCTGGGGACCGGGGACAGTGAGCCCACAGGCCAGTGTGGCTGAAATGCAGTCAGAGCAGAAGGACGAGATCAGGAGGCCGCAGACCTCTGTAAAATGTAGGCTTTCACTGTGAAGTGAAGAGCCTTTGGAAGATTTCTGCAAAGCTGGACAGCGACGTGAGCCTCTCAGTATCTTACATATTAAATTCTTCAATAAACCAAGTTTTTAAGAAAAAGTTTCACCTTCAGCACATCTCCTGATGGGACTGACAACAAACAGCATCACTTTTGCAGTATTCCTGCCCAAAATACAGGACCTGAATCACTAGCAGAAACGTCTGGCAGACCCAGAATGAGGAGCCGTCCCCAGAGCTCCAAAGCCGTCAGCGACAAAACACCAGGAAATCCTGGCCATCCCAGAGGCGTAAAACACAAAACAACTGAGTCTAAAGCACGAGCCTGACTAGATTCTGGATAGGAAAAAAATAAAGCCATAAAGCACGTTACTGCGAAAACCGACAACACTTGAACATGGACTGTGTGTTCGCTCGTGTCGAGGTTTCCCAGATCTGACCATTGTGCGGATGTGGTAGGAAACACAAACGTCCTGGCTTACAGGCCATGTGCCAAAATATTTAGGAGCGAAGGGGCTTTACTCTCAAGTGGTCCAACAAAAAGCATCATACGTTATACATATATACATATGTACAGAGAGAACAAGAAAGAAAGCAGATGTGATAAGTTAACAACTGTGAATCTGGGTGAAGGAAACACAAGATTTTTTTTTTACTATACTTGCAATTGTTCTGCAACTCTGAAATTATTTTAAATTAAAATGTTTAAAAATTCAAACAAATAAACAAAGCGCTTTCAGTCAGCTTTGACCAGGCCAGCCCCACAGACAGAGGACTTGGCAGGAAAAGGAACAAGGCCCCTCAGACCAAGTCCATGCGTCCCCTGCCCCAGGAAGCCCTCCCAGCCCCCTGCATAACAGCCAATGACAGGGCTGGAGCCTGGACTCGGGGCACAGGGACCATCATCCTGTCACACAGGCTCTTAATCTCAGCCTCAACCTTCTGTCACTCTCAGCCCCAAAGCCAGGCCCCAGATCCTGTCAGTCCTACCTCAGCTTCCTGGACCCGGACAAACACCCCCTGTGCCTCAGTTTCCTTCCTTTGCACCCAAGTGTGCCCACCTCTCACACCACCCCACCCAAGATGCCCTCCAAGAATCACTGACCTAAAATGCAAGCTGAAAGTCTCAAAGTGGGTGGAAGAGGGAAAGTGCCCTGGGCTGAAGTCCCCACCCAGCAAACATTAGCCGGCCTGGTGTCCGGCTGGCAGTTTGTGGTTTGCTGATGTTGCCCTAATGTTCGGACAACATTAGGACAAGGGGCATCCTAACATTACCCCTTTCTCTCTCAATCTCTGCCCCCGACCTCAGCCCCACATTTCCCCAATGATTCTCAGGCTCCTGTAGCTTTGTGAAGCCACAGGTGCTAGGGGACAAAGGACCTGTACAGGAAAGCCTGAGTCCTGCTCAGCTTCCCTGCCTCAGGGAGCAGCACAACTTCCTAGGGAAACCCAAGCCCAGGGCCAGTCCTCATCTCTGCTGGCAACCCCACAGAATTCGTGTTCCCTTGCTCCTTCTGACAGCTGGCAGGAAGGACGTGCTCCACGCAGAAGGGAACCCGAACCAGTGGAAAGCAACCTCCTTGCCTGGGGCCGCCTGGACTGCTGACTGCCACAGCCAGCGAGCTTCTCAGTGATTTCCCCAAGTCCACTGCCAGCCTGTCCAGACCTGTTAGGGCTGCTCGAGTCCCAGATCCAGTCAGAGGCTCTGGGTGCTGACCTCCCCGTGGGCTGCGCCCCCCCCGCCGCCAGGCTGGGCCCCTTACCTTGACCCTGATGCCCCTTAAGGAGCAGGAGGAGCGTGAGGCTGAGAACGTGGCCCAACATCCCACAGGACACAGGGTCAGCCTGGCTGTCCAGCTCCCAGCAGACGCTGTGTGCACAGGCTCGGCAGCCACCAGGCACAGGGGACGAGGGGGAGAACTGCCTCGCTGCCTGTCTGGCCACAATTTCCTCAACTCGGCTGTTCTCACTCACAGCCGACAAGGCTGCAGAGACAGCCCCATGCCTGGACCTGGTCAGACAGTTCTCAGCAACGGAACTTGCTAGGTTGGCCTCAAGTGGGCGGTACTTGGGGTTCAGTGACTCACAAACCAGCTTCAAAATCTTGCCTCTCACTCTACCTCCACCCAGTGGCTTTGTCCAAAGAGCAGAAACCCATGAAATTTTCCAATTCTCTTCATCCTACTGGCAGTATGGAGAAACCTACATGGGGACCATCCGTTATCCTGGACTCTCATTCCAACAGACATTGCGAAGGGAGAGGGGGAATGTTTGGGGACAGTGTGGGCTGACAAGTGGGACCCCAGCTGAGTGGGTGCAATATTAGAGGAGGAGGGGGCACTAGAAAAACCTGACAGGCCCAGGGGTTCTCTGCAAGTTGATCCCTAAGTTGAAGCACATGCAAATTCAAATGTTCTGGAAGAATTTGCTTTTGCTCATTTCCCTATCTGTGATCAATTCTCTCCCTTCCTCTTTCTGCTTTCCCCTAGTTCTCCCCTCTCACCACATGGGATGGAAGCACACGTCTGCTGTGCTCTCCCATCCACAGTTCAACCGGACACTCCAGAGGCCGGGCAGCCCCGGGAGGGTCAGGGGTTCATTCTAACGTCCCCCCAGGACGTACTGGTTGGGAGGCCACAGCCCAGGGTCCCAAGCCCTTTTCTTTCTTCTGCTTCCCCTTTGGTAGCAAATACTTGCAGTTCCCTTCAGGACAGCCTTTCCTTTTTCCATCCTGTGATCCATTTGCACTCACCTTGTCTGGAACTGGGCTGAGAGGCCAGACTGAATCCTGGTAGCCACGAGAGGGAGAAGAACACCTCACTGGATTTGGAGCCAAGACGCAGACTTGGCTTAGGGAAGCTTTCCAGTAGCTCCTTTGCATACACACAATTATGTTCCCGAGACCTTGGTGGACACAGAATAGTGAGTGAGCTCGAGAATTTGGGCTCTAGAGCTTCGTCTATCAGGGGTTAGCATTACGGTTCCACAATTCAGATTTGTGTCCTTGGTAAGGCACCTAACCTTCTTGTGCCTCAATTCCTCATCTGAAAATGGGGATAACAACACCGCCTTGCTCTTAGGTGTGAGGACATGTTAGTGCATTTAAAGCATTCAGAACACGGAGGGCCAACAGGTCCTCCAGCTCATCACTGTGCAAAGCTCTGTGCAAACTCAGCCCAGGCTGCCCGCCCCCAATCACTGCCCTGCCCCGCGGGACAACTCCCACACTGTGGGCTCCTCAGTGGCACCTGCACTTGTGGCTCCGTGAGGGGACACAAAAGGCTGCTTTCCACCTGAATCTCTTATCTCAAGCACTGAAGAGTGTCATGTTGATCACATCTTTATCTGTGACAGTTTCACGCAAAATAACCCCACCCTTTCTCTGCCTGAATATCTTTAAGGATTTCAACCTGTGTTTCATGGGGTACTCCTTTCAAAAAAAAACAAAAAAAAACAGACATCAAATATGTCCAGAATACACCCACAATGGTCAACTTTGGCATATTATTTTGACCTAAAGGCAACTGAGAAGTGGTACAAGAAAAGCTCTCTCTCTCTCTGGGTGTGAGAGAGGTTGAGGGGAAGTGTAAAATGAAGGGATTAAGAAATACAAATTGGTAGTTACGAAAGAAACCGTCACAGGGATGTCAAGTACAGCATATATAATACAGTCAATAATGTTGTGATGACCATGTGTGGTGTCAGGGGGGCACTAGACTAACCGGGGGGATCACTTCATAAGTTACATAAATGTCTCACCACGAAGTTGTACACCTGAAACTAATGTAAAATAATACTAAGTGTCAGCTATGACTGAAAACAAATGAATATATTCATAATCATAACAATAATAAATCCCTCTGTCCTCCCCTATTTGCCTAAAAGCAGAACATAAATTTGTAAAGATGTCCCCTCTTCTCCACCAGGAAGGACAGAAGCTAATCACCAAAGACAACTCTCTAGATCCTTGGTACAGAGACAGCACCAGAAGAATCTACATAACAAACCTGTGTACTTCCTGTCTTCCATTCGTTTCCACAATCTGCCACCAGAGAAACCTGAAGTCCTTTTGCTTTATGTTGTTACTTCTCTAAAATTCTATTGTTAGGGTGCTATGTAAACGTAGTTCTAAACATTCCTTTCAGTTACTCATCTCAGAGTGCTTCCCTGCATAAGCATGAAGCACGGTTACTAAACGTGTTTGTCTCTTGTTAACCTGTCATTTGTCAGTCTAATTTATAGGCCCCACTGGAGAACTTAGAACAGGAGAGGGGGAAAAAAATTTTTTTCGGGGCTGGCCCGGTGGCTCAGGCGGTTGGAGCTCCGTGCTCCTAACTCCGAAGGCTGCCAGTTCGATTCCCACAGGGGCCAGTGGGCTCTCAACCACAAGGTTGCCAGTTCAACTCCTCGACTCCCTCAAGGGATGGTGGGCTGCACATCTGCAACTAGAGGCAGCAACTGGACCTGGAGCTGAGCTGCGCCCTCCACAGCTAAGATTAACACACTGTTCTCCAATAAGGTCCTGTTCCCCATCCCCAATAAAATCTTAAAATATATATATATATATATATATATTTTTCTTCCCCAACAACATATACATTGGCTCCAGGTATTGTGTGTGCAAACTGTTGGGGATGAAAATTTTTTATTCTACCCTTATAGGTTCTCTGGCTGACCTAGTCATTGTCATAAGACAGATAAACGGGGGAAAAACAAATTTTAATTTCATATGTACAGGAACTTATACGACAGTACACAAAGCACCAAAGCAGGCAGCATTTACACCTTTTAGACAAGGAACCAACACATTTGTGAAGAATTGACAAGACAAAGAAGTTTGGGCTTGGAGCAACACGTTACTGAAGTAACAAGGTCTGTTTATATAGCCTTCTTAGCCCTGCGTTCCGAGTCTCTCCCCACCTCCTGGTGCAGGGAGGGTAGGGCCTTTCACAGCGGAGATTGAGTTCCTGCTTTCAGGGGACAAAGGAGGGTCAGTGTATCCTCCTTGAACTGGCTGTCTCTGTAACTAAAGTAACTTTAACCCACATAATATACCAAAGGGGCACATTTGGGGCAGCCTGCCACGAACCCCCATCACAACAGAGTAAGAGGTCATGAGTCCGTTAAGAGTGCTGCCAAAACATTGGTGAGAAGGAGTGAGAAAGGCCTGCAGCAGGCCTCCTTGCTACTCAACCCCTACACTGCCCTTGCCTGGCCCCTTCCCAGGGAAAGGGACCTCTTCTCAATGTTTAGCCTTATTTTGTACAGGCTGAGGTCTCCCTGCGGAAAGTTTCCATGGGGTCTTAGTGGCTACCTCAACACCTTAAACCATAAACTGGGCTCAGAGGTTAGGAATAGCGCTACCCATGTAAAGGACTCAGCTCACCAGAGACAAATAAATGAGGCCACTTTGTTCTCTTCTGGACCTGCCCACACACCAAGAACAAAGTATTTGTGGTGCCACCGTTTAAAAATTCAGGGCCTGGGACCCTCTGTCCCTCGGCTCCCTTCTGCTTTTCATTTCACTTGGACACAAATGACAAGAGGTAATAATGCTGGTGACAGACAACATAGCAGCTGTCATTCAACTTGACTGGTGTTGATTTTGGAACCTGATACTTATTCATTCACCACGTATAGACAGCACTATGCACCTGACCCTGGGCACGCTCGGTGAACACAAGCCCCCACCCTCAAAGAAGTTGGTGACACCAACTACTTACTGAAATAATGACTAAACACTATTATTTTATTATTTCCGCATAGTTTAACAATCAACTAGAAACAGAAAGTGGACTTAGTGTTGTTATAAAATGACTCAGTGGGGATGGGTCTCCCCACACCACACCCTCCTGCCCCATCACTTGTCACACCCTGGTTTTCATCCTCCCCTTTCTCTTACAAGTTTCTGTATGACATGGTTTTTAAGTCCCTTTACCGTCCACATCACTTTCTATGAGCATATTTCAGTTTGTCTGTAACTGAGTGTGGAACCTAGAACAGAACTTCATCACTTCAGGATCTAGTGCCGTCGTCGACGGGATTTAGCATTCCTGCTGAGATCTTTCTTTTATTATTATTCAGGAACAGTGTGTGCTTCCAGGACTTTCTTCCAAGTCAAGTGGTTGTCCTTTCAGTCTTAGTTGTGGAGGGCGCAGCTCAGCTCCAGGTCCAGTTGCCGTTGTTAGTTGCAGGGGGCGCAGCCCACCATCCCTTGCGGGACTCGAGGAGTCGAACCAGCAACCTTGTGGTTGAGAGGACACGCGCTCCAACCAACTGAGCCATCCAGGAGGCAGCTCAGCTCAAGGTGCCCTGTTCAATATTAGTTGCAGGGGGCGCAGCCCACCATCCCTTGCGGGACTCGAGGAGTTGAACCGGCAACCTTGTGGTTGAGAGCCCACTGGCCATGTGGGAATCGAACCGGCAGCCTTCGGAGTTAGGAGCACGGAGCTCCAACCGCCTGGGCCACCCCACTGGCTCTACTGAGATCTTTTTTAAAATCATTCTGCAAGCTGCTGAGGTTGCCCTTCCAACTGCTTGCCATGGGTAAATATGACACACATACCTTTCCATGAGGCACCCGCAAAAATGCGTGCAGTTTATCCTTCACTCCAGAAGGTGGCACTCACAGGCCCATTTTGTCAAGAGCTCGCTGTCTCTGTCCAGTAGGTCCTGCTGGGATGGCAGACTCGCGTGATAGGTCACAGCTCAGAGCAAACTGCAGTCACGTCAGGACTTTCATTGTCCTCTCTCCGGAGACCCACATTCCCACCTGTACAGAGGAAGTTACCTTGCGTTCGTTCCTCCTCCTGCTTTCTTCTCCTTTCAGGGTCAGTGAGAGCAGGAATTGGGCCCCCAGCTCCAACTCCCCCTGCCACGGCCCACCCCACCCCCGGGCCAACCCCAGATGTTCCCCTTGCCTAGTACCGGTTATGTGAACTCGGGCAGGCTCCTTGTAATTTCTGTGCCTCCAATCATTCAACCAGGTACCCCAAAAGAGGAAAAAAGAGCCATTCCATATTAGAATTTTACATCTACTTTAAAAAAAGGGAAACATTGGAGGAGCTACAGAATTCTTTTCTTCAAGTGGAAGCTACTCTTTTTCGTCATTCATCCCCTTTAAGCTGTCGCCCTGCCCCATAGAACACACTGTCCCCTCACGCAGAAATGGACCTACCTAGTTCCCTCCTCTTCCTCCCCTGGCGTTGACCTGTAGATCCAGCGCAGATGAGAACACATCCTTACACGCAATCATTAATCCCTGGTCACGGGGGCTCATGTCTCTACATCCCAATCTCCAGGAATTTGCCCTTTTCCCCATACCCCAAGTCTCAGTTTAACATGAGAAATGTCCACTTCAGCCATTCCCATTCAAGCACAGACCCAGGATAAGTTAAAGTGTAATTATCAAGGCTTGGAGAAGACTATCTCTAATTTCTTAATCAATAAAACTATCAGGTGGATTTTGCATGGATACATCACTCTGGGAGTCCCAATTCTTTTAATGTAGAACTTCAGGATATAAACAAACTCAATGTGAAAAATAAACATTTATTACAAAAATCAGTTTTGACATTATACAATGAAAGCAGACAAGGTGTTTTCCAACCCAAAGGGGCAGCTGCAAGCTGCAGAGGTGAATACCAAGGCTGGTACCAACTGCCTCCTCCTCACAAGTGGCCTGGGGTGTGGAGACTTACAGGGCGGTGAGTCACCTCGGCCTCTCCTCACACCTCCCAACAGGATACAGAACTGAAACATACTTTACAAATCTCATGCTTACTGAACCATTCCATAACCTCTACTTTTATTGTCTAATTTGATTTTACTTCCATCTGGAAAATTTTTTTTGTTCGCGTGTGACCCTTACCTAATGGTTTGATTGGTCCTGTTTTTCCTCTTGGGTCCTTGTTACAAAACTCAAACTCTGTTGGGATTTCCAGATCAGGCAGCGGAGTACAGCAAAGTGGTACTTAGTATCCTCCACAGAAATGATCAAAATGACCCTAGAAAACTCCTTATTTGTGCTCTTGCTAGTTAATCAATAGACTGGGGGATGGTGGTAGGTGGGGAAACAGTAATTTAAGGGCAGAGAAGGGACTGCCAGGAAGACGAGGACAAGCAGGCCTGCTCCCTCCTGCGCTCGCTCACCCACAGCCGGACTCAGACCCGGTCACCAAGGATCTTTTCCTGAAACCCCCACCCCACCAAAAAGTAGCAGCTACTGCTAAAGATGGAGTCTCCAAATGGTCTGAGACGCACTCCTGCCTCAGGCTCCAGCACTTTCGCCTGCAGCCCGAGGGGCTGGGTGAAGGCACCAGGTGGGCAGAGGCGGACGGGGCTTTCTCCCCTCACTCAGGGCTCAGCCTCGCATAGGGTGCCGTTTCCCAGCAGGGGAGGCCAGGCACCGGGAGCGCTGGCACCCGGCCCAGTGTTCGGAGTTCCACCCTGAGATAGGAAGCAGGAAGGGCAGGACAGGAAGGGGTGGGAGCAGCCCAGGTTGCTGGAAAGCAGGGCTTCTGGCCTTTTCTTGTTTGTACAAAGGAGCCCAAGAGCCTCACTGCCCCACTCACAGCAATAAGCTTCCACAAAGCAGGTTCTCATTTCCAACAACATCCAGCTGCACACAGACTCACACAAATACCAACCCACCACAAGCTGAGCAGCCCTCCTGCACACACCCAGGTCCGCACAGAACCAGGGGCACACGCACTCAGCAGACACTATGACACACATCCCCATCGCCCGGGAGACACAGCGTCAGAGGGTCCATCCAGCTGTTCGGCCAAAGGAAGGGTGATGGCTCGAGCCACCAGCTCCAGCTTCCGTTTCTTTAAATCAGTGGTTAAAAACTTCTGCTTCATGTCCCCTGAAAGCTGACTATGCTCTCCACAACAAAAGCACCAGTTTTCCCCACTGACACAGTTGGTGTCAGTCTGTGTGTGGCTTCCTGTGGTAAAGCAGAGGTGGAAGGGACCTTTTCAGCTGCTCTGGTCCCCAGTCCCCACTTGACAATAGCTGATGCCGGTTCTCAGAGCAGCGTGGCAGGAGACAGCTGAGGAGTTGGGCTCGAGGCCTGTACGATGGCGGCTGCACCTGGGGGTGAGTGCCCTGCTGCTCCTGCCGTCTGCCGCCTGCTTGGGAGGGAGCAGGTATCACTCAGCACTCCTGCTCAATCCCTCGGAGGGACGGGAATGAAAGCTTTACAGAGTCCCAGGTCACTCAGTGGTGGTGGGAAAGGAAGGGAGGGATGAAAAAGGACGGGGCACAGAGCTGACATTATTAAAAAACACATCCAAACTAAGATAAAGGTGGGGACCCCTGTGGGGGGCTAGAAAACAAATAAGGCATCCTGTGAAGCTACAGACGTCAGGGGCCAGAGTCTGGTAGCACCTGAGTGAGGCAAGCGCGGAGAACCAGCGTCACACCAGGAATGAAGAGGTCTGTCGGAACTCCCCCTAGGACACAAAACCCCAGTCAGCTCTCTACAGTCTTCTTGAGCTGATGACCTCCCCACACAAATGCAGGCCAGAAGCCCCCCACTCCAGTTGGGAGGCCCTCCCCACCCCAGCGTGGGCAGACTTACTTCACTTCGAGCAGTGGCCTGGCTGTAAATCACCTTTTTATTTGCAGTCCTGCAGACAAGCCAGAAGATGGAGACACTCAGTCCCCGAGCCCCTCTCAACCTCTGCTTGCCAACTTTAGAGGCCAGACCTGAGAACTTTACAGAAGCAGAGTTCTGGGTGGCGGGGGGGGGGGAAAGGAGACAGTACAGGGCTACAGGGAACAGAGGTAGAAAGGCAGATGTCTTTCCTACCAGGCAGGTGGCCTCCACCTCCAACCCCCTCCCCAGCCCATCTCAGCTTCAAACCACATGCGTCCTGTTCTCAGCTTCGGGGAGCCCCAGCACAGCACCTCACTCACCCTTTCTTCATTCCTAAAGAGAAAAAATGGGAGCATGAGGTCAGCATGGTAGAGGGCAGCATAGTACAGGAAGACGGGCAGCATGAGCACCGGGTGCTGCGACACTCGGAAGGAGAGCCTTTGCGGGCAAACACTTACTGTCAAAGTAGCCTCGGCTGTAGGCAAACCAGATGCCGAAAATCAAGACTCCAAGGAGAATAAGGGTTACAAGGACGGCGGCCACGATGCCCCCCACATTCAGCTCCGCTGCAAGACATCGAGAGGTCGGGCACATGAGCACTTGCTTGGGGACTGACAGCACCCCGGAGCAGGGCCAAGCAGACCAGACCCCCATCTGAGCTCACCCTGCCACACCCTCGCTCACCGGCTTCCATGCGCAAGGGGTCTGACCTCATGGGTGTCCCGTACCCATTCTGAGCCTGACACGTGTATTCTCCAGTGTCAGAGGCTGACACCGGGTCAAAGACCTGGAGGGCAGAACACAATCAGCCTCCTGCTTCCAAAGCCAAGTACCTACCTTTCCTGTCCGGACCCAAACGCCACGCTCACCCTGTTGCATGTTCTACCCCCACCCTCAGGGGTTCTGTATCCCTGCCCTCCACACTCCCCATCCATACCAGCTCCCCTGTCTTGTGGTTCAGGGTGTAGGAGGAGTTGCTGAAGGCACGGCTGCTTTTGGGCTCTGTTGGCATCAGGGTCCCGTCCCTGAACCAGTAGTACTCGGAGGGTGGGGAGCCGTCTTGCTCGGAGCAGGTCAGCACTGCTCGGCTTCCGATGGTGGCGGACGAGGGGATGCTGACTGTAGGTTTGGACGGAGGCACTGCAAAGGGAGAGGAGACGCTGGTCATGGGCCGGGAGGGCTGCAGGCGGTGGGCCGCTGACGAGGACACCGAGGCCGTCAGCTCCAGCCTCCCTCCCTGGCCATGCCCAGCCCTCCCTCACCGGGTCTGCTCCCCTCTGACAGCTCTGTGACTGAGCCTCCCCCACACACCACAGTGAGCTGGGCAACTGGCAGGCCGAGCCTGCTAAGCGTTTGGGGGAGCAACTCATCCCGGCCCCCAAGGAGACATGGGCACGTACCAAGCACAAGTAGCTGGACGCTGGCCTCCCCGTAGGTGTTGCCACCTTCGTCAGAGACCATGCACGTGTATGTCCCCGTGTCTTTCCGGGTCACAGAATGGAAGGTGATGCCACTGTGTGAGAAGGTGACTCGGTCCTCGTAGGAAGCTGCCGGGAGACAGAAGCCGGGGCACAGTGAGCTGGAGCGCTAAGAGAAACTGGAGTTGGTGGCCCCCAAGCCCTAGGGGGTACCGTCCCCTGGGGGGGGAACCCAGGCGGGTCTGTCCCTCCACAGCCTGGACGGGCAGGACAGGGGTGGCGAGTCTCACCTGTAATCTTGTTGTTGTAGCAAACGAGGCTGGTGGTGTCGCCTTGGGCAAACTTCCACTCCACTCGTGGAGAGGAGAAGCCAGAGTAGGAGCAGGACAGCTTGGCGGCTGCGGCAGGATGGCAGTGGGCGTGAGGAAGGGGCGGGAGAAAAGGGATGTGGGCGGCATTCCCAGGGCCCCGGGGTCTCCCCAACCCCCCCACCCCTCCCAACTCACGTTTATTCTCAGCCACTCTGACCTCGGGTTCCGGAGTGAACACCGTAGCGCTGCCCAGCGCCAGCGAGCCTGGGGAGGGGGGCGAGCCGTCAGGAGCCTCCCAGGCCAGGGCTCACAGCCGCTGGCAAATACCTTAAATGCCTTCTTTAAATGCCTTTCGCTAGGACTGTAGGCCAATACTTCGTATCAATGGAAACAAAGTGCTTCTTTCCAATGTAACTTCCCTCACTCTGACTCCCTGTAATCCAACTAGGTCCCCACCACCATTTCAGAATTCAGAGAAAGCGTCTCAACTGCAGCCACTTGTCACAGTCCTGGCAGGAAGCCACCACAGCGGGAGGCCTGGAGGGGAGCGTGGGGCAACCCCACACGGACTGCAGGGCACGTGTGCTTGGTAAAGGGCTTTCCCAGACGGAGCCCGTTTGATCCTTTAAACAGCAGGGCAAGTATTATCCCAATTTTCCAGGAGGGACTGAGATGGGAAGGGAGGGAGGGAGGGAGGCTGCCTGAGCTCACACAGCTGCGTCTGACACGCAGGGAGGACCAGAACTGGAGCCTGATCACCATTAGCAACTCCTCCAGCCAGAAGGACCAGAGAAGAAACAGTAGAGTAGGCAGGGTGCAGAGGGGCGGTGAGGGGAGGCATGGGGTGGGGCGGGGGTGCAGCAGGGGTCCCAGGGGGCTCAGACCGCCCAGAATGAGCAGCAGGACGTGGGGTTCAGGGACAGCGATGGCACTTGCAGGTTCTCTCAGTGTTTTCAAAGCTAAGACTCATGACGTCTGCTCTGTTTACAGTTTAGGTCAGATTCCTGTCTTTCTTAGATAAATGCAAGCATGTTGGTTAAACACAGCACACTTCCCTTTTATTTATTAATTACGCACAAAGTAAACATGGTTCTCCACCTCTGAGGCTTCCTTTGCTCACCTGAAAGGTTTGAACCAGATGCTCTCTAAAGTCCTTCAGCTTCCTTTTTTGGCATTAATGTTGACATACATTTATTTTAATTGACAGACAACACTGAATTAGTCTGGATAAACATTCTCTCCCCCATTTTACAGGTGAGAAAATTAGCTGCCTGAAAGGTTAGAGGCTGGTGAAGGTTTCACAGCTGGGAAATGGTAGAGGTGACATGAGCAGACAGGTTACTCCTACACCCCTTTTTTCCTTACTGTGTCATACGTTGATTAACCACGCCTTCTCAGAAAAGCCATCAGTTTCATGGAGGCAAACTAGGTAATAAAATGGCGTTCTTTTAAAATTCAGGACCCTTTTTATGTATAAATTCTAATAGTGTTACCTTGTATGCATATATCTGGCATTACATTTTAATGTCAAATCTATAATCAAATGTAATAACAGATACAAAATTAAGTCCAATAGCTTTACAAAATTGAAAACTGAGGACATGAAATCTCAGCTCTCATCAAGAATGCTGATAATGAAATGTTTGATTTTTCTCCAAGTCAGTTTTCTCTGCTGTAATGATCAGAACTTGTTTTTTTAAGATTCTCAGATTTTTTTTTTTTTTTTTTTAAGATTCTCAGATTTTACAATGTGCTACCTGTGATGAGTGCCTGAACCAGACCTCTCCTCAGGAAGGCTTGTCCCAGCAAAGGACGGGGACAGGGGCTGCTGTGAAGGCCCTCCGTCCTCTGAGAAGACCCAGAACACTGTGGGCCGGGACACACCTCCCGCCAGGGCAGAGGCGGGGGCTCCCACTGCCTGATCAAGGACAGAAGGTGTCTGGGGAGGCCTTGCTCCCAAGGCCACTCCAGTGCGACTTCGCATGTCCCTCTGCCCAGCGTCCCCTCCCTCCTTCCCCTCCTTCCAGAAGTGTGGGTCCCAAGAATGACCTGGTACAATGACTGACAGATCAGAGTCAGCTTCCCAAGAACCCAACCTCTGACACCACCCAAATGAAGAACAGTTTCCCATTAAACTAAACACTAGCCTATGAAGTAAAGGGCGGCACACATACAAAGAAAACAACACAAAAAACAAACAAAAAAAGACACAGAATATGTGTTTCTGCGTTACTTCTGCCTTTAGCTGAGGTTCTTTTCTGAGTCCACTCAGATCATCAGATCTGAAGCACATTCAGGAATTACAACCAATACATACAAACACTGTGGGCCACACACATCTCTCTTCTCATGAATCCTGACCCACTACCAACCTGGTACAGGCCTCTCTTCTCTTGTTTACAATCCAGGACCCTTCACCTCAAGTGCCTCCCACCTCCCCCCCAGGCAGGACGACGGCTGTCTGCCTGTGTCTGGCTGTCTTCCTGTCTCTCCCTGCCTGTGCCGGGCTGCAATACTCAACTCTACTGTGGCTGCATATCTCACTGTGACTCCAGGCTCACGGGCATGCCCCTCTTATCACCACAGGACACCTCAGCTGATGGCCACTGTGTCCACAGCCCCCCTGTCATTCCTGGAACCAGACGGCCTACATTAAATTCCCATCTCTGTTACTTACTAGGCTGTGCAACCCGGGCAAGCCGCTTAGTGACTGTGAAACTCAGTTTGCCCATTTGTAAAATGGGGAATAACAGTTTCTACATTCAAAGGCTGTTGAGAGTTAAACTAATGTAAAGTGCTTCCAACAGTGTCTGACCAATAGAAAGCACCCAATCACCCTTATATCTTATCGTTACCGTCTGTACACACTCCCTTATAGGACTTCAATGTTTTCTTCAACAAGAAACACAAGCAAATATAAATACTGACTGAAAAATGCTTCTGCTCCAGTCCACCAAACCTTCTCTCCTCTATTACTGGAAAGACTAACTCTTTTCTAGAACCTTCACAGGTAGGCCCGCAGACCTGAGGGCTTTCCCTCACCGCACCCCATTGCCATGGGTTCACCCAGTCATTCTCCCTGCCCACTCCCCTCATCTAGTCTGTTTTCCCTTGCCTCATCCCGGCCTCCTCTTTGCCCTTAACTGTGGACCTACACTTGGCATACTACGCATACGTACAAATGTCCCACTAATGCACATGATAAACAAAAAAAAGAAGGAGATTTCATCCTTTCCAATGTGATGTTTACTTTGCTCCCAACAAAGTAAGTTCACAACAAGACAGAAGTTGAAGGCACCAATATATTTTGGCCCTTTCACACGCAGAAAACCTTACTTTATCTTGCACCCCGCTCTAGGTGGAATGCTGCCCCATTCCTTTTCGCACCAAGCTTCGTAAGGAAGTCATCTCCACACAGCTTGCAGCCAACATACCCAAGCACCACTCGTCCTGCTGTAGCATGGCTTTGGCTCTCACGTTGGAATTACAGAGGCTTTTACCAAGGTTATCAGTCACTGTGTTCCTCAATTCTTAGACAAGAGCTTCTCGGGGGAAATTATGGTAAATATATACAAGTACATAAGCTATAAATCACACCCCAATTTCCAAAACATTAGAGCAGTCTTAGAATAAAGAACACCCAGCATTTGTTCAGTTACCTCCTGTGGCCCCTGTAAGATGTATGCCCCGCTGGTCACTGCCCAACTCAGAGGTCACTCTACCCCTTTGGTTTCTATGTGTGGCCCTTCTGGTCCTCTCCCTGACTGACTTTTGTCTTATTCTCCTGGGACTTTGCTTCCTCTGCCCATCCCTTAATATTAGTGATGCCCAGCATCCCATTCTGCACCTTTTCTCTCTCCATATTCTCCAGGAAATCTCAAACGCAGCCTGAAATTCATCCTCACCCATGCATGGCGAGCTCCAGCCACTGCCTCTCACCGGAGCCGCAGACCTGTGGCAGTGCCTTGGCCACGTCGCACTGCTTGGGACGTCCCACCAGCTCTTTCCTCCCGCGCCTCCCTACTCCAGGTAGCTGTCATCACCATTTACTTGGTCGCTCAAACCAGAAATCTTCAGGCCACCACCCTGTTTCCTTCACTCTAGTCAGTCAAACACGGGGAGCTTTACAATGTCACCTCCCAAATCTCCACCAAACTGGCCCCTCCTCTCCATACCCACTGCTACCTTTAGTGCCATCATCATCTGAAGAACTGCAATTGGTCCCTAACTGGCTTCTCTGCTTTGTATAATCCCGACCCATCCTCTAACCCACTGCCAGCGGGACAGCCAACCCTTACCACCGGTTGGAAGTACCCTGCGTGGACCATCATTGGATCCCTACAACAACCTTAGGAATGGGTGATTTTCATTTCCATTTTCACATGGGGAAACTGAGGCCCAGAGCTGTTATGTGGTGGCACAGATTCAAATCAAGGCAGCCAGTGCTACACTGTACACCCTCCTCAAAACCTTCCTCAAAACGCAATTCTAATACTTGCTCAAGCTTGCAATGATTTCACGTTGCCTACAAGATAAAATCCAAATTCTTCAGCAAGGCAGGAAAGAGCTCCAGCACAACCTGACCTTGTGATAAGCGTATCCTTTGCATCACACTCTCTACTCTTGCAGTTTACCCTCTAGCAATACGAAACTAAATATTTCCAATTCCCAGTAAAGACCAGCTGTGTCACAGCAGCCACTCCCGCTACATGTAACACCCTTTCTCTTTCCCCACTTTCTTCATCTGGCCAGCAGCAGCTCGTCCACATTATTTTCCAGGAAATGACCTGTCCTCATGACTTGACCAGAGCCAGGTCAAGGCCTGTCCCAGGCTTCCACTGTCCCATGCGAAGCCCTGTCAAAGCCTGTTATGATGACGACGCTGTGCACGCGTGCGTCTCCCCATCACACAGTAAACCCTCGGCAGCAGGGACCCCGTGCTACTCCTGTTTGTTCGCGCTCAGCACTGAGCACGATGCCTGGCACAGGTTGGCATCAAACGAGGCCACAGCCCATCTCTCACTCCTACATCACCTGTTTAGGTGTGTCTACAAAGATAAGCCCACTTTTCAAACTGGCAGATGAGGCATGCCCAAATGAAGAAAAAAACAAACTCAATTCAAAGACCAATCTTTTAAAAATTTTAGTACTAGCAAAGGTTTGTTTGTTTTGTTTGTTTTTGACTGTTCAGCTCTCAGGGATAAAAATGAGTGTTCCATTAATCTTTATTAAAACTTAGTCTCAGAACTTAAAAATTAAGTGTTTCTCAATTTGCTTCATAGTTTTGAAAAGAACTAAAGTTCTTTGCACATGGGCGATTTCTGCCTATCATTCTGCGAAAGGGACTGATCTCTGTACCTGGGCTGCAGCGTATCTGTGGGTGTCTGCATGACAGTAGCAGAGGGGGCCTCCTGCATCCCAGGGGAGTGTGCAGGGCTGAAGGTGGGACACATGCAGGAGGTTTTCTAATGCCAGGTCTAAAATAGCAGCAGAAAGGGGGGGAGACGTGAATCCATTTAAAGTACCCCCATCGTTTTCATGACCATAAGAGACTCCAAGCAGGCCCAGGGCAGCTGAGGTGGAGGCCCCCGGCTAGAGCAGAGGTGCTGTGCAATTGGTTCAGGGCTGTTACGAACTGAACTGCATTCCCTCCAACTTCATGAATGAAAGCCTGACCCCCGGGACCTGAACTGTGGCTGTCTGTGGAGAGGGGCCTTTACCATGGTAACTAGGTGAAGACAAGGC
Organism: Rhinolophus hipposideros; assembly: GCF_964194185.1. NCBI lineage: Eukaryota > Metazoa > Chordata > Mammalia > Chiroptera > Rhinolophidae > Rhinolophus > Rhinolophus hipposideros. Next base: position 54,491,819 of record NC_138065.1, on the reverse strand, counting down.
CCTCCATACACGCCCTGAGCCAAGCTGACGGTGTCTTTACACCCAGGGACACCTGGGGTGCTCATGCTCACGGGAGGCCCGTGTGAAGAGGCAGCGTGTGGGCGGCCATCTGCAGCCCAGGAGCGAGGCCTCGGGAAACCAACCTGCCCACACCCTGATGTGGACGTCCAGCCCCCAGAACTGTGAGAAATTACTGTTAAGCCACCCTGTCTGTGCTATTTTGCGATGGTGGCCCAAGCTGACTGATCCAAAGGTCTAAGCTGGCATCAGCAGTGGGCATTCGTTTGACTTAAGTAAGCATGACGGCATTTCTTTACAATGAAGGAAACCATCAATGAATGGCAAGGCAACAAATGGCAAGGCAATGGGAGAAACTGTTTGCAAACCATAGATCTGATGAGAGGCTAATATCCAAAATGCATGAAGAACTCATATAGTTCAATAGCAAAAAGAACCAAACAATCCGTTTAAACAATGGGCCAGGGATCTGAATAGACATTTTTCAAAAGATATGTAGCCGGCCAACAGGTATATAATGCTCCACTGTCACTAGTCACTGGGGAAATGCAAATCAAAACCACAATGAGCTGTCAACTCACAGCGTCTGAATGCCTATTATCAAAAGGACAAAAGATAAGTGCTGGGAGGCCATGGAGAAAAGGGAACCCGTCATGCGCTGTTGGTGGGAATCTGATGGGTGCAGAAACTACGGAAAACAGTATGGAGGTTCCTCAAAGATTTAACAATACAACTACCTACCTTATGTCCCAGCAATCCCACCTCTGAGCATTCATCTGAAGAAAATGAAAACACTAACCAGAAAGGTTATCTGCACCCCATGTTCACTGCAGCTTTACTTACAACAGCCAAGATATGGAAGCAACCTGGGTGTCCATCAACGGACAATGGAATATTATTCAGCCATAAAAAGAATGGAATCTTCAACTTCATCACTAGAGGAATGGAGAAATAGAATGTGCTATGTTCATAGGGTAAGATGCTATCAGCCAATAAAAGGACCTATATCTTTATATTTATACACCTATAGACATGCATTTACAATTTATATATGACTAGTCCTCAAAGCATTTTATCATGAAATAAAATTTCTGAAAGAAAAATAAAGAATGAAATCTTGCTATTAGCAGACAGCAGCAGGGAATGATCACGGAAGCACTGGCTATCACAGTGAACGAGAAACCACCCAAACGTCCACCATCAGCAGAGTGGAAGCACCTTCCACCAGTGAGGGGCTACAGAGAAGCAAAGCTGAGTACGCCAAAGTTGCACGCATTCTCACAAACACACCACCGAATGCCAAAGTCAAAAACATGCCGGAAGAAACACACTGTTTACGGATACAAATATATGTGGCAAAGCATATAGGAAAGGAAAAGCGAAGAAATGTTAACTATAAAATGACACCTGGAGAGGAAAGAGCGCAGGAATGTATTAATAATTGTGGAGGGGTTTGAAGGTATCAATGAAGTTCTATTTTTTAAGGTGGTGGTGGGTGCATGGATGTTCATTATTCTTCAGTCTGTATGTTGTGTGTGTGTGTGTGTGTGTGTGTGTGTGTGTGTGTGTATACACTCTTTTGTAGGGAAAGATGAAAAAAATCTCGCCATTTGCAACAACATAGATGGACCTTAAAGGATTATGCTGGATACAATAAAACAGATGAGGGACAAATACTGTGTGATCTCAGATACAAATTTTGTGGGTATGTAATGTCCATCATAAGGAGTATAGTTAACAATACTGTACTGCCTATGTGTAGGTGCTGAGAGAAAATCTTAAAAGTTCTTGTCACAAGAAGAAAAATTCTGTAACTATGTATGGTGATGGATATTAACTAGACTTGTGATCATATTACAATATATACCAATATCCCATCATGATACTGTACTCCTGAAGCTAAAATAATGTTGTATGTCAATTATATCTTAGTAAGAAAAAAATAATTATTTTTAAAAAAGGATCAACAGAACTCTTAAAGACCTTCATAAGGCTTGTCCTATACTTTTAATTAATCTTACCTGAATTCTATACATATTATTTATGGAGCATGACCAAATGAATAATATAATAGCATGATTACTTAGTGCCAGGTACTCTTCTGAGACCTTTACATAAGGTTTAATTCATTTAATCCTCACAATAATGCTATCAGATAAATACATTACTCCCATCTAATATATGAGTTCAGTGGGGCACCAAAATGAAGGGATTTGCTCAAGGTTACGAAGCCAGTAGTGGCTTTGCAGGAAGCACTCTAGGATTCTAAGCCAGGTAATCTGGCTCCAGTACATGACACATTCACAACATGGAAAAATGACATGTTGCCACCCCAAAGGTCAAGGCAGGTCAGTTTGTACCGACATAGAAACATGTTCAACATGTAAAAACAGTATATGGAATGTGATCCTACTTTTGTAAATAATAAAAATAACCTGAGTCTATGCACAAACAACCTCTGGATCTCAAACAACTGACAGTGCGTATTGCCTGAGGGATCAGACCACAGGTGGCTTTTCTTTTCCGTGTTCTATATTTTTGTAAAAGTAAATATGGATTAGGTGTTTTAATTTAGAGAAAAAGAGGGGGAAACGGGAATAGAAAAGGAAAAAAATCAGACAGATGACAAGAAGGAAAGAAAAACAAAACAGGAAATATCAAAATAGTGGCACCCAGGCCAGCCCGGTGGCTCAGGCGGTTAGAGCTCCGTGCTCCTAACTCCGAGGGCTGCCGGTTCGATTCCCACATGGGCCAGTGGGCTCTCAACCACAAGGTTGCCGGTTCAACTCCTCGACTAACAACGGCAACTGGATCTGGAGCTGAGCTGCGCCCTCCATAACTACGATTGAAAGGACAACAACTTGACTTGGAAAAAATCCCGGAAGTACACAATGTTTCCCAATAAATTCAACTGTTCCCCTTCCCCAATAAAATCTTTAAAAAAAAAAAAATAGTGGCACCCACACCAGGAAGCACTGAATGGTTAACTAACACTTTAGAGGTGAAATGAGGTAACAGATGAGTAAGAAATATGAGATTACTACACCTGCAGTGTAATTGTGAGTCTGATACATTTCAAGGAGAGAGAAAGGGCAGGAGAAAACCAGAGCACAGATCACTTGGAGACAATGTAACTGTGAACAGGAAAGTGGGTAGGTGGAACCTCACAGGGGTAGGAAGTGGAACAGAAGCTGGGTACAGAGAAGGGAGGTGGTGATTCAGGCATTAAGACCCAAATCAATCACGCGTGTTCTCATACATTTCAGATGAGAGTTGGTGGTGTATAAATCTCTAAGACTGGGGATACAATTCTTGAAAATCCCTTTGTATTTGAGTAATAAAGCAACTGTAGCAAATTGTATTTTCCAAAATAGACACATGTCTCTATATTTCTCTCATCTGGCGTGCTTTTCTTACATTGTGACTGAAGTCGAGCCTACGTCTCCTTCTCTTGAACCTGAGCAAGGTCTCATGACTGTTAGGATCAGTGGAGAGATGGCAGTGGTGACAGGGAGCCCCCATATTAAGGCTGGTGCCTTGCATGCATAGTCTCATTAAATTCTCGCAAAAGCCCCTGAGACAACTACTATTGCTATCATCCCATTTCACAGATGACAACGCTGAGGCTTACAACAGTTGCCCCAAATCACGCAGCTGACAAACAGCAAGTTGAAAACCTTAACCCAGGTCTATGTAGTTCTAAGACCCCAAAATTATTATGCTACACAGCATCTCCATCACACAAGCTAGGAAATCTCATTCATCCTTCAAAATCCTGTTCAAATATCCCTCAATACATTATGCCTTTCCCCAGTCAAAATTAATCTCTCTTCAACTTCTACGAATGTGGCCTAAGAAAATAATCAAAGGTAAGATGACAGATGCATGCACAGGATAATTTAATGTTATTTAGTTCAGCAAAGAAAAAGAAAACCTAAATGCCCAACAAAAGGCGGACACTTGTGTAAATTATGTTACAGCCACACAGCTGAATGGATTTTGCTGAAAGCATATTATACTTAAAAAAACACATATATATATATATACCACACATTTATTCAGAGGAAAGACAGAATGAAACACCAGCTCTAAGTTTTTATCTCTAGATAAGAGAAGTACATGTGATTTAATTTTCTCTATTTTCCCATTTTTCTACATTGAGCAGGTACCATTTCTTAGTTAAAAAAAAAATAATATATATATATATATATATATATCTTTAAAATGTATCTCTCTTCTATGCTCTCAAAACATTTTGCACTTTGACACCAGCCCCTGGCACACTCTACTCTGTGTTCCGCTTGCTCAGTGTGTCTGTGGCTCCTTGGGGACAGAGGAAGTTATGTTCGCTCCTGGCCAGCTCCTAACACTGCTTTGCCCAGACAGAAAATGCTGTGATGAGGAGCTGATCACAGAGGGGGTGGCGTCCAGATGCCGGAATGAAGCCACCAACAACCATCCCTTGTACAAGCAGGTCAAATCCACCACAGAAAAGCTACTTCTTTCTACTGCTTTATTAAGAAATCTTTGTTTTCTCTATACACCCTGTTGATTAAAATTTTACTTAAGTTGCTTTCTTGCCTTGAATTTGTTTGAATTCGTTAAAGAAAATAAAAAGGAGGGAAACCAGCCAGGCAGTCTCTGGTTTTCTCTAAGAATTCATCCAAGCTTCCCCTCTAGACATATGAGCCTCACAGGACCCTCTAACCATCAGGGAGGACATCAGGGAGGACCCAGCTCCAAAAGCCACCAGCTGAAAGCCACCAGCTCCAGCGGACTCTGTACCTTAACATAGGCTAATTGTTCCAGCTACCTCTGGCTCCCCTCACAGCTTTCTGGTCGCAGGGGTTCCCGCTTTTTTATCCCTGACCTCTGGCACAGTGCTCAAACATAGCTTATTGGGTTAAACAATGAATTGGACATTGCAGTACAATTAGCGCCCAGACCTAGAGCTTCCGCCCCCGCCTGCTGGTCTCGCCCCTCCCACTCACTCCTGGAGGTTGGGGTGGGACAGGTAAGGAATGTGTGGACAGAGAGAGGAAGGCTCTGTGAGCCCAGCAGTGGCTGAAAAGCCTTCCTCCCTGCCCGACGTCAGTCAGCTGGTAAAGGCCCCTAGGGAAGGCAGAAGGTGTAAGGGCTGTGTAGGAGAGGGCTTTCACTCCACCGCCTCCTGGCCTGCTCTCAGCAGAATTTCCAGTTCTACCTGCTCAGCCTATCCCCTCCCCCACCTGTCTCCCCATTACAAGGAAGGTTCTGCCTGCCTGCCCAGGGCGCACTCCAGGGCCTGGCATCTAGCTTCCTGCCAGCCAGCTGCTTCCTCCCGTTGTACTCCCACACTGTGAAACGAATGACACAGCCGGACTTTAGACAGAAACCCTGCTTATCACGGAGTCCCAGGCAGATGAACTCTGCGTTTTCAATGCCTGGGAAACCCCAGTACGCGCCCACTCACCCCGCTTCCCACACGTCTCACAGCCCTGAAACCTCTTTCAGTCACATCTGAGGAGTGGTCGTCCAGGTCTTTCCTGAACCTTCTGAAAGGAAGCAGGTTTGAGTGTAGAGATCACCAAGAGCTGTCCGCAATGCTATCCAACGTGAACAACAAGGTCCATTAGTTTGTAACCTAGCACATAAAATGTGCAGCTTTTAAATCTGTGGGCGAGCAGGGATGTCTGCTGTGTCTGTGTCCACAGAACAGGCGCCCCTAGACCCCGCTGACTTTGGGGGCCGGTGGGGGCCCCCCTAATGGCCAAGACGACAACACCTGAAACACCAATGTGAAAAGCTCTCCAGGGAACATGAAGTGACATAAACAAGACGAAGCATGCAACAGGAGCCTCTTTCTGTACAAGAGGGAGAAGAAAAAACTGTATGTTGGTATATACTTGTATCTGGGTAACAAATAGCAAAACCCTGAAGCTACATGAGAGACTATGGGGGGTTGGGGTGAACAGGAGACACCCTCACGCCTTTAATATCACTTTGATTCTCAAAACACATCGATGTATTAGCCTATTCTAATTCAGTAAGCTTTAAAAAAGAAATTACAGCAGCTCTAACCCAAAGCACAACGAGGCCAGAGGTCGCAGACAAGGCGGGTCGACTGGAGAGAGCCATCACCCAGTGAGTGTACAGGAGGCGCAGACGCAGGCCCTGGAATGCCACTGCCACTCACTTCCCAGTTCTGGCTGTGGCCTGTTTCTAGTGTCTGGTTTTTCTAGTTTCTGGTTTCAAGGAAACAATTCTTTCCTGGGAGTAAATTCAACTGGGGTAGAGAGAGGGAGAGGAAAGGGGGGATGATCCCGGTGTATGCCTCTGAGGACAAGCCTGGCCCTGATGCAGCAGCACTGGGAAGCACATCAGCAGGAACAGCAGGATTCACAGATGGCCCAGACCCAGGCCGTCCCTCCACCCTGGATGGTCTCAGGGGGACGCTACTCTCCTAAAAGGGGGGTGGGGGCAAAGACCAGCACTCCAAACTAGGTTCCCCTTTACTCCCCTGTCCTATTCACATGCCTCTCTGCTAAGCACAAATGCCTCTTCACTGCCTGGGAGACACCTGGAGACTTGTTTAAGCACAGGCTCTCTAGGGAGAGGTGACTGGTGCTCTCGGCAGCAGATGTTCTCTCAAGCCCTGTGCTCCCTGAGTTTAGCCTCCGATCCCTGCCAATCCCTGCCCAGCGGGCTCAGACCGCCCTCTCCTCTAGGTTCCCAGGATGGGGTTGGGCCTTTGCTTCATTGTCAGTCTTGTCTTGCCCTGTCTTGTTCCTCAGACAGCAGGCCCACACTGAGCAGCAGCCCCGGGGGGAGGGGGGCGAACACCCAGGCGTCTGTACATACTTCTGACATCCCAGGGGTTACAGGACAGACTAGACACTCAAAAGCGAGCCCCTACGTTTTTAACTTTTGCCATTGGGGATCTATCAAGGTCTCTCCCTGCTTTCTTTGACCTACTTTCCGAGGGACAGATTCTTCCATCCTTACGGAATCCAGAGGGGATCACGGCTGCCCAGTGATGCCTTCATGTGTACATAATGCAGCCGTGATGCCGGCAAATCGTCAGGACAGGGTTAGGACAAGTGTCACTGCTCCTGTTTTACAGACGACAAGACGGAGCTACTGGCCTAAGATCACGGATAAGGCAGAGTCAAGCCAGACCCCAGGCGGGTGGCCTGGTTCCTATTTCCATTCTCAGCGTACTAATCAAATCACTCTCCCCAGGGCTAGCCTGATTATTTATTTATTTACTTAGAGAATTTTTACATGTTTATTTCAGCCAAACTGACGACATATGCCAGAAGGAAGACCTCAAATGCTCCTCATGCATAAAAGTTTTGCAGCTTCTTTGATGCATTTGAAATTAAGGAGGGAACGTAAAGAAGAAAGCGAGGTGGGGATTGGATTACAGGACAAAGTCCAGCCTGATTTAAATGTTACAGGGTTGGTTCCTGCAGCCCCGGACATGTGACTTCCCAGGGCCCACTGTCCTGTCAAGCTGATGCAGCGTCACCTGGGACGGCCTCCGAACCCGTTTTCTGATTCCCTGAACAGACTACAGGACCTCCCCAAGCTCAGAATGGTACTGTCACAACTCGCTCGGAGCCAGTGTGATTATTATGTGATATAGAAAATTAGGAGGAAGGAAAGGAAAAAGGGGACAAGGACGCAGCTCCAGGAAGCTTACAAGCATGACAAATATAGTGCAAACAGAGTCACTGGCTCAGAAAAAGCAGCTCACGGGTTTGGGGGCGGGAGGCACAGTGCAGGGCCGGCAGTCTTCAGTATTGAGTACCACACACAAGTGACAATAACCGTGGAGTCACCAACAGTCCTGAGATCCAGGCAGAAGTAAAAAGGTGGGGTAGGCAGACAATGGAAACTGGAGGTAAAAAGGCAAAGGCAGTCAGGAGACCTTTGTTGTGAGTCTGGAAAAGTCATTTCCTTTCTTTGGAGCTGTTTCCTTATCCGCACAATGGGGAAACCATTAGGCTCGCCTCTAGTCCAGTCCAACCCGAAGGCTTATGTTTTTGTGACAAGGGACAAATGTTTGTGACAGAGTAGTCAGTCCATCTGTCTCCACCCTTCAGAATGAGCAAAATGAATGGCCTTAGAACTGCCGATATCCACGGTCATTGATCATTTCCTTTAACATTTCCTAAAACATGGGCCCTGAGGGAAAATCAGATTCATACCGCCCGCAGACGGACCGACACAAGGACCCACAGAGGCGTGGGCAGCACACTCGGGGGGCAGACGACGGACACGCGGGGGCCCCGCAGCCGGGGCGGGCAGGTCCCGGCAGGTCAGCGGGCGTCACGGAGGCTCCCGCCAACGACCGCGCCCCGACCCGGTCACCCCACACCGTTTCTTAGGACGCGGGTCACCCTCGAAAGGCACCATGAATGCCGTTCCCTGGGCGATGTCAGATTGCAGTTGTATTTCCTCTCCAGACTTGGCGCCCGGCCACCTTTCCCGGGCAGCCACCGCCCCGCAGAGGCGCGGGTGCGGGGCCACAGGCGGGGACAGGGCCCCGCGCGCCGGCATCCGCTTCTGGGGAGCCGCTAGGAGCAGGGCTTCCAGGGGCCGCGGGGTCGGCGGCGACAGGCTGGCGGCTGCTCTCGGGCTGCTGGGCCCGGGGGCTGGGTGGCCCGGGGAGGTGACGCTCCCAGGTGCGCGGCCGCGGGGCCGTGGGCAGGGCCCTCGCGCCCAGCGGCCCCCCAGGGCGAGCGCGGGGAAGAGGCACCAGCGCCCCGCCGCCCCCGGCCCGGGAGCCCCGGGAGCCCCGGTGGGGGCGCGGCGGGCAGGTTCCTGGACTCCTCCCCCCGCGGGACGGGCCGACCCACCGATTCCTGCCGAAACTCCGGGGACTTACACAGGATCACCGACGCGAGGAGCCACTGCTCCCTCCCGACTTTCGCCTTGGCCCCCATGACGACCAGGATCCCGACGCGAGGGCGGCCGCCGGAGCCCCGGGACAGACCCAGCTCGGAGCTCAGCCGCCGGACGGAGCTCGGGCCCCAGGTTGAGCCCGCCGGCCCGCCCTCCGCGCGCCATTGGCCGGCGCCCCGCCCCTGCGCACTCCGATTGGAGGAGGCAGCCGCCGCTCCTCGGAGTGACTCACCGCCGCCAGGTGCGGCCCCGCCCACCACACACTCCCCGGGAGGCTGGGGGGCGTCTTTTCAAGCCCGTGGCGCCTCTGATTGGCTGGGACACAGTCGCCGAAGGAGCCCGACTCCTCACCTTCCGCAGGTGAGCTCGCCCCGATTGGGCGGCGTTTCCGAAGCAGGGTCTCGGGGACTGGCCGCGGGGTGGGCTGGAGCTGCAGCAGGGGGTGCCTGGAAGGGCAGGTAGGGAGGCGGCCGTGCTGCGCACCCCGCGGAGACCCGCCTGGTTGCTTTTTGATGTTTGTTTGGCTGTAAGTTACTGGGTGCTGGAGAAACCTTGGGCGCGTCCTTTATCAAATGAAAACCTCATTAATATGCGAGGGGTGGGGGGAGAGGACCAGGAGAGAAGAGTACCATGCTGCAACCCAAAACCGTGTTCCCCTGTTGACCCCACTGGCGGCATTCACAAGCTTTGGGGGGGCCTGCGCTGAGAGGAGGAAAGGAAAAGGGAGGGCGGGAGACACCCCGGGGACAGTAGAATTACATGTCCCAAGGACTTCACGCGTAAGCACACCGGGTAACACAAATTGACAGGATTTGCTCTGTATCACTGGGACTATGAGTATGTCCTGTAACGTGTGCGATCTGTCACAAGAGCCCTGCGTCAGAATTATCTGTACGGTGACTAATGGTTGCGTGCCGACTAACCCCCTTTCTATAGACTATGTTGATACTAAACCTTTCCGTTAATATATGTTACATCATTTTTAATTGAAACTCATGTTCAACACCTTTACTGTTTGTAGTTTCCACTTGACAATGATTTAATTTTTTTTTCTTGGTCAAATTGATTTTATTGCACCATTAACACATTCATACACCGAAAAATACGCATGCACCTTGGTGGATACATTCTCTGGCATCTGAGTGGCACTAGCCTGTCACAAACCCACATCGAGAGCCGCCCAAAGAGCCATTCTCCGATGCTGTTGTTTCTCACAATTATTTAATTTTAACTGATCTTTGTGTACCCAGGTTACCTGTGGGAAAACTTCCTGAGCATTATCTCACTGCACATAAAAAGTTCATACTTTTGTAGAAAACAGTGGTATTCCTTGACCTTTTGCTCCTTTTATCTTTGTTTTCATTCCTTGGTTCACGCATCTTGGGCCAAGATCCACTTCTGGTTCTGCCGGACTTAAAGCAATGTTTATCAAGCACCTGCTGGGCGCTGCAGGGTAATAAAAAGAAATACGAACCCCAATCCCTGGCTTCAAATGGCTTACAGTCTACTTCTAGGAGAAATACAGGAAACACCCAGAGGAGAAACTTCATATTACTAAATCGAAACAAGTATTTGGGTGCCTACCATGTGCAAAGCTCTGTTCTTCACCCTCAAAGGAAATAAAGTCTTGGGGAGAGAGACACATATACACAAAGTTATGTATGAGAGTGAAGAGGCGAAGAGGGACGAGCTTGGAGAAGGGACCAGTGACTGGGCTGTGACCGGCAGAGGAAACTTGCAGGTGGGGGAGCTTGTGCAGGGGTTTAAAGGAACTCTGAGACTGATCGAAGTCTTTAGGTGGAAGGGTCATTTTAGAGGTCATTTAGATCTTCCTCTCACACTACATAGGAGGACCCATACAACCACCAAGAGTTTATGCAATACTGCTTAAAGTCTTCTAAATATTCTCAAGACGGACCACTCTGCTTTGGGTACAATTCTTAATTGTTAAAACACCCTTTCAACAAATTGGAACCTGCCTCCTGGTAACTTCCATCCACTGCTCTCTAGACTTCACAAAATATCTAATTATTCTTTGTCAATGGCAGCCCTTCCTTTAAGTATTTTCAGATATGTATTATGAGCTTTGTAAGTCTTTCCTTTTCCAAGCTAAACATCTTTATAGCCTTCAAAGAGTCTCCTTATGGTACGTATTCACAAGCCTCCCCACCCCCACCCCTATTAATGTCCCTCTGCTGGATCATCGTGTGTTTGTTACTGACCAAGGTCTGAACCAGGCGTTGGAGAAACCACCTCTCCATGGGATGGGCAGATCTCGGTTCACACCCAGATCCTCAATTTTTAGCTGTCTGTGGTTAGCCAGCACACATCTCTCTGAAACTTTCTGCATCCAAGGTAGTCATGGTAATAGTGGTATCACTTACCTTATAGCAAAACACGGATGATAAGCTAAACATGGGGCCAGGTACGTATATTTTAAATACTGAAATGGTAGCTATTTTCATCAGTCTTACAATGTAAGAATGTATTTGCAAATGTAATAGCCAAATGACACTATTGAATTATAGTCAATTTGTAGCAAACTAAAACCCACGACCTTTTACTTTCACTTGGACTACTATTAAATCAGGTCTCACATCCTATATTTGGGCAGTTCTTTCTTGATCAAAGGTTGTTTTGCATGTATCCCTATTCAACTTCTTATTTCTTGTTTTGAAAATGAAATATTAATATAAAGAAAAGTAGACGTGAAATAATGTTAATGATCACTATTAAATGAAAGAGAGTAAATGCAAATTGTATGCACCCCAGTTATTTCTGTGTGAAACAGCTGTGTGCCCATTTACAAAGCATGAAGGTAATTGTGGAGCATGCAAATCATTTGACATTCACCCATTTCCTTCTCCCACAAAGTTGTTTAAATAAATAATAAAATTTTAAATTTCATTGTCATTGACATTTGTTTTCTGTAGTCTTTTTTAAAAAAGAGCAGATTTTGTAAACTTCAAACTGGAGAGTTTGTCTGCAAAGTAGAACACTCTGAGATTATTAAACATAAACCTTGACTCTGTCATCCAGTATATTAGCAGTTGCGCCTGAATTTGTGTTACATTCAAGTTTCATAAACATGCTCTCTGTGACAAATCCAATAGGTTAATAAAGATACTGACCAAGGACGGAGTTGAAAACAATCCTGAAGTGACCTCTGGCCGAGCTGCCATGGCACACTGACAGTACTCCCTCCCCGATGTTCTGTCCTGGGAAGAAACGCTGCACTTCTGTCATATGTGTGTCTTACGGATACCTTGAATTTTACAACCAATCCTGTTGGTCACTTTACTTTGGTCTCAAGGAAGACTAAATCCACATTTGCAAATTAACTCCTGACTTCATCCTGTCTTCATCTGACTCTGCTGTTCAACTTCCCCTTAGCCACAACTAGACATACTGTCTAATAAAGTTTTTGCATCCTTTTTGGAACATAGGGTTTTGTGCGTGTGGATGCCGTGATATGCTACCCAGACTCCCCTTCAGGAAGGAGGGTTGTATCCCCCAGGTGTTGGCCTCTTTGGCAACTGCCTCCACTGAAGAGAGGCAACTAGGGCAAAGGCTCTCCCCTCCCCAGAGTCTCCTAACTGCGTCTCATGCGTCACCTTGAAAGAAGTTTCAGTGGGATACTGTGGAGGGCAACAAAACCTGTATGGAGCAGGCTAAGGAGAGAGTGTAAATTGAGGAGATAAAGGCTGTGAGTATAGACAGTTCAATCTAGATTTTGCTGAGAAGAACAACAGAGAAAAGATGAAGTAGCTGGAGGGGTGTTGGACGAAGACAGAATAGGGATTTTGTTTACGTGGAAATGCTTGTATGCGAATGGCAATGAACCAGTAGCGAGGAAAAAGAGGGGCTAGTATGAAGTACCAAGTGCCAGAGGATGGAGAAGATGGGCTCCAGAGGTCAAGCTGCGGGTTACGAGGGAGCAGAGACCAGCACGCACCACAAGAGTCAAGGATGCGGTACAGTGGTGAAGATGGTGGGAACTCAGTCTGATTTCTTCTGTTCTCAGTGCAGTCGGAGGGAAAGTCCTAAGCTGAGAATGCGGAGGAAACGGACATCAGGAGATCTGGAGTGGGGAGAAGTGCAGAAGACACTGAACACACTAGGGACACGTACTTGTCAGGGATGGTGAACAGTGTTACGTGCGTGCCCAACAGAGACTTTGGACGTGATTAACAAGAGGCCAGTCACACAGGTCTGAATGGAAATAACTTCCGCACTGTAAGATGATGAAAGAATTGGTTTTTGTGTGTGTGTGTTTAATTATTTTTTACATTGAGGTATAATTGACATATGGCATTATGTTAGTTTCAGGTGTACAACATAATGATTTGGTATTTGTATACATTGCAAAGTGACAACCACAGTTAAGTCTAGTTAACATCCGTTACCATACGTACTTACAAATTATTTTTTCTTAGGATGAGGACTCTTTTTTTTTTTTTTTAAGGAGGGTGCGGCTCACAGTGGCCCATGTGGGGATCGACCTGGCAACTTTGGTGTTGTTAGCACCACGCTCCAACCGACTGAGCTAACCAGCCACCCCGGGATGAAGACTTTTAAGATCTACTCTCTTAGCAACTTTTAAATATGCACTACAGTATGAAAGAATTCTTATTGATGGTTTCTATTTTTAAATCCTTGATCCATTTGAAATTTATCTTGGTATGTGGCATGGGGTATGGAACCTATCTATCTATCCACATGTATTGCTTTCATTACTAAGGATTTAATATATATTTTAATAAATGGTAGGGCTTGCTCCCCTCATCGACATTCTTTTTCTAGCTTTTCTTGGTTCTTCGTTTGCTTTCTTTTTCTAGCTATTCTTAATTTCAGGTAAACTGATACCTTTATGAGGCCGAGTCTTCCTTCCCAAGAACTCTTTTTTTGTGTGTCTTTTTTTAAGGTTTTTTCTCTGTGTTTGAACATTTTCTTCATATAGTCTTCAACTTTCATGGTAAGTTTATTCCAGGTTATGCAGTGAGGAACCTTCATGGAATCCACTACCGGATTAGGAGGAAAATAGTAAATAACAAAATGTCGTTCAGGTCAGTTAATTGGAGGACTTGCTTGAGGAATAGGATTAGAAACGGGAAGACTGGTAGAATGGATGAGCTGGGAGGGATTCCCACTGGGAAATACTATCAAGTCTAGTTTCTTGAGGACTCTCACCTTCCTTCTCTCATTCTCTTTAGAATCTCTGGCCATGAGCTTAAGCTATATTTTCTTTAAATTTAAAAAATCTGCTTTCCTATATCCCACTTATTGTGTAACTGTGCTTAGCTCTTCTTTGGTTCACATGAATTTCAGAAGACATAGTCTATTACTCCCACGTAAACACTAACCAAAATGAAGCTGGTGGTGTACTAAGAGCAAACAAAACAGACTTTAAGGTGGAAAGCCTCACCAGAGATAAAGACGGATGTAATGAAAAAAGGATCCATTCAGGAGGAAGCATAACAGTTCTAAATTTGTACCGTCTGATTGATAGCATGGTCTCCAAGTACATAAAATAAAAATGACAAAACTAAAAGCAGAAATAGACAAATCCCAATCACACTGAGAGATTTAAACATACCTTTGTAAGCAGCTGATACAACAGGCAGACAGAAAAATTCTAAAGAGGTAATAGATTTGAACAACATAATAAACTGGACCTAACTGACATATAAACACTGTACCCCAAGACTGCAGATTACACCCTCTTTTCAAGTGTTCATAAAACATTTATAAAAATTTACCATACACTTGGCCACAAAGCAACACTCAACAGTTTAAATGATTCAAGTCATACAGCACATGTTTTCTGACCACAGTGGTGATAAAACAGGGCCACAAGATAAAAATTCATCAAGCTGCACACCTATGACTGATTCTTCTATGAAATATAGTTTCTTTTTAATATGACATCCTTTTCCACTGCCTGTCACAAGCTCCCTTCCATCATGTTTCAAAATATCTATGCTATTTTATTTAGCATAGTGTTTATTATTCATTCTTGTATGCACATCTCCAAAACCACGTTTTATATGGCATGTACTTTACATGTTATCCCAGGAAGCTTTTACACCAATCCAAGGAGATAAGTCTTTTAAGTTCCATTTTACAGGTAAGAAAAGGGAGAGTTGGAATAGTTTAAAATAGTAACTTGCAGTGACCACTAAGTAGCACTGAGTCAGAACTGAAACTCGGAACTCTGATTCACGGCCTTCACTCTTTACATAATGTCATGCTACCATTCGTATCATTCCCAACTTTCTTCCTTTGCATTTTCCTCCCTAAACACCTGAGTAAAAATTCAACATCTGTTGAATACCTCCTATGTGCTGGGTTCTGCTTTAATTGTTGGCCAAAAGTAAATGAACAGCCTCACCCCGTAAAGAGCTCAGCTAGAGGGGCAGAGCCACGCAAGTCACAAACAGGTGTGTACCTGCCTCACTGCTCTCCTGTTTCCTTTGTCCTTCATGGAATTCAGTTTTATCATTTATCTGGTTATTTTTCTCCCTTCTCCTTCATTTTAAAAGCCCTCTGGATGATGGCAGCAAGTGTCCTGCCAAACACATTCTTCTAATTCTTGGGGAATTCAGAGTGTTTCATAAGAGACCGGAAGCTTCCCAAATGGGGCAAAGGTGAGTCAAAGCCAGGGTCAGGGAGGAGTGGAGTTTACTTGGGCCACAAGAGAAGCCAGGTAATGGAAGATAAGTTTGGAAAGGCAGGGTGACCCTGGGTCCAGACTACAGGTTACATAATAGGGCAGGCCCAGGTATATGCTGGAGTGTTGAGGCAACAAGGACCTGCTGTAAATGATCAGCACCGATGAGATAAAAATGTTACTTCAAGATTGCTCAGGCAGTGATATTTCGAAAGGTTTAAATTAGAAGATTCTGAAAGTCGGGAGGCTAGTCGAGCTCCACAAACAGCTACTGAGAACTCGTGTTAGAGGCAGTAGATGTAAGGAAACACGGGCAGTTCCTGCCTTTGCAGAGCTCACAATCGACTGCGAGAAACCATGAACATGTCATGTGGGAGCTATGATGACACAGGTACATGGGGAGCAGAAGCCTGGGGGCCGGAGCTGGGGGGCGTCAGGATCGGTGCTGTGGTTTGGAAAGGAAGACAGAAGGCAGGGATGTCACAGAGCTGGGACACTGGCTCTTAAGCCTCACCGGCTGCAACAGCCAGCTCTGTGGAAACGGAAAGAGCACCAAGGGCCAGTTAATGGGTGGGGACAGCCTGTCAAGACTATGGACCCAACGATGAGGGAGAAAGAGGAATCTGCTTTGAATAATCAAGCCAGGGAGAGGGGGCAGCTCACTCGACTCCCAGGATCCTTTGGACCCTCCATCAGCTAAACTGAACAAGGCACCGCACAGGCTGGCAAGCAGGAAGAAGCTGGGAAACCAGGTTATGGGGACAGAAGATGGCAAATGGTGGCCTAGAAAGTGGCTAAAGATGTAACTGACTGGAGAGGGGCCTGAGAAATGCTGGGGCTTTCAGTGTCTTCTTTAGGATGGGAGTTACACGTGAGCATACCATTGTCAAAGCTCAATGAACTGAACACTTAACAACTGTGCTCTTATTACAAGTAAATTATGCCTCAACTTAAGAAATGACAGAATCGAATTATAATACTTGAGGAAGGAAAAAGGGAAGACTAGAACAGTTAAGACTCAAAGAGGGAAACTGGACCCCAGGAAAATGTCCCAAGCATTCTGAGAAGCAAACAGTAACTGACACCTACTATTTTTCAGACCCTGGGCTAGCCTCTCACCTATTTCACTTTATCTCCAGACCCACGATGTCCAGCTAAGCTAGGACAGTAATGTACTGATTAGACCAGAAGGGACGGTTGTGTAAACTGTGCAGCGTGGACGGTGAGGAAAAAGATGTACAAGGGCTGGGTACCGTCCAGAAGGCAGAGGAAAAAAGGGAGGGAAGGAGGGAGGGAAGGAAGCAGAAGGAAAAGGTGAGAGAAGTGCAAGAAATGCAGGAAATGTCAGAAGGAATTTCTTCAGAAACTTGAAAAATCAGAAAATTGGGTCCATCTCTGACCCCACTCTCTCTTCCACAAATAAAGGAATAACGCTTTTTTAAAAAATCAAACTTAAGAAGTCAGAACTCTGCCATTAACATATTTAAAGGGCATGGAAGGATAAGCATCAAACTGTCGTGATGCCAGTGGGAAGTTATGCGCATACCCCTACCGTGTAGTGTGGGATTTTGCCTCAGTAAACACGTGCTTCTTCATTATTTTTACGGATTTATATTCCGTTCAGCACAGTATGGGATCGGAGGACAGTGCTGATGACAGCTGGGACCTGTTTTTGGTGGCACCGCAGCAGCCCGCACACCTACAGCCTGGGATTGACACATCTGCAGGGACGGCCTCCACCTCTACAGCCACCAGCTGGGACTGGGCACCTGAAGTTCGAGAGCGAGGGTAGACTCACTTTCCAGAAAGGACTAGACAGTAAACACCTCAGGTTTTGAAGGACGCAAAGTCTGTTACAAGCATTCTGCCACGCTGGCACAAAAGCAGCCACAGTCAGTATGTAAATGACCGGTGGTGGCCGTGAGGCCAGCGGCCCTAGTGTGCTGCCCTCTGGTCTCCAGCAGTGATTCTTGCTCCTGAGACATATTAGAATCACTCGAGGGGCTCACTTGGGGGTGCCCAGGTCTCACCCCCAAGATTCCAAATCTGGAAGGGGCCCAATTCTTTGTTTCAGCTACCAGGTGACTCTGATGTGCATCCTGGACTGAAAGCAACTGTTGTAGGAGAATTGTAGTCGCAGGACACTGCTGGGATTTTTTCTTTTGTTCAGTGTGTGTAGGGTGGGGGAGTAGATGAAGCTGCAAGAAGGACCCAGGGTTGAAGTGAGACCTAGATTAAGATCAGGACTGTTTTCAACTCACCTGACAAGCTGGATGCTTCCAGGGCTTCGATGAAATGCTCTTTATTTCATGCTTTTGCGTGTGCAGGCTGGCGCAACCCCACACGTCAGCCTCTTCGTCACGTTGAGCTACGTGTCCCTTGGGGGTGGGCTCACAGCCTAGAAGCCACCTTCCACCTAACCTCCTTTCTGGAGCCCTTCTCCATAGGCCCCTGCATAGTTGCGAGCCCTGTGGAGACAGGCCCCGGTGAGGGCAGGGCAGGCCGGGCACAGTCAGTCCCCCGTTGCTCCCCACCAGCAGCCACCCTCCCCATCCCCTCTGTATCCAGGCCGCTGGGCCAACTGGGTGGCCTGCAAGCCACGCTCGCCCATCTGACAGAAGAAACTGACTGAGATTGTCCCCTTCCAGCCTCGGCTTCTCGGCGGAGAACAAAGCCTGGACAGCAGCGGGCTCCACCTGCAGGGCACTTTCCAACCGACGCTGGGAGGGAGTCAGAGGACAGAACGGGCGGTCTCAGGTTCGGGTTCTGCCTGGAAGGACTGGGTCCCGGTGGTCGAATACGTCTCGAGGGGCCCCCCAAGCCACATGGCGGCCACCACCCCCGACCTCAAGGACAGGACGCAGCCCGCCCGCTGGGCGTCAGCCAAACCACCTGTGACCCGGGGCGGCGTGCGGAGGAGCGAGGAGAGGCGGGACTCCGAGCGTCGCCGAGAGGATGGGGGCAGCGCCTCCCCGGCGCCCGTCTCCCCCAGACCCGAGGCCCGGCTGTGCCGCCAGGCCCGCTGCAGGCGGCCTCCCCCGGGAAGCCTGGGGCGGAGGGACGGCAGAGCCTCCCCGCACCTCCCGCGCAGGCCCCTCGGCTAAGCCCCTGGGCCCACCACGTGCCGGCGCCCCTCCCAATCCCGTACCCCGAATACTGAGCGCCCCGGGGACGTCCCGGCGGCCGCTTCCCCTCCCCCCCCCAGATCTCACGTCCACGAGCCGCGCCGCCAGGAGCGAGCGGAGTTCCGGGAGCAAGACGGTGGGTGCTGCGGGGGCAGGGGCCCGAATGCCTGCAGGGCCGGGCCTCCCGGCGCCCCCCCCCCAGGCACGCCGCCCCCCCCCCGCATGTCGCCCCCCCCCGCACGCCGCCCCCCACACACACACACACACACGCCTTCCCCTCCCCCCGCACGCCGCCCCCCCACACACACACGCCTTCCCCTCCCCCCGCACGCCGCCCCCCCCACATGCCGCCACACACACACACACACACACACACACACACACACACACGCCGCCCCCAACAAGGTCGCCCCCCACCCCGCGGCACCCCAACTGGGAGGGGCAGCTGTGGACCGCGGCCACGCCCCGCACCCCACTACACTCCTCCCGGGGGCTCCCTCAGTACCTGCAGCCACGGTGCGCGCCGCCATCGCCAGCTGCGGTAATGCTGCCCGGCGGCCCACGGGCGCCGGCATCCCTCCTGCCCACCGGGAACGGAGACCGGAACCGGAAGCAACGCATAGCCTCCCGCACGGGCCCGCAGCTCCGGTTCGCCGTGCCGCTGACACTCGCCAACCAGAGAAATCCTGGCGTTTGTGACAACCCACCGGCGCGGGCCATGTACTAGGACTCGGAGCACCGAGCACAGGAGCAGCACACGGCGGAATCTTGGCCCAGCCCTCACTGGTCAAAGCGCGATGTGCCCCGTCCATCCCGCCCCGGGGGCCCACAAAAGAAGGGAAAACAGGACACAACTGTGGCTCTGAATATTTTATCTTTAAAAAAAAAAAAAAAGGAAAGGAAAGGGAACAAAGACACAGTCCCCAGGAAGGGGAAGGTCCTTTGAGCCCCGGCCTGTGGCTCTCCCTGGCTCCAGAGGCTCCTGCATAGGCCTCGGCCAAGGGCCAGTCTTCTCCTCCTGGGGCAGCAGCCACTGCTCAGCATCCGCTCCCCAGCGTCCTCAGGTGCACCTCTGAGCTCCAGGGGAGGGAGAACCAGTGCAAGTTCCCAAGTTCCCGGGCAGCCGGAGCAGCACTGCTCAGCAGATCCTCTGCTGGCACTGTGAGCGAGCACTGGGCGACCCCCCACTTCCGTGTGTCCAGTACCCAGCATGGAGCCGGCACCGTGCGGGAGGGGCACCGGGCCCAGGGCTGCGCGGTGGGGCTGGGCGAGGCTGTCAGGACACATCCCTGTGTCACTCCCCTGCAGGCTGCTGTACCACAGGGCCTCTGGACACACGCCTCTCAGCTCCCCCAGTCCCGTCCGTGCCAGAAGTGGGCAGTGAAGGAAAGGGGCCCAGGTTAGCCTGCTGCTCCTGGGCTGTCTGCAGTCCTGGGAACAGGGCTGTAGGGCCCACAGCCCCTGGATGCCGAGAGCTAGTTGCTGTCACTCTTGATGACCACCTCCACTCCGTGGTGCCGCAGCTGGGCTCGCAGCAGCAGGTTCTTGTTTTTAAGATCTTCCACCTGCCATGAGAAGGAGGCAATAAGGGGGGGGGGGTAGACGTGTGGCACAGCCAAGACCCTGATGGACTCAGACGTCCGCCGCTGAAGGGAAAAAGATGAAAACGAAGTGCAGCGTCCCCAGCTGGGCCAGAGGCTATGGGGTCGCAGGGCGCTGCACTGAAGCCAGGAATCTACCTGCTGTCGAAGCACGTCATTGTCCAGCTGCAGCTGGTCCAGCCCCTGCAGCTCTTCAGACAACCGGTGGTTGCTCTGCCGAAGCTCCTGGATGTAATCGCAGGCTTTGGATAGAATCCCACCTTTGCTCTGCAAGAAAAAGCCAACAAAATGAGGACTAGGATAACACACGTGGCTTGCGTTCCAGAAGCACGCTCACACTTTGGACCTCAGTGTGCCCTGAGGAGCCTCAGAGAGAGAAAAGAAGAAAGCAGTGCTGTGAATGCCCACTCGCAACATCTGGGAACAAGCCCAGGAGACAGAATTTGGGCCTCCCGCCCACCGTCAGGGTCCCGCCATGACCTGGCCAGACTTGGTGCTCTCCATGGAGCAGTCGGGGATGATCTTCGACAGCTGCACAATCCAGTTATTGATCTTGTCTCGGCGGCGGCGCTCCACTGTGGGCAAAGTGGGGGACAAGGTGAGCGGCGAGAAGTCTCCCCCTCAGACATCACTGCTGTCCCCAACCCCAGCACGCCACCCCTACCTTCATTATGCTGAGCCCTGCGTTTCTCATCCCGAGTTGTCCGGGGAGCTTCTGACTTCCTGACAACGGAGCCCAGGGCAGCCAGAGTGATGGAAGGTCAAAAAATAAGATTGGACTGTGGGGTCAGGAATCGCACAAGATTTGGCAGGGACTAAGACCACTCACGGAACTGAGAAGAGACAGGGTTACTCACGGGGAGTAAGGGTGGGTCCTGGGAGCAATGGAGCGCTGGCCGCCTCCTTGTAACACTTCTTGTGGTGACATCATCACAAAGAACTGACCTGTGGGCATGCAGGTGGGTGCCGTAAGGACATGGGGCGAGAAACGTCACCCAGCTGAGGCCAAGTCCCTGGGACCCGCCCCTGACAAGAGCGAACTTCCTACTACTGGAAGGGCAGCCACAGACCCTCTGCCTGCGCAGGCCTCAGTGATCCTTAGGGGCCATGGGGAGAGGCCCAGCGCCCAGTGGCTGGCCCACAGCCCACGCCAGCCCGTCAAGCCAGCACCTCACAGCATCTCACCAGTGCCAGGAGGGGTCGCCTGTCCCAGCAGTGCCTCGGAGCCCTGGGTAGTGACGACAGCTGCTGTGCTCCCGGATGTCGTCCCTGCCGCCCCATCCCCCACGGCCGTGCTGGGGAAGTAAGTGTAATGCGTCTCAGCCGCTGTGCCCTCTGTGTCAACGCCGTCATCACTGGTGAATGCACCCTGGATCACCGCCTGCAAGGGGAGCAAGAGAACTGAGTCCAGTGACAGTCAGATACTCCCCCAGGAACTGCTCTGTAGCTACCCAGAGGGAGAGGCATCCAGACAGGCACAGGCAGCCCTGGGGGCCTCGCCCCCCCCCCACTGTTTCCCATCATTTCACTCTTCAGAGAGCCAGTTCCCTCCCCCACCCATACCCCTGTACCTGGGTCATAGACTGAGTGGCAGGGTAGCCACTGATGGCACCAGTCCCCTCAGTCTGGCCATCCAGCTGCCCCTCGGACACCTGGATCACCCTGTACATCACCTAGAAGCAGGGAGGGGAAGAAAGGATGAGCGACCACGCGCTTGGGCTCCCAGGGCCCCTCAGAGCTTCTCGTGGATGGAGTAAGAGCCCTTGAGGGACACAGACCCAGCCTCTCCCCCTCCTGCCCCACACGGAAGTTTCAGCATAGCCCTACCCCGTCCCAATCTCTACTGCAAACGGCATGCTCCACCCCCACCCCTAAATAGTCCACAGCTTCACCTCATCCTCCAAGCCAGGTCTCCCGACAGGTTCAACGACCTCCCTCAATCCCAACCCCCAGGAACACCTGCAGCCACCTGGCCCCCTCCCTTACCTGGCCCCCATTCTCAGTTCGGAAGACGTACTTGACGTTGGGGTCAGGGAAAGTGGCGGCTGACTGGATGCTGGCGATAGCCACACTGGTTGGGTCTTCCCCAGTTGCCACTGCACCTGAATTACAAGAGCACAGGAGGTAGCCCGTGGGAGAGAGAGCGGCCATGATGGACTCTTGGTCCCAGCTCACTTTTGTTTCTACCACTCACCTTCCTGGATCTGCACTGTCCCCTCTTCCGTTTCAGCTGTTTTCTGCTGCCTGTTTGTGGAGGGACATGGGGAGAATCCGGGGAGGAGTGACTGTAAAGCTCACTGGCCCAGTAACGTGTGGCTCCCAAGCTCACTGGCATTTCCCACAGAGCTAGGTTAGGTTAGAATCTACTGAGTGTTCCCTGTGGATGGAAGCCGAGCTAAGCACTGAACAGGCACCATCCTATTCAGTACCAAGAGCGGCGCTGGTAACACTACTTTCATTTTACAGAAGGGAAGGCCAGCCGCAGAGCTAGTAAGTGATGGAGCTGTGAGCTGAACCCAGGCCTGCCTGGCTCCAGAGCCAATGCTCTGAGCCATTTTGCATTCTCTAGGTCTCCCGTCCCCCACCCCAGACCCGAGCTCTTCTTCACTCACCCCTTCATCTCTCTGTGAGGGGGCACATCCGAGGAACTGGTCCTTCTTTGGAAGTCTTTGTATCTCCTGACTCACAGGCCTGAGTGCTAAGTCCTGGTAGAAATCAGATAGTTTGCAGTGACTCTAGGAAACTGAACAGCCTTCCCCCCCACCCCACTCCACCTGCCCTTATCTAGAACTTAGGCTCCATGAAGACACAGCCAAGAACAGGGCACAATCAGCTTCCTTCATTCTGATGCTGGGGAAGGGGCTACAGTGACTGAAAAAGCTACTGTATGAACAGTGAACCAAGAAATGTCTGTTCTCAAACCTAGGAAGGGAAAACTTGAACCTCATTGCCCTTAGAAAACCCTCCCGAATTACAAATGCCACACTTGGCCCTCGGGCCCCATTCCAGTGACAGGGCTCTTGTTTTGGGGTGTGCAGATTTATGTCATTTATTATTGGTTAACGATTCAAAAGCCCAAGTGTATCCTCTTCAAGCCCAAGTGTATCCTCTTCAAGCCCCATCTATTTTATTCACCGAGCCTAGAACAAGAGTTGCTACAATGTTGCCATGACAACTCCAAATCAATGGAGCCTCAGCAAGAAGGGAGAAAACTGCAGGCCAGGGTTGGCAAAGACAAGGGACAATGAATGAGGGAGGAATCCGTCCACAAAGTGCCTGCCTTAGGACCCTGACAACCAGCCAAGGGGCAGGAAAAACAAAGGGTTGAGCAGACAGATGCCTCCAGAGAGAGACAGCTACATAGTAAAAAACCAATAAAATAAATCCCACATGAAAGGGTAACTTTTGTGTAAAATCTCTACCCATTAGGTCCCCCAGACCTTTCCTATCCAAGGAAAATCTTCAGCGGGTGACCCTTGGAAAGCCCGGATCCAAGGAAAGTGTTAACCAAACAAAACAAAAAAAAAGGAGAGGGAACTGAAAGTGAAACTGTCCGGAGGAAGCTCCGCCGCAAGAAGCCCCAGTCCCCAAGGGGAAGTGGCGCCGGCTTTGGGGACCACCTGCTTCTCCGTCCTGGGACCTGCGGGGACAGCGCCCCTCCAGGCTCGCGGCGCTGGCTGCAGGGGGCGGCGAGGAAGGCGCGCGGGGCGCGGGGCGCGGGGCGCGGGGCGCGGGGCGCGGGGCGCGGGGCGCGGGCGGCGGGGGCAGCGCCCGCAGCTGTCACGGGGGCAGCGCCCAGCACAGCGGCGGCTCCGGCTGCGCATTCCCGTCCTCGCGGGACGGGCGGCAGCATTTCCCGAGCGCGAGGGGCGCGCGACTCCGAGAGCAGGAAGGACGCTGTGCGGGCGCGCTCGGGCGACGAGGGCCGGCGAGAGCCCTGCGCGGCCCGGACACAAAGGGCCAACAGTCCCGCGGCGACAGCAGCCGGCGCGCGGACCTCGCCGGGGAGCGCGGCGGCGTCCCCCGCAGGCCCGCCGGCCCCAGGCGCGCGCCCCGGCCCCGCCGAGCCGGCCGACAGGGCGCCGCGCTCGGCCGGGCGCGCAGGGCGGGACGCGCGGGGCGGGCGCGAGTCGGCCCACAAAGCGGGTGGGAGCGACAGAGCCTGGCACGGCCCCTCCCTCCAAACAAAGGCTCCCCAGGCGTCCCCGGACCTGAAACACGGAAACAGGGCCACGGCCGCCCTGTCTGGCCGGCCCACCCAGCCTCCAGCCTCCCGCGGGCCCGCACTCACGGGCCAAGGCCGCCTCAGCCGCCGGTTCTCCCCGACAGAGCAGCCCCTGTCCCGACTCCGGCAGCTCCATGGGCCGCTGCGCATGCGCGACCCCGGCGCGCGGCCATGCCGCTGAGGGGCGGAAGTGCCGCTGAGGGGCGGAAGTGCCCCGTGGGCCCGCCCAGCAGAGAGCCGCCCACTTCCCTTCGCTGCGCCTCTAGGGCTGCAGGGTGCGCCGCACGGGGGCGTGGCTGGGGCCGAGGGGCGGAGACTTCCCGGGAACCCGGAAGGATGACGAGCGGCCTGCGCTTTCAGCGACGGCCGGAGGCGGTCGCCTAGCTGTGCTCCGCTCTTCCAGCTGGACGCGGCCGTTCCGTTCAGTTCCGGGAGAGGGAGTGAGGCCCGCAGAGCTGTGGGCACGGGCGTGGCCGCCGCGCCGTCCTTCCCGAGGGCACGGCGCGCAGTGTTTCCTGCTGGAGCTGGGACGTGGCTGGGCGCGCTCAGGCCTGAGCGCTGCTTGGCGGCGGCGTCCGAGCCGCGCACGCAGACACCCCCGCCCCGGGCCCCCAGCTCGGGAGGCTCCCGCCTGTGACGGGACCTCGTCGCTCAGCACCCGCGCTTCCCCGTCGGGCTCGCAGGAGCGCGGCGGGACGGGACGAGCGGCGCCGACTCCACGGGTCCCACAGCGCCGGCCGGCCTTGGGGCGTCGTTAGCGTTAGTGTCCCCGCCCGACAGCCACACGCAGCCGGGGCCCAGCCCCGCGGGCGCGCGCTGCACGTTACGGAAACGCGGGTTTCCCTTCCCCTTCTCCTGACCGCCCGGAGCCCAGCTCGGGTTTCTAGCCTCAGGTCGCCATGGCAACGGAGGCAGAGCTCGCGAACAACAGGACAACAATTGGCCAAAGTGTGAAATTATCACACCTATCACCCAAGACTTCCATAAGAATAATGAAATTCCACACTGTTTACATGTAAAAATACAACTTTTATTCTGAACCGTCGCCCCTTCCGTAGAATGGGACTGGAGGCCCCAGCCTGCCTGCAGAAGCCATCCCAGTGCCTGGGGATGCCATTCCCCTTCCCTGGAATCGGAGGAAATGACTCCAAAGGCCAAGGAGATGCCAGACAGGCCTCTTCCTTCAGGGGACAGAGGCAGGGGTGGAGGACATAGAAAGGGAGCCAGTCCCTCCAGCAAACACCCAGGTCTCCAGAGAGCCTGCTGGACGTGTCACTCCCACTCGGGGACTAAGAGGGCCAGCAGGGATACAGGGGTCCGAGAACAGAACAAGCTGAGCAACCCTACAAGTGTTTGTGTGGGAAAGGCTCGGCGCTGGCCCTGTTCCCACACCCACGCTGGGGGCTTCCAGGGAGAGAAGTTCACAGCCTCAGAGGACGCAGAAACTTGGCTGGAGTTCCCCCTTCAGTCTTCACTTTGAGAAACCTCTTACGTGTTCTGCCTGCTCTTTCTTCCCTCTGGCCAGTGACCTCACTCCCTAGGAACAGGACCTCTTCTTGGGGACCTCCTAAGGAATAAGCGCTTTGTGTCTGAGCCAAGTTCAGGCAAACCAACCGAGGCAGTGCCTCCCACAGTCAGAGAGAAGCGAGAGGGCCGAACCCACAGAGGTGGGCTCCACAGCTGCTCAGGCTGCAGAAGTCACAGCTGGTCAGGGACCCAGAGATTCGGGACAACTACTGTCCCCGTTGCCCAGTGCTCTGGCCCGTCACAGTCCCTCGCTTTTCTCAGGGTTGGCCTGTGTCTCAAATGCATATGTTCGACGCTGTGGGGGCAGAAGGGGGTGAGAGGGCTGGGCTTCTCTGGGGGGCAGGCTAAGCCGACTCCGAGGTCCAGACCCTTCTGTGCCTTCAGATGGGAGCTCCAAGCAGCTAAGGGGCCGAGGGGAATGGGCAGGGGTCAGGCTGCAGGGGGAGGTTCTGGGGAGGAGGCTGTAGTCCTCTCCCCCAGTACAGGTCTGGGTCCGCCGAACTCCCTGGGCCTCAGTCCTCTGGCGGTCTCGGGCCAGGGCCACTGCAGCATCAAAGGAAAGACTGCCCCCATTCCTCCAGGAGGTGCGGGAGGCTCTGGACCCCCAAGCCCTCTCCCCAGGAGTCCCATCGAGCCGGCCAGGCCTCAGGCATGGGTTTGCAGGAGCCACGTGGATCTTACTACACATTGCACTGGGCATCTTGGCAAACTGTGGCTTAGGGGGCACCACTGGCACGGAGCACACCTGTTGGACCTGAACCAGGGTGGCAGCCAGGCGCATGCTCACTCCACCGGCTGGGCCCAGGAGACAGGGCCGCAGGCTGCAGCCCTCCGGACTGGGCTGCCCCTCAGGCTTCATCTCCTCCAGCCGAGGTGGCTGCGGGGCTGCCCGCTCCATCTCAGAGGCCTGGGCGTGGCCCTCTTTGTCACCGTCAACCTCCAGGGACTCTCCTCCGCAAGGCCCTTCAAAGAGGAAGTCGTCTTCTGAATGTTCTCCTCCAGCCATCTGGTCTCCCTCTGCCTCTCCGTCTCCACTCTCCCGTTCCTGGCTGACCTGCCCCGCTCCTCCTTCAGCTGATTCTTCTGCACCTCTGCTGTCTTCACCAGCTCCTTCGTCTTCTCTTGCCCCTTGGTCCCCATTCTCCCTCTGTCCTTTGACTTCATCCTCATCCTCTCTGCCCCCCTCAGCCTCTTGTTTGTGTCCAGCTCCCTCGCTCTCATCAGGGTTGTCCTTCGGGGTCTCGAGCTCTGGGTCCCTTCCAGCTTCCGCCTGGGCTTCCTCTCCTTCCTCAGACTCTTCCTCTCGCTCAGTCTTCCTTTCCTTCTGGTGTTTCTCCTGCTCCCCTCTTGTGTCCTCCACACCCTTAGCTTCCTCCATACTCTCCTCCTCCTGCTGACCTTTGGACTCCTCGCCCATGGCCTTGGTGCCTTTCCCACTCAAACTGACCATCACCTCCAGGCTTCCCCCAGCCTCCCCTCCGTCCTCACCTGCCTCTGCAGCCTCTAGCTCCCTCTCTGGGCTCCCCTCAGCCTCCTCCCTGATGTCCCACCTGCTGCCAGGCTCAGCCTCCTTGTTCCCAACTTCCCCGTGTGCCTGCCGACCCTCAGCCTGCCCTGGAGCCTCCTGAGTCCTGCACCCTGCGGCCTCGGCCTCCAGACTGCCGGGACCGTCCCAGGCCAGGGTTTTGGCCCCCAGAAGGGGACTTAGGTCATCGTAGGCACTCAGAAAGACATCCTCCCCACTTTCCTCCTCTGCTTCAGGCCCAGGGCCAGCAGAGTCCAGGGGACAGCAGCTGGGAGCGAGGACAAACTGTGCCTCATCCAGAGACAGATCATCCAGGGGCGGCTCCACAGAGAACTCCTCCACCTGCGGGCATAGCACTGTCTGAGGACCAGCTGGTCCTGCCTCCCCTGCGGCCTGCTCACCACCCGCAAGCCCGGCCCAGCTCCTCCTCACCTGAGGCCCAGCTCCCAGGAGCTCCTCCAGGTAGCTCATCCCAGGATCGTCCTCCCCGGGGGAGAAGGCTGCTGCTGCAGTTCCTGCCTTGGCTGCTGCTCCATCCTCAGCCCCCACCCACTCGTGCTCTGAGCTGCTTGAGTCCTCGAGGAAGGAGAAGGAGTCCTGCACCTCCTGAGACAGGCATTCCTCCAGACCCGCGGCCACGTCCTCTGGGTCTGAGCCAGCTAGGGGGCTTGGGGCGGGACTGGCCTCTGACTTCTCATCTGTCAAAAGAAAGGTAGTCCCAGGAATACAAAGGTCAAAGCCCTTCCTAGCACCGCTGCAGCGTGGGCCCAGCACCGGAACTTTTGGCTCACAGCTGCCGTTACTGGGCTCCCACCAGGTGCCGAGCACCATCTATGCATTTTTCGATGTGCTGTCTTACCTTCCACACAAAACCACCCTATCGGGACATTTATCTTCATTATACATATGAGGGAACTGACACTCTAAGAGAGTAAACACTTTGTCCCAGGTCACACAAGTAGCACAGACGAAATTTGAACCCACATGACCCAACTCCACGGCCTATGTCCTTACCCACTGCCCTGTATGCCCCAGCACTTGTCACCAGTGACTCTTGAGGAAGTGGAGTCAGAGCAAAGGTCAGACCACAGCTCTGCCACCTCCCACCTAAATCAGTAACGAATTGCTTAACCCAAGTCTCAGGTAGGTCCTGCTGCTGTAACAGGATAACACCTGTGTCACGGATTATGAGAAAACGAAATAAGCTGACACCTGCAAAGCACTTAGCTCAGCACTCGGTGTGTGATAAGCCCTTGATAAATGTTAGCTGTTAGACTTAATGTGATGACCGTTATTCCCATGACATAGTGCACGTCCCCACCTTGGACTCGATGACCCCTGACACAGACCCCACCCTTGGGTACATGACCGGTCCCCTCTCTGTGGGTTTCACACAAGTTCAGACATAATATCACTGGCTCTCCCAGGCTTGAACCAGGGAGCCAGCTGAAGTTACCCACCCAAAGCCCGAGGCCTGCGGCTTCCGATGTCCCCACCGTCCCAGCTCCGCCTGGACTTCTAGTCCCCTCTCCCAGTGCTGGGCGGCCCCTGGGTCCTCACCTGGGGGCCCAGGGCCGAGGCCGGGGCCGGGGCCGGGGCCAGAGGCAGGGCTTGGCCGGGGCTGCAGGGCAGGGCACTCCAGGCCGCGGGTGAGCCTGGCCAAGGCGACGTTGGAGATGATGTTTGGGGGCACACTGAGGATGGAGCTGATGTGCAGCGGGAGGTTGACGTTGTAGGGGTCTGAGATGTGGACACCAGCACAGCGCTCCGCACGGCTGCCGCCCCCCGCACGGATCGCTGACCGCCCCGCTCGAGGCGTGCCGGGCTCAGAGTTGCTGCTGCCCGGGGCCTCTGTGTCAGGCTCTGGCTCACCGTCTGCTGCCTCCACAGACTCACTCTCCAAGCTCTCAGGCAGCAGCGGGCTTGGCCGGGGGCTGCTGGCTCCCACCAGCCCCTCTGGCTCTGCGGAGGGGACAGAGGTGGGCAACAGCCTCAGCTGCAAGGGACCTGCACACCTCAGGAATGCTCCCAGCTCCCTTGGCAACTCCAGCAAACACTCCACAGCCAGCAGGTCCAAGGTCACCCTGCCTGCACATACCTAGGACCCCTTTCCCTGCCTGAAGGTATTCACGGGCCATTACGCCCACACCACTCTGTCTCTGCTTGTACTCGTGACATTGCCCACAGAGGGGCAATGAGGTCACCACTGTTAACTCAGCACCTGGCTTGGTGGCTGGTATATAATAGGCGCTCATTACATAGTTTTTAAGTTAGCGAGCACACTTGGCCACATGTATACACACACACACACACACACACACACACGAATTCACAGTGATTTTGTTAATAATACTGTCATTCCCTTATGGACACACAGACATGCTTCCACATAGGTGCTCACAGGCCCATGCTGTTAATAACACAGCACATGCACGCACACATATGCACACATGGGTATACGTGCACACACGCACGCAGACACCTAGGAATGTACACCTATACTCACCATCACCGGCCGCAGCCATAGCACTCAGTGAGTCCATGCTCTTGGCTGGCCGCAGCGTCCCCTTATCGGATTTGTCATCTGCAAGGCAGGGACAGCATAGAGGCAGGGCCTGGCCCCCTCACCCGCGCTGCAGCTCCCCTATACCTCCCCAGACTTACCCCTGTCCTCAGCCCCCCGCGGAAGTTTACGCTTGGTCTCATGGCCAGAGCGACCCAGATTGAAGATTGATCTCCATTTCCGGACCTTCAAAGACCCTTTCCTCCTGGAGGGGATGGAGAAATCACTGGGGTTGGCACCTGGCGGTCAGTGTGGGGCAGGAGGGTCCAGGAAGGAGGCCTTACTTGTGTTCGGCAATTTCAATGATAGTGTGGTAGGGCCGCATCTGCGGGGGCCCGTCCCCAGCCTGCAGGACGCTCGGCAGCTGGTAGGGCAGGGACCTGGGCATAAGGTCCTCAGGGTTGCCCGACGCCCGAGCCCCTGGAAGGGACCGCCATCCGCTATCCATCTCACCACCTCGGAAAAGAAGAGGGATTGACCGGCCAAGAACAGAGACAAGACAGGGCTGCAGGCACCCAGCTCATCTACCTGCCCACTCACCCACTACCAGGCTACGGATATGCC
Source organism: Rhinolophus hipposideros (assembly GCF_964194185.1). Classification (NCBI taxonomy): domain Eukaryota; kingdom Metazoa; phylum Chordata; class Mammalia; order Chiroptera; family Rhinolophidae; genus Rhinolophus; species Rhinolophus hipposideros. The sequence goes on along the minus strand of NC_138065.1, from coordinate 54,461,112 downwards.
CGGAGGGCCCTGTCTGGCCCCTCAAGAGGGAGTGAGCTTTCCAGGACAAACGGCCAGGAGATCCCAATGACACTGGCCTGGTGGGCTGGCGCCACAATGATCAGTCCCCAGCTTGAGAGCCAGCACGGCAATTAAGAAGTCAAGCTATGCCCAGACCGAGAGCAGCCTGCTCCAGTCCTGACTGCGCCATTGTCTCTCCAGGCCCTCTCCCTGGAGAGGTGGCCGTAAGCACCACCTCCCTGCAAGGCTCAGTTTCCTCATCTGCAAAACAGGCAGACTGAACTAGACCTCCTTAGAGGCTTCCTATGGTTCTGACTCGACTCCCAGACGGAAATGCTAATACGGCAGGAAGGACACTCACTCAAGAGGGCAGCATCCCCAAAGAGCTGCTTCACGTGCGTGAGGATGAACTCGACCACGATGGACTGCACACGCACCTCCATGAAGGCCGCCGTCCCGTTGAAGCCTGAAGCCTCTATATCCTTAGACCTGTGGAGACGTGGAGTTATTCTCCCCCAGCCCCACCACACTGCCTTCCCTGAATTCTCCCTGCACATGCTTTACACCCTTTCCCCTGCATGCCCTTAGAGCCATCTCCTTCTCTTAAATCATATGCACGATTCAAGTCTCAAATGCCACTTCCTCCAGGAAGCCTTCTTGGACATCCTCGTCTCAATTAATTTCTACCTTCCCGTACACTAGGGTGCCATGTTTATAATGAATATTGTGATTTCTCACAATCTGCCTTGCACCATAAAGAGTGATATGCAGGCCAGTTCTCTAACAGACTGCAAGACACTTGCCCAACAAACACTTGACGAGGACCTGTCCTGTTCAAGTCCCTGAGCTCAGTGACACTGTGAGAATACTCAAAGCGCTGCCCATAGGGACTTTGCCCATGCTCAGAGCGGGTTACGGGGTGAGCGCCACCCCACTCAGGGTGACCCTGCGCCTCCCCGTTTCTCACCGGGCTCCGTGAGCCCCCCTCTGCCCCCTCCAGTGCAGCCACACAGCCACAGCCCTCCTGGAGCCGTCCCCACACACTGCCCACCTCAGCAGGTTGGGAGCCCACACGATGGCCAGGTTGCGTGCGTGCATGTTGGTCTGAGCGCTGAAGGAGGCCATGTGCACCAGGTGACGCATGAGGAACTCCAGGGTCCTGCAGAGAGGGGCACCACGGGCCAGGGGTCACACAGAGCCACACAGGGCAGGCGTGGGGCTGGGGCCTGGGGGCTGGCGCCAGGAGGAGCGTGCGCCTGGGATGTGTGGGGGCCACACACACCTGTAGTTTGGGACGGGGAGTTCCCGAAGCACCTCTAGGATCTTGACCAAGCGCTCGGGCTCCAGCTGCACTGCCACCGCCTCCTGATTGGGGTTGGTTCCGGAAGACGGAGTCAGTGCCGCAGCACTGGCCCTACTGACTGCCTGGAGCTCTGAGCCAGACTCTCTGACAGCCGTGCTGTAGCCCAGGGTCCCTGCCCCAGAGGAAACAACACACACTGGCAGCAGACAGCTCCGATCTGGGGCACACAGACCTGCCGCTGAATCTGGGCTCTGCCACTTAAAAGCTCTGTGGCCCTGAGCAACTCGCTGCCACCTGTGCCGTCGTCCTCTGTGGGTGGCTCCCTGGCACGGGACTGTAGCCATGCCCCCCCCCACACACCGTGGGTGCCCCTGGGCATGGCTATTCCAAGGTGCCCTGGAAGGCCACGCCAGCCCAGGTTAGCTGCGTGGGCTACCGGCTGCCACAGCGGTCAGAGCTCCAAATACTGTCATGCTCAATAAAGTGCCACTCGTTTTAAAGGTTCATTCTGGACAGCATTCTTGTCACGTTTTCTTACAGACAGTCAACATACAAGCAGTTCATGGAGAGTTCTACAAAGGGTTGTCATTTCCTTAAAAGTAGGGGCCCCCCAGTGTCCCCTCTGCATGTGGCCAGGGAGCTCAGTCCAGGTGACTTCCAAGGCCTTGCGGCTCTGACCCCGTGGTCCCTACTCCTCCCCCAAGTGTCACCCCTGCTGTGGTCCACAGGCCTCCGAGAAAGGATGAAGGGGAGGGGTGGGGAGGGCACAGGTAGGGGAGAGGAGATTCAGGGGAGGAGTCTTCCCCACGGATGAGTCCCTGTCACTCAGGATCACTGAGACTCTGTGTGGCACTGGACACACCTGGGATGTCAACCCCAGAGCAGCCACCCAGCCACTGAACTCACGGCGAATTTGTCGTAGAGCCGGTAGGTGAGCAGGGGGTCGGGCAGCTCCCTGAAGTAGGCCTTGCACAGCGAAGACACGCAGTGGATGTCCTGCAGGTACACGTCTCGCCGCAGCTCTGGCTTCCGCTCAGCCTCGAACTCCTGCCTGGGGAAGTGCAGACACTCAGGGAGGGTGGGCGTGTGTGTCGTATGCAGAGCAGGTGAGGACACAAGTGCATGTCCACGGGGACACCCGTCAGGGCTGTGGCTGCAGGTGTGCATTGCGATGTGGGGTCTGTAGGGGTCAGTGGGAGTGGGGCATGAGCCTGAATGTGTCCTGGGTACCTGTAAGATGGGTGCCTGTAACTCTTAGAAGGACACAGAAGTGTAAATCTTCGTAACCTTGCTTTAGGCAACAGTTGACATGAAAAGCACAAGTAACCAAAGAGAAGATAAATTAAACATCAAAATCACAAGGTGTTGTGTGTCGAAGACCACTGTCAGGAAGGTAAGGCCCGCCCACGGAGTGGAAGAAAGTATGTGGGACTCACAGATTTGACAACTGTCTAATGTCCAGCATATTAAAAAAACTCTTACAGTTCAAAAGAGACAAGTGACCCAATTTAAAAATGGACAAAGGATTTGAATAGACATTTCTCCAAAGAAGATGTACAAATGGCCAAAAAGCTCACAAGAAGATGCCCACGTTTCCGTAGCTACTAGGGAAATGCAAGTATAGATAAACTGTGACTTCACACCCCCTGGGGTTGCTGTAATAAAAAAGACACAGAGTAACAAGTGTTGGCAGGGATGTGGAGAAAGTGGAAGCCTCAGACACTGATGGTGGGAACGTAAAATGAGGAAACTGCTAATGGAAAAAGTACGGCAGTTCCTTTACGAGTGCAGCGTAGAGTTTCCGTATGACCCAGCAATCCCACTCCTGTGTAAATACTCAGAGGATGAAAGCACAAGTCCACACAAACACTTGCACATGGACGTTTTCATAACGCCAAAAGGTGGAAACAAGCCAGAGAGCCATTAACTGATGAATGGATAAGCTAAACGTGCTGAAGCTATAAAACAGGGTACCACTTGGCCACGAAAAGAAATGAAGCATTGGTACACATGACAACATGCACGAACCTTGAAGACATACTAAGCGAAAAAGCCAGATACAGAAGGTCACAGATATCTAGTCGCACTTGTGTGAAATGTCCAGGAAAATCCACAGAGACAAGTCGGCCAGTGGTGCCGGGGCTGGGGGGAGAACGGGGAGTGACTGCTGATGGGGGTGAGGAAATGTCCTGGAATTAGAGCGTGGTGATGGATGTGAGCCTGTGAACATACTAAAAGGCACGGAACGGCACATTTTGTAACGGTGGGTTTTATGGTGTGAGGATTATATCTAAATTTTTTAAAAAGCTGGGTGGGTATATGTGGGCCTGGAGAGGCGTGCACGCGCGCGCGTGTGTGTGTGTGTGTGTGCAGGGCGTAGGCTGGGCCTGGGGCACATGACCCCCCTTTCCTGGAGCCCCTCCCTGAGACAGTCAGCATCTTTGTCCCTCCCCAACCCCCACCCCCGCCCCCCAGCTCATGGCCACCTGGCCACAGCCCTGCCCGCACTGCCTGGCTCACCGGAGCTTCTGGATGTTGGAGGAGACCCCTGAGAGGCGGTAGATGCCGTCCACCACTCCGTGCTCCTCCACAAAGTCTGCACAGCTCCTTAGCACCTGGGGCACTGGGGACACACGGGGCAGAGGAAGAGAAGTCAGAGGTCTGGGGGTCAGAGACGGCAGGGGCCTGCAGGATGGAAGGATCAGGAAAGGGAGTTTGGGGACACTGAGGGCGGAGCCCACGGAAGAGAGGCTTGTCCAATTGTCAAGGGGCATCTGCTCCAACCTGCCAACCCCACAGCCTCTGCCTGTGGGGTCTGCAGCCTCAGCATACCGCCCCCCACCCCCACCCTGTGAGGGGCTCACTGCCATGCAAACTCTGCCTTCCTGTTAGAATGCTCTGCCCTGTCGAGCTGATCCTCATCTCTCTGTGCTTCCTAGCTGCTACCCTGGAATCTTTGCAGGGGCAGCAATCTGGTTGGAAGGGGACTGACTCAAGGTGAGGACGTGGTGCTGAAAGTGCATTTACATAGCGTTCTACACAAGGTAAAGGAACAGGACTTGTCCCGCCTGCAGTGGAACAGGGCTGAGGGGAGCGCTGTGAGACACCCCCTCTGGAAAGCAGGTGCATGGGCATTAGTTCTGTTGTACACAGAACGGTGACAAACCTTCACTGAAGTCGATTCAGGAGAGAAGTCTGTATGCCAAGCACTGTGCATTACATACCTAGTAGTGCCCATTTTGTAGACAGGAAAACTGAGGATCAAAGGTCTGAGGGATCAGCGTCACCCAGTTAGAGCCAGGAAACAATTCCAAGAGCTTGAAACGCAGATTATGAGTCCCAACCCTGGGCCCCCTCCTATGTTGCTAAACTGTAGCCTCCCTAAGGACAGAATCTAAGTATGGGCCATCTAGCTGGTCCCGGTATAATCTGACATGGTGTCTCCTATGGTGGAAACCCTCAAGACCATGTATGGAACCCCATCCCCACAAGGCCACACAGCTATTTTCAAAGCACGTCCCTGCTTTACATCTTTTGTCTTACACACCCTGCTCCACCCCAAGCTTCACTGCTTATCTTCCAGATACAGAATAAAATATAAACCCCTCAGCGAGATATAGAAGACCCTTCACAAATCAAGTCCAAGCTGCCGCTCCCTCTGCAGCCCCAACCAATTCCCCAACAAATCGCCCCATCCAGCCCTTGGCGAGTCCATGAACAAGCCTCAGGACCACCACTCCTGTTACTCGGCCCTCGCCTGGACTTGTTCTCCCCTCTGACTGCGGGTGTGGGGGCTGCCACAGACTTTTGTTGACAACTGTGTCAAAGTACTCATTGCCCTTTGTTATGATTAGTTTCTTTTGTGTCTATGCCTTTGGACAAATAGTAGCACGCTCCTCCGCAGCACCCAGCACAGTGCTGACACAGGGCCTGTGCTCAATAAATGGTTACTAAATGACTCAGTGAATTAATCAATCAACTCTGAGGATTGGCGACATCATTGGAGATTTAATAGAGAATATTGCCTAAGATGAAACATTGAGTCCTCCTATTAACTGACACTCACCAGAGTCATCCTTCTCAGGCACCAGTGTCAGAAAAAGCCGTGTTTCTCCTAAGCCACCTGCATTGCTTTTCTTTTGGGCTTTATGAGGCTCCCACCCAATTGGGGGTACCTCTACTGGCATTGTCAGGAAGCTCACAGCCCACGGCCAGAACCCGCTGAGACGCATTTCTGGGTCCTGATCTTACCCTTCCTCCTCTTTTCCTGTCAACTCAGTTCCTTCAGTCCTTTACTCTTTTTGTAAAGTTTTGGGGTTTGGAAGTCATCCATCCCAAGTTCTTTGTGGAATTAAGATAGAAACACGAATGGAGGAAATAGTCCATCCATCAACCACTATTTTATCCACCTCGTATGACCTGGTGTCCACACCCTAACCCTCCTGCACTCCAGAGCCAAGACTTGGGTAAGACAAGGAAGGGTACGAAAACGAAGGAAGCATTCAGTCTTAGGCCTGCACAATCTCCCTGTGACACGCACACCCTTGAGCACCTCCTTACTAGACGCACCTCACCTAGGGCAGCTGCACAGTCTCAGGGGACGGCTGCCTTGGATTGGGCACCCAGCTTAGTCCTGGCCCTACCATCTGCCCCTTCCAGACCTGTGCCCTTTGCAAGGGCCCTCCTGACCTGACCACCCTTCCCCGAAGGCAGAGATGGGGTGGGCCTTCCTTGTGGAAGCTGCTCTCCTGTCATGGGCGCCGAATGCTACACCAACTCTTGGCCACCACGTGACTCGTAAACAGTCTGCTGTCCCCTAAACCCTAGGTCCTTTTCACACGGATTGCAACCAAGCCAGCTAGATCTTCCCCACCCTGTCCTTCTCTGTTGATTTTGAACCTCCAGAGAAGACTAAAGAAGGCATTCCGAGCAGAGCCACTGAGGACACGGGTCAAGGAAATGGGGAAGGGATAACAGGGTCAGAGGGCGGGGAAGCAAGAAGCTAGAGATCAGAGAGTTGGGGTCAGAAATACAAGTTAGAGACAGGGTTGGGGTGGCAGAGTCAAAGGGATAGAGAGGGACATCAAGGAAATTGGGGCAGGTCAGGGGAGAGGCCTGAAGCTTAGGGACCTGGAGAATCAGAATTCTGAACAAGGTATTAAAAAGAGATAAAGATTAGGGAAAGGAAGAACTCAACACGTGTAGGGCATGGGGAAGGACAAGAGCAGAGAGCTGCTGGGACAAACAGCTGGGAGAAGACGCTGAGATGGAGCCAGGATGTGAGGATGGGGGACCAAGATAATCAGAGGGAAAATGAACGAGAGACAGATCTCCAGGCCAGGACTTTCATTTCTACTGGGCCTCGGGATAGAGAAGCCGTCACCAGCCTTCCCAGTCCTTCCACTTTCCACCTGTCAGTGCCAGGAGGGGCTGGGGGGGGCAGGCGGAAGGGAGAGGAGCCGCACTGGGCTCCAGCGTGCAGTTCTGGGAGGGCAGCAGGTGTTCCTTCCCCTCTGGGATGCACTGGGATCAGGGCCAGGCCCCCAGATGTCTATCCCTGGCAGAGAACAGGGCCCTGACGTGCAGGGGTGCAGACAGAGGCCAGGAAGGGTCAAGCAGTGGGTCTGTGCTGGATATGGGCTCAGTGTTTCAACATGAGCTTGGATGGCGGGCCATGGGGAAGGGCAGAGCCCGGGAACAGGCTGCACTGGGTTTGCAGAGAACTGGGAGGAGAACATCAGCCCCAGTGAAGCCATGTGCCCTTGGCCGGGAGTCTTCACTGTCAAGGGGAGGCCCCTGTGAAGGGTCGCCCTGCATGGGGCAGCTGGGCTTTGCCCTTTGAGAAGCACAAGGCACCAAGGAGCTGCTTCGGCTCAACACTCTTCCGTGGGGCCTGGGTTTTCCCTTAACTGAGGCCAGTAGGGATGGGGGCCCCTGGGTGGGGAGAAAAGGGGAAGAAGGTATCTGGGGATACAGGGCGGGGCTGTGAGCAGGAAGTGAGCCGGGAACCACCATCACCCCCTCTGCTGCAGGCCACAGCCCAGAGGAGAGCAGAGGACAAAGAGGAAATGACAGATTGGGGTGGGGTGGGGGTGGGGGAAGAGCGGGCCCTTCTCTGGGAGGAGATGGAGATCGGTGTACCCAAGACAAGCTGGGCCAGGCCAGGATACCTGCGTTCAGTTTCAATTCAAGTCAAGAAATGTTTTTGAGTGGCAACTTACTCCAGGCCAAGCACAGAGTGGAGTAAGCCTGGACTCTGGGCCCTGGTCCTCCTGAGTGCCAAGCCCTCGAAGCCCCCCGGGAGGAAGCTGGGCCAGCTCCACAGAGAGTCCCCGCACCACCCTCCTTTGCTCTCCCCACTCCATCTTCAAACCAGGCCTCAAGCCGCCTCTTACTCTGCTGGTGCCCCCACTTCAGCAGTCTCTCCCCTTGTCCTGCACTTTGAACCAGCTTCTCCTTTGTGCGGGGACACAGGAGAATCGTGGAGAGTGGGGAGGGGCTGTTCCCACTCCTCACTCTCACCTGTGGTGGCAGAGGGCTCGAGCCCCTTAACCTGGTCCCTGGGCACTCTCCTCCGACCATGGTGCCAGCCTCAGACTCGCGGGGGCCCTTCTGTGTCCTCCCATTCACCCCAAGGACCATGCGTTGGCCCTTCTGCCAGCCATTTCCTGACCCCGTACCCGCAGCCTCCCTCTGATTCTCCTACTTGTTCTGAGTTCCCAGTCTCTCCATCCTCACCTGCTCGGCCTCCCTATACCCTTCCAGGCAGGCACAGGGGAGCGGCCCTGCCTTCCTCACCGAGCACATTTCCTGCCTGGCCTGCTGGGTGGCAACCCCAAGCCACTGCCCCTTCTCCAGGGGAACCTGGAGGTGCTCATGTCCTCAGATTCGATGGGGGTCTAGAGAAGCTCCGCCCCTCCCGCCCGCAGCTTTGAGGGGCCTCTTACCCTCCTGGCCCGAGTGCTGCAGGTGCTCCTGGAGATCACACCCAAACACCCGCTCCTTCGAGCTGCCCTTCTTCTTTCCTTTCTGCCGAGACTTCATGGCTGGAGCCCCAGGGCTCTGGCCCAGCTGCCTCTGTCCCCCAGGACCTTTGCCCTCTACCAGTCCCCCATGGGATCCCAAGCCAGCCTCTGGGCTTGGCCGGGCCCCAGGGGGCAGGGCTCCCAACTAGGGGTGGAGGGTGGCCTGGCAACGGGTAGCAGCTCCTGCCTCTGGGGCCCTACATGCACGGAAGTGGCTATGGAAGAGGAAGCTGCCAGGACCCGGGCAAGAAGCTGCGTCTCGTGGCCGACCTGGCACTCGCCCTTCTGGCCCCGCAGCCCTGGGGGGCAGGAAGCTGTGCAGCTCCTCAACCCGCTTCCTGTTAGAGCATCTTTGCAACCACACAGGCTGGGGGGGGGGGCGGGCAACTGACATTCAGATCCTCACCCACGGCTGGGACTTCCCTCACTGGCCGAGGGGAGGTGACGTCAGAGCTTTGGGGGGGGCCAGGGCCGCAGCAGGTGACTGACCCTTGGAGACCAGAATTCTGGGGTTCAGGTGGAGACCCGGGGCTGGCCCGGAAGTGAAGCAGCACAGGGCTGCCCCCACAGGCCTGTCACCTGTGGAGTGACAGGCGTCCACAGAGCCTCCGTTTCCACACACGAAAGTGAAGGGAGTTGGTGAGACCATCTTCAAATCCTCCCCCCTCGAACATTCATTCTGTGGGGCTCGTGAAAGGCTCTGCTTCTTTGTAATGAGCGCGCACTGCTGCCTACCTCCAGGCCTGGGGCGGGGAACTCCAGCGTGACACAGCGTCCCAACCCTGCAAACCGAGGTGCTGCCTGTCCTGGAGGGGCTCTGAGCTCCACTGTCCCATCTGGGGACTCTCAGTGGCTGCTGGTCTTGTGGAGGCCGTGTCACTCCCCTTTCCCTCTGGGCCACAGGCCGCTAGGCCGCCCCTCGTTGGGATCACGGGGAGGGTGGTGCTAAAAGAGGGTACAGGGGTTCAGGGCTTACACAGCTCAGAGGGCAAGATGGAAGCCAGACAGAACAGGTTCTATCTGTTTATTTAAAAACAGAATATCATTTTATGTACAGATATGCATATATTTATACAGAATGTACATACGAGGGTCCAAACCCAAAGTCCGGGGCTGGCTGGGGCGCAGGGTTAGGCTGGGAATCTCTCCTTTGGTCCAGAACTCCAGCACATTCCAGGCCAAGCGGAGTTTGGGCACAAATCTAGGTATTCTGGCTAAGAGTGTTTGGCTGGACGAGGCATTAACAGACCTTATCTAACCCCAGCCTCCACCCAGAGAAACTGCCACAGAAGCCCTGAGGCAGTGGCCCAAGACCCCTGGGGGATAGGGACATGCTTGTCCCCAGCAGCTCCTTCACCGGCACCTCCATGCTCCTTGGAGCCACTATCCTCTCTCCCCTACATCACAACTAAACCAGGAGCCCTGTTACCAAGTCCCAACAACCCCCCAAGGAACCACCAACAACTGTGCACACAACTGAGAAGAGACAGGAGGCTAGGGGACGAGCTGGGGGCCGAGAGGGCCGAGGACCCTAGTCTGTCCCCCAAAGCCACTCACTGCAGTCTCCCCCCAAGAGGCCACCTAGGTTAAGATGCCACAAGGAGCACATTTCAGAACCACAGGAAGTAACCCCCTGGGATGGGCTGTGAGTGCAGGCTACTTTGCTGAATTGCTGTGTAAACTGGCCTCACTTTGAACAATCCTGGTAATAACAAACATTCACACATATCAAGCCTCTTCTCTTACTAGAGGGTGTGTAGCAGTGGTCCTTACAGAAGCCCCTCGGCAGGTGCATTCACAGAAAGTCTGTACGAGCAGCAGGCTCCAGGCTGGAGGGCAGAGGGCTCCTTCTCAGGCAGTGGGAGATCGCAGACCCCCAGGCCACTTGCCCTCGGCTCCCAGGTGGTGGGAGCCCGCTCCCCCACTTGGGATGCCAGATTCCAGCTCCAGCTGCGCCCGCACACCTGGCTGTGCCACAGCGTCCACCTGTCGCCTCCATCCTCCGGCTCCTTAATACTGCTCTGGGGTCTGAGGGAAATACTGCGTCCACAGGCAGGCCTGAGTCACATAGCACACCAGCGACCAGCCGGCCTTCCCCAGGCAGCTGCCCGAGTCCCATGGCTCATACAGACCAGTGTCCTGGACTCTGACGTGACAGCACGATGCGCACCATAGACAGTCGCCCGTCCACACACACGCAGTCAGCCAACACTCACACACGCGTGCACACGCGCGCACACACACACACACAGGAGGGACTCGGCCCTCTGGTCACTGAACGGAAGGGCTGGAGGAAGAGGATCAGCAGTCAGTGGGGTGGGAGCATCTTCCTGAAGAAATGGGTGTTTGGGGTCACACCAGGTGCCCCCGCCCGTTGATGTAAATGCCATTGCCGGTGGGCTTGGCCCGCAGCGTCCCGTTCTCCTGCACGAAGTGGTTCATGGCCTGTTTGATGCCTTCGTCCCCATCTTCCTCCTCCTCGGCATGCCCGGAGCCCGGAGACAGCAGCTCCGTCTGTGTCTCTATCTCCCTCACGGTGGTCAGCGTGGAGTAACTCCGGCCCTCTGGCTCTTCACTCTGGAGGCCAAGGGCAGAGGGTATGTCAGGGACCAAAGTAGGGCAGCCAGACCGGAGGGGCTAGTGGGGAACCGTGGGGTCAGAGGCGCAGGGCTCAGAGAGGGGGCCAGGAGCGCTAGGCATCGGGAAGGGACATGGGACCAGGGTGCAGGGAGCTGCCTGAGCCAGGGCTGAGGCAGGGGGCCTGGGGAGGGACACGGGTGGGGCCGGGGGCCTCACCATCACAGAGCAGCTACTGTTGTCCTTGAGACTATCAGGGTGGCCCTCGGCTCTCAGCCCTACACTCTCCTCCGGCTGCGGGGCCCGGACATGGGGCAGGAGTCAGAACTGGGCTCCCCGCTCGCCTGTCCTCCCTCACCCCCTTCCCCCCAACCCCACAGTCCACTCTGTCCTTGGTACAAACACCCTTGTTTCCTCCCCCCACTTCCGCCACAACCCCACCGTGGAACCAGTGCTGACGCTGACGCTGATGGTGGCTTCCCAGGGGAGCCCAGCAGGCCCGGACCAGCTCTGCTCCCCCACAGGCTGTGCCCGGGCTCCCAGTCAGTGGCCCCGCGGGGGAGGGCTGTGCTCCGGGGAGGCAGAGGGCCCCCAGGACACACCTGGCTCCTGGGGTCTGAGCGATGGGAATGCAGCCTCCGGATGGAGTTCTCCCTGGTCAGGGTCAGCTCCTCCTCACTGGGAAAGACACCCCCGGGTCAGGAGCTGAGGGCGGTGGCCCCCCCCACGGCAAGCCTGTGAGTCGGGGCTGCAGGTGTGGGTGCTGTGTTCTCCTGCAGGCGTGAGCCCGCGGCTGCAGGTAGAGCGTGCGTGTGGTGTGCAAGCGTCTGTACCTGGTGACATCTGGGCACACGGGTGCAGCCCTCAGGCAGGTGGTGTGGCTGTGGTCATCCAGGCGGGGCTCAGGCCCCAAGCTCCTCCCCCTCAGAGGCTCCGCCCCCTGCGGTCCCCAAGCTGCCTACGCCCTTGGTCCGGCCCACCTCCTGCTTGCCCTCCGTCCCAGGAGCGGCTGGCACTCACTATTTCTGCGTCATCTGCTGGGTCTTGCGCCGATGGTACCGGGCCATCAGCAGCACCACTGCCACCAGGAGGCCGACCAGGAGCGCTGCGATGACACCCACCACCAGCATGGAGGCCGACACCAGGTCCACCTGCCTCCCGGGGGCCTCGTCGGGGCCTGTGGACGCGACCACTGCGTGAGGGGGGCACCGCAGCCCGCCGGCCCCGCCCTGACCCGCAGGCCAGCCCCTCCCCCATCCAGGGTGGCGGCTTCCGTTGTCCCCACCAGCCCGGGGCCCAGGTCCCTGTGTCTGCCCGGGTGCTTACCAAGAACCTCCACAGTGACCTGAGAGTCCCTCGAGGACAGCTCATTGCTGACGTGGCAGATGTAGACGCCACTGTGCTCAGTGGTCAGCGGGGGAAAGCCCAGGGTGTCCCCTTCTGCTCGCACCCCGCTCGGCAGAGGCCCGTCCAGCCTGGAGGGCAGCGAAGCTGATGGGTGCCGCCGCCCAACATGCCCAGACCGCTCTCCACCTCCCGCCTCCATGACGTCACCCAGCGCCGCAGGCTGTTCCCACAGTGTCCCACCCTGCCCCAGGCAGGTCTAGGCAGCGGCCCCCTTCTCCCTGCCGCCCAGCCGGACCCAGGCACCCCACACACGCGTGCCATCCCCATGCTCCCAAAGGCATCACGTCACCAGCACGGGGTACCAGGAACACGTGGGATAAGGTCCACACAACAGGACACTTCATTCCCGCCGGGGCCCAGAGGCACTTGGAAAGGTGACTGCACGCCCCACACCCACAGCGCTGCGTGCAGAGCCCAAGGCCACATGCCTGCCCTGGGCTCACACACGTGCACTCCTGGCCCCGCCCGGACTCCCGACACCACATGCCCCGGGAAAAGGCAGCAGTCTCTGAGGTGCTGGTCCCGAGATGAAGCAGGAGTTGGTTAGAAACACAATCAGCTCTATCTTTTGTCTTACCCACTTTAGGAACTTATATAAGTATATAAAATATTGACATCTAAATACTGAATTATATTTCAGCATTTAAAAGTCAGAACAAAGCCGAGGTGTTCCTGGCTTATGCCCACCCAACGACCATGAACCTGAGACCCCCGGGTGTGAGTGATGGTGTTTGCTGACCATGCGTGTTCTTGTATCGGTGGGAACATGAAGCCCAACTTATGTGGGGTTCAGAATCTATGGCCCAACCCGTAACGAGTACATGCTGGCCGTGGGGGGGGTGGCTCTGGTCCCAAGTGGGCCTCACCGTGTCCAGTTGTAGGAGGGGGGAGGCTGCCCTTCAGACAGGCATCTGAGAACAGCCCCTTCTCTGCCAACCTGCCACAGCTTCTGGTCTTCAAGACCTCTCACAGAGGCCTCGGCAAGGACTGGAATGGAAGGTGAAGGGAGAAAACATGGGGATGAGGCCTGGGACAGCCCCCTGCCCTCTCCCAGCCACATGGCCCCCTCCCTAAGCTCAGGGAGGCTCAGGGAGGTTTAACCAGTGCAAGGGGCCTCTTAATGCCACCAAATGCCAACAGGTTGCTTGCTTCTTCTGAGTCCCCGTGACGCCAGGTATTGCCAGTCACAGCAGGTATTCCGTAAGTGCTCCCTGATCCTTCAGAGGCTAAACTATCCTACTACTTCATTTCTGTAACAAACATTTGTGGAGGACCTACTTTGTGCCAAGGGCTGGGTTAGTCCGAGCAGAGAACAGCTCTATGTCCCCAGAGGGTCAAAACCTACTGCTGGGGAGACACCTGCTTCCCCTGCGCTCCATGCAGGGTGTGGGCAGTCCTGTCTGCACCCCCTGGGGACCCTGCCAAGGGGGAGGGTCGTCCTCACTGCCAATGGTGCAGCCCTAACAAGACTGCATGACAGCGGCGAGCAGAGAGCCCGGGCTCGTCCCGTCTGTCCATCCCTAAGCTCTAAACTGTGTCTCACAAAGTGCTTTCGGCTCCGTGTGTGCCCATGTCCCTGTGAAGCAGGCAACATCCTCTGTAAAGAGGAGGACACTTGAACGTCTGTGAGGTCTCAGTGATTCGCCCAGGTTTCTGGGGCGTGCTCCAGGCCTTCCACCTTCCGACTAGCGCTGTCTCAGCCACACAACGTGGCACAGGACTCAGGCTGGCTCAGGCCTCTCGGCACGTCCCCGACGCTGATCCAAGTACTCACAGGCCACTTGTAGGATGTGAGTGATCCTCTGGTCCTGCAGCAGGCCAGGGTGGGACACCACGCAGGTAAGTGGCTGCCCGTTCATGCTGCGGCTAGGCACCAGGTGGAACTCTGAGGTGACAGCAGCTGAGCGGGAGTGCTTGAAGGAGCGGCTGGAGGTTGTGCCCTTGACCTCTGTGTCCCAGGTCACATTGGGGGCTGGGCTGCCCTCTGCTGTGCAGGAAGCGGCCAGGGTCAGGCCCTGGCCCTCTTCTAGCGCCGGACCAGGATTCAGTGAGGGCAGGGGAGGCACTGTGGATGGGGGAGAGGGTCACAGTCTGCACAACCTGGGCCAGGACGCTCCACCCCAGGCCCGTCTTGCACATGTGCAAGTCTCAGGCACCTTTTTCTTCTGTTACTTCACCAAGAGAGACAGCAGCGGATGGTAGAATTTAATCTGACTCTATACCTTTGTCCATTGTTTGAATGTTCTACAATGAGCATGGGTCATTTTTGAATGAAAACGAAGAAATTTAAAAACTATCCAGATAACATGTGCATAATAATAATAGGCACCATTAATTAAGCACTTACTGTGTGCCAAGTATTATGCTGAACACTTTACAAAGTGACTTCATTTAATCCTGTCATCAAACCATTGAGGTAGATAGATGTTATCATCCCCGTTTCACAGGGGGAAACTGAGGCTCGGGTCGCTGAAGTTTAGACTCACAGCCACATTTTCCTACCACCAGCTGGTGTCACTAACTTCCATGTAGGTCAAGGAAAACTGTGAAGGCCTTTACTTTCAGCTTCACAACATGAACAGCCAAAGCATAGAATGCAGAAGACTTAGCTTTCACACAAGTGCCCACAGTGCAAAGTGCTTTAAAGGACAGTGGTCTCCAAAAGATACTACCCCACCCACAGTCATACCTGGGCACACACATCGGGGTCCAGCCCCACAGGGAGCCCAGATGTGAGGGAGGCTTTGAACGGGTGTCTTGGGTAGAACTGTTCTAAAGACCCGTAAGTTTAGCTTAGAGAAGAGGGTTAGGGTAGGAATGGGAGGACCTGGAAAGGCACTGCAGGTGAGGGACCAAGGTGGGCACACAGGAGGAGGGGTGCTGGCTGGTTCAGGGAGCAAAGAGGAGAGGGCACGACTGAGAGGGAATAAGCCTGGGCCATGTGAACCCACGGGTGAAAGAAACCAAGAGGGAGGTTCCCCGTCGACAGAATGGGGCACTTCCTAACAGATGGGGTCTCCCCAAGGCTGAGCCAGAGGTGTGGAGTCCCGACCACGTGGGTGCCGGGCAGACCGGTGGTACCTGCCGCTCCCGCCGCTGCCTCTTGCCCTGTCCTGCCCCCACCCCTGCAGCCCGCCCCTGCTCTGCAGCCCCGCTTACCCAGCACGCGCAGCCTCAGCCGCGCCTGGAAGCTGCCGGCGGGGAAGGTGCTCACGCGGCACTCGTATTCGCCCTCGTCGGCCTGCACGGCGTTTCGCAGGAGCACCGCGCCGTCCTGGGGGCTCCGTGGGAGCGGCGGCCGGTCCACGCGGCCCTCGTAGGCCGCGCTCACGTGCAGCCCATACTCGGAGTGCAGCAGCGCCAGCTCCCGGGCAGCGGCGCCCGCATCCACGCGCAACCAGGCCACCTGTCCCACCTGCTCGTCAGGGTCCCCTCGGTAGAAGCAGGGCAGCTGTGCGTCCTGGCCCAGTACCACGGTCACCAGGTCGGAGGTCTCCAGCTCGCCCGCAGGGCACCGGCCTGCCGGGCAGACAGAGGCAGCCGGGGTTAGACAATCGAGGCAAAGGCAGCAGGGGCTCCCGCAGCGTTCATGCTTGCAAAGCGCGTTCAGTCCATTACCTCATTACACCCACAGGACATTCTCAAGAGGGAGGTGCTATTAGCACCATTTAACAGATGAGGAAACTGAGACCCAGGGAGGAAGTGACTTGCCTAGGCGGGCAGACAGGTATGGAAGTGCCACACCCTCTCCCAGCTTAGGGCTGTCTCCTGAGCAATTGCAAGGTGGGGACTGCCCTCCCGTCCTCTCTGGGGAATGCAGCTTCTGTGCACGAAGCCAAATGCGTCTACCAAAGGGGAAAGTGAGTGCTCTCAGGAGGAGGAAGGGTCAGGCGCAGCTGGCACCTGGGAAGAGCCCGTGGCAAGGGAATGTCCACCCAGCAGGCCCTTTGGAACATGCTTCTCATGGCTTAAAGATGAGAGACCTGGATTCCCAGAGAGGAAGGTGTTCAGTGTGGGAGGAGTGGAACGAGCTGAGGCTCCCGGGAAGGGACAAGCAAGTGGTGAAGACGGAAAGGCCCAGAGACATGAGGTCAGGGCAGACACACCGGGACACTCAGAACAATAAGCCAGAATCAGAGCAGCCGATGTGGGGACGACCACGGAGGACAGTGATGCGCAGAACAAGGCACTCAGGGACACCTGTCCTATAGCATTTTCTGCCCTCACAAAATGTGACATCAGTGCATATGGAGACCGACTGGACACGTGGTGATTTCTGATTTAGTGCCCGGAGCCGTGCGGGGCACCAGTCCTGTGGATTCCAATCACGTGGGAAGGCCCATGCAGAGCTGGGTGGGATCAGGAGGGGGGCACACCCAGAAGGCATTCCAGGGGAGCTACCACGGCGGCTGCCCAGAGGCCGTGGGAAGGCAGGACGGAGGCAGGGGTGAGACTATGGCTGGGAACAAATCACCCAGGACCTTCCATACTAGACAGAGGAACTCAGATCTGGTCAACAGGAAATGGGGACTCACTACGAGGCTGGAGGTGCGCTGCCCGTTGTCCTCAGCAACAGCCCTCACAGTGCTGCAGGTGGGACGGAGGGGAAAGTTCTGGGGGAAACTCAGCAGGATTTGGTCACTGACCAGAAAGAGCCGAGACACAGAAAAGGCTCAAAGATGACGTCTAGGTTTCTAGGAGGACTGACATGAGGGAGGCAGGGCCTGGGGAAGCTCAGAGTTGGGAAGAAATAAACTTGGAGCTGGGGAATAAACATGTGAAGTGTAGGCCTCAGGGGTCCCCAGTAGAAGGCCCCCTGGGGTGCGAGAGCCACTTGCGGAAGCAAAGTGGGTTCCAGCAGCTCCCAAGTTGGGCCCTGCCTCTGGCCAGCTGCTCGTCTGCATGGCCCCTGCTTGGACAGCCCCACCCTGCCTGGGTGACTCCTACTCATCCTTCAGACTCACTGGGATAGACTCACTCCTTCCTGATGCCCTCCCTCCCCACCCCCACCTCAGGCAAGGGGAGGTGCCCTTCCAGTCCTTGGGCAGCTGCTTTTACCCCATCTTAGCCCATTTTCTCATAGATGGTATTTGATATTTTCTTGTCTGCTTCTCCCACCAGACTGAGCTCTTCAGAGAAGAAACTGGGTCTCACTTCACACGTGGAAACACTGTTTCTGATTTAGAGCTTCCTCTGGGAGCATGCGGTCTGCATGCCTGCCATATAATTGGGACTCAATTACAGTTCATAGCCGACTTGGTGAATGAATGAATGAGTGAATGAATGAGAGACAGGCAGCAGGAAAGGATGGACCAACAAGAATAAGAGTCTTTGGTTGGGCTGGCAGGGGGTGCTTGGCATGGCGACCCTGGGGTGCAGGCAAGATAGGCTGGCTAACTGGGTTCACTGCCCAAGGGAGCAGCTGTGCACTGGATAGAGGGAGAAGTGGGGAAGAGGGGCAGTGAAGCCCCCAGGAGTGGACAGAGGGGTCCAGTGAGGCAGAGCCTGGGGTGGAGGGAGGGCCAGGACCTGAACAGGACCGGACAGACCTGCAGGGCCAGATGCCAGGGCCCTGAGCTGCCTGAGCTGATGTGGTCCCACCCAGCCCAGCCTGGGAGTCCAGCTACCACCTGTGCCCTGCACCCCCTTGGCCCCGACGGGAGCAGGGCTGCCCAGTGGCCTGTTTCAACACTGGCATCTGTGTGGCCACGGGTTCTAGGCCCTGCTCCGCCGGGACACTCAAACCCTTCTAAAGACTGTTTCCGGGACAGTATCAGACGGCATATTTTTCATTCCCATCCTTACACTTGTCAACTGTCTGCCCACCACTAATCACCCACATTTACCCCAAAAATATCTTCTTAGGGCACAAGAGGTATTGAGTACCCAGCTCATGCCTGAAGCCAAGATCTGTACTCCCAAGCGACAAGCCCAAGCTTTGTGGAACGAAGAACCCCTTAAAGCAGGAAAGTCCCTTCTGCATCTCTTGCAGCCCCCATTGCCCCAAATCCAGTTCAGAGGGGGCATCTTAGCTTGGGGCAAGACCTCTCAACACACAGCTTCACCCCCCCACACACCCTCTCACACACCCCTCACACACATACCCACACCCCCGCACACCCTCTCACACACAGAGACACCCCCCACACAAACACACACCACACAAGGAAGAGAGCTTGGGCTCCAGAATCCGTCCTGGGCTGAGTGGACCCAGACTCCCAGGCCAGGGTTAGGAGGGTGTCTCCTCCTCCTCTTTCCCACCCAGTGCCCCCTGGCGTCAGCGTAAAGGAGACACCTGCCTGCCTGCCTATGCGGGCATGGAGTGGCCAATCCCGTGGACCCTCTGCTGCAAGCTGTTTGCTGGGGCCTGTGATGGACTCTGCTGGCTGGGCACTCGTCCCTGGCCCCTCCTGCTCCTCGGAGACCAGACCGAGCGACCAGCAGCCAGCACCTTGCGCAAGGGAGAGAACAGGCCCAACTGGCCCAACGGGATCCCTGCCCTGGCCTCCCCACCCTGGCCAGGCCCCCACGGCCTCTTTGGGGCCCTGCCCTCCGTGTGCCCCGCCCACCCGCTCCCAGAGGGCCCTGCACTTCTGGCTGGGGCTGGCTGACTGCTCCCCACCCTGTACTTGGGTCCCAAAGTCCCTATCTGTTTGACACCTGGCCTCTGACCTTAGGAGGGAAATGAAGTCCGAAGCTGCAGTGTCTGGGAAAGGAGGCTCTTCCTTCTGAGGGGCGTTTCTCTGTCAGCATCCCCTGCTAGTACATTCAGGGGTGCTCGCTGGGGCCCCCGAGTCGGCTCTGTGAGTCTCGTGTGTATGCGACGTGTAGCTTTGGTGCCCACGGCCTGGTGCTCAGCGTTGGGCCGTGGGTGCATGAGGCTGTCTCCTGGTGTTAAGTTGGAGTGTGTCACACATGTTCGTGTCTGGTCCTCAGGACAGTGTGCGCTCATCGGTGGTGTGTGACAACGTGTGTGCGACTCAATACCATGTTGTGTCAGGGCGTGCTTCCTATTCCATGGACTGTGCACACAGCAACTATTTCCATGTGGGTTTCCCTTGGCTTCTGTGTGTCCCCCTGTCACCTACCAGTGGCCAGTGGTGTGTGGCTCTGTCCATCTGGAGTGTGCTCCAGGCTGCCCTCCCACCTCACCCCAGACTGGAGGGCAGAGTCATCTCAGGTGGAGGGACCCAGAGACTGTTCCTCCAGGTGATGGGAAGTTCCATCAAGGGCTCCCCAATTGAACAAAACAAAAGCTCTCCCTTCCCAGCTCCTCCATTCCTGCTAGGACTCCCACACTCTTGCCCCCCCCCCCAGCTACTCCTCTGGCCCCCCCAGGAGGCCTCTCCCTGGGAATGTGTCAGGCCGCTGCTGCTGCTGCTGCCACCACCAGAAAAACCAGCTCCAGCGCCAGGCCTGGGGTAAAGGTTGTCTGGTGTGGCTTTGGGGGGGGGGGGTCCTGCCTGGGGCTGGGGGAGGGGTCCAAGCCATCCAGGGTCTCATTCTCCTTTGTTAACCCTGCCTCCCCTCACTGCACAGCAGCTGCCTCCATCACAGAGAGCTGGAAGATATGGGTGAGACTGGGGCGGGAAAGGTCCTGGGAGAGGAGCCCTGAAGCCCCCCATTCAGGACGGGTGACAGGAACAGCCCAGCAAGTCCCTTTTCTTCCCCCTCCCCCATAATCTTGGCCTTGCAGTGCTAAGGAACTTGAAATGCAGGAGATTCTGCCTCTGCCTTCACCGACCTCCCTCACTTACCCCCCACTGTCCTAAGCCCCCCAGCTTAGCGAGAGCTTCCCAACCCGAGCAAAGCGCCCACCCACCGATTAGAGTCTGGGGAGGGGGACTGCACCAACCTCAGAGGGAGGTGAGAACAATGGGGGAGGGCAGGCCTTGAGGCAGCCGGCTCTGGCCCAGACACAGCTCCCAGCACAGATAAGTCCCCTAAACCCCCCGGAGCCAGTCTGAGCCCGGCTGAGTCACCGCAACAGCCACACTGTGGGTGGGAGACCCAGAGCTCAGCTTCTCCCAAACCCCTGAGATCCTCGCCAACCCCCACCCTGCCCCCGCCTCAATCCTGCCAGCCACCCCCCAAGTGTGGCCAGCCTTGCCCCACCCAAATCACAGCCTCAGCTCAGCTCTCAGGACACACCAGCTTTAAAGGCAAGAGGGGCAGGGGGCAGAAAACTCTGGGAAGGGCGACAAGCTCCTGTGCCAGCGAGAGGGCTCACACCACTTTCCAGCCACCCCAGAGGCTCAATGGCCCCCACTTCTGAATCCCCTGCTCATTGTTTCGATTCCACCCCTAGCCCCAGCCCCCAGGCTCAGCCCTTCCTGGCCTCTGACTCAGCTCCCACTCACTCCCCCCTTCTCTGTCTGCACCTGGATCAGAAAGGGTATGTTCTGTAGGCTGGAAAGCCCACGTACTCTCCCCTCATGATGCTTGCGCCCTTTCACTTCTCCTGGGGGACCCCAGGATCTCCAGGCTGCAGCCTAGAGGCTGTGACCCTGGAGTCTGCTCAGTCCTGGCTGCCAGCTCAGCTGGCTGGGCCCCCTCAGCACAGCCCCTACTCGAAACAGCAGGCTGGGCCGAGGTCACTGGGGCCACGGGGCTCCCGGGTCCTCCCTGTCTGTTCTCCTCCCTTTCTGGCTTCCACGAGTCTGGGTGGGTCCCACAGTTAAGAGCCTGCCCCTGCTGTGAACAGGAGTAGAAAAGCAGGGATGGGCCCCTCCCTTTCTAGGAAACTAACTTCAGACAAAAGGCTGACCATCACCCTCAGAGGACAGGCCTCAGAATTTAGAGAACCCTCGCCTCTGATCCTGCGGGGGGCCAGTTGGGCCCACACAAAGACCTGGGCGGGGGACCCTGCTAGAGGGGTGTCTGTAGATTTGGGGCCCTCGGCCTCAGGGCAGGAGATGGGCGAGGGAGGAGGGCGGGTGCCTCACCCGGAAACTCATCCCATTAAGGAGAAACAGAGCTGTGGTGTCAGGCACCTCCCAAGCCTGGACTCCTGGCTCCTCACTGTCGGGGGTGGGGCGGGGGTGGGGACTGGGTGGGGGGGCGGTGGGGGCAAAGCGAGCTAATGGCCCAGCAGTTGGGGGCAGAAGGCAGTGCCCAGGGGAAAGCTACCCTGGTCCCAACTCACAGTGCAGCCAGGACATGCCCCTCAGTCAGGGGCTGATGTCCCCACAGCCGGAGAACCCCGAAGCTGGCCGCCCTGGATGTCTCTGGCCCTACCTCTTGGTCTCCCAAAGTCTAGTTTCTTAGTTGCCCAAGGTCACCTAGCAAATTAATAGCAGAAATGGGGCCTGAACCCGAGGCTTTTTCAGAGACAAGAGACACTCCAACTTCTAGGAGCCTCTGAGGAGATGCCTAAGCACAGAGAATGGGGGTGGCAGTGAAGGGCCGTGTCTGGTCTGTCTGGCTGTGCGGGTGGCAGCAGCAGAGTGCAGCCCGCTGGGCACCGGCCTCCTGGGCAGCCCTGGAGCCAGCCTGCCTTCCTGTGCACAGGGCCCGCCCATCAGGGCAAGGCCAGGTGATGCCCTCACCAAAGGGGCCTCCTCACCCCTCCCCGGAGCTTCCAGCAAGGACAGCTGTGTGCCGTGTGGGCTTCCAGTCATCTCTGCAGCACCCCGTGTCCCGCTGTGGCCTGTGTGCTCAGAGCCCTGTTCCTTCAGAAGGGCAGACACGAACCCGCTGGTGCTTCTGACAGTGCCCTTGCAGGTCTCACCGGCCTACCTACTCCTCTTGGTTTTCCCGTCTGTACAGTGAGGGAGTTGGAGCCGTGATCTCTTTGATCCCATCTAGTCCTGACACATCGTGACTCTATTCTTTAGCTGTGGTCGGCCCTCAAGGGAGTGGCTGCTGGGTTCCCTGGCCCCAGCAACCAGTCCCCACTGTCTTGCCCTAAGCAAGTGAGAAGGGCTGTCTGGAAGGTGGGAATTAAGATGTGGGGGGCAGGGGATGGCAGGGGCTGGAGCTTGGTGCCCTGTGATGGCAGGCTGGCCCACGACCCTCCCACTTCAAGACCTAAGGAAAGCAGCCCCACCCACCATCAGCTGGGGATGAGGTGGGGACACGGCTTCTGGGCCCTGTTGGACAACCAGGCTCCTTTCCTGCTCTGAGGACTGGGAGTCGAGCTGTCCTATGCAGACAGGTCCCCGCCTTCCCAAAGACGAAGATTCCAGTTACTCATCACCGTGGGCACGGCCCATCGAGTCCGTGTGTCCTGTACACACACACGTAACATACGCACTCTCCCCCCACCCCCTGTGCTGAAGAATCCAAATCCTGTCATATCTGCTTTATACACATTAGACACAAGTAACACAAGGTGTCTGAGAAAATGGGGGGCAAGGGATGAACAAAAGGGGACCACACCCTACCTAGCAGGTATCCCGACTCAGCTAAGTAATCACCTGGTACCATCCTGGCACCTAATACTGAGTGCAGGGAAAGAGAGGGACCCGAGGCCCACAGGTGCCCCGGTCTGGTACTCCAGGACATCACAGGAACAGAAGGAGGCAGAAACCACCTGCCACTCTGGGCATCAGAGGCCCCTATTCCCACTGACTGCTGAGGCCAGCGCAGCCGTGTCCACCCAGCTCACCAGGGGTCAGCGAAGGCTCCTCTAGGAAACCCTGGGGCGGAGGGTCCTCCCAGTCCCACCTCTCTGCCCACCTACACTCAGTCACCCTATCTGGTCCCCCAGAGGCAGCTCCAGCCTAGGCCAGACTTTGGCACAGGCACTCAGGGACCCCAGACATAGTGACCTGGCCTGGGGCTAGAAGGGGACACAAAGCAGAAGAGCTGCTCTGACTCTTCTGATGGCTGGGGTGGAGAGGGTCCAGAGTCAAAGGGAAGAGTGTGAGTATGTGTGTGTGTGTGTGCCAACGTGGGCTCAGCAGCGAGGGTCCCCGAGGCCCAGGCAAGCCTACCTGTAGATGACGCCAGGAGCAGCAGCAGCAGCCAGGCCTCAGGCCCCCACATGTCGGCTCCCAGGGACGGGGGCATTGGTCCAAAGGCAGAGCTGCCCAGTGTTTCTGAAGTTCCACCGAGTCCTCCCTGGGAGCCGGCTCGAGAGCTGGCTGGGGCACCGACACAGAAGTCAGCAAGCCACGGAGTCCCCAGGCGCTGACACACCTGCCTATCCCCCTGGGGCTTCCGCTAGGGGACCCGGCCCCGTTCTACCCACCCAGCTGTAGCTACCCCCAAGGAGCCCTGACCGGGAGCTCGGAGCTCCCCCAGAGCTGCTTCCCACGCCGTGGCCAACGACGACGGCAGAAACCTGGGAACCTGCTCAGCAGGTCAGAACAGGTGCGTCTCGGGGGCTGGGCCTGGCACAGGGATCCGCAGACGCCGCCCCCATGTCCTGGGCTAGCTAATGGGCGCCAGCGAGGGAAGGAACTGGGGGTGGGATCCCATCATCAGCATGTGGAAGGGGCTGTGAAGGGAGAGGCAAGGTGGGCAGGGGGGTAGAAGGCCCAGGTGGCTCGAAGAGGGAGGCAGCTGGCCAGGAGAAACAGGGGCAAGGCCCTGTGGGGGAAAGGAGCCTAAGAATCCCACACCTGCCAGCCTTGCCCCTTCCCGGGGCCTTGCCAAGCTCCCCCAGCTCCTGCAAGGACAGCACTGCCCTGAGACGAGAAGTGGCCCAGAGAGGGAAGGGTCTTGCTGGAGGACCTGTCACAGTTTGCTCAGACACCTCTATCCCCAGTCAGGGACCAAGTTCAAAGACCCCTGAAAAGGGACCCCTGATCCCACCCATGTGCAGAGGCAAAGGAACTGACCAAGGAATTAGCCCCCGGATTCCTGGGCTCTGAAGCGGGCCCTCTCAGCTTCAACACCTCCTCCTTACCTGGCCAGGGGTCCCAAAGGGCATCAGCTGTGCCCGAGAGGAAAGAGGAGCCTTTCCACCAGCTGGTGGCCGTTTTCCTCATTATCTCATGACCCTGGACGAGACCACACGTCTGCACTCCATGACAATCCTTAGCCCCTGCCAGTCCCGTTACAGCTGTGTGCTCACACTCTGTGCACACCTCATCTCCTTAACTAAACCAGGATCTTCAATTCATGAAACGCTGACGGGCGCCTGCTGTGTGCCGGGGAGTGGGCCGATGTGGAAACTGGGGGGTGGGACGAGACCGCCTGTGGGCTCCTGAGCATGGCCCTCCTGAGCTGGCGGAGGCAGGGTGTCAGCATGCAGAGGGGCAGGTGCGGGCAGTGACTGGACACCTGGCTCCTGGACTTGGGCCGCGGCCCCAGGCTGGGTCTAGGTCCCAGCTCTCAGCAACGAGCATGGCAGGACGTCTTCCTCAAAGGCGCTTTCCCGTAGGTCAGGGGTGGCCTCAGGCACCAGGCTGGATGCTACCTCCACCCTCTTCAGGACTCAGGCCCCCTCACCCTACCTGTGCCAGGGCAGCAGACCCACCCCAGTGCTGCCTTGACAGCCACGGTGCCAGGGGCGGGGGCGGGGCGGGGGGCGGCAGGGGAGCACCGTGTTATGATCAGCACACTTCGATCCCATCACAGGGTTTCCTTCCCATGAACTCACCCCTCCTGGTCCAGGAGACCCCAGGAGAAACTGAGGCCCAGGGTGGGAAAGCAGGTACCAGTCCCCGTGTGTCCTTCAGCTGTCCCAGTCACGATGCATCCCCCCAAGTGCTTCCAGTCAGGTCTGTGAGCCCTGGTTGGGACCCTCAGTCACTTGCCCCCAACTCCAGCCATGGGGGGAGTGCCACTGAAAGGGGGCAGGACAGATGACACTGTTCCGTGCTCAGGTCCCTGTGAACACGGCTCAGGGCACCGCACAAGCCCGACAGCCACTGCAGGCCTTGCTTGAGGAAGGGGTCTGTCTCCTCACGTAACCAGCACCTCCCCCAAGCCCCCAGCCCTCGTGCATCACGGGCCTTGCTCCTGGGGAACGCACCCTCAGACTCAGAGCCTTCCTTCCGTCTTCGGGGAGAAGCCTGGGGTTGGGGCTGGAAGGAAGCACCAGCGGGGAGGTCTGCCAGACCAGCGCCTGGTCCCCTGGGCTCCGTGCCTTCTTCTTCCCTGAACCGCCATGCCCTCCTCCCACACCTTCTGGCCCTAAGAAGGGGAGCAATTCAAGCCAAGGCAGCGTCTTTAGCACGTCCCTACCCGTGTGCCCAAGTTCACCCAGCAGACACGTGGTCGTGAGCTCCACTGTGCAGGCTCCAGGGAGGGGACAACACAGAACACATGACCTCGATTAGGAGAGCGTGCTGTACCCCAGCGCAGGGCACAACTGTGGTCCCCACGGCCGGCTGCACACCTGAGCCAAACCGGTTGGAGTGGGTAGTGCTGAAATGTTTGTTTGTGTGAATGGGGCTTGGAGGTGAGTCAGGGAGGGACAGGGAGGGGTGGGGTGGGGTGGGGGAGCAGGAGAGTGAGAGTGAGGGTCACATGGACTGCGTCTGGGAGGGCTGGGGTGGGAGTGGACAGGAGCTCCGCCTGTGAGTAACATCCTGTTTGTCTGCTGAGGTGCCAGGTCAGAGAGCAGGTAGGGGTGGGGGACAGGGCTTTGGGAGAGACCCGAGTGGGCAGCCCCTCAGAGCGGAACAGGTAGGAAGCAATGGGGGTCCATTTCTACACAGCTCTGCTTCTCTGGGTCTTGTTCCCGGCTCGTTGCCTTGGTTTCTGCACTTTGTACGGGGCGGTGTTGAGGTTCTGGCACTGCAGGACCTGATTCCCCCCCAGTCAGTCCCCCTGCTCCTCCCATGCAGGATGGGGAGGGAGGGACCCCAGGAGAGCAGGAGTCCCAGCAGCTTTCCCTCCCCTCCAGCTGGAGCCCAGTATTAGGATAGGGACCCCGTTTCCCCAGAGATTCCCTCTAAACGTTGCCACATGTGGTGCCGTCCTATCCTGCAGGCCCAGGAGTCCCGGTCCCAGCCCTGTCCTGTACTGACAACCCCACTTCCTGGTGGCCTAACAGCATCCCTGGCGCTCAGGGGCCTGCACTTGCTTGTCCCTACAGAGCCCCAAAGCTAGAGTGACGCACGGGGTACGAGGTGGCTGGACAGAAGGTGCGCTTGGGCACCGCTTCTCAGGAGGCTGTTGCGTGCACAGCCCTCACCCCAGGGAGGCAGCAATTCTGTAAATACACGGCCAGGAAGCCAGGGCCTGGGCAGATGGGTCTAACAACAGTAGGAGCCCTTGAGGAACTGTCTTCTGAAGGTGAAAACAGCAGCGAGCAGGAAGTAAGAGTGAAAGCGAAGTGGTGCCCGGAGAACTGGGTGAGAGGATGGGTTCTCATGCGGACCCCAAGCTGTACTCCCCACACCCTCCTGTCTCCATGCCGACCACACAGTGGAGCCCACCTGTTGGGGACACAGATGCAGACTCCAGGGGCCAGCCAAGCCCGCAGAGCCCACCACACCAGGCTTGTCTCCAGGTAACACTAGGCTGCTCCAGCTTCCCAGCCTGACGCTAAGGGTGTGGCTCCTCCCTGAACCAAAGACTGCCACTTCCTGGCCATCAGCCTGAGCTCCTGCCACCACCCAGGGGAGAGCCTCCTGAGGCCCTGCAACCAAGCGTCACCCTGCACCCAGCACTGGGGGGTGACTGGACAGCTGCAGAGCAGAAAATGGGGCTCAGATTGAGAAAGACACCAGGAGATGCAGGGGCTGGGAGAAGCCTGGAAGGGCTGGGAGGGTAGGCAAGAGGGTGGGGAAGATGCTGAGGGGAGACATTAGAGGAGTGGGGAGAAGCCAGAGGACCCCTGGGGGAGAGGCAGTGGGGGGACTGGTAGGAGCTGAGGGTGTCTGTCATCTGAGGGCACATTTTCTTTGGCTTTTGTTAGCATAATCCTCTTCTGCACCTTGAAAACCCTGACCCCTTCCTTTCTGTTCCCACCAGGACCCAAAGTCACCTCAGACCTGCAGCTCCATCTGTGTGTTTCGCCAGCACTCAGAAGGCAGGTGCAGCTGCCCTGCTGGGGGGCCGGGGGCCCCAGGCTCGAGCTCTGCCTGGTCCTGGGAAGCAGGGCCAGGTCTTTCGGCTTCAGCAGGACTCGTCCTTTGGTCACTCCCACTGCACTTGGAGACCTGGACCCTGCCCTGCAGTGCTCTTCAGCCCCACAGGCAGTGTAGCCGAGAGCCTCCAAGCTGAGACCGCAGCAGGCAGGTCCAGACATGGGAGAAGCAGGGGTAGAGACCAGCGGAGTCCCTGAGCCAGCGGAGCGGCACCCGAGCTGTGCTTCGTGCCTTCCTCACAGCAACCCCTGGGAACCTCCTCCAGCCTCCCCTTGAAGCGTCCCAAACCTCAGTTTCCCCTTCACTTCCAGACGTGGCAAAAATGTAGAAGGTCTACGGATCAAGAAACAGCCCTCAGCTCTGACCACCCAACAATGACTTCCACACCCAGTGTCTCCAAGTTCCTCAAAACTTCAAGTTCTTTCCCATCCTCACCCCACTTCTCCATCATTCTCTGACTCACCTGATGCCTGTTCCCCAGCCTGCCTTCCTCCCCAGGTCCTCCAGGCTTGCGTCTCAGGAGCGCTCACCATCTGGCCTCCTGCAGTCTCTTTTCCTGCTCATCCTCTGTCCTTGTGGGTCCACGTCCTTATTCTGGCTGAGCAGAGAGCAAAGAATCAGGTGTTAATGGGTCAGAATGAGCTTGGGAACAACATGCAAGTGTCAGGGGACAATAGAGGAAGAGCCAGAGGGTTGGGAGATAAAAGCAGAGGGAACCGAGAGGTCTCCAAGAGGGTCACGAAGACCTGCTGTTGATGTGTGTGTGTGTGAGCACTGAACATCACTGAGAACCAGGGATGGTTCTGCTCAGAACACGGGGTTAAGGGAAGGAGAAAACAGGTGAAGAGCTTTGTGGGGTGGTGAAGCTGGACTCGGGGATCCTTGCCTGCCAGTAAAGGCCAACTGAGACCAAACTCAAAGAGTCCCATCAGGATTAGGAGACTTGCAGGATGAACTGTCCCCACCCCCACATCTGGACAGAGGTTGTCCCTGGATATTATTAGGTGGATGAGGCGCCCTGGCTGCCCTTCTTTCTATCTCACAGCTCTCTCGACCCTTGCCAGTAGCTTAATGCCTTTTCAGTTTTGTGTCATTGACAGGTCATTAGAGATGCCGCCCTGGGGTGTAAAGTATGTGACATGCAAGTGCTGTTGACTTGTTTTCTCTTTTCTTCTTTTTTTAAAACCTGCTTTTGTTTGTTTATTTGTTTTTTCTGCCTCCTCTAAGATATGGGTTTGGTTCAGACCAACCAGGGGAGGTAGGAGTCCTGGGCAACTTCTACCCCGAGAGCAGCAATGACAAGATACCTCCAGAAGAGGTGCACACCTAGAGTGGCTCCGCGTCCAGGTGAGATGCCAACTGCTGAAGACTCAGAGTCAGAGTGGAAACTGAGCAGAGGGGGAGACAAAGCTGGGAGATGGAGATGGAAAGGTCCTGGAGTAGGGAGTTCCCTGTTCTGTCCAGGAGAGGCAGAAAATGAGTCTGGCAGAAAGAACAGCCAGACTTAGGCAAAAGCAAGAGCCCTAAACTGGCATATCAGCCAATAAAATTCAAGCAAAACGACCCCACCCACAGGCGGCTGCTGGCCTAAATCCCAGGAGGTGACAGATCTGAATCCAGCTGTGGGACGTTAGCCAGTCGCAAGCCTTAAGGAGGAGTAGTTTCTGGACTTGGGCCAAGCGCATTGTAAGTTAGTGATTTAGGGCCGGCCCTGGTTGGAGCACCTTGCTCCCAACGCGGAGGTCGCCCATTCAGTTCCCACATGCGCCAGTGAGCTGCGCTCTCTACAGCTAAGATTGTAACCGCTCTCCCTTGAGCTGGGCTGCTGCGAGCAGCGGGAGGTTGGCATGAGCCCCGGTGGGCTACCGGGGGCAGCCGCGGCCAGCGTGAGTGGCTGGCAGGGGCTGACCGACTACTGCCAACCGACTGCCTCAGCCGGGGGCAGTGCAAGGCTCCTAATACCAGCGTGGGCCAGGGAGCCGTGTCCTACACAACTAGACTGGGAAACAACGGCTTAAAGGAGGCGGGTGGGCGGGGGGAAAGTATAGTGACTTATTACAGATTTTTTTTGCCATGATCTGTAACATTGAACCCTCCTTATCAGACTCAGGGAAACCAACAGTTGGGAGGGCCAAGACGTTCAAAGCTATTACCGAGTCCAGCCTTAAGGTACAAGTGGGGCACAGGGCCTGGTACCCTTCCTGACCCCACTTTCCCTGCCCCGTTTTCCCTGAGGACCAAGAGTTAGGAGTAGGAGGGCCAAAGCCCTGCTGTGCTATCACACCCCAGAACAGGGACCCACCCCGCTGCAGCCCTGACCATTCCCTCCCCTTCCTGCGCACGAGGGGGATCAAGCTGACGCGTGGAAGCCACAGGCAAAAGGAGCGGTCATCATCACTGCCATCCACGCGCAGCCCAGCGTGCGGCACCCAAGTCCTGTGTCCCCCGGCCGGCCGTGCTGCGTTCCTCCTGCAGCGCAATCTGCCAGCTTGGACTTGGGTCCTGGGGGACAGAGCAGCTCAGGGGCCTGGCTTGAACAACAGGAAGATGCAGGGAGGGCCAGGGGTCTGTTCTTCTCGCGCCTCCGGCATCCAGCTCCCAGCGCTGGGCAGCTGCCCGCCCAACTCGACTCCAGACGCCACGGCACCTCCGTCTCCTTGCGCTGTGGGAGCCCCGGGGGCAAGACGGAACATGGGACTCATCTTTCCAGGACCCAGCAGCGACAGGCTCAGGTGTGCCTCACCCCAGCCGTCGCACGCGCACTGGCAACGCCCCAGAGACCGGGTTCTGCTCCCCTCTAGCGGCCGAGCCGCTGGGGCGGGCCTGCGAGCCGTCACCGGCCGGCTCCGGACGCCCCCGAGGGAACTGGCCAGTGCGCATTATGTGGCCGGGACAGCGAGGCTCCCGGAGGAATGAGCGCCCCGGGCGTCAGGGCGCAGCGGGACAGAAGCCGCGCCGGCCGAGGGCTCCGCTGCCCGGCGCCCGGGGGTCACACGCGGTCCCTCCCGCCCCGCAGACCAGCCACCTGGCCGCTTCGGGACGGGCCCTCGGGAGGAGCCGCTGACCTGAGGCTCTCTGACCGCCGGAGTCGCCCAGGATTCGTAGGACGGAGCTTGCACAGCTCCTGTCGCCATGGTAACCGGAGCTTTGCGACCTTCGGTTTGCGGCGGTGGTTGCTGGGCGACGGCGGAGGCAGAGAGCGGGCTCGAGGCGTGACGCTGCGGGCTCCGGGAAGCCCCCACCGAGGGCTCCCCACCGAGGGCTCCCCACCGAGGGCTCCCCGAAGCCCCCACCTAGGGCTCCCCGAAGCCCCCACCTAGGGCTCCCCACCGAGGGCTCCCCACCGAGGGCTCCCCACCGAGGGCTCCCCGAAGCCCCCACCGAGGGCTCCCCACCGAGGGCTCCCCACCGAGGGCGCCCCACCGAGGGCTCCCCACCGAGGGCTCCCCACCGAGGGCGCCCCACCGAGGGCTCCCCACCGAGGGCGCCCCTCCCGGTCCCAGGCCCGCAGCCCGCAGCCGCGCCATGGCGGTGGCGCCCCCGAGCGGGGCAGGCGGCTCGCGCTGGACCTGGCGGCCGGTGGCCCGGGACGCGCTCCTGGCGCGGGCCTTCCACTCGTGCACGGAACTGCGGGATCAGCTCTATCTGGTGGGGGGCCTCCTGGCCGGAGGGGCGAGCGAGCCCAGCGGCGACACTGTGGTCTTGGACCCGGCGGGGGGCCAGGCCGTGCGGGTGGGGGCACGGAGCGGCCCGAGGCGCAGCCACCACGACGCGGCGCTGCTGGGCGGGCGCTGGCTCTGCGCCGTGGGCGGCTGGGACGGGTCGCGCCGCCTGGCCACGGTGGCCGCCCTGGACACAGAGCGCGGAGAGTGGGAGGCGTGGACCGCGGCCCCCGACAGCTGCCACCCCGCCGGCCTCAGCAGTCACACCTGCACCCGCCTCTCCGACCGAGAGCTGCGGGTGGCCGGCCGGGAGGGCGGGACCCGCACTCAGCGTCGCTACGGCAGCATCTACACCTTAAGGCTGGACCCCGGCGCCCGCACTTACTGGTATGGTAACCCTGCCCCAAACCTTCCGCCCTCCCTTTATCTACACTCTGGAAAAGCCAAGGTTAACCAATACCGCTGGCAGTTTGTCCCCGTCCTCACCCTGACAGCCTCCATCCTGGGAAGATGGCACCATGTCTATGCCGGCCGAAACCCCCCACCCCCCTCATCCGACCTACCTCTGTCCCATGCCTCCTCTTTTATCCTTATCAGAGGGTGGGACAGGGGAAAGGGCAGTACGGCACTGAGATTCCCCAGAAAACCCAACTCAGGCCCGAGTTTCTGCTCCCCCACAGCTATAAGGAAGAAGGCTGCCACACAGCCTCTCGCTCAGGGCACTGTGCCGCCCTCCTCCCAGCTCCTGGGCACCGCCCAGGTCACCAGCTGCTGCTCTTTGGTGGGTGCAAGTCAGCGGAAGCAGAAGTAGCTGGGCACTGGAGTCCTGGGCAGGTCACGGTACTTGTTACCTACTCACACCTTGCTTAGGGTGGAAGGGGCTACAACTCAGCCCCAATCCCCCGACAGTCCCTCCTTTCTCTCCCAAGGAGGAACCACCTGCTGCCCCCCGTTTGACGCAACAGCTTGCAAAGCTTGTGAGCAGTGGGCAAGGGTCCCGGCAGGGTCCCGCAGCACTACGGCATCACTCATGTTCTGTGGTGGGGCCCTTTGCTGTGCTGTTTGGTGGAGAGACTCTGACCAGAGCTAGAGACACCATCTGCAATGACCTCTACATCTACGATGCCCGTGAGACACCTAATGGTTGAGGAGGGGACAGTGGGAAGATGGGAGAACCTGAAACCAGAGAAAGAAAGAGGGTAAAGTGGTGGGGCAAGGAGAATTAGTTGGCGAGTTAAAAGAATACACAGAATACTGAATTTTGAAGAGGCCTGCCAATCAAGTGAGGAGAAAAAAGGGGCAAGCCTTTGGTCTTGGAGCCCCATGGGTGCCAAAACCCACCCTCTGCCTTACCCAACAGGCAAGTCTCCTCCCCTGTGGTTCCACTTTGCCTGTGCAGACCGTGAGCTGAAACGCACAGGCCATCGGACCTGCCTCTGGAATGATCAGCTTTACCTGGTTGGAGGTTTCGGTGAGGATGGCAGGACGGCTAGTGCACAGGCTTACGTCCTGGACCTCTTTATCTAACGAATGGTACCAAGACACACGGCCAAGCTTGTTTGGTCGTAAACTCATAAAGCATTATCACCAGTTACCTGCCTCATGTCAAATGCTTATTAAACTTCAACGTGAAAGTCAACACTGGTCTCTGAATCTTTTGGGTGAGGGCAGTAAATAAGTAGACACATCTTTATTTGCAAGGGAAAGGATCAAATAAGGGACCTCCTCTGATACTGTGAGCCATTAAGCTGATGGGATCAAAAGCCACAAATCAGACGCTTTTCCCTGTCCCCATGCAAATTCCGGCCCTAACTGTGGGAGAAAGCGTCAGGCTAGAGCTAAGCATTCTGACCAAAACATTTAATTAACAAAAAAAAAATATTACAATAGCAGAGAAAATAATAATAACAATAAAGAGAAATTAGAAGATGTAGGAGTCAGGGTAGAAAAGATGCCATAGCCTTGGTCCTAGGAGACCAATACTCCGGCCGAGCTGGCCTTAGCCCCAGCCCCTTCTGAGGTGTCCTTGGCCGGCTTCTCGTCTTCCCCCATGAGACGAATGTTGTGCTTTTCCCGAAATTCATTTAGTTCTTTTCCCTTTGCCTGAAGCTGCTGTGTCAGTGTCTCAATGATCTTCTGTATCTAGAGGACAAGCAACAGCGATTCTGTAAGAACTCCAGGACTACCTCCCCCACCGCTTAACGACTACGGTTGACACCTCTAACTTCCCCTTTAACCTGGAAGTAAGAGGAGACCCAGAAACCAAAAGTATTCCTTTCTCAAACACAATGGTTCATAAACTTGCGTGCACATAAGAATCACCCAGGCTGCTTATTTTAAAAATGCCACTTCATGGACCCCACGTGCAAAGGTTCTGGGTCAGGGGAGGGCCTTGGAAGCTGCGTTTCACAGGAGTCCCCCAGGCGATCTGGATGGGGGTGTCCATGGACTCCACTGTGAGGAACTCCACTCGAACACCCCTCCCCCGACACACACCAGCCAGGTCAGCGACTGGGAAAAAGCAGCACACAGCCAGCGGCCCTCGTGTCCAGGAGCTGGACGCAGAACAGCGTAAGGAGCACGGCTCCTCGGCAACCTCTGCAACCTGAGCCCCCCCTCCTGCTCACCTGCTCCTTGTTGTTCTCCAAGGCAGGCAGCACCTCCTTCACAGTCCGCTCCACCAGCACACCTCCCACCATGCGGTAGCACCTGCGGGTCTCGCCCACCTCCTTCAGCGTGTCGATCACGAGGCTGCGTGGGGACAAGGCAGGGCCTGAGACCCAGGTCCACTCTACTGCCACCCTCCCTACAAAGTGGCCTCCCAACTGTCCTCTTGTTCACGTCTCCCGGCTCCCCGACCTGTGCTCATTCAACTCCATCTCCAGCTCAGCTGCCTTGGATGCCAGGCCCCGCTGTTCCTGGCGAAGGCGGTTGAAGCCCGCAATTACCTAAGAAGGAGAGAAAGACGAGAAGTGAGACAGGAGACGGGAAATGGCAGGCTTGGCAAAGATGCAGTAGCACACAGATGCCTTGGACAACCTGCCACGTCCGACTTCAGTTTGCCTGGCATTCCATTCACCCGACACTCGCAGGGCGCCCCCCGGGTGTGAGACGCATGCAGGTCCCTCTTGCAGTTTATGGTGGAGGAAGGGCCATTTGTAATGTGGGTAGGTGGACAGCTACTGGACTTGCAAGGAAAGGAGGGCGTCAGGAAAAGCTTTGTAACAAGTAACTCCTGTTTACTCTTACTGGGTTCAATGGAAGAAGAGAATTACGATTCGATGCATCTGGAAAAGGATTTTCTAGGGTATCGCTCCACTAATTATCTTTTCAGTTTAGTGCCCTCTTGTCTGACGAAAATACTCAACTCGACCAAAGAAAACTTCTTTGACTTTACTACTGCATCAAATAATGGTTCTCATCCGTATCGTCATCAAATTTTTTATTTTATTTTATTAGTTTCAGGTGTACAAGACAAGGTAATACTTAGACGTTCATCATTTACATCCCTCACACTGTGTCAAATTTTTGTAGGACTAGTCTATACTCACAGCCTCCACTTCCTCACTTCCCATTCACTCCCAACACAATGTAAGATGCATTCTAATTGCTTTCTGTCGATACTAGTTAGAAACTATTAGTACTTATTAAATTGTCCTCTCAAAGATTGTGAATGGCCTCCTACATAATTGCATAATCCAACGACCTTTTCTCAATCTTCAATCTGCTTCTTGAAACCTTTTCCTTTAAGTAGCAACATAGTATGATGGAAAGACTCCAAATTTTTGAATCTGACCTGGGTTCAAATTCTAGTTTGGCTATTTACTTGCTATGTGACCCAGTTACTTAACTTCTCTTGGTTTACTCACTTACAAAAACGGAGCTAATACACCACAGGGCAGAGTCTCTCAACATCATTATTTCCGATATTTTGGGCGGGATAATTCTTGTCTGCGGGGCTGTCCATTGCACTGCAGGATGTTTAGTAATGTCCCACTAAAAGCCAGTAGCAACTCCTACTTGTGACAACCCAAGCCCTCTCCAGGTCAAGTGTGTCCTCGGGCAAAAATCACAACAGGCTGAGAGCCAATGCCACAGGTAAGAGTGAGAGCTACTCCGAAGTGAGAGTCAAGTGTCTGAAAGAAGGTAGGTTCTCAGCTCTTAGTTTCCAGGACCCTTCAGTTCTCTGGTTCTCCCACCTCTCCCAACACTCGTTCTCTGTTCTGCAAGTTCTTCCTCTCATCCCTACAAGGGAGACAGGATCTAAGACTCTGTTCCAAGTACCCCTTTCTTTATTACCTATATTATTTCAGTTGGTATTCTTAGCTACTTCTATGATTTCAACAATCGCCTTCATTCTAATTGACAGCCAAGCTAGACCTTCTCAGAAATTCTAGACCCACATTCCCAAGTTAGAGGAAGGAGCCTTGGGTCAGACAAAACGGCTCAAGTCTGACCATGAGCAAGTTATTTCTTTTTTGAATCTAAGTTTTTTCTCTAGTAAAACAGAAACATCATCTGTCTCATAGGATGTTGTGGGGAGTGATTGATTACATCAGGGATTTAGGACAATAGTCAGCATCTGACAGGTTGTCATTAAACAGTGCCGCTATTATCACAGAACCTCTCCACCTCAATGTCCTAGGAACACCTCCGACTCAGGTCATTCAAAGCTGAGCTGATCACCTTTCACCCTGTTTTAAACTGTTCCTCTTCTTGTCTCCCCTATTTTTGCTAACGACAGCACTCTAGCCCTCCAGGTAGGAAACCCCAGCTCCATCTTTGAACACACCCGTATCCCATCAACTGCCAAATTTATTGCACCCACCTCAGCAGTTTTTCTTCGGCTCAATGACATCACCCTAATTCAAGCCTTTATTACCTCTTGTCTGAACTAGTACAGCAGTCTTTTACATTATCTCCCTATTTTTGGACTCTCCAAATCCATCCTACACGTTGCTGCTGGTTTCATTTTCCGAACACTTAGATGATATAGAAAAATGTTCATGATATATTATTAAGCTTAAAGAGCAGATTACAAAACAGTATATATTATATAATACAACTTTTATACAACAGTATATATTGTAGAATGACGTTATAAAATATGTAAAATACACACGTCCTCCCTTTTTACACACACACACACACACAAAACCATCGAGGAGGGGAAACCTCTCAGAGAATATGCTCCTAGACAGTAAGAATGGTTCTCTCTCAATCGCAGGGTCATGGTAATTTCTTACTTTGTACTTTTCCCTGTGTTTTCTACAATCTCCACAATGAACATGTGTTATTTTATGTAATAAGAAAAAAACTCAATAGTGCAACACATACCCTTCTATCACTCCCTTCCTGCTTCCATCAAAAACTCCAGAATTCTTTGTCGTGCAAACATCCAACTTACTTGGAAGATCACATCTTTCTGACTTATACCTCATGACTTCATTAAACCAACCGGACACTGCCCTTCGCATCAATCTATGCTCTGTGCCCTCCTCTTCTTCCTGTTTCCTGTCCCCGTTCAGAACTATCCACTCCTTCAGGCTCAGTTCAAGTTCTTCTGGTCTGATCATTGTATAAGTGACAAAAGGAGGTCTGATTCTCAAGTCCCTCAATTAAAAGCCCTGCTCTTCCAGTTCCTGACTCTGGGTAAGTGAACTAAAGCCTCTGAAGCTCAACTGTCCTTATCTATAAGGGAGGACAATACAGCCTACTTCAATGGCAGTAATTAATTGACAGAAGAGAAAAACCAGTAAAGTGCCTCGCACAATCAAGTTACTTGCTTCCATCTTGTTTATAAGGGACATATGTGGCTCCTATTTGCAGCAATGATAAATCTTATGTTTTTTACCCAGTGTTCTCTCTGGAACACAAACAAAAGCCAAAGTGTTAAGTAAGAACAGTCTCAGAACTCAATGATCACACTCCTCAGTGTCTTCTGAGGGCTTCTTTGTCCACCACCCTTACATGTTGGTTCCACCCAATTCTTCTTTCTTCACCATCTGTACAAACCCTAGGTGATTTCATCCACAACCATGGCTCTGTCTACCATCCAGAAAGCCACAATTCTATACTTTAGAGCTCTAAGTCAGATTTCTTTCTGGAAGTCAAGATTCATAAATCGAACCACTTACTAAATGTCTCTACCTGGATGTCCCACAAGAAACCCAAACTCAAATCCTACAATAAACTTATTCCCTCCCCCAAACTTGTCCATCTTCCTATATTCCCTGTGGCACCACCATCCATCAAAGACGAAAGCCTGAGAAACATCCTAGATCCTCTTTTCACCCCTTTTTCTGCACATTCAAGTCTTGCAGACCATTTCAAACTTTAAGTTCACCTGCATCCCAAACCTGTCAGGCAGTTTCCTGTCTTAGTGCTTTTACACATGGTTCCCTCTACCTAGAAAATCCTCCAATTCCTTCTTTGCTTGACTCACTTCTCTCATCCTTCAGAACGGAGCTGAAGGATTGTCCCTTCTAGAAAACAAAATAATTAGCACTTATTAAGCCCATACTATATTCCAGTCACTGTGCAAAACACTGTGCACGCATTGTCTTGCTTAATAACCAGTGTTCAGTGATGAGGTAGGTAGCATTAGGTTTTCTACAGGCAGGAAAGGCCGAGAGAAGAAACTCTTGGGAGGTCATCCTCTAGGGTAGAAATGGTCAAACACTCGTCTGTCCCACCGAGTGCACGTCTTCCCTTAGTCTTAGCCACCCTGCGATACCACGGCTTCCCCTGCTGCCGCCCCCCCCCAGCCCATCACCTCCTGCTTAGTTGGGGTCCCTCCTCTAGCTGCCCTAAATAAGGGTCTGTGGGGCACACCGCAAACCTCATTGTTTGGCTTGACTTTCCTCAAAGGAGGCAGGCCACCTTGAAAACAAGGTCTGTTTCATTCGTCTGTTTCCCTGCACCCAGCAGAGCACCTGGCACACGGCAGACCCTCAAAAGGTATCAGGTTCCCTCCCCCTCCCCTTTTCCCCACTAAGTCTCAGGCTACGTCTTCCTCCCTCAAAATCCCACAGCGCTTTATAGCTCCTGGGCCGCTCACGTCTGCCTCCTGTTAACATTTCGCGTTATCTCACGCGCACTTTCCCCAAGCAGACTGCCACTCTCCGAGGGCAAGGGACAGCTCGAAGACAGGTATCTTTACGCTGATACGTTTGCCCGCGTAACGGTGCAGCGAACACCCACTGCAGGGCCGTGAGCAGAAGGGCTACCGCTTCGCTGCGTTTCCCTCGGGCGGGCGTCGGGTTCTCCCCACGTCGATCGAACACGGGCCGCACCGTTAGCCACCGCCGGGCACCGGGCGCGGCCTGGGCCAGACGACGGTTTCTGGGCTCCAAGGGGATCCAGTCCGCGAGTGACGCGGCTCCAACCGGCGCGACGCAGCTGGGCCGACAGCGCCACGTGGCTCCGCGGTGACCGCCACTGTCCGCCCGGTCCCGGCTCGGGCGACGGACGGCACAGCCGGCCCGCGGGCGAGCGCCCCGGGAGTGGCGACGAGGCGCGCGGCCCAGCGACAGCCGTGCGACGGCGCGGAGACGCGGGGAGGTGACGCCACGGCCCGGCGGACCCGAGCGCCCGCATCCCACGGCCCCGCATCCCACGGCCCCGCATCCCACGGCCCCCGCCCGCAGGCCCGGCGGCGTCCTCCCACGGCCCCGCCGCGTCGCGTCTCCTCCGGCGCCGCCCGCCCGCCCCGCACCTGCTCCGCCGACGCCGCCCCCTTCCCCGCGCCGCTCCCGCCGCTCCGGCCCGCGCGACCGCCGCTCTCCGCCATCGTCGCCGCCCGCGGGGCTTCCGGCGCCGCGCACCCCAGCGTCACTTCCGCCGTCGGCCTCCGCCCCGCCCCGCGCCTCCGCCTCCGGGCCGCTCTCGGGTGGGCCTGCGAGCGCTCCCGCCGCCTGTCCCCGCGGTGACGGCCGCCGGCCGGGCCGCCCTGCGCAGCCGAGATGCCGGCGCTGCGAGGGCAGGGCGGAGGGCTTAACGGGAGGGGGCGCGGGCGGGGCCCCGCCGGGTGGGCGCGGGGGGCGGGGGGGGCGCCGGGAGGCGGGGTGGGCGGGGGCGGGGGGCGGGGGACCCTGCGCGGGGGCGGGGGGCGGGGGGCGGGGGCGGGGGACCCTGCGCGGGCTGCAGGGGGGCGGGGGGCGGGGGCGGGGGCGCCGTCGAAGCGGACGCCTCTGGGCGGGCCTCGCAGCGCTGCGACGGCCGGCGGGCGGCGGCGCTTCCGTTCAGTGCGCGGTCGCGAAGCCGAGCTTCCGTCCTCCCCACCTTGTGACCTCCTCCGTGGCCCGCACGACCTGTAACGAAGAGCGTGTACAGACCTGGGGCGCAGGGGCTGTTGACTGGCAGGCCCTGATTCCGGCACGGTGTGAAGGCGGAGCCCCAGAGCCTAGACGTGCACGGCTTGACGGAGGGGTTCGTGTCCTTATTTCTGCCTTTCCGCAGGCAG
Organism: Rhinolophus hipposideros; assembly: GCF_964194185.1. Lineage (NCBI taxonomy): Eukaryota > Metazoa > Chordata > Mammalia > Chiroptera > Rhinolophidae > Rhinolophus > Rhinolophus hipposideros. The sequence continues at coordinate 54,421,684 of NC_138065.1, read as the reverse complement.
GGCTTCGTCACAAGGCCTCAGCAGCTCCTGTCCTTTCTGTGTCCTGCACTCCGGATCCCTCGACGCCCAGGACTCTGTGCTCAGCCCAGGTAACACGTTTGTCGTATCTTCAGTGCCTGGCACGTAGTAGGTGCTCAAGTGTCTGTTGGATGAATGGATGGTGGGAGACAGTGGGGCACGAGCCATCCACAGAACATTTGATCGGTGGGCCATTGCTCCTTGTACGGGCAGCATCAGAGGGGTGTCCAGCCTTCTTGCCTCCCCCATGTGAGCCCCTTGCCGTTCAACTTGGGTTTCCCCATGCTGGGAAATCTGAGTCCTGCCTGCGCTCTCCGCAGGCCCAGAGCCATGGCTCTCTCCCCCTCCTCCTTCTCCTCCGGGGCACTGCCCCTGGTGGCTGTGTGCCAGGTAACGTCCACACCAGACAAGCAGCACAACTTTAAAGCGTGTGCTGAGCTGGTTCGAGAGGCCGCCCGACTGGGCGCTTGCCTGGCTTTCCTGCCTGAGGCATTTGACTTCATTGCACGCGACCCTGCAGAGACTCTGCACCTGTCTGAGCCACTGGGTGGGAGCCTTTTGGGAGAATATGCGCAGCTGGCCAGGTACCAGGGAAAGGGGGGGAGGGAGTTTCTTTGTGGGTTAGTGTCTCTGGATTACTAGATATGACAAGTGTCAGTGTCCCCTTCCCCCAGGGAATGTGGACTCTGGCTGTCCTTGGGTGGCTTTCACGAGCGTGGCCAAGACTGGGAGCAGACTCAGAAAATCTACAACTGTCACGTGCTTCTGGACAGCGAGGGTGAGATGTCATAACTCTAGCCTGCCTCTTCCCATGCTTTTCTGCCTAAACAATTCTCCAGAATTGTCAACAGGAGTATCCGTACTTCTCTGTTCGTGGCCTATGAACTATCACCTTGGGATGAGAGGAACTAAAAGCTGGGCTTTTAGAGAACCAACCAGACCCAGGTTTCCTCCTCTCTTACTCCAGGGTCGGTAGTGGACACTTACAGGAAGACGCATCTGTGTGACGTAGAGATTCCGGGGCAGGAACCTATGCATGAAAGCAGCTCTACCTTGCCTGGGCCCAGTCTCAAGTCCCCTGTCAGCACACCAGCAGGCAAGGTGGGACTGGCATATAGCAGGACGAGAGGGAGGGGAACAGGGACTCTGGCGTGTAGTGGAGGAGAAGCAGCCCTAAGAAGTAGGGTAGCGGTGTTGTGATAGATGGGACTGGGGCTAACCAAGCAGACTGGTTTTCCTTCCAGATTGGTCTTGCTATCTGCTATGACATGCGGTTCCCTGAACTGTCTCTGGCATTGGCTCAGGCTGGAGCAGAAATACTTACCTACCCCTCGGCTTTTGGATCCGTAACAGGCCCAGCCCACTGGGAGGTAAGAGGACACTTCTTCAAAACACGCCTTCTCTCAACCTGTCTTCCCTCGGCCCTGCCAGTTGAAAGACTTTCTCTCCCTTCCCAACTAGTGGGAAAATTCATTTTCCAGGTTGTTGCCTCTCATATGTTAAAGAACAGTTAACATCGTAAATCTTCCCTAGGCAGTTACCAGAATGGTCACAGTGGGCAGACTGGCCTGCAGTGTCCATTGCCTGTCAGTTCCCCACTAGCTGGTACGTGTGTGCGTCAGTGAAACACGTCCTCACCTCCAGGTGTTACTGCGGGCCCGTGCCATTGAAACTCAGTGCTACGTAGTGGCAGCAGCACAGTGTGGACGCCACCATGAGAACAGAGCAAGTTACGGGCACAGCATGGTGGTGGACCCCTGGGGAACCGTGGTGGCCCGCTGCTCCGAGGGACCAGGCCTCTGCCTGGCCCATATCGACCTCGGTTATCTACGCCAGTTGCGCCAACACCTGCCTGTGTTCCAGCACCGCAGGCCTGATCTCTACGGCAGTCTGGGTGCCCCACTGTCTTGAGACTTGAGACTTCTGACTTTGGGGCACTGAGACCCCCATTGTGAGCCGGGGTTGCTGTAACTTATGGGCAGGACCCAGGCGCAGCTTCCCTCACTTGGAGAACCTTGAGGCTCAGCTTCTTGGCAAAGAAGAAACTCACCTGAGCTCAGATTTCAGTTTCAGAAAGGTGGAATTTTATATAGTCACTGTTTATTTCAAGAGAACTGAAATTATGCTGAGGGCTGAGCAGCACTGGCATTGAAAAAAAATATAATAATCATAAAGTCTGTGTGTGGACATCTCCTTCAGGAGCTGAAGGGGAGGTGGTGTTGGACCAGCAGACTAGGAGCCATCCAGGCCTCCTGGCTCACGCCACAGGCCTCCCTACCTACGTAAAAGTGCGACACTCAGTGCATGGCCTGGCCCCATGCTCCCAAGCCCGAAAGTGGGAGTGGGGGCGGGGGGAGGACAAAGAAGGGAGCTGATACTAAATTCCTTCACTTTCACCTACTGCGCCCTGTGCCCAAGTCAGAAGGATGCAAAGGGGAAAGGGGCTGCAGGGTCCATCATTTATTTTCACTTGAACATGGAAGGAAGGCTCACACTCCCCCTGCCCCTTTTCAGGGGGAGTCTATTTTCATCAGCAGCCTGGCCCGCCCACCCGTGCATGTGTGCACAGACACACCGCAGTCGGTGGGGAGGGGCGACCAGGCTGGCCTATTCCTCTTACCTACTCTCCCCTGAGGAGGGTCTGACAAAAGGGGAAAAGGGGGAGCCACACCAGGCAGAGGTCTTGGCCATGGTGTGGAGGGAATGAGGCAGAGGAGCAGCACCAGAGGCCAGGAGACAGTGGGAAGGGCCGCAGCTTGTTTTTTAAAAATTCTGTAATTTGGGAGAGGGTGGTGATTAATTTCCAAAACCCACTTCCGAGTCCCACCTTCCACACAGCTCCCTTACTCACAGCCCTTTGGTTTTTCAGACAGGATTTAAGAGCCCTCGTGAAGCCAGTAGCACTGCTGACCCCCACACACGCACGCAGATGCAGTGTTCACTTCAGTCCCTTACGGAGACTGTGCTACAGCCTTTGCTTGTCCCTGCACATCTGTCTTCTGGCTCAGTGGCAAGGTGGCTGTAGACACATGGGGTAAGTGGGAAGGGGGACAAACAGGAAGCCCAGGCACATGGCTGCAGGGAGGGGTGGGGACACCGCTTCCATGGTTCTTTGTCGTTTCCTTAAAAAAAAAAAAAAAAAAAAAAAAGGCAGGGCTGACCGGTTGGCAGGGTGAGAAGAGACCCCAGAACAGAACAGTGTGCCCCAGACGTGAGTGGCGGGCAGCCCCGGAGGTCAGGGCGAGGCCTGCAGCATCAAGTTCGTCAGGAGCTTCTGTCGGCCCAGCTCGTAGTCCTCCTCGTCCACGTTCACCAGCAGCTTGATAGCTTCGTGGCCCACGGCCTGCTTCAGGGAGTCTGTGATGAAGACACCTTTGAGCGCCTCCAGTAACGAGCCGTTGATGTAGTCGCGCCAGAATGCGTCGAGGTAGGTGAGCTCGGAGAACTTGATGTCGCAGATGATGGAGCCCAGGTCCCGGGACTTGAGGATGGTGTTGGCCTGGTTGAAGCGCTCAAACTGGCGCTCGAGCGGGTCCTGCCTGTTGGAGAAGACGTTGCCCTGCAGCGCGGTCTCATGCTGGCAGTACTCCGCCCGGACCCGCAGTCTGATGTCTGGGGAGGAAGAGGTGCACAAGAGGCTGCGGTCAGGGGGGGCTGTGCGAGAAGGGCTGGCAGAACAGGGTGGGCAACTCCTGACAGCTCCGTACCTCTCCCCTAGGACTTGTTCCTTCCTGGGGCCTCAGAAACCCTGGCCCTAACGCAGGAGGCTGGATCAAGTGGGCCAGGCCCAGGCCAGACTCCCCATCACTCGCAAGCGGCCCCTTCTTCTACGAGGCCTTTTCCTAGTCACCTCACTACCCTGTCATGACCTGGTCCACCGTACAACATGGATGTCATAATGGCACCCCTTAGATTTAGTATCAACTAAAAAGAGCTGAAATGCACCCTGCCACAGAGGTGGAGGAGCCCGAGACACCCCAGCGTCGCTGTGCAGCCGCCACGCACGCCCACACTGCCCAGGGTCCCCGTCCTCGTGCCCTCTGCAGCCCCCACTTGCTCACCACATGTCTGCTTCTCCTTGGGATCTGCTGTCACTGACTTCCGGCGTTTTCGCTGGCTCCCGAGTGTGGCTCTCCCTCGAGCTGGCCTCTTGCTACACATCTGAGGGCCCGGAGTGGGGCAGCACACCACAGGGTAGTGAGGAGGCACTGACCAGAGCGTTAGAGGGGAGAAGAGAAAGTCAAACACCTGCCACGCAACAAGGGGGAATCACGTACACTGAGCACGGAACGCAGTAGCCAGGATGTGACCCCCAGGTTGTGGACGCCTGGGGTCACAGGGCCAAGGTGATGCAATGGTGCCTCACCTGGTTTATGGGGCTATGTGAGGGGACAGTGTCCTCTCACTTAAGCCAGCAAAACTGGGGCTAGGATGGGATCACAGCAATGAGGGGACTTCATATCCTCTCACCTGTTTTAGGGGGTTGGGTGGGCCTCGGTTCTGGGTCGCTGAGGGCTCTGGGGGTCACATAGCGAATCGATGTCTCCTCCAGATACTTGTCCACAAGATCGGGGCACACTGTGGGGGAGGGGTCATTCAGGAAGACACCCCACTTCTGGTGCAGCCCTCCCGCGGGGCCTCCCCCGCCCCGAAGCCCCCAGCCCCGGGCGCCCTCACCAGCCCGCCTCCGCTTGAGCGTGACGTAGGGCAGCAGGTCATGGCGAGTGATGACGCGCAGCAGCTGTAGCACCTGGCGGAAGTTACTCTCATCACAGCGGCCCTGGCGCTCTAGCGCCAGCAGGAAGTCACGTCCGTTGCGGATGAGGCCCCGCTCGTGGTCGTCGATGACATCAACGAACAGGAAGGAGAGCACGCGCACGTCTCTGTGTGTCAGATGGGTGCCCACAACGTCGAACATGCGATGCAGGCTGTAGAGCCCGTGCTCCAGCGCGCCACGCTCCTCCGGCCACACCTGGCTGGCTCGCCGCTTCAGGCCCGCCATGCTGGGCTCAGGGGCACAATGTCTCCCAGCGGTCCCGCTCTGCCGCCGGGGCCCCCGCTGCGCTGCAGGGCAGGGAGAAACCAGCGTGGAGAAACAGTCACTTCTCCAGAGGGAGACTCAGGTGCAGTTCCAGTGCTGCGTTTCCAGCAGGAGTTGCTCATAGGTATTACCATGATTGGCCCTCCTGCCACCAAAATACTGCTTTTGGTTCCTTGTTCCCTCCCCACCTCCAGTTTACCTCTTAAATGTGGGCAAAATCGAGAAGAAGAGAATTCGCTCCAACTCCATTATGGAAGCAGTGACAGATGAACTTGGGACTAACAGCAGGGAAACTGAAAATCTTTAGGGTGAGAATGGTTCAATTCTGTCTATCATTAAGCTCTAGCTGTGTCACCTTAAGCAAGTCACTTAACTTCGAAGTCTCAATTGCCCCCCTGTCCAAAACACGGATGGAAGAAACCACTCCTCATTCTTGTTAAGAATTCGCTTAGAAAGGACAAGTAAACCTCACATACGTCGTCGTGAGAGCGATTTCAGAGAGAAGCGTCCAGGCCCTCGGACAGCCCAGACTCGTCCCTCCAGAACCTATCCTTAGGTTTTGTACCGTCCAACCAAGTCCAGGAGATCCATCAGTACTCACCCAAAACCGTGGGCTCACGTCCACACACCTGCCATGCCCGTGCTGAGTGGCAGGAGGTGCCCCTTGGACATGTCACCTCCTGCCTTTCCTCATGGCTGTCACTTACCACTCACAGCCCTACACTCGTATCAGTGGGCGTTTGACTCACAAAGCCCCTCCATCATCCTGTGAATGACCCAGCCCAGGACCCATCCTCAGGTCCAACAACGTTCATGGTCGCTCCGGTCACTCATACTCACTGCCCCCCCAAGAGCACACGCCAGTACTGCTCCCCTCTGACCACAACCTCCAACCACCCAATCACTTATAAATCCCTGTTGATGCCGCTTCAGAGTATTTCCCAAATCGGCCTCACCTTGCCACCGCCGCTGCCCTGGCTCAGGTCCCCGGGAGCTCTCACTGGGGCCTCTGCAGCGGCCTCCTTAAGGGCACTTTACTTCCAGCCTGTATCGCCCAAACCCTTCCCCACACCCAGCTAAACTGCTATCTACAGTGCACGCCTGACCATCACTTTTCTGCTAAAGACCTGTCCACAGCCACTCCTGACCTATAACATTCCAGCTCCTTACACAGCACACCAAACCTGCCCACCTTTCCAATCTCCACCCACCTCTCATTCTCTAAGGTTACTGTTTACAGTGCGTACACATCACTCCGTTCATTCTGTCCCTTCAGGCCACTCCCTTTGCCTGAATGCCCGCTTCCCTCTCGTCCCACACCCCCGTCCCCACCGTCTTTCAGATGGGCAGCACGTACTGCCCCTGTGAGAGTCAGCTCAGACGCCACCTTCGAGTTCCTTCTCTACACCACACGGGTAAGTAGCCCTCCTCTGTGCTCCCATGGACAGCACTGTTTCCTTGAAGCCATTTATCAATGTGTACAAAAATTATTTGTGCGTTGATTGTCCCATTAGATCTTAAGCAACTCGTTAGAGGGACTAAACTACGTCTGCCTTTAGCTTCCCAGTGCCTAGCAGTGGCCTAGCCTCGCATACACTGACCTCCATGTCCGAGCGGTCATCACAGCAATATCAATTAGGAGACAAACTCACGGGAGTCCAAGAGTGAGAGGACCTCATTAAAACCGGACACATGCAACTCAGAGACCTGCTGTGCACTGGCTGTGGCCTCCCTACACTGCAGGGCTGCCCTGCCACCGCACCCTCCTCAACAACAAGGGGCTGTCTGTCCCTTTCTTATACGGAGCGACTGGGTCTGGGTTAACAAGGAGAATAAAATGAGCTACTTCAGAAGAGCCAAGCTGGCGGGGGCAGAGGGGTGGGGTGTCTCAGGAAACTGAGGAGCAAGTAGGACCTAGTCCCCTCTTCCTCAGTAACCGTAAAATGGAAGCATGGAGACTCACACCCTTAAGAGAAGGGGCGGCCCACCCTGGAATCACTTAGCCCCATACCATGGGTTCTGATATGTGGATCAGAAATACAGCCCACTTCTAGTTATGACAGCCCAGATGCCCCCACCCCGCCGAAGCATGGGGAACAGCTGGGAAAGGAGCTACTCAGCTACACACTGGATTTCCTCACCTGGTCCTCTCACTTCAAACCACAGCCCCTGGGTATAAAGGGAGGGCCGGAAGGAGAACAACTTCCTGCTCAGGATAGGCGGCCTGGGGACCTGAGCCTCACAGCCCAAGCCTCTCCCTGTTCCCCATCCCACCTGCTCCCTTTGGCTGGCTGCTGATTATAAGGATCCCCGAAAAAGCACATGGGGTCCAGGACTCCCTAATTCAAAATGCCCTGCCTATAAATCCCAGGAAATGAAGAAATATTGTCCCCACATTAACTGGCCACTGGAAAACGAGGCAAACTACAGGAAAACACTATAGTCCTAATTATTCGTCAATGGCTACAACTCTACAACAGGCCTCAATCATCTGAGAGTTAACTCCCTACATTTGAGGGGAAAACCAGCCACTTTTAAGTCCTAGATCCCCAGACCAGATCACTCACGGTGCAGGAACTCAGAGCTTCTAGGTCAGCGGTTCTTAAGCGGGGGCGATTTTGCCCCCAAGGGTTATTCGGCAACCTTGGGGGGGGATTTTGCCCCCCAGGGGACATTCAGCAACATCGGAAGACGGTTTAGACTGTCGTGGGGGGCGGGAGTATGACCAGCATGCATGAGTACGGGCCATGGATGTTGTTAAACACCCGACAACACAAGGACAGGCCCCACAACAAAGACTTATCCAGCCCAAAATGTCCACGGTGCCGAGAGTGAGAAACCCTGCTCTATATGGGGCAGAACGAAGGGTCAGAAAGGATAGAAACAGAATGTCACTTTCCACCCAAGATCTGAAGAGGAAGCCTTCCGTCCCCAACCCAAACCCATCAAACAATGTTCCAGAAGAAAAGGAAAGCCAGTGAGACACAGACTTATTTAACTCATGAGTCCCACTGGCACTTGGGAGTTCCATCCCAGTCCAAGCTCAGCTGCTCTGTCACCTGCTGGCCCATTCAGGTGAAGAGCAGGGACAAGCTACACTGCCTTCTGCCCCATCCCAGGAGTCTAATCTGACCTAGTTCCGTGCCATCCTCTGCCAGACAGACAAGAAGGACCCCACACATAACCCTCACAGCCAAAGTTCTAGAACTAAAGCAGGAGCAGACCCTCGCTGGTTAGGCCACTTCTTCAGTAAAGTGAAGTGGAGAAGAGGCCTGCGTCTCCCGAAGCCACGTCCTCGAGAGAGACAGCAGGAGCTGGCATGCAGGCTATCAGGCAGCCCTCCCCACTTAATGACCGTCTAGGACGGTGAGTTCACTCACTCAGCAGCCCAGATGTGGATTCCAAGAATCTATTTAACTTCAGCATTAAAAGAACATGGCCAGGTTCCTCTTAACCCGAGAGATACCCAGCTTTCTGTGGCACCGGAGTGAGGGAACCCAGTGTAAGTTACACAGAGCTCCTAGATGAAGTTTCCAGCACGGTGAGGAGAGCGTACCCTCTGCACAGAAGATGAGCAAGACCTTCTGAGTCTTGGTGTCTGAAATAGTGCCAGTCACCAAGACAAACACAGCAGCCAACATGAGTCCTGATCCTACTGGCTGGTTTGAGTTCGTTTGAGATTCTGATGTATGAGTCCCCTACTAGTTTCCCAAAAAGAATTCTTTTATTCTGATGAATTGCTGCATTTCCTAAAGTTGTAGTTTGTTTGTTTTCTTTAGGGAGGTCCAAGCCAGCCAGGGCTAATGGACAGTCTCTATGTATCTACAGGATTTCCTTGATTGCTTGTTCTGTTAGGTTCTACTTCCCAGCAAAGTCTAGTCTCAGCCCAACCACGGATGATATCTGTATTTTCACAGAACTAGAACTATTTGACTCTCTCAGAGGCCCCTAGAGAGGAAAGTCATGTGGAAGAACTAAAAAAGAGTGATGTCTTGAAACTCGAAATAAAAACATGGAAAACCTTGAAGATGGCTAAACGTACACGAAGAGCTTTTTTGCCGGTAAGAAAATGTAACCAAGTATCTGGAAGTCAGAATTACATAGTAAGATTCCTCAAAAGGAAGGTTCCAGGAACCCGGAACCCTGAGGCCAGCATAAGCTACAGGAAAGGCCTTCCCATGGAAGGTGGTGCCTCAGCAGCCCTCCAAGGAGGACATTCAGCAGACACTGTGCTAGAGTAGAATGTCCCATGTGCTGAAAACTGTTTCTCTCAGAGCTGACCAAGAAGACTAGATGATAACGAAACAAAGCTGGGGACTTTCGCCAAGACACCTGATTTCTGCTCTCCTTTCCCTCCTACCTTTCTCCAGTTACCTAAAGAGACAGTGACCGCAACAGATGCTGCACACTCAGTTTGATAGGTGAACGAAGACTCCTTTTGCCTGGCACCTACCCCATTACTGGGCTCAACCCCAATACATTTCCCTTCCCCTCACAGGTTTGAAAATGATAAAAAAAAGTTCCAGACTTACCTCTGCAAGAAACTTAATTTCCCAGGTCTCTTCCTAATGTAAGGTTCAAAGCCAGCAGCAGAACAAAAATAAGGGAGAAAAATAGAGTTAATTTTCAAGTTTTATTTTGAATCCTCAAAGGACCAAAGAGTTAGCAGATCGTAGTTGCAAAAATACACAATCGAGCCTAAAGCCATTTCAATAGAAAAGCTCTACTCCAAGCTAAATGAGAACTCACCCCGCCCAAGTCCCCAGGCTTCCCCACGGTACTATCCAATGCACAAAACAGTAGCAACTCCAAGAATTTCCAGCCTCCACAGCTCAGGGTAAGAAAGGTCCCAAACGCAACAACTTGTGGGAGAACCAACTATCCTCTGACACCTTCCCACCTGACTCCTCAATTCATTAGGAGACCCACCTATGTTGTTAAAATGTAAACACTGATTTTCATTTTCGGGGGAACTGGGAGAAAAGTGACTACAGCCGAAGAAGGCATTTTCGTTCCGTCACCCAAGCACTTCACTTAGACCACAACGTCCTCCAAATTCTGTCTCGGCCCTCTCCCTCACCCCGCACACAGTGAGGACACACTCGCCACCGGGGCAGCATCCACACCGCGGAGGGGACGTTCGCTACACCGAGCCTCCCAGCCCCTCAACAGCAGGAGGCGGGTCTGCAAGCTAAAGCCCGGTGCCTCCGAGCCCTCCCGCGTCTCCGCGCCGCTTGTCCCCCTCCCAGGGCCGCGTCCGGAGCGCACGGGCTCCAGCACAGCGCGGCCGTGCCCCTCTGCTCGCTCTGCGGAGACCCAGGGAACTCCCTGCGCTCGGCACGCGCCCGGACAGCAGCGTCCCCAGGTCCCCTCTCTCCGTACCCAGGACAAACAAGGGAGAAGCAAGCGAGGGCGCCTGAAAGCAAACCCAAGTCCACTTCTCCGAGCCCACATGACCGTCCCCTTCCGCCCGTCCCTCCCCATTAAAGCCGCAGGCCCGGCGAGGAGAATTGGCCGCGAGCGCTGCTGCCCGACTGCGCCGCCTCCTTCGCACGGGGGGGCGGACCCCAGCCCTGTCACCGCGCGGCCCCGCCGTCCCGCCCGCCCGCCCGCCCCCTCCCTCTCAAACTTTCCTCCCAGTCTCACTTTCCGCACGGCCTCGGCACGCCGACGCGCTCTCGGGTCCCCACACCTCCGTCCGCCCCCATCCCACCCCGAAGCTCCCGGAGGCCCTTCCCCCTCCCGCCCCAATTTAACCCTTTCCGGCCCCGTCCCGCCGCGCGAGCCCCACGCTGCCCCGGTCACCTCGTCCCAACGGCCTCGCGGGAGTGCAGCCCCCTCCCAACCGCTGGCCGCCGCGGGCCCCTCGCCGCCCCGGCGGGACCGCGGCCGCGCGCCCCTCCCGCCGCCCCCGCACGCCCCCTCGGCCGCGCCCCTCCCCCGCCCGGCGGCGTCCCGTCACCTCCCCTCCCGCGGTCCGCGGGCCGGACGTCGCCCCGCCGCCCCCTCCGGCCTCCCTCTCGGGCCCTGCGCGGCCCGCGGCCCCGCCTCACCCCGGGCTCAGGCTCGGCGCCGCCATGTTGGATCCATCCGCGCCGCTCCCCCGGCCGTCTCCCGGCGCCGCATCCGGGCTCCTGCCGCCGCTGCCGCCGCCGCTGCCGCCGCCGCCGCCGCCGCCGCCGCGGGCGTGGGGCGGGGGGAGGGGAGGGGCGGGGGCGTGGCGGGCGCGGGCGTGGTGGGCGTGGCGGGCGCCGGCCGCGTCCTGACCGCGCGCCGGAACCTGCTGGGCTCGTGGCGGCTTCGGGCCCGAGTGACGCATGGCCGCGCCGCCATGCTGGGTGAGGGCAGCCTGGCAGCGGCATGGCTCGGGGCGGGGTCAGCTTCACTCGGGCGGCGGCGGTAGGTGTTGGCGGCCATCTTGCTCTGGGGCAAGCGGGCAACGCCGGTGTTTCTTGGCGGACCGCGGCTCCGGGGAGACGGGTGCCTTCGTGAGTGTGCACACGTCGGTGGCGCCAGAGCTGGCTGTGGAGACGTGCAGACGCACTGACAGACGGGCTGGTGGCCATGACGCGTGAGGGCGGAACACGACCGGTCGCCTTGCCTGCGAACTTGGGGGAGGCTCGGGATCTGTATTTGACCTTTGCTCCGAGCTTCCTGGTAACCCGGACGGGCCGTGCGCCTGGGCCCGGAGCAGAAAGCGCTGCGCCCGCGCCCTGTCGGACTTCACTCTGCCCGGCTGCTTAGCAGCACCCGTGTCCTGGAAGAAGTGTCGCCGGAGCAGAATCCTGGACTGTTGGGAATTGGGGGACGGGCCGGCGCGCTCTGGAGCTGCCAGCCGACCGGTGTGATTCACAGAGGTAATAGACGAGGTCTGCGACACGTGGGCAGCCAGCCTGCAGCAGGCCTTGTAAACTGGTTGGTCCGTCCTGAGAGCGATGGGCACGCTCGGAAAAGAGTCCTGGCCCAAGTGTGAACAGTCGCATTTGCACTTTAGAAGAGCGCTGTTTGCGGTGGGGAGAATGGACTGGAGCAGGCGAGATTAGAGACTCGAGGCAAGGAGAACAGTTGGGAAGCTCTTACCCAGGCTCTGTCTTACAGAAGGGAGAGTGCAGATGGGAAAACAGGTTGGAAATCGGTATGAGGCAGAGGGAGAAGTCCAAGACCTTGCCCAGCCATTCTGACTTGGCAGTTGGGGAATAATGATGCCCTACTTTATTTGGGGGAGAGCGGGTGTGAGGTGCCTGTGGGGTATTCAGTAAACAATGGACTGTCAGATAACGTGGGCTGGGAACCCAAAAGAGAGGCTGCGTGGGTGGGTGTGCGCGCGTGAGTACACGTGGTCGTGGAAGCAATGGGAGTGAATGCGAGGGCCTAGAGAGGAATGCCTGCACGTAGGGAAGAGGACGCTGGGAAAGGGGCAAACAACGGAAAGAAGGAAACCAGGAGAGAAATGGCAAGGACACTGCGCAGGGGAGATGCTGACTAAAATGCACCCGTCGGATTTTGCAACAAGGAAGTCCTGTAGGAGTTTTGGAGAGCTGTTCCAGAGATGTGTGTGGTGGGTTAAAAAGCAGACTGGGGTAAACTGAGTGGCTGCAAAGGCACAGTGTATAGTTATAAAGACAGTTTCTTCATGGCGTTGACTGTAAAGAGAGACTGGTTGCAGGATGCAGCATGAGACTGAGTGCCAAAGAAAGGAGTTTAGGGGACAGGGACGGCCAGATGGAGATGCCCTGATGGCAGTTGGATATATGGATCGAAACACAGGAGAACAATATACACATGGCACGTTTACACGGGCATTAAACAGTTAACCATGAAGAGTGGGCGTGGGAGGGATGAAACTTACTTTTTTATTTTAGATCCAACTTTACTGTTTCAATGTGTTTTACTATATACATGTATTGCTTTTATACAAAACTACTTTTTAAAAACCCCGGTGACGTATCAGCCAGAAATTCTGAATCATGAACGTTTCAGTGCTTGCTGAAGCCATAGGTTTGGATAAGCTCCCCAGAGAACAGCAGAGCTCTAAGAAGAGTGCTCTGGGGAATTCGTCACTTAAGGCACAAAGAGAAGAGGAGCCCTTGGAGAATCTTCGAAAAGGAACAGCCAGTGAGGAAGAATAAAAACTGGGGGATGATTGTCACAGAATCAAAACATTGAGAAAACTCCACTGAGAAGATTGAGAACCCGTGTCGGGTTCCCTTGTTACTGAGTCCTCTGCCTTTCACGTCTCTTCCTTCACTTCAGTTCCTGTCGCTTCCTTGGAGCCTCATCTGAGAAAACATCCCTCCAGCTTTCAGAGACTGGCCCCTTCAGCTTGACCCTGGTTCCCACCCTTTTCTGCTTCTCAGCTCCCTCTTCTCCCACAGTTGTCTCTATTTCACTGGGCTCTTCAAGCTAACACCCTTTCACATGCTCTTTCCACTGTCCTATGAAATAGTTCTCAACGCACTATAATTCTGTGATGAGAAAGCCCTTTTTTCTGTACCGAGGAAAATTGACCTCTTCGTAACTTCCACTTATTGGTCCTATTTTTTCTCTGTGGGTCAACATCATAGCTACATGTCAGCCCTTCAGATAGCTACCGTGTCCCTACTAAATATTTTTTTTTCTAGGTCCATGGTACTACCAATTCAAAGTATAGCCGATGTCTTATCTTCCTTGATCTGAATACTCTATTAAGGCTGCTTGTCCCAGTCCATTGTTGTTACCCAGTTCTGCCAGAATTAAGATCTTTTCAAACCAGGTGTTCTCTTAAAGAAGTCCCTACCCTGTTAGCAACCCATTCTCCCAAGTATCTTCTTCACTCTTCCGTGCCCACTCTGATCCCTGTGTCCCTGGCTGGGCTTTACTCTTGAACTTGACCTGACAGTGGCTCGCTGTCCTGACAGCCCTCTCCTGTTCTTGGTTCCCATTAACTCCAAGCTGCTCCAGTTACTCATTTTCACACAGGCATCATACTGGCTCCGAATCTCAGTTGAGTTTCAGCTTTGCTGTCAACCCTTAGCTAGAATTCCAGTGTCCCCTGGTTTCTGAATAGAAGAGTAGGGACAGTCACTGGACAGTCAGTCCCCCACAGGGACAGTCAGTCACTGGAAACTAATGATCTGGTGTCCAAAATGCTCCTTCAACTGTTTCCTTCGTTCACCAGTTCTGACCCTCACTAATATAACTTTGGGCAAGTCCCTTAACTTCTCCAAGCTTATTTTCTCATTTGTAAAAAGGGCAAATATAACATGCACCTCAGAGGTCATTGTTTTAATAGTTATATTACATAGTATACATGAAATGTTAATGGGACCTAGCTCACTGTAAGTGCTCAATCCATGTTATCTACCATTTATATCTAACGGGTTTCAGAAATTCAGGTTCCTTGTGACTGCTCTCTGCTGCCCCCATGGGGGTGCCTTTTCTAAGTCATTGGTCTACCTTTGTGCCAGGACAAAATACAGCCCTGTCTCACCAACACCACCAGCTAATTAGAGAATTAATCAATTCTTCCTTGGTTGATTGTTCAATCAAATAAAAATGCTCCTATATTCTTGCCCATTCTCTGTCTTTTTCAAAGAACCTATCAGGAAGCATGTTTTCCCTGAAATCAAGATATACTGTCCCTATAATGTTCTTCTAGATTGTTAATTGAGTAACACTGGTGACGGAAGTCATTCAGTCATTCTCTTAATAAACAGACATGATTGCGTGGCGCTCACTGTTCATATGGGAAGACAGACACTAAGGAAAGAAGATACTTATATCATTTTAAATTGAGATGGGTGCTGTGGAGAAAACAGAATGCTATGACAGGAAAATGAATGATCAGGGAAAGCCTCTCTTTAAAGGGGTGGCATGGAAGCTGAGACCTAAAGAGGAGGAAGGAGGCTGCCGTCTTGCAGAGAATGGGGAGGTGTCCTAGGCTGACAGGACACCTGCAAAAAGCCAGGAGGCAAGAAAGATCTGACACCTTGGAGAATGAGTCACACCAGGAGGAGCCACTAAACATCGGGGGTCACGGCTTTTTTCCCCTCATCACTCATAAGTCACTCTTCAATAGCTGTTTTATAATGTTATGAAGAATCAATAATTTTTTTTTAATTTCCAGAATTCACCATCTGAAATTTCTCTCTTTGAAAATGTGGACATTTGCCATATTATGAGTTCCTCAGATTACCTACAGGGGACACAATTTCACTTATATAATACTTCTGATTTCTAGAACATGTGTCCCAGCCCTGAACTCATTTAAAATGCTAAGAATCCTGTTACTATTTTGTTTAATCATGAACTTATAACTAACGAATTTTTCTAATTCCTCACCTTACTTAATTTCTTCATGTTTTCTTCCAAACTTTATTTTTTGTTTTAATATAGCAAAAATAATATAATTATCATTATTGCTCAATACCTAGATAAATCCTGAGAACTTAAAAATTATCACAAATAATAATTTAGTAAAGTGGAGAGAAAATAGCATGAGGAAATAAATAACCTTTATATGTACAAACAGTAAGTTAAAAATATAATCAAAGACCCAATAGCAACAATACAGATAAAATGCTTAGGAATAACCTTAAGAACGCATGATTTGTATGAACAAAATTTTAAAATAATACCCACGTAAAAGAAACTTGAACAAATGGAAAGTAAATTATGTTTTTGGAAAGAACATACAATGATGTTAATTTCCCAAAGTTGTCTATAAATTTAATGTGATCTAGGTTAAAATATCAGCACGATTTTTTAAAAAAAGCTTATCTTAAAGTTCACATGTTAAAATAAGGAAGAATTGAAAAGAAAATTCTGAAAAAGCAAAGTAATAAATAAAAGGTGGCCCAACCAGATATAAAAATGTATTAGAAAGCTACAATAACGAAAACAGTACCCTATGACTAGACAAGTTGCTATACATGTGATGATTTTATATACATACATGTGGTGGCATGTAATCAACGTTTTTATGGTGAGAATGCTTAAGATCTACTCAGTAACTTTTAAACATACGACACCTTCATTACCTATAGTCACCATGCTGTACATTAGATCCTCAGAATTTATTATTCTTATAACTGAAAGTTTGTATCCTTTGATCTACATGTCACCATTTCTCCCTCCCCCATTTCCAAAATCTTATGACAGTTGCAAAGCCTTATTCCAAATGCCTGCACTCCACCACACCACAGTGTGTACACCCAAAAAAGAATAAATATTTCCCCTTGGAGAGAGCTCTCCAGTGAGATACTAAAGAGCTTTGCTTCAGCCTTTTCCAATATCCAATATTAAAAAAAAAAACAAAAACCAGACATGACATGCTAAAGACTAAACCCACATCATTTCAGTGAACACAAAAAGCACTTGGAAAAAATCCAGCATCCGTTCATGATTAAAACCCTCAACGTCAGCAATAGAATGGAACTTCTTACCTTTTTAAAGAGCATCTATGAAAAGCCTACAGCTAACATCATACTTAATGAAGAGACAATGCTTTTCCCATTAAAATCAGAACAAGACAAGGATGTCTGCTCTCAATACATTTGTACTGGAAGTTTCAGCCATTAGAAATTAAGATATAGAATGCTCATCTCATTTGTAGATAGACTATAGAATTTGATGATTAATAGACTGTTCCAAAATTACTGCTGCAGGCTGGAATGATTAACGGAGTAAATAAGATGTGTAAATTAAAGTTAAAACTAATGTATTTAAGTTTATAAAACCATTGCAAGATACAAAATTCTGCAGGATTACGGGTAACTACTGCGTGCCATCCACTAGAGAGACAGACACGATTCCTTCCCAGATGGGTTAATTCCAGACCCAAAAATGTCTTGGCTAGACGAAGGCACGTCTTCTTGTGACCTCTAAACTCCTTTGGCACTTACTAAGAATTCGCTAATTCGATAGTGTTAATTTTTAGGGCCGAGAGTGTATATTACACTTTGATTCTCCAAGGTATCCAATAATTATCGGGAGTTCGATACCCTCCTATTGGATGACTACATCGGCCTCAGGCCCGTTGCATGGAAGCTAAGGACGCTTATTCGAAGCGGAAACGTCAATCACGTGTTTTAGGACGACTACCCGAACGGTCTCTAGAACAGCCTGAAATTGGAACCACTCTCCAAATTTGGGGAGGTGCCGGAAGTGTTTTCTGAGAGCCCTTTTCTGAGCATGAGCGGAAGTCACGCTTACAGTATTCTGCTGGGTTTTACTGACAGGTGCCATATTCAGTACCGAGCAATCCTTTTCCATTCTGTTCTTCCCGTTGTACCCACAAGCAGGTGACCTGGTGACAAATTTGTCTTCGCTGCTAGAAAATCAAGATCGCATTCAAGAAAGTCTTAAGGCAGCCCAGCTCCCGTCTTCCCATAGTAAAGATGGCGGCGCCCTGAATGTGAGCGACAGGTAAAGCCACTTCCGCGTTTTTCTTGCGCCCTTGACCAAGATGGCGGACGAGGCCACCCGGCGTGTCGTGTCAGAGATCCCCGTGCTGAAGACTAACGCTGGACCTCGAGATCGCGAATTGTGGGTGCAGCGACTGAAGGAGGAATATCAATCTCTTATCCGGGTCAGTTGTGCTACTGAGGTCGACCGTGTCGCAAAAGGATGGCGGGCAAGCCGGTGT
This sequence comes from Rhinolophus hipposideros, assembly GCF_964194185.1. Classification (NCBI taxonomy): domain Eukaryota; kingdom Metazoa; phylum Chordata; class Mammalia; order Chiroptera; family Rhinolophidae; genus Rhinolophus; species Rhinolophus hipposideros. The sequence goes on along the minus strand of NC_138065.1, from coordinate 54,404,000 downwards.
CCTTAGGAATAGGCTCCGTGTGGAAGCCGCTTCCGGTTTTAAAGTTTAATTTTCCCAAATTCATAGCAATTGGAGAATTGCGGGGTTGGGGAACTTGGGGATGCTGGAGAGCAGGCAGAACAGACTCGCGTTCGGGGCCACAGTGTGACCAGACTTTCTGGCTGAAAGCAGTTATTTTAGGGGTACGCCTCCCCGGAAGGTGACGTGTCGCTCTGGCTCCAGGGGGTTGCTCTCCTGGACGTCGGGGAGGTGGTCCAAAGGAGTCCCTGCGGCCCAAGCCCCGGTCCACATCTCTGCTCCCTCCTTCACTCGTGCGGAGGGAAGAACACGTATGAGGGCTGACAATTCCGGGAAGTGGTAGTTGCGGAGAGCTGAGGAGCTGAGCTCGGTCAGGAACGGGACATTCTCTAAGCTAATCTCCCTTCTGTGTAAGAAGAAAGTTTGTCTTCCTTGCAGTGGCCTGTGTGTTTCAAAGGCCAGCAGCTTTCCTGCCGCATGCGTTCATTCGCTAAGAAAGAAAACCACCTTTGTTGTACTTCTGCTACCTAAGAGGGTGGAGCGTACTGAGGTTGACAGAAACAGTCATTGTACTCCGTTGTTCAAGTGCAGAGAGAGAGGGAGGGGGGAACAGCGAGGCTGAGAAACTGCTAGGATGTTTTGAAGCAGGAGGAGAGATGCCTAATCCAGTTTGGGTCTAGTCAGGGAAGGCTTCCTGGAAGAGGCAGTGCTTGAGCTGAGACTTAAAGGGTAGCCCGATAAAACATGAGGGTAAGAGAAGGACATTCAAGGCAAAAGGAACAGCATGAACCAAGGCATAGAAGCCAGAAACGCCATCATGTGTCTGAAGAAACCTAAGCAGTTCAAATTTGCCACAGCATCAAACGTGTGGCAGGGAGTGATAGGCAAGGCTTGACAGATAGGTTTGGGCACTTGACTGTTATCTTGGAGGCTTTTGGGATACTTCCAAAGGATTTTAAACTGAGAAATAACATGGTCAGATTTGGGTTTAGATCAATCACAGTGGCAGTAGAGAGGGAAATAGAATTGACAGGGTAAAAATTGAAGGTAGGAGACGAGTTAGGAAGCTGTCATGAATCCAGGCAAAAGAAAAAAGTGATGATCCAAGCTCGGCAGCCATAGTAAGAATAGAGAGGAGAGACAGACCTGAAGAATATTCAGAAGGTGAAATCGGCAGGACATTGTGAAGGACTGTGGGACAGAGTAAAGGCAGGGGAGGGTTGAGAATGACTCCCCGGTGCTTGGTGACTGAGTGAAGCTGATTCTGCTGCCTGAGATTGATGCAGTGGACAAACAGGCCTGAAGGACGAGGGGCAAAGGCTGAGTTTGAGGCACCTGTGAAACGAAGGTAGAAGTTTCAATACACAGTTGGATAGTGGAGTCTGAAGCTCTTGAGAAAATGTCTGGGTTAAAGATAAATATTTGGAAGTCATCAGCATGTGGGTGCTAGTCAAAACCGGAGCTATACGAGGTCCTCCAGGGAGTGGGGGCACACCATGAAATGAGTTGTAGACTGCAGGCTGATGCTGTCAGAAGTGAGAAAAGAACAGAACCCAGGTGATATCATCAAGTCTTTTGTGCTAAACAGAGTGGAACCTAAGCATTCTGTTTTCTGCTCTGGGCAAGTCCCGTGCTTATCAGTGTAGCTTTTCTTATATCACAAAAGTTTGGTGAACATACTAAAAGAGAAAGTAATCACACACTTTTCTTTTGAGGGAAAGGGGACTGCCCGTGGCCCCAACTTCCCTCTCAAAGACCTAATTCTCTGCTTTTAGTATGTGGAAAACAACAAGAATGCGGACAATGATTGGTTCCGACTGGAGTCCAACAAGGAAGGGACTCGGTAGGTAGGCAGACCATTTTGGGAGGTATGGGGGTGCGGCTCTGACATGGCTTGAGCATTTCGGTGTCTCAAAGCTCCCTGCCAGCCTTTCTTGCTTCATATTAGCTCTGTCCACTCCCATAGCTCCAGAGTTTCCCAATTCCCTTCCCATGAGTCTCCCAGGCTGGTCACCTAGGCCAGGATGATGTCATTTGAGAATGAGAAGGACGGACAAATTGGACTGAGGTTTGGTCTTTGTTACAGATGGTTTGGGAAATGCTGGTACATCCATGATCTCCTCAAATACGAGTTTGACATTGAGTTTGACGTGAGTATGATGCAGTGGGAAATAGGGATGTTGGGAGAAGGGGGGTGGGTAATGTGGTTATTAACAAGCTAACCTTTCTGGGAAGGACCAAAGAAAACTTTAAATGGGAGGGGAAAGCTGAGGTTTAAAGCAAGCATCGTTTACAGTTACTAATCTCCAAGTCCAGAGTCCTGATGTGCACGTGCCTCTTGGGGAGTTTGCCCAACACTTTAGTCCAACCAAGAAATGTGTGTGTGTCTGACGAGATGAGTTCCTTTCTATCCTGATTCTGTTTTATTAAGGCTTTATCATTCCTTCAGATTCCTATCACATATCCCACTACTGCTCCAGAAATTGCAGTCCCTGAACTGGATGGAAAAACAGCCAAGATGTACAGGTAGGACTGAATAGGAGACGGAAAAGGGTCAAAGAAGGGCTTAGGGAAGACCTGGGAGGCAGGAATTTTCCAAGTCTGCTGGTCTAGAGGGCTCCAGGCGAGCCCTCTACCTACCGAGCTTTCCTACCGAGCTTTCCTACCGAGCCTGGCAAAGTGTTCAGCGACCCTGTGCTCCCAAGAGGCTGCTTGCTTTATGGTAAATCTTGCATGTCAACACCTTCTTCCCTCTTGTTCCTCTCACAGGGGTGGCAAAATATGCCTGACCGATCATTTTAAGCCTTTGTGGGCCAGGAATGTGCCCAAATTTGGACTAGCTCATCTCATGGCTCTGGGGGTAAGTTTGGAGCGTTTGGTATAAGTGTGTGTGTGGGCAAGAGTAGGCCAGGCCCTGAGCTGTATAAGAAAGTAACTGAGAGTCAACAAGGAAGAACAGGGTTTTCTTTGGGGCATGTTCCCCTAGAATCTCCCTAGAAAGTAGCTGCTGGGACAAGAGACATTGACTGGATGGTAGTAATCTCACAGGGTCTCCCTTGTGTTACAGCTGGGTCCATGGCTGGCAGTGGAAATCCCCGATTTGATTCAGAAAGGCGTGATTCAGCATAAAGAAAAATGCAGCCAATGAAGGATGGAGCCACTGAAGCCGGACACAGGGACCTTTGATACACTAATTCCTGACTTCCTCTGCCCCTCTTCTTGACTCATGTAACAGCTTCCCTCACACCCCTTCACCCTCAACTGTTAGTTACTAAGTAGCTGCAGCAGTACCAAATTTCCAGCATTGCTGGGGAAAGAAAAACAGTGTTACTACTGAATTTCTATGTTAGGCTACACAGGGAGGGGAAAGGCGGGCTTTGGAAAACCACAAGGCAGTTTACACCTCTTGCCTGGTGGAACAGTAGGAGATCCTGGAGGGATGGGGGGTACTGAACGTGTGTGTGGAGTCTGTTCGGTTTCTGGAGATAACTCATCAATAAAAGCTGCTTCCTCCGGTGGCCTGTGGTTCTCATTGGTGGCTGTTCACAGAGGGTGAGCAAGCCAAGGCCCAAGGCACACGTACAACTACGGTAGTTTGGGAGGGAGCTGGGGAATGCAAGGAAAACCTCGACCGCTCTCCCTGCTGCTGAGACCCTCTTGTCCGTTAGCGAGGTGCCTCCCGGTTTGGCCTGCAAGGTGCTTGAGGGACAGTGCTGCTTGGCCAGCAGTCACGCCCCGCAGGGGTGCTGGACACCCCTCTCCCCGCCCCGCCTGCCAGCTCCCTGAGCGGGCTCTGCTGCAAGCCTGGGGCCACATTACAGTTGTCAGACCCACATCCCTGTGGGCCGCAGGACGGGATGTCGGGACTCTATACTCCAGGGAGCTGGTGTGGAGCAACGGTTTAAGCACAATCACCGCAGGGCTGGGAACTGGCGGTCCTAAACTTGGCTGCGTTTCCATGGTGTCGGGGGCGGAGCCAAGGGGGCGGGCCCACGCAAGCGCCGAAGGAGCAGGCGGTAGGGTCCGACGGGGTACGCAGGCGCAGTGAGCTACGGTGAAGCCGGCGGCCGGTGGCCTCTGGGACCGACAAAGATGGCGGCGGGCCCGGCGGCGGGAGCGACCTGGGCGACAGCTGCGGCTGAAGCTGCAGTCGTGCCCGCGGGGGTGCTTCACGGGGGCAGTGGGGGTTGGCCCTGAGCTGGGGCCTGGCTCCGGCTGGCCCCCCCCGCCGCCTCACCGGGGGACAGGTACGGACCGCGGCGTTATGGTGGTGGGGTCCGAGGGAAGACTGTCCCGGACCCGGGAGGACGCCCTCCACAAAGGCAGAGGCGTGGGGGGCCCGGTAGGTGTGGGAGAACGGGGCTGGAGGGGCAGCATCCGTGGGTCGTGGGGAATGCACCGCCGGACTCCAGCCAATCAGCGGCCTCGGCCTTTCTGCCCTCGAGGGGGGCGGACCCAGCTGAAGCCCTGCTTGCGGGGCGGGGGGGGGGGGGCGCAGAGATTCGTGGTCCGGGACTTGCTCGTCCTCCCTCCCCGCCGCTGCCCCTGAGCCCCTACACCACGTTGGAGCTCTAGGGTTTTATGGGGGGGGGGAGTGGTTCGCAAGTCACCGGTTTCGTCGGCTTCATTCGCAGCCCGGAGGGGCAGGGGTTGAGCGTGGCATGCTATCCTTTGGGCTGTTACCCTTGCATGCACACCCGCGTTTGACCAGAGGTCCTAAGTGACCCAGGGCACATCCTGCTGGGCTACCAGGTGTGGGGCCCCTTGTCCGGAGGGTTAGATTATAGAGACAGGGGAGGTACAGGCTATCATTGGCTTCTCAGCAAAGCTGTATTCTGCAGGAAGGTGGTGAGGAATGTAGAAGGAGTCACACAGTGCGGGCTGCTATCACTCCTTCATTTATTTACTCAAAACTAAGTGTTACTTTGTGCCAAACATTATGGTAGGTACTGGCTCTGCAAGTAGAAGCGAGTATGCCGGCTCAGGGTCCCTCCTCCCTCCATGGTCCCGCCTCCATGCTGACCCTCTCTTCTCCTCCCAGGTCCAGCCTGTGGTGTCCACAATGCCCCAGGCCTCTGAGCACCGCCTGGGCCGGACACGAGAACCACCTGTTAATGTCCAGCCCCGACTGGGATCCAAACTACCATTTGCCCCCCGGGCCCACAGCAAGGAGAGCCGAAACCCAGCCCCTGGGCCGAACCCCCTGTTACGACCTCTGCCTCCCCGGCCAGGTCCGCCTGAGGAACGGCTCAAGAAGCTGGAGCTGGGACGGGGACGAACCTCAGGCCCTCGTCCCAGAGGCCCCCTTCGGGCAGATCATGGAGTCTCCCTGCCTGGCTCACCACCCCCAACTGCAGCCCCTCCTCTCCTGTCCAGGACCAGCTTAGCTCGTTCCAAGTCTGTGAGCAGCGGGGACTTGCGTCCAATGGGAACTGCCTTGGGCGGGCATCGAGGCACGGGAGAGCTGGGGGCTGCACTGAGCCGCTTGGCGCTCCGGCCTGAGCCCCCTCCTTTGAGACGGAGCACCTCTCTCCGCCGCCTAGGGGGCTTTCCTGGGCCCCCCACCTTGCTCAACATACAGACAGAGCCCCCGACTGCCCACGGCACCTTCCATGTGATATCTGCCCGGCCCTCGGAGCCTTTCTACTCCGGTGACAAGATGGTGAGGACTCGCCAGCACACATGGCCTTGCATTGCCGTGTCCCCCCACACATCCAGCTTTCTTCCCACCATATGGGTTTTCAGTCCCCTTTTCCCAAGTCCCTTTCTCAACCCCTGGTTACAGGACTCACCGTCCTGTCCCCTACTGTTACAGGACTCGCCGTCCTGTCCCCTACTGTTACAGGACTCGCCGTCCTGTCCCCTACTGTTACAGGACTCGCCGTCCTGTCCCCTACTGAAGTACCATCGCAGGGTTGTCCGTGACTCCTCAGCGTGCTGGGCCACTTCAGTCCCCAGGGAATTGGCCCAACCTTTTGGAATTCTCCTTGGCGTCCCCAGGCCCTTACTTTCCCTGGCTGCATCTTCTCTCCCAGGACACCTCCTAGGCCTAATTAATCTCTGGAGCTGAAGGGGGCGGGCTCAGAACGTTTGAGCTACTGTGGTTGCCATTTCCCGAGCCGAGAGAGCTAGGCTGATTGCATTTGGAGCCATCAGGAGAGGGTGCAGGAAGGGGCCACGGGGGCGGGAGGGGGCCTTGGAGGCAGCAAGGTGGGAGTGGGGACCAGCTGGGCAGCCATGCCGGTGCTTGGGGAGTTGCCGCAGGAGCTGCAGCGCCGGCTCGCTGAGCAGAGGAGTAAGTGGGGAACAGGTGGGGCAGCCCTGGCTGAGTCTGTGCTACACTCAGCTGTGATGGGCTTCCTGCTCGTGGCCAGTGAGGTAGGGAGACCCCAGTACCCAGCGAGGGAAACGGTAGAGTTTGGGGGTGAAGTACGGGCTAGGGGAGGCAATGGGCAGCATGCTGTTGAGAGGTTAAAGGGCCAGCTGAGACGTAGGTGGACCTGCTGACTGTCCTCTGACTTTCCAGGCTCCCCACACACTGCTTCTCGGCTCTGGTCATGTTGGCCTCCGAAATCTGGGGAACACGGTGAGAGCCATTCTCCTGTCCTTCCTCCAGCAGGAAGGTGAACTGGTGCTGGGGGTGGGGAACTTGCTGACTGGGGGAAGGCCTGGGGAAGGAGGGCACGGAAGCCCTTCCTGGGCAAAGGTCTGGAGGGATGATGGCAGTGTGTCTGCTGCTCCCCAGTGCTTCCTCAATGCCGTGCTGCAGTGTTTGAGCAGCACTCGGCCTCTTCGGGACTTCTGTCTGCGAAGGGACTTCCGGCAAGAGGTGCCCGGAGGGGGCCGAGCCCAAGAGCTCACTGAAGGTGGGCATTGACTCCTGCCCCCACCCAAGTCCTCTTTCCCCCAACCTTTTGCAGGCCCCACATCTGGCAATTGTCCCTCCCAGCACCTGCTTTCCCAGAGTGCTCCCCACCTACTGAGACGTCTCCTGCTTTCATGTACCAGTCACTAACCTCAGTTTCCCTCCCCGCTCCCACCCTGATAGCCTTTGCAGATGTGATTGGTGCCCTGTGGCACCCTGACTCCTGTGAAGCTGTCAATCCTACTCGGTTCCGAACTGTCTTCCAGAAATACGTTCCCTCCTTCTCTGGATACAGGTGGGAGAGCTGGAGGGTATGGGATTTCTCTGACCATGTCTGGGGTAGGGCCAAGCAGGGGCCCTGGCGGCACCATTCTCAGTGGGGACCGATGTCTGGGCAGGGGCTAGTGTCTGTGGATGGGTGGGGTCAGTTGCCCCTACTCTGGCTGTAGCCAGCAGGATGCCCAAGAGTTCCTGAAGCTCCTCATGGAGCGGCTACACCTTGAAATCAACCGCCGGGGCCGCCGGGCCGCGCCACTCCTGGCCAGCAGTACAGCACCCTCAGCACCCTGCCGCGGAGGGGCTCTGCTAGGCGAACCTGAGCTAAGGTAAGGCTGCCCCCTCCCTCTTCTCCCCTGGAGTTGGCCAGCAGCTACTTCCTTCACAGAATTGAGCTGGTCAAGATTGGGGATGTAGGGTGCAGGGAAATGCTTAAGCCAAAACCTGGTTTGAGAAGCAGTGCGAAAGTGGGAGCAAGGCAGGAGAAGGAGAAGGAGGGGAACTGACAACAGGCAATGAGGGTGGGAGGCCCTTGGAGGAGGACAGCACGCTCTTCTGGTCTGCATTCCTTTCTCTTCCTCTCACCTTGGATTTCCCCAGAAAGTCCTCTGAAGCTTTACCCCTTTGGCTCTTCCTTGAAATGTGAGAAGGAGCTGAGGTATGGGTGGGGTACAGGGCTCTGTGGATCCTTTCAGTGGTGTTTGGGGTGCCCAGTGTTCCTGCTGTCTCATGGGTGCTCCCCATTTCCCTGACCTGTGGTAGTGACGATGACCGCGCCAACCTAATGTGGAAGCGTTACTTGGAGCGAGAGGACAGCAAGATTGTGGGTATGGCATGGGGCACAACAGTGGGGACATGGGGTGGGAGGGGGCGCGTGCTTAGGAGAAAAAAGTGATACAATCAAGGGTGTAGGAATGACTGGGTGATGACAACGTGGGAAAGGTGGGAGGGCCTTGTTAGGAGTTGCGGGGGTAGGGTCGGGTAGGAAGGGGGTAAAAGATGAATCCCAGGCAGCCTCTCAGTGCCTCACAATGACTGTTCCTCCCGCCCCTTTGCCTCTCCCTAGACCTGTTTGTGGGCCAGTTGAAAAGCTGTCTCAAGTGCCAGGCCTGTGGGTATCGCTCCACGACCTTCGAGGTTTTTTGTGACCTGTCCCTGCCCATCCCCAAGGTGGGATTCCAGGGGTGGATGGGACATGGGTTCGGTGGTGACCCAACCCTACCCACCCCAGAGTGGGGGAGGGAACAGTGGAAGCCTGGATTGACTGAGAAAAGCTGGGAGAGGAAATTGAAAACCTGATGACCCTTTGTTCCCTTTCTGTCCAGAAAGGGTTTGCTGGGGGCAAGGTGTCTCTGAGGGACTGTTTCAGCCTTTTCACCAAGGAAGAAGAGCTGGAGTCGGAGAATGCTCCGGTACATGGGGTTCATAAGGGGCACGGCAGGGGTGAGATTTTGGCGGCCCCCTATGGATAAAGGGGTTGCATGCTGCCTTAATATGGGGAACAGTACTTGTGTGGGGGTCTATTTGGGGTCTCAGCTGTGTCCTTGCACTCCTAGGACAAAGAGGAGTGGCCCAGAGGACACAGGAGTGACGGGGAGGATCGTGTGGGTGTGGGTCGGGGTGTGGCGAGAGCCAGGCGATGTGAGGAGCACAGTAACCTAACGTGTGACATTTATTCAGGTGTGTGACCGGTGTCAGCAGAAGACACGAAGCACCAAGAAGTTGACAGTACAAAGATTCCCCAGGATCCTCGTGCTCCGTATCCTGATCTCCACATTGTTATTTTTTCCATCCATTCCCTTTTCTCATCCCCCTCGTTTGCAGAGGCTGAACACTTGGGAAGTGAGGTTTCCTTAGGAGACGCCGGCCACTCCACTGATCCCAGCCATGCTCCGTGTGTGTCTGGGGGGCGAGAGGGTGGGGGTGCGGGGTTAGTGGAAGCATCGAGACCTCAGTCCCACCTAGAGGCCCTCCGCCTCTTCCAAATGCTCCTTAACCAAGGCTTAGATCTGAACCGATTTTCTGCCTCCCGAGGCTCCATCAAGAAAAGTTCAGTTGGCGTAGATTTCCCGCTGCAGCGACTGAGCCTAGGGGACTTTGCCAGTGACAAAGCCGGTGCGTCTGGGAGGGAAAGTCCTGAGCAGCGCCAGGAAGGGGAGGCAGAGTGGGAGCAGACGCAGCGCTGGCTGTGGAATCTGAGGGTGTCTCACTCCGCAGGAAGCCCTGTGTATCAGCTGTATGCCCTGTGCAACCACTCGGGCAGCGTCCACTATGGCCACTACACAGCCCTGTGCCGGTGCCAGACCGGCTGGCGTGTCTACAATGACTCTCGGTGAGAACCACCTCCTGCCCGTCCCCACTGCAGCCCGGACACCTCTCCCAACGAGAAGCCCCGGGAGGGCAGAGTGCTCGGGGAAAGGAGAAGTGGGCTGTCCCCTGGCTTCCTGCGTGCCGTGAGGCTGACCTCGTGGGCCGCGGGAATGTGCAGGAGTGGGCACAGCCGCTTCCCTTCTCCCTCCTAGTGTGTCCCCTGTCAGTGAAAACCAGGTGGCGTCCAGTGAGGGCTACGTGCTGTTCTACCAGCTGATGCCGGAGCCGGCGCGGTGCCTGTGACACCGCCTTTGCGCCCTGGCGCCTGTGACACTCGCGCAGCGCACTTAAGCCCCAGGCTTCCCGTTTACCTCAGAGACGTCTATTTTTGTGTCTTTTTAACGGGGCGGGGACGGCGTGCTTGTAGCTCCCACTATTTTTTTTATTCTGAAGACCCTTCCACGTGGAGGTCCCGTCTCCCGGCCCCGTGTACAGCCCCCAGGCCCGCGCCCGTGTACAGCCCCCAGACCGCTGCAGTCTCACTTTTTGTGAATAAATTTATTAAGAAAACGTGACGCCCTTATCTGTGCTCGTGCTCGGGGTGGGCCGCGCCGGAGTCCTCCGGGGGCGCGTGGATGCCGACTGGGCCGCGCAGTGGGAGGACAGGGGCGCCGGGACCAGAGCGCGGGCACCGGCGCGACGGCCTTCCCCCCGCCCCAGGCCCGTGTTGACAAGCACTGCGCGCGTTGCCGCGCGCCCGTCGCTCCCGCAGGCCGAGGCTGTTGCGAAGCAGGAGCCGCGCGTGCAGCCGCCTCCCCGCGGACCAGCCTCCAGGGTCCCCAGCCAGTGTCCCTGCGGCCCAGGCTCACGGGCCGTCCCCCGGGGCCTCCGTCGCTGGGCCTGGAATTCGGCGCAGGGCAGCGCCGACCAGGACGCAGCTGTCGCCGCCGCGGCCCGGGGAAGGCAGCGCCGGACACCGCCGCTCGCGCCCACCGGCACCCGACCCGCTAACTCGGGCCTCACGCCGCAGCCTGCGCGAGGCGTTCGGGGTTTTCATTGGTGAGCGGCATCCGGGGCCTTCCAGGACCCACCAATCCAGAAGCAGGAAGCGCTGCGCCTGCGCGAGCCGCGAGAGGCCGCGGGACGGCGAGGCCGAGGGACCCACAGCGCTGGGGGCGGAGGCGGCGCCGCGGGCCCGGCGCGGCCCGATAGCGCGGGTGTGGCCCTCAGCCGCCTTCCCGCGCAGCGCCGGCGGGAAGTCCTGGCCCTGCCCGCCACCTGGGCCTCCCTGTCGTCCTGTCGTGCCTGTCGCGGGTGAGTCCTCGCCCCCGCGGCCCCGGGTTCCCCCAAAGCAGCGAGGCCCGGGCTTCTGGCGAGAGGCGCCCCTGCTCAGCCTGCGCTCGCCCCTCGCCCCTCGCCCGTCGCCCCAGGCTCCCAATGGGCCGGACCGTGGCCGTGCTGGGCGGCGGCATCAGCGGCTTGGCCGCCAGTTACTACCTGAGCCGGGCTCCCCGTGCCCCCAAGGTGAGCGCCCCGCGCGGGAGGGGGCCTCCTCTGTACGCGCGTCCCGTTCCCGGCGGCCCGGGAGCCGGGGCTGCAGGGCGGGTCTCCCTTGGCCGCAGGTGGTCCTGGTGGAGGCCAGCGAGCGCCTGGGAGGCTGGATCCGCTCGGTGCGGGGACCCGACGGCGCTGTCTTCGAGCTGGGACCGCGAGGGATTCGGCCGGCGGGGGCGCTGGGGGCGCGCGCCCTGCAGCTGGTGAGGGGCGCGGCGGAGCGGGCCCCTCCGGGCGGGCGGCGCATTCGGGGGTCGCGTGTCCTCAGGGTCTCCTCTTCCCGAGGACGCGCGGAGAGCAGGTCTCGGAGCTCGGCCTGGCGTCCCAAGTGCTGCCCGTCCGCGGGGACCACCCGGCCGCGCGCACCAGGCTCCTGTACGTGCGCGGGGCCCTGCACGCCCTGCCCTCGGGCCTCAGGTGAGGCGGCCGCCCGACTGCGCGGGCCCCGCTGCGCGTCCGTGTCCCCGGTGCAGCCCGTCAGCTCCCCGAGGCGCCCCGCGGGTCCGGGCAGCGCGCGTGGCCCCGGAGCCGGGCGCTCAGCAGCCCCTCGTCCCCGCAGGGGCCTTCTCCGCCCGGCGCCTCCCTTCTCCGAAGCCCTGCTCTGGGCCGGGCTGCGCGAGCTGACCTCGCCCCGGGGCCCAGAGCCCGATGAGACTGTGCACAGCTTCGCCGCGCGCCGCCTGGGACCTGAGGTGACGCCGCCCCCGGGCCCCAAAGCCCCCCGAGCCCGCTGCCCAGACCCGCCCCGGGGGGCGAGGGGCTCTGCCCTAGCGTGTGGCAACGCCCTGCTGCTCTTCCCACCGACTGCCCGCCAGAACTCGGCGTTGGGGGCGAATGCCGCGGCTCCCTCCTCCTCCTGCGGTGGGGGCACTGGCGCCCTCCCCCTCCCCCACCCCTCCCCCTCTCCTCCCCCTCCCCCCACCCCTCCCCCACCGTGCGCGCGCCTCAGCCCCAGGCTCTCCCCTAGGTGGCGTCTCTGGCCGCGGACAGTCTCTGCCGCGGAGTGTTCGCAGGCGACAGCCGCGAGCTCAGCGTCAGGTCCTGCTTCCCCAGTCTCTTCCGAGCCGAGCAAACCCATCGTTCCGTGTTACTGGGGCTGCTGCTGGGAGCAGGTGCCAGCGGGCTGCACTGGTTTAAGGGGGAGTCCATTAAGAATAGCCAGGGTGCGGGACCAGACGCGAGGGATGCTGTTGTGATTCTTCTCTGCTTCCTCCGTGCAGGGCGGAGCTCGCAGCCTGACTCGGCCATCATTCGCCAGGCCCGAGCTGAGCGCTGGAGCCAGTGGTCACTCCGTGGAGGGCTGGAGATGCTGCCCCAGGCGCTCACCACCCAGTTGACTCACAGGGGGGTCAGTGTTCTCAGAGGCCAGCCAGTCAGTGGGCTCAGCCTCCAGGCAGAAGGGCGCTGGAAGGTAAGAGAGCCCCCTGGAGTGTGATGAGCCTGTGCTGGAGCTGCCCTCTGCGCCTAAAGGTTACAGCCAGGCCAGGGCTGGCAGGATTGGAGCTACTTATGGTGCCCTAGGCACTATGTAAAAGTGCGCTACCCCCTCATCCCCCAACCCCGCATCTTCTTAGGCCCGACTTGTGGACCTTGCTCCAAGAGCCATTGACCAAAGTCTGTGGGTAGATGTCGTGCTTTTAAGTGGCTGAGAGAGAGGGGAAAGAGCTCCCCACCCACGCTGGACATTCCAGAGTGGACACGGGCCTGTCTGGCCACTTCCTGGAGTGATAGGACGGTGACTGGGGGCTGACTACACAGTCTCACAGTCTCTTCACCCTGGGTCAACACCCAGTCTGCTGCCACTGGGGTGCCCCTGAAGCTGAGGCAAACTTCCTGTTATGTCTGTGTCTCAAATGCATTCATCCCATCAGGTGTGTCTAGGGAACCGCAGCCTGGAGGCTGACCATGTCATTAGTGCCATTCCAGCATCAGGTAATGGGGCAGCTACCCTCCCCTTCCCCAACCAGGGTGAGGCAGGCTGTAGGTCTCTGGGCCAGCAGGACCATGCCACACCCCCAAACTGGTCCTCCCTGGGGGGCGAGGAAACGGCAGCGTGCCTCTGCCTGCACCCCTCCAGTGCTCAGCAAGCTGCTGCCTGCGGACGCTGCACCCCTGGCTCGTGTTCTGGGCACCATCTCTGCAGTATCCGTGGCCGTGGTGAACCTGCAGTACCGACAAGCCTGTCTGCCTGTCCAGGTGACACAGAGGAAGGGGACGAGGGCTCCACCGCACCCCGTCCCTGCTGACCCACCTCCTCTTCTCCAGGGGTTTGGACATTTGGTGCCATCCTCAGAAGACCCGGGCATCCTGGGAATTGTGTACGACTCAGTGGCTTTCCCCGAGCAGGATGGCAGCCCCCCCGGCCTCAGAGTGACTGTGAGAGGGGCTTCCCAGGGCTCATCTGGGCCGGTGTGGCCACGGCCAGGCTGCTCAGTGCTGTGTTCTCCCCCCAGGTGATGCTAGGAGGCTCCTGGTTCCAGACGCTGGAGGCCAAGGGCTCTGCTGTGTCTCAGGAAACGCTCCGACAGCAGGCACAGGAAGCAGCTGCCACACAGCTGGGGCTGAAGGAGCCGCCAAGTCACTGCTTGGTCCACGTGCACAGGGTGAGCCCCTCGCCGAGGGCGCACACAGGTGCTTTTGTCATTTTCCTTGTCCTCTGAGGCCTGGGACAGCAGTGATCAATTTCCCCTTTCTCTGCTCTTCTCTCCCCAGAACTGCATCCCCCAGTATACGCTAGGCCACTGGAAAAAACTGGGTACGCTGGGAAAGCACCTGGGCTGAGAAGGGTCGTGGAAGGAGAGCCCAGCTGTAATGTTGTGTCCTTTCTTTCCAGAGTCAGCCACCCAGTTTCTGGCCGCTCAGAGGCTGCCCCTGACTCTGGCCGGCGCCTCCTATGAAGGCGTTGCCGTGACTGATTGTATAGAGAGCGGGCGGCAGGCGGCAGCACGGGTCCTGGGCTCAGAACCCAGCAGCTAAGCCTCACCCCAGCCCTCCCTGCCCGGCTGGCAGGGCGTCTGTCACCCATGAAAATAAAAGTTGCTGGAGCGTGGCTTGGTGGCCGTTCTGTCAGCTCGGGGCAGGAGGCGGGGGCCAGGGGCACAGACATGCAGAGGGTGCCTAGGATGCAGAAAGTGGGAGCAGAGGCAAGACAAAGTCCTTTATTAGAAAATATATCAAAACCCCAGCCCCCGAGCCAGGCCCAGAAGGGAAGCTGCCCAGCTCTGGCAGAAAGCACCCAGGGGAGTCTTACTTCACCAACACACTTCCTGGGAGCCATAAATAGAATAAATATTCACAGGGGTCCCAGGAGAAGCCAGGTCACTCTTCTCTCCATGGAAGAGGACGGGACTTGGGGTCCAGCCCTGCTCCTGCCCCAGGGGCAGGGGACTCCCAGGAATAATCACAAAAAATCATGACATCAGGATTCACAGTCATAGCCCTGGCAGATGACCCTAAAAGAGGGACCCCCAGGTCTAGAGGAGCCCAGCTCCAGTCCAGCAGAGAGGAGAGGCCTGTGCCCCAGCAAAGCACTAGTCAGACCCCCCCACACCCCTCTAAGAGCAGTGAGGAGCTAAGGGGGGAGGACACGGCCCTCTGATTCAGCTTCATGATTGAGGGGCAGGAAGAAGGAGTCAGTGTGAACCGTGGGGGGCTGTGTGGTTGGCAGTAGGCAGAGGGCCGGGCCTGGCTGGGGGCCGGCGCTGCAGCATCTCCTGACGGAAGGCCTGGGAGGAACCAGGTGGGTAACGGGGACCAGAGGCAGTCCGGGGACCCCGAGGGTCCGTCCCGATGTCTGCGGTGACATTCGTGTAGAGAGGGCGCCGCTCTCGAGCCAGCAGTCGGTACGTCAGCGAGTTCATCCCATCCTGCGTCCAGGAATTCTGGGTACGGACCAGGAGGTCAAATCTGAGGGTTAGAGGTCAGAGACTGAGACCAGAAAGAAGCAGCAGGCGTGCAGAGACCTTTGTGAGTTTCCTGGTGGCATGCAGAGCAGAGGCCAGCCATGCATCCCAGCTCCCTCCGCTCCTACCTGTGGGGGTTCTCCTCGTTGCCCTTGTCTCCCCGGTGCCTCACCATCTTGTAGTGCCCCACGGACGTGGGGGGGCGGGAGATCTTCATGCCAGCCAAGCGGACCCTGTGGGAAGAGAGGGCACCTTGGGGACCCAGCCTGGAGGAAAGAAAGCTGGTGACAGGTGCACAGGGACAGCAAGGAAGGGACAGCCCGTTCTGTCCGCAAAGAACAACTATTAGCAGGCCAGAAAGTGAACTATTTCTAGTCAGTGCCAAGTCCTGGAAGGGGAGAGAGAGTGCAACAGAAAGAAGGCAATGGCTGAAGAGGACGTGCAAACCCTCAGGGCCTTGTGTGAGGTACCCTGTGAGCAACCAGCAGAGGTAGGTTTGCACCTTCCACCTCTGCTCCCTGAGTGGCTCCCAGAAGCAGCCCTTGCAGTCTGGGAGGGACAGGACGAGACAGGGCGACAGACCCAAACCCAGTGGTTCTCACTACAGGAGGGGCTGAGCTGCCTCCTGTCTGCCCTGCAACACCTGCTTCATGACCAAAAACGGGTGGAACCAGGTAAAGGGACAAACCCAAACTCGGACACAAGCAAGAATGAAGATGGCCTGGGAAAGTGCTGAAGGGAAGGCATTTAGAAACTACTGGGTGCTTTTCCCACAAGACTAGAATTCACCGTGGTGTCATCGTAGAGGACAAGGTGCGGGGGAAGCAATGGATCCAGTACATCAAGCTCCATTGTTCACACCACAGATAGGAAACCGGGTCAGTGGAGACTGAAGGTCAAACGCACATGAGAAAGGGAGTTATGCCAGTGGCACAGGCTCCGACAGACAGTGATTCTGGGCTATAGGAGTGCCTCCTGTCCCAGCACCATAGGAAGTGGGCCTGCATGCGACCCGAGCAGAAGGAAGGACAACTGCCTCTAGGCCCTTCCCAGTTCTGGAATCCCATGATACTCTCTAGCCGATTGATCTAGGAGACTAAAGGGTGACAGAATGGAGAGTGGCCTGCAAAGTCTGACCTGGGAGGCCCAGAGGATGAGGAGTGGTTGGGCACAGGGCATGACCAGGGGAGCAAGGTCAGTGTTCAAGGGTCATGGCCAGGGGTGGCCTCAGAGGATGGACCCAGGCTGGGCAAGAGAGTGGGTGATGGCCGGAAGTCTGACCTGGCAGCAATGTCGTCATCCTCACCACCCCAGCCCCAGTATTCATTGGGGAAGCCATTCATCTTCAGGTACTGGTCAGGAGTCAGCGCCGAGACCCCTCCAAAGTACTGGGGGTACGGAAGGCTAGGAGAGAAAGGTCCTTGGGTTCCGAGGTCTGGGACGCCCCTCCCCCATCCCACAGCGTGCCTCCCCCATGGGGGCTGGTCTCCCAGCAGCCTCTCATGCCTCCTACCTGTATCCAAACTTGTTCATGGCAACAGCCACGTGCCGGGGACCCCGGGGGTCGCACACGTACAGATTGTGGTCGTTCTCTGGCAGGAGGTCCACATCGTGTAAGAACAGGCAGTCCCATTCCTCGTCACGCAGGGCCTCCCGAACCCCCACGTTCAGCAGCTTTGCCCTGTTAAATGTGCCATTTCCAGCCTGAAAGACACCGAGCGGCACCAGGCTGTGTCTAGCGCAGAGAAGGGCCGAGGTATAAAAATGGAAAGGGGGAAATCAAAGTGGGACGGGGGCAGAGAGACAAGCTGCGTTACATTTTTCATTCACCACATGTCTGAGCCACAGCACATGCGTCTGTACTGCCGTGTGGCTGTGCAGTAGTTCTTCCTGACAGGCACCCGCCATGCCTTACACGTGGGCGCCAGTCATCGCTCTGCCACCTCAGGGGGGCAAGCATCTTGCTTAAGGCCACATACGGAACACATGGCTGAGCTAGAATTTTAGTCCAAATCTGTCCAACTCCAAGTTTAACAAAGGACAAATCATGGAGTGTTGGACCGTGGGAATACCCTCAACAGAATAAGTACGGGGCTAGCAAGTTGGCAGACAGTTCCAGGTACTGCTGCACCTTCGACAGTCTGACTATTAAAATTATCCCAGGACACATCAGAGGAGGAGCTTTTACTTGTGGCTTTGGCTTCCTTATAAGACACAGTCAGAGTGTGTGTGTGTGTGTGGGGGGGGTTACCTGGTGGATGACGTAAATGCCATAAGCGAGCTGCTGGCGCTGCAGGAAGGGGTGCAGGTGGTAGAGCAGCAGACGCAGGTGATGCTCCCGGGCACGGTGGGGCACGATGATGGCTGTTCGGGAGCGGGGCTCGCACCCTGCAGGGCGGTAGCGGCCCCCAGCTTCCACCCGGGGATTCCTCTCCACAATGTCTGCCAGTGACGGCACTGGACTAAAGGACACGGACACGGGACCCACTGTCGGGAGGGAATGGAAGGGATTAGAGGACCTCCTGGGACTGGGAGCATCTGGGGCCTGGCAGCCTTGGTTGGGGGCTCAGCAACCCCCAAGGGCTCGCTCAGAAATCTCACAATCCTTGAGGTCCCCATCACTGGGACAGCTCTGCAAAGTCTAGAAGGTGCAGGCTCCTTACCCACCTTACTCTCTTATTTTAGGGTTCCACAGCTCTCCTGCCTCACAGCTGCAGGCTACGGTTAGGGGTGGAGAGAACACACGGACTTGCCTAATTAAGAAATCGGGGCTCACCGACAAAGCATTTTCTGGTCTGAAACAAGAAGCAGCCCTGACCAGGCAGGCGATGGAAAGTAGTGGGTAAGCCCAAGAATCCAAACTGCAAATGCAGCGTCCACTCTGTCAGCCTCACCCCACCTTCGGTTATTAAGCCTCCTGTGCTAAGGCCCACGCCTACTACCTCTGCCTTTCCAGGCCTCCCAGCCCCCCACCTTGGCCTTCCCTTCACCCCTCCTTCCTTCTGGACTCACCTAAGAGAGGGGAACGCTCTGGACAATACGGCAGGCCTTGAGGAACTGGAAGGCCGCCTGGGGCCCCAGGCAGGTGACTGAGGTTACTGTAGACGTCATGGGGGTGAGAATAGTCAAATGTGGGCCCCTGTTCTCGGCCAAACAGGGCACTGAGGCTGCGGAAGCCACCCAGCGACAGGTACATCATGACGGCCAGTTGGGAGCCGGCGAGCAGGGCCAGCATGCAGGGCCGGTCCAGCAGCCTCCGCAACATCCTGGGCTGTGAGGTCTGGGGAGGGAGAGAGGGCAGCTCTGGGGGCAGGCAGGCAGGGAACAAGCCAGCAGAGACCATCCGTAGGGATGAAGGTGGTGCAGGGGTAAAGGAAAAACAGGCGAAGAACCAAGTCACAGAAAGGAGCGCACAGGGACACGGCCATTGCAGTCACACAACGGGAAGAGAGAGAATGTAATCCCAGCAAGCCCACCACCTGTCCCTCCCAGCCCGGGTTTCACTCTCCTCCACCCCTCTCCAACCCTCGGCTGCCATCTACTCTCTGTCCCTACCCCCCAGTTCAGAGGCCTCTGGGAAACCTCCCTTCCAATTTAGAGGGGAAGAGACAGACTAACCTAGGCTCAAACTGTCTTCTTGCAGATCCTGGGGGCTGCCGGGGGTCCCGGGGGAGCAGAGATGTGAGGCATCATCTAACATTGGGAATGTCACAGAGGACAGAGAAAAGCTCCATCCAGTCCTCCAACAGCGTACCTGGGACAGCTAGAACGAGAGTGGGCAAGGGTGAGCACGCCGCGCGCAGCGGGCAGGACCCGGGATCAGGCGGACGCTGGCTGCCCGCAGGGGCGGGGGGGAAAGTGGCTGGAGAAAGGAACGGGGACGAGTCGGGGAGGCTCGGTCCCTGGCCTCTGCCTCGGGCGACCCCGCAGCGGCAGGTCAGCGCCACACTGAACCCTCCCCCACCCCGACAGGACCGACCTGTTTGGGGCGTGGCGACAGGGCAACGAATGGACAGTACTTTCGCCAGCGGGCGCGGCAGTCACGACGGGACTGTGCAGCGGCCTTAGCGACCCGGGCGGGGAGGAAACGGGCTCCTTTCCGCGGCCGACGTGCCTGGGAGCGAGCCCCGCGGGTGCAGGGAGCGTGACCCCCCGGGCGCGGCAGGCGGGCCCCGGGGCGCGGCGGGGGGCGGCGCGGGGGAGGCGTCCCCGCCCTCCCTGCCCGCAGTCCCGGGGGGGTGGGGGGGGGCCGGCGGGACCTGCCGGGGCACCTGGGCTGGCGCACCTGGCGGGGTGTGCTCAGCGTCCTGCGGCCGGTGCCTGCCCCGCTTTCGGGGCTCCCCCGCCGCACCCCACCCTCCGCCCGCGTTCGCCCGACCTCGCTCTGCGAGCCCGCCAGCGTCGGGCCACACTTCCACCTGGGACCCGCTCCCTGTCCCCGCGCGTCTGCAGCCTTTGCCCCAAACTTCTCCTCCCCGTGGCCCGAAGCCTCTGGCCGGGCCTCCCACCCCCACCGTCCTTAGCCCACTTACCGGGTCCTCGGCTTCCCGTCGTCACCGCCACCCTGACAGCCGGGCAGGCACTGCAGCCGCCATCTTGGAAGCGGGCTTGGTGGGGCGGGGCCCGCGGCACGGGGCGGGGCCTCCGGTGGGGCCGGCGGGACGCAGGGTCGGAGAGCCGCGCGGCTGGGGGCGGGGCTCGTGTCACGGGGCGGGGCCTCCGGTGGGGCCGGCGAGACGCAGGGTCCGAGAGCCGCGCGGCCGGGGGCGGGGCCCGTGTCACGGGGCGGGGCCTCCGGTGGGGCCGGCGGGACGCAGGGTCGGAGAGCCGCGCGGCCGGGGGCGGGGCCCGCGGCACGGGGCGGGGCCTCCGGTGGGGCCGGCGGGACGCAGGGTCGGAGAGCCGCGCGGCCGGGGGCGGGGCCCGTGTCACGGGGCGGGGCCTCCGGTGGGGCCGGCGGGACGCAGGGTCGGAGAGCCGCGCGGCTGGGGGCGGGGCCCGCGGCACGGGGCGGGGCCTCCGGTGGGGCCGGCGGGACGCAGGGTCGGAGAGCCGCGCGGCCGGGGGCGGGGCCCGTGTCACGGGGCGGGGCCTCCGGTGGGGCCGGCGGGACGCAGGGTCGGAGAGCCGCGCGGCCGGGGGCGGGGCCCGTGTCACGGGGCGGGGCCTCCGGTGGGGCCGGCGGGACGCAGGGTCCGAGAGCCGCGCGGCCGGGGGCGGGGCCCGTGTCACGGGGCGGGGCCTCCGGTGGGGCCGGCGAGACGCAGGGTCCGAGAGCCGCGCGGCCGGGGGCGGGGCCCGCGTCACGGGGCGGGGCCTCCGGTGGGGCCGGCGAGACGCAGGGTCCGAGAGCCGCGCGGCCGGGGGCGGGGCCCGTGTCACGGGGCGGGGCCTCCGGTGGGGCCGGCGGGACGCAGGGTCCGAGAGCCGCGCGGCCGGGGGCGGGGCTCGCGGCACGGGGCGGGGCCTCGTGTCCCAGGTGGCGCCTCGGGACCGCGGGGACGCGGAGCCGGGGCGCCGCGCTGCCGGGCCGAGCTCGGAGGAGCCTCGGTAACCCACCCGGAGGGGCTCGAGCCTCGGGGAGCTGGCGCGGCTGCTCATCCACGCCAAGTGACTCCGGGCCGAAGCCCATTTCCCACCCCTGAGGCTTGTGAAAACAGCAGCTCAGCGCCGAGACTGACCAAGGGGCCGCCTGACCACGAGGTCAGTTTCTGGCCCGGCCGAAGACCCCACCGTCAGCCCGGGCTAGGCTGCGCCCTTTCCTCTGTGAGTCCGGGGAGCCCCCGGCGTCCTGGTGCCACTTAGTATCAAAAGTGTTTCTTGCTCAGGGTACATAGTTGCTGAGTGCTCAGGAGCATTTTTGTATCCCTGTGGTGTCCCGCGGGCCTTGAAAGGGAAACAGTTGTCGATGAAACAAGGAAACATTGAGTGTGGACAGAGGGCAGCGTGTGCTTTAATGTAAACATTGTTTCCGCAGATATTACAGTAAAATGGACGCTCCATTAGTGTGCAGTGTGTTTGTTTTGTGGCTGCCGCACCTCCTTGCATGTTGTGTTCCGTGGAAGCAGATGTTCACACGGAGGAATCGGCGTGCCTCGAAAGCTCATGGTCTTGTGTGTGTGAAAGCGGGTGAGGGTGTGTGTGTGAACCTCGCGGGACAAACATGACAGCCCGGAAATGGCCCCTCGTTCACAGGGACGGTTGCAGAAAAGCTGGAGAAGCAGTGGCCGGAGGGAGCCCTGAAGGACTTGCCGAGGGCACAGCCTTCTGCTTCGTGAGATTCGATTTCCATACAACTCCATGTAAGTAACCGAGTGACATGCAAATTATGCCCTGTCTGATAGAGGTTCAAATAACCCCTCTGCTCCACATCATAGAAAAAAAATGTTTTTTGCCCCCACTTTCATATTCATTGCTGTATTCCTGATCTGTAAATGTGTCTGTTCTTTAGATTTTTTTTTGACCCCCTTTGTAACATCTGCCTGTTTCCTCATGAGTTAAGTAAAATCTTTAGCACATGTTCATTTTTATTTTTTTTTTTAAATTGGGGAACAGTGTGTTTCTCCAGGGCCCATCAGCTCCAAGTCATTGTCCTTCAGTCTAGTTGTGGAGGGCACAGCTCAGCTCCAAGTCCAGTCGCTGTTTTCAATCTTTAGTTGCAGGGGGCGCAGCTCATTACCCCATGTGGGAATTGAACCAGCAACCTTGATGTTGAGAGCTCCTGCTCTAACCAACTGAGCCATCCCGCTGCCCCAACATGTGTTCATTTTTATATATGTATTGACAAAAACTCTCTCTTTGACCAAACTTCAGACAGACTCCTCTGAGCCCTCTTTTCAAATAGCCCTCATATTGGGGCCCCTCGCCACTTTTCCAAGAATCACACTAAGTCAGTTTAGCAGGAATCCATCCCCTACACACACACACACACACACACACACACACACACACACACCTTAATATCCAATCACCCTGGCCTTCCTTCAGCAAGAATCCTGTTATGTCTGTTTAGCAAGATTCTCCCCACCCTCAATGTAACTTTCTATCCACTGACCCTCTCATTCTGCTCATTGGCTGTAAACATCCACTTGTCCATATTGTATTCAGAGTTGAGCCCAATCTCTCTCTGACTTTTAGGAGGCAAACAGGACATGTTGATTGACTATCCAGTGCCACCAAGACAGGGAGTTAGAGCACTTCAGATGACTCCGGACTCAGGCCTACTGTGAGTCACTGGGTGGATAGCAGCACCATGTAATGAAAAACAAGACTTAGAAGAGGCACATTTGGAGGAAGTGGTAGAGATGACAATTTACACTTTAGCCTAAATGAGCCAGGTGCCTATGGAGGCTCAGAATGGGGAGACACTGGACCTGAGTGCAGTGCCGGCTTTGAAACCCATTAGATGTGTGATGCTGAGCGGTACACTCGGGTTGGTTCATCAGTGAAATGCACCCTCTCTTAAGGGGTTTTGTGACAATTAGTGAGAACTATGGGAAAGTGCCAGCAGATATTCCATACATCTGAATTTTCAGCACAAAGAAGGAGCCGAGCAAAAGCTCAGGGTTTTTAAGGAGCTCACTGTGTAGGGAAAAGATAGACCTACACCGATAATTGAAATGTGGTTCTGCCAGAGGAACCTTCCTCTGAGCCCCTCTGCTTCTCCATGGTGTGCTGTTCTTGTAAGACTGACTTTTACCTTCTATTCCCCCCTATTCTACTATCTTCTGACAGCTCCCCTGTATTCTTTTGTAAGCCCCCTGTTTTCAAGAACTTTCATCTCCATTCCATTTCACCCTGGCCACACCCAGGACTTCATCATCACCCAGAACTGCTAGGTCTGTGTGAACTTAAATTCTAACACGCTGGTTGGTTCCTTCTACCAACATCCTGCCTTTCTACGTTCTGAGTAAATCCTGGGCCCCCTAGTGGCCTGGTCATGACACACAACACGGTAGAAGAAACCCAGCCTTGTCATCAGCAACTAATTTAAAATAATTTAAATCAAAATTTAGTTCCTCAAGGAAACATCACAGGCACAGGGGAGGAGGCAGTGGGGCAGGGGTACATTTCAATGCATAGCATTGCACGTTTCAATGTCTTTGAAATCTTTTCTCTCCCACCTGGATGGTAGCTTCTCCCTAAAGCTGTTCCGTCCGGCCCTATTCAGCTCCTTACAGTATTACCCTCCAGCTTCACGTCTGTTCCCTTTACATCACGTTGGCTTTGCGTAGCAGCAAAGAGCCCTGGAGTCCAGCTAGCAGGCGGAAACTTCCTTCCTCCACCACCACCCTACTCTCCATGGGTTCCTCTAGAACGGGAGGCGGGCATCTCCCCCAGGAACACTCTCATGACCCCTCTTCTGTGCTCAGTGCCCTCCTGTCATGGCACCCATCACACAGGTCTGGAATTGTTGTCTCACCTGACTGTCTCAGCTACCGCACTGAACTCTCTGAGGACATGGACCATGTCTTCCCTTCTATCATCCCCTGGATAGAACCCAGACCTTTGGGCACCAGTTCTACAAAATCGGCCATCTTAGATCTGACCCAGACTGTTCCTTGGTATAATTATTTTCTCGTGCTAATGCAGGAGAGGGAAGGGGACAGGGAAAAGGAAGAGATCTGAAGGGAGAGAATCCACACGTATGACATTTACTGGAAGCCAGACACAGGGCCAAGCATTTACATCATTATACTGCTAAGTTCTGACCACCTCTCCATAAGGCAGGTAGTAGTACACCCATTTTACAGGTAAAGAAACTGAAGCTCACGGAGATCTAGTTGTTAAGAGGACGTCATGACATGTAAGTGGCAAAGCTTAGATTAGGTTCAGTCTGAGTCCAAAACTCTGCATCCTTTCCAGAGGCTGTGAGAATGTGCTTTGTCCCCAGTTTGTAATCCCATACCTTATTTATTGAACAAATAAGTGAGATAAACAGTCAGTTCTGATTGGGAAATTAGGTTAATGAATAGATTTTCCTCAGACCCATTTTCAGCTTCTCGGTGCTCATTTGCATGCACGTAATCAAGAGAATGTGCTGGTGTGTCTCAGTGAAGTCAGACTCATGTCTGTCACTGTGCCACTGTTTGTGGATGGGTGTGTCCCTGGGTTTGGGGGCCTGTTGCTTGTTGCCCAAAGACTGTGCGGAATGCCTGAACACTACTTCCTGCCTTCCTTCTCCTTCCTAAGGCTACTGTGGTGCTCCGGGCCTGTCCCCATATAAGGTCCTGTCTGGGGGGTGGGGTTCGGCGTTATTGCTCCACTGCCCTGCCTCTTTCTGAACATTTTTGGAGCTGGTGGTTTTCCCCAGTGACTGTCAGCTGGTAATACTTCCTGCTAATAATTTTGGCTCGCCCCCAGCAACAATCAATGGGGAAGGTATTCCAATTGGTTCTGAAGCATCCTCTTAACCAATAAAGTGTTAATACGTTGAATTCCACTTTCTTCCTTCCGCCTCCCTCACAAGCCCCCACCCATGAGATGCTGGTTTTGTCACTTACAGTCAATCTGGTAGTTTAAAAAACGAAATACTGTAATACTATATGGAAGATTAGGAAACAGTCTCCAGAACAAGTGGAAGTGTAAACAAGTAGCCGGTCCCATAATGCCCAGAATCCCTGACTCTCCTACCCCCACCCAGAAGCAGTGCTTGGACGAATGCCCAGATTCCCTCTGCTCTAACCACAGAAGCAGAGACTCCCAGGGCCAGAAAGAGCCTCCAGAAACTGGCCCAACTCAGTCACTGCTTCAACCTCAAACAGACAACGCGTGCCTGCCTTGGCATAAAGCTGTTGTCCAAACAGACACGGTACTCACCTCCCGCAGTGCCTGGCTCTTCCTCCAGCTCATCAGTGTCCCCTCTTTCTCCCTCCCTCTTAAACCAGATACTGGGATGTCTCGGGGCCTCCTCCTTCCTGCCATTCCTGCTTCTCCTCCCGCTTGTTCGCCCACAGCCCGACTCAGGCGCAGTAAGCAGGAAGCATGGGAGGCAGAGCCCACCTTGGCCCTTGTACAGAGAGAGGTAAGCAGCCCCGATCCCCAGCCACAGTGGGTTGGATCCAGAGTTGGGGATACTGGACAGCCTGTGCTTGTGTCCCTCTGGAAAGGGTGGTTAGGGGACAGCAGTCCAGAAGGTGTCATCAGGCCTGCCTGGGAGGGAGGGCTGGCTGCCTGTCACTTCTGGGATGTCAACGTCTGCCTGTCAACGTCAGAGGGCTCTCCCGAGGCTCCGTTCCTTGTGGCCCAGCCGAGACTCTCCCTCCCTACCCGCAGAGCAGAGCCCGTGAAGCCCACCCAACCCTCACCCTACAGTTCCTCGTGCCGCCCTATAGTCTGTTTCGGGGTGAATGCAGTGAGCTCCTTTAGCAAACTGCTTGTGTTTGTACCTCACATCTAAGCACAGAGCTCTGCCTGTTGTCCCAGGAACTCAGAGTATGAAGGTCTGGAAACGCGTTACTGGGGCTCTGACTTTGCTAACTAGAGGAAACACTTGAAGATCACTCTTCTGTTTTTACCTCCTCCAGCCTGGTAGGTAGGAGGACAGCAGGAGAGGCCAGGGGCAGGCACAGCAGTGGGGCCACGTGTGTCGAGGGGGTGGGGTGGCCCTGTCCCCGGAGCTCACGAGGGGGAGGCATGGTGCGTGTGGCATCAGGCACAGGGCATTGTGTAGGGCACGGCCTGGTACGGGACTCGTCAGCAAGGCCCAGCCCGTGAGCACAGCAAACAGCCACCACCACGTCCCCGGCCTGCCTTAGTGCAGTCCCAGCTGCATAGCCCAGCACCGTGTGGCCACCCAGCTCGAAGCTGCCAGGGGCGAGTGCCCTGTGCCCCCCTCCCCCACCCACTCAGGTCTGCTCCCTCCACATCCAGCAGTCCCACTACTGTCACTCAAGACTCCAAATTCTGGCAGGATCCACCTGCCACCCTTTCCCAGCCCTGTGCCCACCTGTGAACATCCCAAGTTCTTTCTTAAGCAAAGTGGCCTGCTCAGCAGGAAAAGTACAACTGTTTCTACTCTCTGCTGCCCTTCCTGCTCTGCCACCACAGACACCTGGCTCCTGTCACCTCCGATCCTTCCCCATGCCACTCTTTATGTCCTCCCGACTGGCCCCTACCAAACCACCTTCTGTTTCACTTATTAAATTCCCTTCTAACCTCACGTCTTCCAAGAAGTCTGTTGGGTTTGCACTGGTTGCTTCTGGGGACGCTGTCATCAGTAGTCTTGGGGAACTCTCACGTGGGCACAGCCTTTAGTTACTCTTTGAAAATACTGTAACATTTGTCTCCAGAACGTTGTGTGGGGAGAGGTAACACCAGCCCCTTGCTTGGCATCAGCGACTTACTCAGTTCTACCAACTGACAGATGACCCCCAAGTCCCGCTCCAGAGCTCTCTCTCCAGCTCAGCAGGTCCTGCAGACCCCAGTTAGCAGCTCACCCTGGGTGCATGTTTGTTTGAGTTGTGATCTTAGCACCTTCGTGGTGGTGTCAGGGTGCTTGGAGCCAAGGGTTTATTTTGTCTCCATGTGGTTGGGAACCTCCAGAGATCAGGGACTGAACTGTCCTTTCTCTGACAGTCCCTCAGAATCCAGGACAGGGTTGTGCCAACCAGAGGAACTGTGCCAGTGGCAGGGGCAGGCCCCACTCGTGGGTCTTTGCCACGTTGAAGTACGTGCAACCCCATTGACATGGAGCTGACAGAAAGGTGATGGAATCACTGGCAGCAGCTGCCATTTGCTCGGCACTTACCAGGGGCTGGGCACCGTGCTAGTTCTTTATTTACATCATTTAATTCTCACAACAAATCTCCAAGGGGGGTATTATTATTGGCAATTGAGGAAACTAACATTCAGAGCTGTGGAGCCCGTGCGGCCCACATCTGTCTGACTCCAAAAGGAGCACATAAATAGCAGAATTCAATTTACATGTAAAACATAATAATCCCTCACTCCCTGAAGACATGTCCTACCCTTGGCTCTTCCTTTCCCAGGAAATAAAAGCCAGGGAGAGGAAAGAACGGTTGGGTGTACCTTGTGCATACACACACACACACGCACACACACACACACACGTTTTCTCTCACACAAACACACACAGATCACTCAGGCTATCACCTTCACCCTGGGTTTCCTGGCTGGGGTGAGGGCGAAGAGAGGTAGGGGCAGTTTCCCCAGGACCCAGCCCTCACCCCGTTCCCCGGTGCTAAATAAAAGTGAATAAATAATAAATACAAGTGGGGCCCACCCTGCCTTCCCTCTCCCTCCTCTGACCGGCAGGGCAGAGGGAGCAGTGTCGTTGGAGGACTGTCGCCCAGTCTGCTCCATCCACTACGTCGCTGCCGTCCAGGGCAGGGACCAAGCAGGGCCAGCCTGCGTAGGGCAGCGGGCCGGGGCTCGCGCCTCCCTCACGGTGTCTCCAGTGAGGCCCCACGAAGCCCCACAGTGACCCAGCTAAGTCCAGGCCCCGGTGCCCAGAGAGGGCAGCCGGGATGGTGAGGTTATTTCCTGCCTGCCCAGGGGCGCCGCCGGAGGATCTCTAGAATCTGCGCCTTGCGGTGCAGCCAGTCCTGGGGAGAGTGCTGCACGGGCGAGGGGGTGGGCCGGGGCACGAAGAAGCTGTATCGGAGGCGTGCGCCCTGGGTGTGGCCGGCCACCAGCACCTGCAGCGTCAGGGGCTGGGCCAGCGGCCCGTGGCCCGCCAGCGTCTCAGAGGGAGCAGTGGCCCCGCTGTAGCGCAGGCTGACAGCCCCGGGCAGCAGCACATCGGTGGGGGAGGGCACCAGCGTGTATTCGCCGTTGAGGGCATAGGAGCCATCCGGGAGCTTCAGGGCCAGATAGAGGCTGCGGGGCCCAGGGGCCGCCTGCTGCCGGACCAGGATGTGGGTGGCGCCCGCCGGGATGGTGAGCACATTGTTGTATCCGTGCCTGTGTGGGAGGAGTAAGGGCAGCTCAGCAGCGTGGTCCTCGATGCCCTGAGCCTTCTGAGCTGGGTGTGTGTGTGTATATGAGTGTGAGTGTGTGCATGTGCTCAAACAAGGTTGTCTCCTCTGACCTCTGTGAGGTGTCCAGCCTGGCTCTGAGATACCTGTAACTGCCTCCTCGCTGAGCCCTGGCCCTGGACACCTGCTGCCCCTCATTGAGGTGCCTTTCTGAGCCCCGCCTCCTGGGGAAGTGTCTCTGCCGCCCACCAGGGCCCTGCCAGCAGCCACCCACACGTGCTGAACAGGTGGGACGCTGACAGAACTGCTCCGTCCTCTGTGTTGACTTCACGTCTTATCGCCCAGGCCCAGCTCAGTGTCCAGGAAGGTGGGAGGGGGAAGTCAACAGCAAACAAACCTGAATTTTCTGAAGGAGCCAGACTGCTTGCTGCAGCTGGAACCATCCCCACCACACACCATGCACTTGTCAAACTTCTTTTTGGAGCCAATGATGCGGTCACAGCCGGCATGGATGCAGCGGCCCTGGACGCAGACCGAGGAGCTGTCCGGGGAGCAGGGGGTCCCGTCTGCCACCTGAGGACGGGAAGGGGCCATGCAGAGGCTTGCTCCCAAGTCGGGCAGGGTTGGTGAGCCAAACAAGACCCACGTCCCACCAGGGAGGGGCAGTGGATGGCGCGGGGAGGGAGCCCCAGGCCCCTCACGGGATGACAAGCAGAATACCAACAACCACAGGGAAAGCCCCGTATTGGAGCCTCTGTGAATCGGGCACTATGCTGAGTGCTCTATAAATGTAAACATAAACTCAACCACAACCTCAGTGTTCCAGCTGTGGAACCCTGAGCTTCAAGGAAACTAGGAACATGCCCAGAGGTTAGACAGCTGGCCGGCGCCGCCAAGGTGGGATTTGCAGGAGTAGGAAACCTCCATGGTACCATCCCAGGTGGCCGCTAGAGGGCAGCCAACCTGCAGGAGTTCTCCCCGGCCTGCGGCGCGAGGCAGCAGGTGGTAGGGTTGGTCCTTTTGCAGCCTTCAACCTGGGGCCCTGCCACGGAGAGGGCGGGCAGGGAGGGACATCATGGTCTCCAGGCCTGTCCAGGGAGGGACTGGCCATCCATGAGCCAACAGGCTCGCTATGATCTGGCAGAGGAGCCCATGGAAAGGGGTCAAAGACACCCCAGAAGCCCCAGCTCGTGTTCTCACGACAGGAAGCACTGGGAGATGGGGAGAGAGAGGAGCAAACAATGAGGGAGCAGGGCAGGCTCACACTGACTGAGGGGCCACTTATCCAGAGTCTGTCTTCCCAATGCCCATGGACCCTGGTTCTGGCCTGGCATAGCGATGGGAATGCCAGCAGGCCTGGCATCCTGGCCCTCACCCGTGGCTCCAGCACATAGTAGTAACCCAGTGCCCGGGCCTGGCAGGTGAGTTTGCACTGGTCCCGGGTGGCCACACCCGTGTAGCGAGGGACCCAGTCCATAGGCCCCGGGAAGCTCTTGAAGAGGTCAGTGCGATGGTTGTAGGCAGCACACTGCTCCTCACGGAAGGTCAAGGCTGCAAGAAGGGAAAGGGACAGTCAGAGCCTCTCTCTCACTGTTCCCAGCCCCTGCACCTCGCCGTTCAACCTCTAGACTGCTGCACTGGTGTCCCCCACAGACTGCCAGGGAAGGTTCTGGAAGGATAAAGTCACTCCCCTCCACTGCAGGGACCGTCAGCATCTCCTTGGTCCCCACACTTCGTCCTGTTCCCCCTACCTCCCAAGGCTCCCTTCCCCGTGCCGCACCTGAGCCAGTGGGGCAGTCCTGGCTGTTGCAGGAGCGGAAGCGGGTACGGCGGCCCTCACAGTACTTGCCACCATTCCGGGGGATGGGCCGAGTGCAGTCCCTGGAGGAGAAGTGGACACCGCCCCCACAGCTCCGAGAGCAGGCACCCCATGGTCCCCAGGGACCCCAGCCACCAGCCTGTGGGACCTGCAGAAGCACACAATGGAAGGGTGGGGTACACGCGCCCTCTCCTGGGCTGGCCCATCCCCATTCCCCAGGCTCCACCCCCACCCTGGGTACTCACCTTGAAGTCCTGCAGCTGGTCCATGTGGAGGCAGCGGCCCCCCATGCAGGCCTGTGAGGGCCCACAGGGGGTGCCGTCTGCCCAGGGTGAGTGCTTGGTCTGGCACATGGCGTGACCATTGAGATGGCCGGAGCACCAGAGGGCAGCACATGGCAGTGGCAGCTGAGGACAGTGGTGTGAGTCGGGCCCGAAGGTCAGCTGGCACTGGCGGTCAGCGTCATAGTCTTTGCCAGGGAAAGTCACAGGCAGATGCAGGGGGTCCTCTGGCTTGTCTAAGAGACAGTGTCCTGGGAGGGGTGCAGGGGTGTGAAGTCAGTTGTGGGCCAAGGCATTCTAGTTGCCATTTGAAAGCCAGGGCTCCCTGGGCCTGGGGGACCCCAGGATCCAAGTCGTAGGGCTGGAAGAAGTTTTAAATCGCAGCTGCAATTTACTCTGTGCTTATTGTGTGATGAGCACAGGCTGTGTTCAGCCACCTATGAGACGGTTATCACTGTCACGCCCATGTTGCAGATGAGCCATACGGAGCCAGGTAACTGACAGCCACACGTCTACACACGCGTCACTGACGGTCACATCTACACACGTCACTGACGGTCACATGTCTACACTTCACTGACGGTCACACGTCTACACATGTCATTGATGGTCACATGTCTACACACACGTAAAGAACAGAATCGGGATGGGAACCCAAGGACTCCATCCTCCTGCCTACTCTAACCAACTGTTTCTTATCAACAACCCTGCCCACCTCAAGTCACCCTGCTGGGCTCGCACACCTCAAGTTGCAAGGCAGTCACCTCACTCTGTTGGACAGCTCGTGCCCTTAGCAGGTCAGCTCTAAGTCTACTGGGCCAAGATTTGCCTCCCGCAGCTGTGCTACTTATCCTGGGAGGAGGTGGGAACCACAGTAAGACAGCGGCACTTCTCAGCCCGCCCCACGGAAGGTGGCCGAGGAGAGGACAGTGGGTGCAGGCCGTGCGCCTGCTTACCATAGCCGTTGTCCAGGAAGTCAGTGATGAAGCGGGCACTGCAGGGGGACCAGGGCTCCTCTGGGTCCACATGAGCCATCACAGGAGCCATGACATGGCGGGAGGCGCTCCCAGGCCCGTTCAGACCCACGCACGGCTTTGAGTTGTCATGGAGCATGTTGAAGACGTGGCCTGTGAGAGCAGAGGCCCTGCTGGAGTCCAAGGGTCCCAGCCCTGTGCCGTCAGGCTGCAGGCCCATCATAAACCTGGTTGCAGCTGTGGGTGGCCAGACCCATCCCATGCCAACCCACTCTAGTGCTCTGAGGGCTCCTCGTATGTAGCCCCTCATGGTTCTGTCTCCCCATCCCCCAAAATACACTCAGGACCTGTCCCTACCCACTTGCTCTTATGGACACATTCCCAACCCTCACACCCCATCTGTGACCCTTGTGAACTCTCAGTACTGGGCCAGGCCCTCACACACCACACAGCTCACAGTGGGTTTCTGCAAAGCTTAGGTGTTTCTGTCTACACCAGAGCACAGAAGGATGGCCCTGGACCTAGGCCCAGGGATGAGGAAGGAGCGGCCTGTAACCCCCATTTGTACCCTGCTAAGCTCACTGTCCCCTCACCTCACCTGACACCTGTCATCCATCCCAGCCGTCCCATGGCCCCACCCCCACCTTACCCAGCTCATGCGCAGCGGTGAAGGCCGACTGGAGCCCGTCATCCTCCACAACGGCACAGCTCCGAGCTGGGTCACACACGGTGCCCACATCGGCCATGCCCAGGGTGTCACAGGTGGAGACCCCACACAGATCCTGTGGAGGGGGACCATCAAAGATACATGAGGGAGCAGGACACGAGGGTCCATTGGGCTGAGAGCCGATCAGTGGGGACTTGGGCACTGCCGGGGCCCAGACACGTCTGTGGTGTGGGCGGGGCCGGCGCCACCCTGCACGGCTCCAGGGGCACTGTTTACACCCTTCCACAGGGTGCTTCTGGGAGGCGTGCGGTGTGTGGCCGGTGGCGCCGGCGGGGCCTCACCTGGCGCGTAAACAGAATGGCTGTGTCAAAGTGGTCAGGGTCGGAGTCCTCCGGGCTGTTGAGTCCTTGTTGCCAGGCACAGAAGCTGCGCAGGGTCTGGGCAGCACTCGGCACCACTTGGGGTCCTTCCTCGCCGGGCGCCAGAATCACCAGCCGCGTCACCACCAAGTTGACAGGGTTGTGGATGCTTGGATGCTTGAAGGCCTTGGCGGCAGCTGCCATCACTGTCAGCACGTAGCGCTTCAGCCCTGCACCGTGGAATGCAGCCATCTTGTCATCGGCCACCACCAAGGTCTCCACGAATCTACTCAGGGAAGCAAAGCGCTAGGAGAGAGAGGACAGAGGGTCGTGAGACCACCTGCCACACCAGCGGTCACTCCCCCGCTTCTCTCTGGGTCTGGAGCTGAGCAGAGCCAGCTGGCCCTGAGCACACCCTGTTGATTCCCCCACCCCCAAATGTGGTAACTGAAAATCAGCTGTTGGTTCAGAGAGGGGAGGAGAAGGGGGTGCCACGTCCCAGAGAGGGCCGTCTGGGCCCCGGAGGTGAAAAGCTGCTGGGAGGGGCCTTGGCGCCCCCAGGCCTGAGTGCGACTGGGGCTTCAGGGCTGGGCCGCAACGTGTCTGCCCTGTGTGGTTGGAGGAACAATTCAGTCAGCAGCCAGGCGAGGGCCAGATCTCAGCGTGGCGGGTGTGGGGAGCGTCTGGTCTGGATTAAAGCTGGGGGTGGGGGGAGTCGAGGACGGAGCCTCAGGCAGCCTCGTAGTCAGTGCCTGTGGGAGCAGACGGACCAGGCGTGTGGGGCGCCTTTCCTCCCTGGCACTCCTGCCCTGGTGTGCAGGTGGCCAGGACAGTTTTGAAGGCAGCACCACAAGCCAGTCCTTTGGGCCTAAATGCTCAGTCCTTTAGCTGGTGTGTGTGTGGGGGGGGGGCGGGGTGAAAATCAAATGTGGACACAGGAAAGAGTCAAGGCCAAGGGGCCGTTAGGACAGCAGCAGGATGCCATGGTCAGGCAGGGGCTGGGGGCGCGGCGTGGGGAGGGATGGCTCATTCCCAGCAGAGCCTCTGACCCACCTCAGGGAACCCTCCTTGGGGTCAGCGGTCCGGCCAGGAGCAGGGTCAGGCAGGGAGAAGCCAGAGCTGTCCCAAGACAGGCTCGTCAAGGAGGAAGAGTGGTACCCATCGGACCCGGGGCTCAGCCGGACAGACCCCAGGGTGGCCTACCTTGGCTCTGCGGGGGCGGGGGCTGGGGTCCCCAGGAGGAGTCTTGACGTTGCACATGGGGCCCTGGCCGCTGACGGGACGCTTCCGGCGTAGGAGGTGAGCCCCAGGGCCCTCGGCAGAGTTCAGGGTGCCTGCCTCCAGGGGCTGGATGTGGAGTTCGGTCCCCCGATACTGCAGCACCCCTAACAGGGCCCCTCCGTCCCAGTGTAGAGATGCCACCGACTCCGGGTCTGCGTTGACGGTGCCGGTGAGGTAGGTGCCAGCCTCGGCGCCGCCCAGCCCCTCGGGTGCCCGGCCCAGGTACTGCACCGTCAGCCCGTCGACCCGCACACCTGGATCTTGCTCCAGCTCTAGCAGCAGCATGTCCCCAAAGGCAGGCAAGCGGCACAACAGCCTGGCAGGGATGCCCAAGCCAGGCGGGACGCTGCCGTTGAGCTTCTCTGGAAACACGATCTCTTCCTCTTCTCGGGGGAGGGGGCCGGCCGGCTGGGCTGAGGGCAGGAGGGAGACCAGCAGAAGCGGCAGCACCAGCCCCGAGACGGCGGGCAGCGTGGGGAGCTGTGGACGGGAGCGGCTTCCCCACAGCCAGCAGTCCGCCAAGCGCCTCCCGGGACGCACGTCTGTCAGGGACATGGCACGGCGGCTGTGCTGGGAGGGTCTGAGGCTGTCCGGCCACCGAGTCCTTCACACCCTGGCTTTGCAAAGCTCCTCTGCAACCTGGGGCTGGGCCTAGTGCCCGGGTCAAGGGCAGGGTTGGCAGAGGGGCTGGGGACCTTCAGAGAAGGCAGGGAAGACTTAGCCCTTGGCTTGGCAGAGGTGCCTAGTGGCCTGGCTCCTCCCTAACCCTCGTCCTCGGCAGCTTGTCTGGCCTTCTGCTCTGTTCGCCCTCAGACCCTGGCTTCGCCTCGGTGCCTTTGTCTCTGTCTCTTTCCTGCTCTCTCTCCCGGTCCCTGTGTCTGTGGGTCTCCCTGTGGGTTCTTCCCACACTCCCCGCCAGCTCTTTTAAGCATCCTGAGACGCTGTGATTGGCTGAGCTAGAAGCCATTCAGCCAGCAGCTCTGTCGGTAGGACTCAGATG
This sequence comes from Rhinolophus hipposideros, assembly GCF_964194185.1. NCBI lineage: Eukaryota > Metazoa > Chordata > Mammalia > Chiroptera > Rhinolophidae > Rhinolophus > Rhinolophus hipposideros. Next base: position 54,369,756 of record NC_138065.1, on the reverse strand, counting down.
GGTGTCTCATTCCTTCCCAAAAATCCTCGTTTTTGTCTTCCGTTGAGAAAAATGGGACTTGCCCCGGGGAGGGGGGCCTCTAGCAGCCGAATGGAGGGTCATAGGCACGGAGCCAGCTGATGACATGGCCTTTGCCCAAACCCCACAGCCAGCTCTCAGCTGTCTCCCTATTTGGTAGACAGAGCCCCAGGAGGGTTAGGAAGTACGGGAAAGGGCCTGGCCTACACGCACAGAAAGGACCAAGGTCCCAGGAGAATTCTGGCATGGCCTCCCTTTTCTTGGGGCTCCCTCAGGCTGCCCTCTGCCCCTAGGGGCTGGTTTCCAGAGCTGAGGAGAGAGGGTAGAAGCCTCAAGAGGGTGAACAAAGAAAGGAGCTAGCTCAGCATTGTCAGGACCAGAGAAGAGCAGCAGGAAAGAGTGCAGGAGGCTGAGACAGGCCGGCAGGAGGCAGAGATGGGGAGTGTACTGCCCAAAGGTAGGGCGTGTCAGCTTCAAATGGGCGCACCTGGGAGGGCAGAGGGCCTGCCAGGCAGGAAAGGTCCTTTCCCAGGAGGGTCCAGGGTGGTACCTCCCCTAACTTCCCTCCCTCAGGCTCTCCCTTACTGAGTAACCACTATCTGCCCCTCCAAAGCCTGGAACAGCCATTCCGCCTCCATTCCCCTCAGGGCTCCCCCTCCCCACTTCCTGACTCCCCATTTCCTTGGCCCAGCGCCCAGTAGCTTCCCCCAGGCTCTTGGCCCTGCTCCTACCCGCTCCTACCCGGAGCCCTCCTCCAGCCTCCCACCAGCCCACCCAGCACAGGAACCCAGACACACCCAGTGCTGGGCCCTCTCAGGGAATCTCCCAAGTCTGGCTCCACCTTGCCCTGAGAACCCATCGTTCTGGGAATATCTAGTCATCTTCTAGTGCTCATTTCCCTTAGACAGGGAGAGGATGGAGGCAGCATTGTGAATACAGGGAAATTAGGCAGCAACAGAAACAGGAATCCGGTGCCTGAGATGGGAGAGAGCCCCAGGGAGGAAGAGGTGGTGTTGGGAAAAGGAAGCAAAATGACTCGGTCAGTTCTGGACTGGAGAGAACTCAGCAAAGAGGTCTTGGGGATGGTCTCTCAAGCAAGGAAGTAAAGGGTTCAGAAGAAGGGGCAATGTCTGTCCCCCCAGGCTACAGCCACTCCCTTCCTCAGGACATCCCCAGGAAGGGAGTGCGGTCCGCAGTCCCTTTCCTTTCCCGGAGACCCACCACCTGCCCCTGCCCCCATTCCCCCACTCGGGCTCTGCCTTGTCGTCTCCTGCACCCCACATCACATCCAGCGGGACACTTCCTCTCCCCCGCCCTGCTTAGGTCACTAATACCTGCTCCAGTGCCCACTGCTTCCTGCATCACCCACCCCCGTGTGACTGCCTGGTGCCCTGACCCTGGTCCCAAGTGGAGGGGGTTAGACAAAGGACGGGAGACCAGGAGGGGCAGGGGCAAGAGGCGCTGTCACGAGGACTCTTACGCCCCTCTCCACCCCCCATCTGAGATGAGGACAAAGGGGGTGACTAAGCAGTGAGAGACAAAGGGCCTTGGAGTCGCAGCAGCAGTGTGTGGGGGGGTGTGGGCGGCAGGGAGAGGGCACAAAGATGCCGTGTCCTCGGCAGCCCCCCAGGAGCCCTCACCCTAGTTCCAGCTCAGCCGCCCTCAGGGCCAAGCAGCCCGGAGTCCAGACTGACTGTCAGGTGGGATCAGGGCAAATGAGTGCCGTCCGCCGTCCCCATCCCCACACGTGCTGAGCTGCAAACGCAGAGCGCCAAGGCCGGGGAGGGTGGGGAGTCGGGCAGGAAGGCGAGGGGCTGCGCGGGCTGCGCGGTCCACGTGGCCCTCGGTTCCCAGGGCCGCGCGTGACCCGCGCCTTGGCCCTGCTCCCACTAGGCCAACCCCCCGCGAAAAGCCGGGCTCTCTCCTCCTCCTCCACAGCTGACAAGTCCCAGGGCGCCGCTGCCCCGCGGGCGGGCTGGGCCCGGGGACCCCGCGTGGGGAGAGCCGGGGAAGGCCTCTGGCGGGCGGAGTGCGCGCGGGAGCGACGGCCAACTCCGCGGGAGGCCCACCGGAGCCGGGCGGGGAGGCGGGGAGGCGGGGAGGCGGGGAGGCGGGGCGCGGGCGCGGGCGCCGGGCCGGGAACCTCGGCCCCGTCCGCGCAGAGCGGGGCTCCGGGCCCCGGGGGCCAGGACCGGGGCAGAGGGAGGGCCTGGCCCGGAGGGGAGGGGGCTGGGAGCAGTCTGCAGTCCGTGGGCTGGGGGCCGCGGCCACCAGGGCCCCCGCACAGCCCGCACAGCCCGCCGGCCGCTCCGACGCGGTGGCCTGGCCGCCTCCCCGGTTCCTCTTCCCTCGTCGGAGCTCAGGCCGCCGGCCCCACTGGCGCCCCCGCGCCCTGGCCCGGGCAGGACACGTGCGAGTCCGCCGGCTTTCCCTGCCCCGCAACTTGTGGCTCCGCGAACGCGAGGTGACTGGCACCGCCTGGGGCCACCGCAGGAGGGCCGGGGCGGCCAGGCGGGGGCAGCGGGCACAGTCCCCGGGCGAGGGCGCGCGAGGCGCGGGGCCGCCCCGGCACGAGGAGCGAGTTCCGCCGGCAACGCCTAGAAAAGCCAGGCGGCAGCGGTGAGAACGGCTTCCCTCGGTCCCGGGTGTTTGAGCCACGGAGAAGCCCAGGCGCAGAACCCGGATGTTGTCAGGCTCAGGTCGGCGACCCCGCCAGCTTCCAAGATGGCAGCCGCATTGTGCCGACGGGCCAGAAGCCCACAGGAAGTGCGTGGGCGGAACTTCCGCCCGGCCCTCCTCCCACCGTCGGCCGCGGGCAAGATGGCGGCGCTGAGGGCTTTGCGCGGCCTGCGGGGCGTCACGGCCCAGGTGCTGCGGCCACGGGCTGGGGGCCGGCTGCCTATTCAGCCCAGCAGGTGAGGCCCGGGGCAGCCGTCGACGCGCTGTCCCCAAGGCGGGGGACTCCACGGGCCCTGTGACCCCTTAGGAAAGAATGACCCGAGCCCGTGACCCCTCCGCCTGGCCTGCCGTCTCGGGCTCCATCCAGGTGCTTGGCGCCCGCTGTGGCGGAGGAGAGAGGGTCTCGAGCTGGTTCGGCCACGGGTGGAATCAGGTGTCACGTTGCCCTTATGCTCTGCTGCTTCTGAACCCCGTCGCGCGTGGGGCGCGGTTGGTGAAGCTCTCGGTAGACGCCGGGGCCGAGAGGAACGCGCGCTGCGGGGGGATGCGGGGCGCGGACCGAGACCCTGCGACGCCCCGGGCGGCCCTCGGGCGTCTGTGAGCTGAGCCGGGAGCCCGTCTCCTCCCCCTGGGCCACATCACTTGACCTTGAACGCACACCTTTCTCGCGTTCCCGTTCCCCAGCTCGGGGTTGGGAGGAGCCGGCATCGCAGCGCTGCGCGCACAGGCCATAGGCGAGGGGCCCCTGGGCCCAAGTTGTGAGGACTGGGACCTGTCGAGTTCCGGCTTGTGCCAGGCAACACCCACTGTGTGTCGGCGGCCGGGCACTGAGGGGTCCCAGGCGGCCCCGCCCCCGTCTGCCTGTCCCCGGGGATGCGCACGGAGCGGGCGCTGTGCAGCCAGTGGTTTCCGTCTGTCTTTAACTCCCTAGAGGCGCTCGGCAGTGGCAGCCCGACGTGGAGTGGGCAGAGCAGTTCGGGGGAGCCGTCATGTACCCCACCAAGGAAACAGCCCACTGGAAGCCGCCGCCGTGGAACGGTGAGTGCCCGAGCCCTGTCCCAACCGGATTGTTCTGTTCTTGAGTGCTCTATCTTAGGCAACTTTTAGTTCCCACCCTTTCTGTTTTCATCCTGCAAGTCAACAAACAATGATAGCGATAATAGTATTTGTCAGGTAGAGAAGGAAAGGAAGAACATTCCAGGAGAAAAGAAAGCATAGGTCCCAGCCAACCCGCGCAGGTTCCTACCAAATTCCTATCTTCAGCTTTTCCCATAGGTTCAGTACATTTCCATCTCCCTTGCTAGACAAGGTGGTTTTCCCACTGGCACCCAAATGACTTCCTGAACACAAACATTTCTTACTCCATCAAAACCAGCTTTTCCTTTTGACTTTCTGGTTTTGATCAGTGGCTCTGCCATTCTCTCATAGTTGAGACTTTTTAGTCACCTTTGGCTCTGTTCTCTCTCCTGCCCTCCATGACTGTCTGCAGCAAATCACCAAACCACATGGCTCTTGCCTAATGCCTCACATCTAGGCACCTCTCTCCTTCTTGTTCAGACTTATTGGGTGTTAGACCTTGATTATTTCAGGAGTCTCTTCCCTGGCTTCCTGCCACTGATCTGCTCTCCCGGCCGCTGTCCTATACAGTGTCATCGCCTTCGTCTTCCCCAGACATCATTGTACCATGTCATTCGTTCTCAGGCTCAAAAACCTTCAAAGGTACTTCCAGATACTTTTCAAAAACTTAATAGTAAAAGCAGCTGAGTGCTTACCATGCACCAAGTGGTCTGTATGCATTGTTTTACTTCGTCCTTACTGCAGGCCTCGGGGAGTGACACCAGTATTGTCTCAGTTTTAAGGATATTCTGGTGCAGGAAGAGTACAGCTTGATTAACAATGCACGGGTGGATTTGTACTTGGGTCCGTCTGACTCCAGACTCCATGGTGCAGCATTTGCATTGAAACGCTCGCCTCTGGTCTCAGATCTTGGTTTTTCATTTAGCAGTGAATGAAGTGCCCACTTAAGTGCATTACTGTGAGAGTCAAATGAGATAGTGACATAAGCCACTTCCTGTAGCGATTGGCACATGGTGTGTCTCCCTTAGTGTTGTTATTAGTGATGCTACTGTCCCCACCGCCTGCTGTCACTAATCTTCTGCCTCTTGGCAGGGAAGATACTTCCTTCCTCGTTTCTAAGATTGACCCATAGCCTGGGTGTCTCTTCTTCTCACTGCCTCTCAGAATCACTCCTGTATTTAAGAGCCAGCTCAGATCCTGCCTCCATGGCGTCTTCACACTGTTCTTTTTTTCTTTTTTTTTTTTTAAACATTTCTTTTTGTTGTTGTTCTTTCCTTCCTTTAAACATTGATGGCTAAGCCACTTTATTGGTAACTTGTAAATTTGACCTGTGTTACTAGTTTTCACATGTACTTATTTCCCAAATGCAAGTGGAAGCTTCTTCAGGGTAAGAACTGTCATTAGTAGTGGTAAGAATTACAGTACATCTCCTGATTGGTTGGCCGTCCATCAGATACCTTTGGAGTGTATCCTAGTGGTTAAGAGTGTGGGTCCTGGAGCTGAAAGGCCGACTTCTGTGCTGGGTCTGCCGTGTACCAGCCCTGTGAGAAAGTGTTTGTCCTCTCCAGCCTCAGTTTCACCAATAAAATGGGCTTAATAATAGTACCTAGTACTTGTGGTTGTTGTGATAATTAATGAAAGTAAGCAAAGTTCTTAGAGTAGTCCCTGGCAGACGATAAGGACTATATAAATGTTATCTGTTATTACTGTTCCTTTCCAAAAGGTATTCTGGGTGACACAGAGAAAGAGGGTTCATGGTCCCTCTCATCACTCTAGATCTCCCCCCTTTTCCCATCCATGGTCTTCCTGGTCACCGTGGAGATTAGGATACTTACGGTATAGCACAGTGAGATGGAAGACCTGTAGGGATGGGTAACTCCTTGCTGTTTCGTGGGGGTTCTCAAGGGAATTACCCCTTGACTCTCAACTGTTTCCCACTTCTCAGATGTGGACCCTCCAAAGGACACACTTGTGTCGAACTTGACCCTGAACTTTGGGCCCCAGCACCCAGCAGCCCATGGTGTCCTGCGCCTGGTGATGGAGCTGAGTGGGGAGATGGTGCGCAAGTGTGACCCTCACATCGGGCTGCTGCACCGAGGCACCGAGAAGCTCATCGAGTACAAGACCTACCTACAGGTGTGGGCGAGCACGGCCTGTGGCAGGACCTGGGGTGCTTTAGCCTGGGACTTGGCCTCTTTACAGTCCCCAAAACCCCAGGGGAGGAGGGTTTTGAGGAGCGGCCCTTTGAGGTTATCAAGATGGTCTTGGCTGGGAGGATAGACGGATGTGGCAGGGGACACGTGACTTAAACATCTGGATTTGCTTTATCCAGCAGCAATGTCCTGCAGCCTGAGTACACCCCCTGCTTGTGCTGGCTGACTCCCAGCTTACACTCCCTTCACCCTTACTCCAGTGCCTCAGTCTCCCTGCTCACACCGTACGTCACAGCTACTGTCCCTGGGCTCAGGGCAGGAGGACAGAGACGTCAGCTCCCTAGCATTAGCAGCTGATTCTTGTATCTTCCAGCTCTCTACGTTTTTTTTTGAAACGCACAGTGAGTCAGAGTGACGGGGAGGGAGTTTGTGACACAGTTTGCCGTTTTGAGGAGAACTGTGACCCTAGTGGTGAGGGTTAGATTCGCAGGCATGGATCTGAGATAGGAATCCGGGCTCTTTTCCTTACTGTCACGAAGAAAGGTCTTGATAGCAGGATGACGGGTTAGAACCACTGGTTAGAACCACTGACCGGAAACGGAATCCCCTGGAGAGTCCAGGCCGTGGTGTCTTCTGGTCCCAGAGCCCACGGAGTTAACCCTGTAGCATGGTCCCACGTCACAAGGACGTCAGGACAAGAACTGACTATCTCAGGGAGGGGCCCCTCCACTCCCTCTCCTTCCTGGAAGCCAAGGCTGGCCGACGGCCGGGACTTGGCTTCCTGGTTCCTGGGACCGTTCCCACTAGAAACAGACCGCACCCTTCCTGGCACTCCGTCTCCCATCTTCATGCCAGTGCGCCCGACACCGATGACCTTTCCCCTTCAGTGTCTCAGAGGGGCAGTCGTCTTTGGCGTCTGGGGCCAGGGGGCTCTTGGCAGTGGTGTCACAGGACAGATTGTTACATTTTTGTGAGGCACTTTTTATTGGTGTACAATTTAATACGTTCTGTTAAAAACCAAGGCAGGAAGTACTGGAAAACTCATACTTCCTAATTTAACTGCGAGTTACTGTGCTGGTCTCCCGAGGTGTTTCCCTTCCTGTGTGTGGGGAGGGGACACCGCACAGTGCTGCGCTGCCCTCTGAGCCTGCTCCGGAGCCTAGGAGACTGGTGAACATGGTGGCCTGGGTCCCCTACCCCGCGCACTGCTGATTATTGGGAGTTCCCTTCACCCTGCGAGGGCCCAGGGACTGGGAAGGCGTGTGCAGCAGCAGCTCCAGGCCTGTGACATGGGCCCGGCTCCCCGTCTTTTCAGGCCCTCCCGTACTTCGACCGGCTAGACTACGTGTCCATGATGTGCAACGAGCAGGCCTACTCGCTGGCTGTGGAGAAGCTGCTCAACATCCAGCCTCCACCGCGGGCTCAGTGGATCCGGGGTATGCCCGCCCCTGCGCGCCAGGCCCTGCTCCCCTCCCCGCCCCCAATGTGGGTACAACACAGCCCCCATTCCCCTCCTGGAGGCGGTGAACCCAGGCTTAGTCTGCAGACCCCGGGCCCTGTCCTGAACGGCTTGTCAGACTAGCCTCTTGGCCCCTGTGCTTGTGTTCGTTTCTGCGCAGTGCTGTTTGGGGAGATCACTCGGCTTTTGAACCACATCATGGCTGTGACCACACACGCCCTGGACATTGGGGCCATGACCCCTTTCTTCTGGATGTTTGAAGAAAGGGAGAAGGTATGAGTGGAGGGAGGAGATGCGGAAGTGGGGAAGGTGTGAAGAGACAGGAAATGGGAAGGGACATAGGGCCGTCACTCGGGGGAGGTGTGTGTAACCTGGGGCAGGTTCCTAGGGAGCTGTCATGTGGGGTTGGTTGGGCACCAAAGGCACGACGTAGGGGGTCACTGGTTCCCTGTGTGTCCTTTCAAGATGTTTGAGTTCTACGAGCGGGTGTCGGGCGCCCGGATGCATGCAGCCTACGTCAGGCCCGGGGGCGTGCACCAGGTGAGCGGTCCCATGGGCGCCCGCACCCGCCGTGGCCACTGGGGGGCAGCGCTGGCCTGTGGGAAAGGCTGTGCTGTGTCCACCCGTGTCTCTGTGGCTTCTAGGACCTACCCCTTGGGCTTATGGATGACATTTATGAGTTTTCCAAGAACTTCTCTCTTCGGATTGATGAGTTGGAGGAGGTAAGATAGGAGTCGGTGGGGAAAACCCTCCTCCCCAGGCGGGGCTTACGGGCTTTTAGTCCCCAGTTGTAGAGAAACACAGAGGTGCTTGAAGGGGTCACGATGTTCACCCACGTTTTCTTGACCACCAGATGCTGACCAACAATAGGATCTGGCGCAATCGGACAGTGGACATTGGGGTTGTAACAGCAGAAGATGCACTGAACTACGGTTTTAGGTGGGAGCAGCAGACTTGTCACCTTGAGGGCGGGGGATGCCAGCCCCAGGTCTCGGCTTCAGCAACAGAGGCACCTTCTGTGCCCTGTTCTGAGTTTGTGTCCCCTGCTGGGGTTGTGGGGGAGGGGAGCGTGTCCCCTCCTGGTGGGCGGTGACCCTTGTTCCCGGCGTGCTCTCCTCAGCGGGGTGATGCTGCGTGGCTCTGGCATCCAATGGGATCTGCGCAAGACCCAGCCCTACGACGTCTACAGCCAGGTGGAGTTCGATGTCCCCATTGGCTCCCGAGGGGACTGCTATGACAGGTGAGGCCCAAATCCTTCTCGGCTCCGTGTCCCTCTCAGCTACTTTCTTCTTGGCTGTACTTCCCAGTCTCTGCTGTGTGTGCTACCAGAGGTGCTTTGCAAAGCACTTTCACACACGTGACACCTCACTTCCCTCTCCCTTGTCCTATGTCTGAGCTGGAACCGGTCAGGGCTGCGTTTTATAGTCGGGGAAGCTGATGGTCCTGGCCGTGCCGGGTGCTGCTCGCGCCACTGAGCTTCACGTTCTGCTCCTGGTCACTGACGCTGCATGAGCCTTGCCATAGTTTTGTGTTTGGGTTTCCAACTACACCTGTTCTGTGGCCCAAAATGTGGCTAAGGCTGCTTAAAGACGGAAGTGCCATACGGCATGTCTGAGAAAACCCACGAGGCTCTGGGGAAGGGCCCAGTGCTAGGATCAGAAGACGGAGGCTCTGTGAGCTGAGCGGACACTTCGCTGGGGCGAAGGAACGGGGGCTTCTGCGCTTTCCGGGTCACCCAGGGCAGCCTGGCTTCCTCCCGCCCGGCGCTGCCAGCCTGTCCCGTCCACGTCAGGTACCTGTGTCGGGTGGAGGAGATGCGCCAGTCTATTCGAATCATCTCGCAGTGTCTGAACAAGATGCCACCCGGAGAGGTCAAGGTTGACGATGCTAAAGTGTCCCCACCTAAGCGAGCCGAGATGAAGGTCAGTGCAGGGCGCACAGGCGTCCTGGGAGGGGCTCGTGGTTTTGGATTCAGTCCTGCGTTGTAGTTTTCCGTTCTCAGAGACTTCTCAGCGTGAGAGTCAAGTGCCACAGCCCCCTCTTCCTGTATCTGCTCTGCTCATTTCTTGTCTCCATGAGGTGGAGACGCCTCCTGTGCTGGGGAACGGCCTGTGGGACACTTGGCGTCTGGCTCACCGACGCTCCCATTTCCCTCCCTGCAGACGTCGATGGAGTCGCTGATTCATCACTTTAAGCTGTACACTGAGGGCTACCAGGTTCCCCCAGGGGCCACATACACCGCCATTGAGGCTCCCAAGGTGAGGAGAAGGCGAGGGGGAGGGCAGTGGGCAGCCAGAGACAGGCGTCCAGATAAATGCGCGTCCATCAGGGAGAGAGGACGTGAGGGTGAATGGAGCTGCAGAGAAACGTGCCTTCCTGCTAATGGAGGCGGTCCCCTCTTCCTCGGTCAGGGGGAGTTTGGGGTGTACCTGGTGTCTGATGGCAGCAGCCGCCCGTATCGATGCAAGATCAAGGCTCCTGGCTTCGCCCACCTGGTAAGAACCACTTGGTGAGGCCAGCTCCTTGGATGAGCACAGGCATGGCTGAGTGTGCTGGGGCGTCCGGGCCTTCCCTGTGGGCCCCCCGACACTGTTGCTGTCTGACTCTCTCCAGGCTGGTCTGGACAAGATGTCCAAGGGACACATGTTGGCGGACGTCGTCGCCATCATAGGTACGAGGCCCAGTGTGTCGTGGGGATGCCCCCTCCCCAGGCTTGGACTGGTTGGGGACAGAACCTGAACGTCCTGCTCACAGACTGAGCACGGTAATGAGCTGTGGCTCCTGGGTGACACCACTTCTTCCCCGACCTAGGTACCCAGGACATCGTGTTTGGAGAAGTGGATCGCTGAGCGGGTCCTGCCTGACCGGTCTCCTGTCTGAACTTCCTGTGCGCGGCCTGTGGTCGTTGGAGACGGGCTGTGTGTGTGTGTGCGCGCGCGCGTGTGCGTGAGGCCTGTGCTGTCTGACTTTCTGTGCATGTGCTGGGAAGCAGAAACTAATAAAATAGCTGCCTTCCGGCCCCTGTGCCGAAACTCCTCAGCGTCTCGCTGTTTTCTTTCGTTTTGATGGGAAACTCATTTGTTAACCCTCCACTTCTCTGTCAGACACAGTTGTTAGCAGTTTTTCCTGCTCATCCCCACCCCCTCCTCTGACTCTTGTCCTTTCCACTTCTCCATTCCCCATTTCCTCTTTTCCCCAAACCATCGTTCGCCTAAATTTGCTGCTCACACAAATTGGTAAACTCAAATCAAGACGGGTACAGTTCCAGGTGGGCAGGAGAGGGCCGTGGTGGGGCCTTGTGGAAACTTGAGGGCAGTTATCACAGGTGTGTCTGGACAGGGCTGCAGCGATGGCGGGTCACACAGCCTTTCCCACGGTGGCAGTCCCCGCTCTCTGTGGCAGCAGGCCTTTGGTCACTGTAGGACTGAGGCAGAAGAGCCCAGCTCTCTCAGCTGCCTTAGTTGGCCCTTCCGGGATCCGCCTGGTCTCTGTGCAGGAAGGGGAAGGGGCCGAAGCTGGGGGAAGGCGTGGCAGGAAGGGGGGTGCTCTGTGGTCAGGGAGCTGTTTGCTGAGCACAGCCACACAGTGCCCTCACAGCGTCCGAGCCCCGCTCACGGTCCCCACATCCTGCCCAGGATGCGTCCAGCAGTGGTCTTTCTCGTGCTCCTTCTGGCTGAACAAGCAGGTGACAGGGTCTAGTGAGGGTGGGAGTCAAGGGCACGTGTTTGGGGGCCGAAGCAGGAAGGTGGGCAACAGGTAGTGGGGCACAGAGCCCTGAGGCTGGTACTGCGTGGTTCCCATGAGGACACACGAATCGTAGTAGCTCCCTCCTTTCGTGTCCCCCTCTCTTTTTCAGGATTGTTGTGCACCTAAGGCTTCAGTTGTGGGGGGTGGGGAACAGTGTGTGACAAGAAAAGCTGGTTTGGGAAAAGCTGCATTTCCGGTGGGGTTCCTTTGCTCTCCACTGGGCGCCGGTGTCAAGCTGGCTGAGTTAATATTTATGTAGTCCCTTTAGGGGCTGCGGCCTGTCCTTGTGCCTGGGAGTGAGGCACGGGCAGTCAGACAGACGCAATGGCTGCTTCTGTGGGTCACCGCAGGCATTTGTCAGCAGCTGGTGGGGGGCGGGCGGCACGCAATTGCAGGGACCTGAGCACTGACGGGGAAACTGAGGCGACGACGGGAAGACCTCAGCTGCCCTCGGGCTGCAGTCAGCGTTCACAAATTCTCACTTCTTGCTCTTGGGTATCTTGTGAGAATGTTTTGAAGATGGATGGTTGCAGCTGGGGTACGGGAAGGAGGTGGTTGGAGAAATTGGGGAAATTGAAAGAAGTCAACGAGAGGACTTGCACCAGCCCAGCTGTGAAGGTGGAGGGAAGAAGTGAGTGAGTGTCCAGTCTGCCAGCAGGAGACGAGGGGCAGGGCCACCGAGCCGTAAGGAAGGGGCACACACTGAAAGCAGAAATACCTGGACGTGGCTGTGGGCTCTGCCACGTAGCTCTGCTTCTGAGTCCTGGTGTCGTCCTTCCACACAGGGGTGATGGCACTTCCCTCAAGGGTGGCCTTCAGGTTCACATAGTGTCACCTTTGAAAGGGCTACTCACGTACCAGTCACCCATAGGGCCAGGCGGATGGGTGCTCAGGCCGAGCGTGATTTTTTTAGTTGCACAAACTTCCTCTCAGTGGCCCAGGGTGAGTAACAGGGCAGAGTCCCTGCGACAGGCGGAATGGCACAGCTGTCATTCCCTGGAGCCCTGTGTGCTGCGCCAGCCGTGTCCGTAAGGCCTGGGAAAGCAGAGGCCTTGTGTTTTCTGCCTGAAGTGGCTGAAGGGGCAGAAAGAAACAGGCAGAGCAGATGACCAATCATGGAGTAATTGCCTTCCCGCCCATCCCCAGCTCACATCCTTCCTGTCCAGCTCTCAGCCACAGGTCACAGGACTTAGCAGAGACACTCCTGTGGTTTCTTCACTGAAGTTTGTCACTGTCCCCCTCTCCGGGCTGAGGTTTTGGTCTCTGCCCAGTGAACTCAGATGGGTCCCCTGGGGGCTGTGAAGTGCTCGGTGGTGACCCAGGCGCCCACAGTGCCAAAGCACACAGGCTGCGTGTCAGGCCCAACACAGCAGCCCTCCTGGCGAGGGAGGAGGGCGGGGAGGGCTCGGAGGGAGGCGAGGTCCCCTCCCTGAAGCCGACTGGGCACGGTCTGTCCCCTCAGCCGCCCTGGCCGAGCCTCAGCTCTGCTACATCCTGGATGCCATCCTGTTTCTGTACGGCATTGTCCTCACCCTCCTCTACTGTCGCCTCAAGGTCAGGCTGGCGGGGGGCACGGGCTGGCTTCCAGGGCAGAGGCGGGGAGAGGGTGGAGCAGGAGGGTGCCCATGAGTTTGCAGGGAGGCGGATGGGCCTTGCTAATGACCTGTGCTCTCTCCAGATCCAGGTGCGGAAGGCAGCTGTGGCCTGTGAGGTATGGATCGGATCCCCACACCTGGCTGTGGACAATTTTGCAGACTCGGCCCTTCTGGGGCTTTAGCCTTGGGGTCAGCGGCCCCTGAGAGGGCAGGGGTCTGTGAGGCTGGTCGGCAGGAGCTCCAGCGCCCCCCTCCCCCTCCCTCTCCCCCTTTCCTCCCCCTTCCGCTGCCACCCTGCCACCTAGCTCAGTGACAAGTGAGGTGCTCAGCAGGTGACAAGGAAGAGGCAAGCTGAGTGCCGATGAGTGAGGAGCCCGTGACAGTCGCGTGTGTGTGTAGATACGAACGTTTGTGGCCCTGTGGGCAAGTGTGCATCTGTGGCCCACCGTCCTCGGGCAAGCCCTGGGCCCTGGGTGGGGCCACGCCGAGGGGCCCTGAGGCGTCCTGCGTCTCTAACGCCTTGCCCTTTGCCTCCACAGAAGTCAGATGGCATTTACACGGTGAGTGAGGATGCCCACCCTCAGCAGAGGGCAGGCGCTCAGCGCAGGAGGGGGGTTCTCAGTGTCTTTGCAGAGGGTGGGCAGCGTGGGAGCCTGGGGACACCTCACCTGCCGACCTCCTGACCTCTGACCTGCACTCCAGGGCCTGAGCATGCGCACCCAGGAGACATACGAGACCCTGAAGCACGAGAAGCCGCCACAATAACTGGAACAGACACCCTAGGCCACGGCCTCCCAGCCCCCGTGGCCGGCACCACACACACCTGCCACCACTCGTGCTCGCTGACCTACTCATGCTGACGCTACGCCTTCATTACTGGACCGGGAGGCTCTGCGTCCCTTCCAGAGACCTGTGCTCAGGGGCTGGTCACTATGGTTACGCTCTAGCCTCACCCTGAGCGCACTCTCATCTTCCCAGCCCCAACCCCTGAGTGATGGAGACGGAGTGCCACCAATAAAGCCGTCACACCCTGGACCCCGCGGCTCGATCACTCGCCCTCAACCAGACGTGGACTGGACACTGAGCTGTCCCCGGGTAAGGTCACCTTCGCTGCCAGCCTTGCAGAGCTCACGGCCTCTGGGACCAACACCGCCTGTGAGGGCGGATGAGCCCGAGCCCGGTCCCTAGCACGGGGACTCTAGTGCTCTAGTAGGCACATGTACAGACATTTGCACCTAGGACACGACCTGGGGCCATCCAGCCCCAAAGAGTGAGCAGATCCGAGTGCACCACTCAGGGCCCACGGGCGGCAGCTAGCCTGGTCGGAAAGCCAAACTTGCAGGGCATGTGCTGTGTGAAGGCTCCTGTGATGTTCCTAAAGGAGGGTTTTATGGTGAACTGAGTTCTTAGTGGGTTCGGGGCAAGAGGGACCTTATCGGCTGGGTAGGGATTGGAGTTGGGTAAGGCAAAGGGGGACCAGTTGGGTCCAGAGGGGACGTCAGCACCTCTGAGCGTGTGGGGGTGGCTAAGGAGCCCCCCGATATGGGCCTGTTCTGTTTCCAGCTCTGCCAGGAGGCAGGATTCCTAGAAGTATTTCTGCCCAGTAACTCTGTCACAATGGGTCTCCAGTCCCCAGGATCACCCAGCCACCCCCATGCAGGGCGGTACCCCATTCTCAAAGTGACTCGCGCTCTGCAGTGTGTTTTTCCAGCTCCTTGTAACATTTGATCCATTCCCCAACCCTGTGGGGTCGGGCTCTTTGAACTTTCACCTGTCCAAGGTCATCTTGCAAATGACAGATTGACATCTTTTTGTCCCCACACATTTTGCCATAAGAGAAAACAACAGCTACCGGGAAAGAAAGGGGAGGAAGGTGGTCATAAGTAGTGATGGTCTTGAGGGCCAGACTGAAGGGCATCAACACGGAGAAGGCATTGGAGCCTCATCTGGTGTCTGGGGAAGGCGATTTCAGACGACATATGAGAAGTGAGAGTCAGGGTAGGGAAGTAACTGTTTTGGTGGGGATAAAGTGGGGATAACTTTTACCGGAAAATGCCTCAGTTTCCCTTTCTCTAGTTTTGGGACTGTGAGCCTCCTACACCAACCCAGCCCAATGCCATTCCAGAAGGGAGGGCAGCACCTCCCCTGGGCAGCTGACTTTGATGGCATCTGAGTAGCACAGCTCCCAGTGTCTAGGAGACCGAGTGGGAGGTCTGCCAGGCCTCTGCCTGTCACGTCTGCTAGTCCCAAGCTCTCAGATGGCTACCGGGCACCCAGATAACATGGGAGAGGACTGAGTGCCTGTCTTGTACTGTGGGGTGGGAGAGCAGGGTTTCCCTGGCTGGGAAGGAAGTGGGGGCTTGGGCAGCACCCCTGGGTTCCCTTTATGGAAGCTCTCTCTTCTTCTACAATGATCAGGAGGCCACTGGGAGGGAGCCCTGGTTTCCTGCGACCTGCGCGAGTGCAGTGGTTCCGTTCATGCCCTGCACAGCTCCTCTGCGGAGCAAAGGTTCGCTGGTCCTCATGGCAGAACCAGTCCCAGGCCTGCAGACTCCTTTGGTTTGGAGAAGAATCACGGCGCCCTGTCATTTCCCACATTTGTGCCTTCAACCCTTTCTCCATGCTTCTCATCAAAGCCCCTCTCCTACTGGATTTCTCATTGTCCCCCCTCCTCCCCCACCCTTCCTTCTCCCAGTCCTAAACAGACCCTGGCTCACCACTTGACTCTTTTAATATTTATTGTGGAAACAAGGAATAGGGAGGGAGAGGGGCTCTAGGCTTGGCCATCTGGTGTTCTAGGGGCCAGCTGGGAATGAGAGACAGTGGACCCCTCACTAGGCCTCTGGCTGTGTTTCAAAATCCATGAAGTGGCCCAAGAAGTATATCAGATCACTTCCAGCCTTCTTGACCAGGGGTGTCAGCTGCTCCTGTGTCCTGTTCAAGTAAGCCCTGGATATGCGATGGGTCAGAGGTCAGTGTGAGGGACCCGCGGCATGGGCAGGGCCTTGGTGGAGGTGGAAGTGACACCCAAATCCCCAAACGCTAGTGCACAGCTTCTAGGTGGAGAGGAAGCCGTCCACTGGGAGTGGAAGCACCCTGGAGACAGAAATCCAGAGCCCGGCTCCTGCGGCCCATCTGTTCATGAGGCCCATGGCTCTGAGGGGGACAAGGCAATCGTTCTCTCTGGTTTGACCTCGTCCCCCTGGAGCCCCACCGGAGCTCTGTGTTCTGTGGGATCGCCCATGTTCCCTCTTTCCCCTCCCCAGCACCTGGGCCCTGAGACCCCTTGCTGAGACTCACTGAGCCTGGGTCTGGAGCTCCAAGCCACTGGTCTTTTCCACCAGCTCCTTGCCGTAGTTGGCCAGGGTCTGGAAGTACTGGGAGAACAGGCTCTGCAGACCCGGCTCCTCTGCCTGCCTGCGAACCAAAGCCCCTGCACACAGACACATGCAGTCTTCTCAGCTGGGCCCAAACGCAGGTCCTGCTGTCCTGCCACCCTCTGTGGTGCCCAGCCCTGCTCACAGCCCTCCCCTAACAGGTCTCCAGCCCCAGGTCTTTGAGGGCTCTTGGGGCTGTACAGAGGGGCAGTCTTCCTCTTGAACCCTCCGGCTGCCAGCTCTGGGCACAGGAGAGCTGACAGATGGGCAGCTAGCAGCCCTACCCCTTTTCCCAGGGGCCCCCGGTCCATATCACACCTACCTTCAAGCCTACAGATAGTGAGGAGCAGCAGAGTCACTGCAAGCAGCTTCATGGTGGTGACGGTGGGGAAGGTGGCCTGGGAACAGCTGGGGCAGAGGGGACACAAGTTGAATGGGCCGCAGCCCCTCCCCAGGGACCCGTACCTAGCTGCTCACACCAACCTGGCTCCTGCCCTCCCCACACTTGAAACCTGGTCCTCTTCGGATGCTGCGCAGTATTGGTGCTCCCTCGGCTTACCTGGTCTGTGCCTCTGTCCTTGGTCTGTGCCTGGCCTGGCTGGGGCGACACGGGCTA
This sequence comes from Rhinolophus hipposideros, assembly GCF_964194185.1. NCBI lineage: Eukaryota > Metazoa > Chordata > Mammalia > Chiroptera > Rhinolophidae > Rhinolophus > Rhinolophus hipposideros. The sequence goes on along the minus strand of NC_138065.1, from coordinate 54,353,035 downwards.
TATACTGTCTGCTTCCCCACCCCCGTCAGCTGACAAGAACTGTGGAGGGACCCGTTGGGGCAGGGGCCAGTCGAGTAAACAAGTTGGAGACCTGGGGGAGGAGAGGACAAGTACACAGGGCCGCATGGGCTGGGTGACGGGCTGGGAGGCAGTCACACAGGCTTGAGTGGAGGCCCATCGGAGGTTTGTCCTCTCCGGGTCTGCGGCAGCAGGAAGCTGGAGCACTAGTGAGTTTTTCTCTGGAAAGCGCTGACATATGAAGCCCACAACCCTTGGACACTTTGCCCCATTATGGTTAGATCTCATCTCCCCAACCCTACCCCCCTTCACTGCAACTTGGCAGAAAGGTATTGGACAACAGAAGAAGGGGAAAGGAGTTGAAATTAGGGGCAGGGGTGAGGGCCAGAGGGCGGGTGTCATTGACTCAGTCCCGTGTTAATGTGTGATGAGAGAAGACACGGAGCCCAGAATGACCTCTAGTGTGCTGACCAGTGAGTGGCTCTACCCCCAACAAAACAAAGCAGGCCCTGCCCTGCCCTGCCCCCTTGGAGGGCCCTGGCAGGAAAGGTGGTTAAGGTGAAAGGATAAAGGTCGAAGATCCCTGGCCATGGGATTGCTTATCAGTTCTAGGTGGTGGTCAGCCAGCCCGAGTCAGCAGCAGCCATGGTGTCCCTCTGAGTGACGCCCACCCTGATTGGGAGGGAGGGAGTACATTCACTCCCAGGCCCAAGGCTTCTGGGTGAAGTCAGCCCAACAGAGACCCGAAGCGGCTGATCTCTCACCCTTTTAGCCGCAGGGTGTGCGGAGGACAATCCTGAGAGGTGGGGGTGGCCACGTGAGGGACGATGAGATGAGCAGCACCCAGACTTCCACGAGTCCCCGGTGCACCGTGAGGCGCTGGGCTGGCCCCTCCTTGGAGCGGAGCGAACAGCGCCCACGGGCGGGCGGGGTCCACAGGCCCACGTGTACGTGTACATTCGCCAGCTCCGCCTGGGGAGGCGGGGGGCAGCTGGGTCAGGGACCAGCTCTGGACCGCGGCTGCGGCCCCGCTCCAGCCGCAAACTCGCACACCCGGCCCCGCTCCGAGGGGACGGAGGGCAGGCCGGGCGGCGCGGGCGCGCGTCCTAGGGCAGCTGTGCTCGCGGGCGGCCCGCGTCTGCGGGGCGCGGTGGGGGCCGCGAGGAGGGGGCCCCAGCCGCCGCCGGGCGCTGGCAGCCGGGCTCGGAAACGAGTCCACCCGCGGTTCCCTCCGCCACGCTTCCCAAACGCAAGTGTCCAGGCTGCGCGGTGGAGGGAGGCCGGCGGCCCAGGCTCGCTGACGCTCCCTCTGGCGCCCAGCGCGCTCCCAGGTTCCCCGACCTTGAAGAGGCCATCACCCAGCGAGCAAGTCCCCAGAGCCGCCACCAAGCCCCGCCCGCCTCAGCAGCGTCGGGGCGGGCGCCCTCAGGACCCGGGCCTGCCACTCCTCTGCTTCCTCCTCTCCCATTGGCCCCTGGGGGATCGAGGCCGCTTCTTTTTTTTTTTTTTAATAGATTGGGCAGGGCCCCTCAAGGGAAGGTCGGGTCTCCGGAAGCTTTTTTGCCCGGTTCCAAGATGGCGTTCATGACCACGCTGAGCATGCAACGTGAAGCCGCAGTTCTGCCATCATTCAAGATGGCTGCCCCCACCAAGATGACCGGGGTGTGCCGGGGGGATAGGGGCAGCAGGATGGTCTGAGACGGTAAGGGCTACTGCTCCGTTGCAAGCCTCGCCTTGGGGCCTAGGAATGAAGAGTAGAAAGACTAGGAAGCTGGGCGAGGTCTCTGGTACGGCGAGGGTTACAGAATGGGTCGGGGACGGGGTGACAGCTGGGGGTGAGGGATCAAAGATGGGAAGGGACTGTGGCTGGGATTCAGTCTCCCCCCGGTGCCCTCTCCCCCCACTCTTCCCATTCCAGGTCCAGCGTTGGACCGTGTGGAAGTTTCTGGGACTGGGGAACCGGATGATGGGGGGTGGCGCCCGTGGTGGGTAGAGAGAGGAATAGCGTCTTTTCCCAGGCCAACCCCGGCCCCTCCCGGTCCTCTGCACTGCAATGGGGAACTCGCTGGGCCTGGCACCGACGGGGGCCCTGCCGCGCCGGAGTCCCCGTCGAGAGGAACCTCTGCCCAACCCCGGCAGCTTCGATGAATTGCACCGGCTATGCAAAGGTGAGAACTTGGCATCTGGGCGTCTCAGCTGAAAGGGCAGAGGCGGGCAGGGTCTTCAGCGCAGGGTGTGCAGTGATGGAGGAGGAAGGGGAGAACACAGCTGGAGCGTCCAGCCTCGGGGAGGGTTAGATGCTGGAATGGGGTGGAGCGTTGGGTTGCAGGACTCGAAAGGTCAGTTCCTCCACAGCGCTTTCTGCGCGCGGGGTTGAAAGGGGACACTCCTTCTTGGGGAAGAGGTTCCCTGTCTGTGCTTCTCCCTCCCCTTCCGCCTTCAGATGTGTTCCCAGCACAGATGGAGGGAGTGAAGCTCGTCGTCAACAAGGTTCTGAGCAGCCATTTCCAGGTGCTCCCACTTCTCCAGCGCCTCCTCACGTCCCTCCCTGCCTGTCCCCATCCTCTTCTCCTTTCCTTTGTGCCCACCTTGGCCAGGCCCAATGGGGCAGAGGAGGGAGGCCGTGGGGCTCTCCTTACCTCCCTGGCCTGCGGGACCCTCTGTATATGTTGTGATAGTTGGGATTTTTAGAAGGCCTTCTGGATGGGGAGAGGCTGAAGGATGGGATGGGGGCCTGAGTGGAGCAGGAGGTCTCTCTCTCTCCTCAGGTGGCCCACACTGTGCACATGAGTGCCCTGGGGCTGCCGGGCTATCACCTCCACGCGGCCTATGCAGGGGACTGGCACCTTAGCCCCACAGAGGTGAGGGCTCCACACACCTGGGACCCGAGGGCAGGGGACGAGGAGATGTGTGTGTTCTGGGGAAGAATGGGCAGGGCACCTCCCTGCTTCTCTGGGTGTCCCCTGAGTGGGAGGGCGGAGGGTGGGGACACATTTGTGGGTGATGGGTGGGAGTTCTTTGTGGCTCCACTAGGGGGCGCTGGGTACCGCTAGAGAAAGCCTGTAGGATTTGGGTTGGGGCAGAGTGGTGCCGTCCACTTAGTCGTCCTGCCTCTGCTGCCTGGTCAACAGGTGTTCCCGACGGTGGTAGGGGATTTGGACAGCAGTGGCAGCCTCAACGCCCAAGTCCTGCTCCTCTTGGCAGAGCGGCTCCGAGCCAAGGCTGTCTTTCAGGTGACCCCTGGTTCCTGCCTCCCTCCACCCACTGAAGCATTCATGCCCTCTCTCTCCTCCCTGAGTGTCTTGCTCTGGGGGTCCAGGGAGAGGAGAAGAGGCAATAGTGATGGCAAAGAGGGAGGGAGATGCTACTTCTTGCCTTCCCTCCCCAGACACAGCAGTCCAAGTTCCTGACGTGGCAGTTTGATGGCGAGTATCGGGGAGACGACTACACAGCCACTCTGACCCTGGGAAATCCTGACCTAATCGGGGAATCAGGTGAGCAGTCGGGACCGGGTTCCTCTTGTCCTGGCTGCCCAGTTGCTCATGTTGGCTGTGACTCTTCGTCGTCTGTACAGTTCAGGGATTAGAAGAGAAACTTCTCGGGCAGGCTGGGGTGGGGCTCCTGGGGGTGTGGGGCTGCTGGCTGTTGTCTCTAGGACTGACTCCATGTCTCCACTCCCAGTGATCATGGTCGCTCACTTCCTGCAGAGCCTCACTCATCGGCTGGTGTTGGGAGGAGAGTTAGTTTACCACCGGCGGCCAGGCGAAGAGGGGGCCATCCTGACCCTGGCTGGGAAGTACTCGGGTATGGGCTGAGGAGGAATAGTGATGGGGAGGGGCGTTCTGGACTGGCTGGGCTTTCTGGCCTGTGGCCTCCTGCAGTGACGTTCCTTTTCTCCTGCACTTTGCTTTTTGCAGCTGTACACTGGGTAGCTACGTTGAATGTGGGATCGGGCGGGGCCCATGCAAGTTATTACCACAGGGCAAATGAACAGGTGAGACTGCTGACCCCATCTCCCACCCGCAGGCCAGCCATGAACTTCCCCTTCCCCACCCCCTCCAAGGTCCTGCTGACACTTTCCTTCTTGCCTACACTTCGCATACATTTGTTTCCTGCATGTCGGACCCCTCTGCTGAGCCCTGTCTGGACCCTTCTAGTCTTCACTGAGACAGACCCCTCCCATTCTTGCCCCTGATTCTCAGGTTCAGGTTGGAGTGGAGCTTGAGGCAAACACAAGGCTACAAGACACAACCTTCTCCTTCGGTTACCACCTGACTCTGCCCCAGGCAAACATGGTGTTTAGAGGTGAGGGTCATTGGGGCAACGCTGGGAGGCACAACGGGCCTGGGGGCTTCCCCTTGCTTCTGCGATGCCTTTCTCCAAGCCCCATGAACCATCGTGTCCGTGCTCTCCCCCAGGCTTGGTGGACAGTAACTGGTGTGTGGGTGCTGTGCTGGAGAAGAAGATGGCCCCCTTGCCCGTCACCTTGGCCCTCGGAGCCTTCCTCAATCACTGGCGCAACAGGTCCCACTGTGGCTTCAGCGTCACTGTAGGATGAGGTTGTCCCAGAGCCCCCAGCAGCTGCAGCCGCTGAGTCAGGTGCCCCAGGGCCAGAGACTAGGCCCCTCCCCAGAGCCCACCTTGCTGGGTGACCTCTGGGTCCCAGGAGCAGAGTGGGAGACAGGCCGTGCCCTCCCCGGAGCTGGAGCTGCCACAGGGGAGCTGATGAGGCAGTGGTTGGAGGCTCCCCCTCTGCCGCCAGCCCAGCGTCATCTTCCCGTGCTTGTGGCTCTGGACAAGGGACGGGGGCTGAGGGGTCCATCCGGCTGAGCTGTCCCCCCTCACTCTCCCCTGTCTCCATTTCTCTGTGGATTAAGCTCCTTGCCTCTTCCTCTTCCAAGCAGCAAAGTCTGCATGGGCTAGATGGGCTAGCTCCCCGTCCTGTTTTCCATCCCAGACCCTTCCAAGGCTGGGAAGGAATCTTTGACCTCAGAAAGTGGGGCCCCCCCTTCCAGAAGGGGCGTCCTCCCTCTCCAGACCCTGTGTTTCTGGAGCACAGTTTTACCCCTATGGTCACTCCACCCCCCCCAGGTCCCCATGACTGCATGGACAGGCAGTTATTGCTTTAGTCTTTCGTTGTACCCACTGGGCTCCCTTCCTGCAGTGCCGGCCTCCGGCCCAGCAGCTGCCCTTTGCAGTCCAGTGTGTCCAGGTGGTGGGGCCTCACCTGCAGATTTCTTGGAGCAGAGGCATCGTGGCGCACAGCCCCTGCACGTGCTGGAGCTGGTGTCCATACGCACTATTAATGCTTCGGAGCTCAGCCAGCAGGCCCAGCAGCTTCGCGTACAGACACCTTGGGAGGAGGAGATGGCGTGGTCACCACACGGTCACCAGGGAAAGCGGAGGGAAATAAGGCCGCTGAGAGTCCTGTCCTGAGGCCCCGAGCCCCTGAAATGCCTCGGTGAAGCTAGGTCTGAACTCTAGAGAAAATGATGTTCCACTGTGACAGGTTTGTCAGAGGTCGCAAAGGTCCCCAAGGGGCCTCTGTCTGACATTGTCTTCTCTCCCCGTGCTGTTTGTCTTGAACCCGGAGCTCTGAGGGCCTCGTGTGAAGAAAGCCCAGACTTGACCAGAACTTCAATTGTGTGGAATGTGAGGGTCTGGTCTAGAGCAGGTTCTAGAAGGTGGGGGTGTTCTGTGTGTAAAGTGCCCTCTTCAGGCCAGACTGGCCCGTTGAGGCAGGAACGAGAGCACATGCAGACCACACCTCAGAGCCTGGAGCGGTCATGGACTGTTGACCTAGGGACCAGCTGTGCCTGTGAAGCTGTGAATGACGTCACGTCAAGGGGAGTGAGACATGGAAGGAATTGGCCCAGTGGAGATGGAGAAGTGGGGAAGGCCCAGGAGAGCTTAAGCGAGACCCTGGGAAAGGCCTTTCAGCTGGAGAAGGTGGGTGGGTGAGGGACAGTGTCATCACTCAGGAATGCTGTCATTTGCATCTCGACTGAATAAAAACATCTGGAAAAAGTGAGATGAAACAGAAGTAGGAGCAATCAGGGTGCTGGACTGGATGAGAACGGAGGGAAGGACTACACCCCAGGGCCCTGTGTTCCCAAAGGGAAGGACAGTAGAAGCCTTATCTTGTGCTCAGGACCTCTCCCTCCCCATGCCCCCTCCACGCCCCCGTGTCCCTATACTGATCCCGGGGCCTGGGCTGCTGGTCTTTGATGTAGGTCTGCAGAGTCAGTGCCATCTCCTCCTGCACCTGCTCAGTCTCCTCCCTTCGGGTGACCCCTGGCCGGTCTGTAAGACAGGGAGCGGGGAGGGACAAGGTGGGGGGCTGCACGGAGCCCCAGGCAGTGGAGGCTGGGATGGATAGCCCCATTGCACGGGTTTGACGGTTAAGAGGCCTGGGATGGATGGCTCCACAGAGCTGGGAGTTTGGGGAGAGTTGTTAGAGCAAAAGCTTGTGGACTTTGGGGGTGCTCACATGGAAAGAAGAGAGCCATGGCGGCCAAGAGTGCATACTCGGGCTCCTGGAGCTGCAGTCGCCTCAGGGCTCTGTGGAAGCGAAAGAGCATCTCTAAGCACTCTTTCTGGAACCCCACTGTGGGAGAGACAGGCTTAGGAGCCTCAGGTCACCTTGCCACCCGCCACACCACAAGGACACACGCCCCTACTGTCCAGCACCATCTCACCATGGCCTCCATCTTCTATTGTGTAGCGAAGGGGCCCACAGAGGAAATGCTGCGATTGCAGGCAGAATGTGGTGTTGAGAGCGATGTGACAGATTTCTGTAGTGGCCCCCTTGAGGGAGATCTGGTCCTCCAAGGGCAGGGACCTGCAGAGGCAGGAGTCAGGCCTGAGCTTCCAAGAGGACGGCAGGAGCCCTGACTTGGGACTGCGAGACCAAAGTCCTGCGGCTGGGATAGGCCGAGGGAAGGGCTGGTTTCCTGGGTGACCTTGTTGTTTGGTGGCGGGGGGATTATAATTTCCTGGAGCGTTTTCTTCCTGAAAGGCAAGGGGAGGCCACACACCGGAAGACGGGCAGGTCCTTGGTGAATTTGACCACTTGCTGCACCATGAACGTGTTGATGTCTGCGAAGTGCGTGAGCAGGGGCAGCATGGGGACCAGGCCGGGCAAGTGCGGCTGCCGGGTGAACAGGTGCTGTGGGGGCTGCGGGGCCAGAGCCTAGTGAGGCCCGAGGTCCAGGCCCAGGCCCAGGCTCCTGGGGTCCGTCCAGCCTCATCTCGAGGGCTGCCACATGGCCCTCCCTCAGGCCAGCCTCCCGGCACCCTGTGGGCCACGTTCCAGCCCCAGTCCCCGAAGCCTCACCTTGAACAGCACAAGCTGGTGGAACACGGAGCCCAGGTGACGGCTGTGGGCCCCCAGCGGCATCTGGACCAGCGCTCTCTGCTCCTGACTCAGCTGCTCAGCTGCCTGCCGTGCCCATCGCTGGGCCAGGGCTTCTGCAGACAGGATCACTGCCCAGGCGAGATGTGGCACAGCTGTCAAGGCCAGCCCTTGGTGGGGACAGTCACACACTGCACCGTGAAAGGTGTGGGAGGGAAGCTTCCTGAGGCCCCAGGCGCTGGGTCCTGTTCGGTTTCCCCGGCCCATGGGACACTGCCACTGAAAGCAGTGCACTGGGCTGGGGACAGGAAGCGTAGACAGTGAAGTGGGAACCGAATGAGGAGCTTTGGCTTCTGGGGGCCATTGAAGAGGGAGGGCTCTGGAGTCCTGAAGCAGCACCGACGTGTACATAGCGTCCTCATCGCACAGGTTCTGAGGCTCAATCTCATGGCGTTAGCCCTATGCGGAGGCAGGGCAGCTGTTACCCATATTTTTCAGAAATGTAAGCAGGCTGAGATTCCAGTGACAGGTTGTCACAAAATACTTAAGGGATGTAGATTGAATTTCAACCCAAACTGTTTGATTTCTGCAGTTTCCACTTCTCCACACGACAAGTAGTGTGATGTGCAGGGAAAAGCTGAGCTTGAATCTGGACACTGCGGCTTGTTAGCGGGGTGAGCCTGGGTGAGTGGACTTGTGTGCGCCCCATTGCACTGTCTGTTGGAAGCATAACCCCAGTACCTGGCACACAGAGAAAGCAGTCAGCCCTTACTCAATGGTTATCAAGTACCTACTAAGTGACAGGCACTACACTTGAGAGACGAGAGAAAAAGCAGGCCAGGTGTCTGGGGAAGAGTATCTGGGGAGGGAATGGCCACTTCAAGTTCAGAGGACCGGGGACAGTCAGCTGTGTCTGAGGGTGGCCCCAGACAGTGTGGCTGGGATGGACTGAGCAAGGGGGAAGGGGTTGCAGACAAAGTCTGGGAGGCCGTGACATCAGGGGAGAGGCAGAGCCCCTGCAGATTTCCAGCACTATGGTGACATCACCCAACTTGTTGGAGAAGCTTCCTGTGCCTGCAGTGTGGGGCAGGGAGGGCACAGGCCGGTCTGGACTCGGGTGGGAGGGGCGACTCACTTTCCTTCTTCAGGCCAGCATCGAGGCACTTCCGCAACCTGCAGGCTGGGCAGTGCCGCCTCTGGGCCTTGTTGATCTTACAGCTTCTGGCAAAGGGGCAGCTGAGACCAGTGCTTTTGCCAACTGTTCGTCTGAGAGGGTCGGGGATGGCATTGGACAGGTGGGTATGTGAGGGGTTGCGGTGACATGCCCTAAAAGATCTATGGTGACATGAACTAATCTGAGCTGTGCCCAGAGGTCCTTGAACGTGGACCCTGAAGCATTTCTGCGAGGGCCTGGACTCAGCAGACAGCCCCAGCTTGACGTGATTCGAGCAGTGAGGACACATAACGGCTCTGGACTAAGGGTTGTGTCCATGGGGCACACACTCGGTCTTCTGTTATCACGCCACCTGTTTATACAGTGCTGAAGTTGGCGAGATGTCATGAGCTGACCACAGGGCGTTAGGCTCAGGGTGCAGGAGGAATGGAGCTGCACGAGCTCGGGCATGTGACAGGCTTAACGGCCACCTGGCAGGGGCTGTTTCTGTTAGGGAACAGGCTCTCACCTGAAGAAACCCTTGCAGCCCTCACACGTCAGGGCATGGAAGTGGTAGCCTGTGGCTTGGTCCCCGCACACCACACAGCTCCTCGACTCGTCTTCCCCACCACCCATGGCGTCAGGTGGGGTGGCTGTTCTGAATGCGGGACTTCTGAATGCGGGAGGGTTAGCAGCCAGCTCTGGGCCGCCATTAACCATCTTCTCCCCCTTCTGCAGAGCGTCTTCCTGAATCTGCCCTGAGTTGGACCCCCCGTGTTATCTCTATTGTTTTTAGTCTCTATCCCCCATAGATTTCCTACCTGCTCTTCTCAGGCAGCATGTCACCTGCAGGCCACAGAATCTGGTGTGGGAGTCCTGTCCCCAAACTCCCAATGTGCCCCTCTTTCCCCATTGGCCTCAGGAGCTGCCCATGTCTGGGGTTAGGGATTCTGGCCCTTGGTACCTGGACAACGTAGAACAGTGTGTGTGGCCTCCAGTCCTCAGAGTCTGCCTAGGTAGGGCATAGACTCTGGACCCAGGGCAAAGGCCTGGCTGGCAGGTTTTCCCATCATGCCCATGGTGCTGGTTGACGGCATATGGGGAGGGATCCTGATGGGTGGGAACTCATGACTTATTAGGACCTGCTGCCAATTAGACCCATGGCGATTTTCCCTACTGCCGAGCTCCGGCCTAGATTGGCAGTCCCCTCTGTGTGGGTCCTGGACGAGCTGGAAAGAGAGGGGGAGACAGAACACGCTTTTTCACATGCAGAATGTCAATAGTAACAGAACATGTGTAAAGCCACACAAGTCTCCCAAACAAAAGCTCAGAGACTGGGGTCTAGTTAAGGGCCCATGCAAAGAGCTAGAAGAGGTTCCACTTCCTAACTGGGGAGGGCTGAGAATGGGAGTGACCTCTAATGCGTCAGAGGTACTTGGGATTGATTTGGGGACTCTTGTGGCAGGCGGGCTGCATTGTGACCTGTGCAGTCACACGAGGCCCTGTGCTGACGGGTCTCAGGCTTGGTTTAATGCGCTGATATTGGTCTCTTGAAATTCTTAGTGATTTTGGAAGAAGGAGCTCTGCATTTTCATTTTTTGTTGGGCCCCGCTAATTATGTCCCCGGTCCTGTCTAATGAATAAGCTGAGAGTCGGAGGAGCCTTCCCTGGTGTTGTCAGTGTTGTGTTGACACTGAAGGCACTTTGGCCAGTGTGAAAAGTATATATATACTTGTGTGTGTGTGTGTGGGTGGGTGGGTGGGTGGGTGGGTGTACACTATCCCATCTAGGAACAGAGCTAATAACTTCAAAAGCTGTTTGGATGTTTTGGGGACGGGCAATCTGTGGGTATGTGGGATCCAAGTCTGATTCCACACATACTGGAATAACGTCCAGGTCTGTCTTCCAGTGTGAAACGTCCTTGTTACTGCAGCTACCCCCGGGTGGTTGCTGCTTCTGCACTTACCCAGTCTTCTGCCACTAGAAATAAACAGTTTTCCTTTTTTGCTGTCATGTTTTCTGCTTCTCCAGTTACGAGTTAAATTATAATTAATGTTGTACAGGCAGGTTAGAAACCCAAGTACAGGCTAGAGACATAAAAACACACCGAGAGAGACAGAGAAGAGCCTGAATTAAAAAGAGCCTTGTTTGCATCCCCAGAATGAGCTGGGAACCCTTCCTGTCAAGCGGTACAGCTTCCAACTATGCATAACATAGTGCGTTTTGAAATAAGATGAATTCCAGAGAGCACAGGTGCTTTGATCTGCCCCGGGAGAAGGTAAGCATGTTTGCGTGTGTACATCTGCTGGTGTCTTTGCTTGCTGGAATTCATACTCATTCAATCAACAGATATTGGCTGAGAACCTGCTATGTGTGAGACACTAGGGACGAAAAGGTGAATAAGATGCTCTGCTGTCCTCATGGGGATTAAACGTGCTGGTGGGGGAGACAGACTTTTAAGTGGATCTAAAGTAGTCACACCACGGAGGGTGCACAGAGCATTCTGGAACTACAGAACACAGCCACCGAGCCCTGCTCTGGTGAAGGGGTGTTGAGGGGGAGGCAGAAAAAGCTTCCTGGAGAGGTGACAAGTGAGTTGATTTTTAAAGAATAATGAGAAGCTAGCAAGGGAAAAATCCAAGGCAGCTGAGGCAGAGTGTGCAATCTGAGAAGTTCAAGAAGCCAGGTACAGAAAAGCAGATGTGGTAGAGCCACAAACAGGCCCCTCCTGCTGGGATTGGGAGGGGAAATGTCTAGAGAGCCAGTGTTGAGGCAGAGATGTGGGCAGGTCCTCCTTTCTTTCCCTCATCCCCTGCAAGGGATTGGATGTCATGCCCTGTCACTCCTGCCTCTTGACCTGTGTGTGCCCACCACCTCTTAGTGGAGCCCAGGCCCTCATCGTTTCCCGCTGACAACTGCAGCAAGCAGCCCCTCACCTCCAAGCCACCCTCCCTGCTGCTGCTATTTCTAAAATGCAAATGTAATCATGTCTCTTCCCTGCTTGAAATTCTTCGTTTGCTTCCCATCACCTTCAGGATAAAAGCCAATCTCTTTGGCAAGTCACACAAAGTGCTTTGTGATCTGGCCCCGGTTTATCACTCTGGTCTCGCACGTGGCAGCCCCACTCCCGCCCCACACCTAGCACATGACACTTTGGCTCTAGTCATGCTCAGCATTTAGGGTTTCCTGGACGCCTGGGCTCACCTTGAAAAATCTGCCCTTGGCATCCTGTCTGCTTGGAAGCAGCACACATCCCCTCCCCCAGCCTCCTGCTCCTCTGGGACCTTCAGGCCTGAGCACAGAGGGTTCCCCGCTGGGGGCCTGGGAGCCAGAGCTGGACCTCAGCGCCCACCTGGCGCTGAGAACTTGTCTTTCTTTCTGCCTTTGTCAATCAACTGAATTGTCAAAGTCAAGTGCTGCCTTTGTTTTGGATCCTTAGGGTCTCGTATACTGCAGGCATATGTAATAAATGATTGTGGAGTGAATAAATGGGCTAGGACATGAATGAAGGTCTGATCCCAAACGCATGCTTTTCCCATGTGGCATCATGTTATTATTTGTGAACGCTTTCACTCATTCCTCAAATGTTTAACATATCTGCTTTGTGTCAGGCCTTTTCCAGCCACGTAGGTTCCGTGCTGTCACCTGGACCCATCCCTGTGCCCCTTTGGCGGCTGTCTTTCCTAGCTGATTATCCTTTGCTGTCCTGACTCTGATCACTCATTAGTCTTCTAGTCTGATTCCTGACTCCTTTCTGAACCGTTGCTACCTGCCATGTTTGCATTTGACATGCAGCCGAACTCACTCAGGTGTCCCCTGAGCCAAATTTCCAGTCTGGGCCTGCTCTCTCCTGGATGGCCCCCCAGGTTCTGGCACAGACACTACTCTGAAGGGCTAGGCTACCCCTTTTCCTTTGCACCGTGTAATCTGGTTTATTCTTTGGTGTCTCTGTTCACCGGTACTCTCCTGTGGCCCGTTACATTCTGTGCGTTTCCTCTGTGTTTCTCCCAGTCCTCCTTCCTGCTGCTTTTGCCTGCCTGGCAACAAAATCGTCTTCTTTGAGACTCTTTTTCACTGGCCTCTGTGACGTTATGCATTCCTGGTTCTCCACCTCTGTTTCTAACCACTCTTTTTCCTTTCTCTTTTATTAGACTCTGCTTTTTCCCTATGTGTTAGGAAAAACGATGGACTTTTCTCTAAGGCTCAATTTTAACCTCCCTGCCTTTCGTTATCTGTGTTCCTCTCTAATAGTTCATCTGTTCACAAGGCTCTGGTAAAATACAAAAATAGCTCATGTTTTGACACCGCAGCTGACAGCATACCTTATATTCCCGACCTCAGTTATCCCCAATCCAGCAGGTGAATCGGCGCCCCCTGTTCTATGGGCTCTTCTATTCTTAGCAGCTTCTTCTGATGCCTGTTCAGGTTAAATCTCCTTCTCAAACTTTCTCTGGGTGCCCAATGTACTTGCCTGGACTTATCACAGCACCTATAACCATATTGCCCTTTTGTGTCCATATGACCATCTCTCCCCTACTGGACTGTCAGCTCTATGTCATGTGGGCCTTCTTCCCCCAAACCCAGCATAGGTCCATGGGCCATGATATGTGCTTAATAGCCAACAAACAATTGAAGAACTTTCCCAATTTCCGGTCCTGAATTCCAAGAGTCACTTTGAGTTCTCCTAAATCTTGTTAGTCACCAAGTCTTAGTGGTTCTTTATACCTTATGTGTCTTGATGTTGTCCCTTTTCTTCTGTCACTGTCACTACACACCCAGACTCTTGTACTTTGTACAACTGCCGTATCCCCAAGCTGTTCTCCCTGCCCTGACTCTTTATCTTGTCAAATCAGTCCTGTGTTTCCCCCGCAAGAATAATCTAAACATGCAATTCGTAAGGGGGTCACGTTTAAATTCCTTATTCTGATGACCAAGGCCCATAGACATTTGCAACCCCCCCTTCATAAACCTGTCTTCTTTCATCATTGTTCTTTTATCACCCAGAGGCCAGATAGACCCCAGCCTTTCCTCCTTCTTCCCTTCCACATCCTACCCAAATCCTCTTTCCCCCAGGAAGCTTTTGACTCTTTTGGTCCTTCTTTGACCTATTACTATCTATTACTATACACTTTACTGTTGTAGTGTACTTGGCCATTTAATCATCTATGGCAGGGGTTGGCAGTTTATGGCCTGTTGGCCAAATCTGGCCTGCTTCCTGTTTTGTGCAACCCCTGAGCTAATAGTGTTTTCTAAATTAAAATTTTGAAAGAAGACAAAGAATATTTCATAGGACGTGAAAATTATACAAAATTCACACTTTCATGTCCACAAATAGTTTTATTAGCACTATCTGTTTACATATTGTCCAGGACTGCTTTCCAATTATAATGGGAGACGTGGAGTTTCAACAGAGAGCATAAGGCCCCCAAAGCCGAAAATACTTTCTCTCTGGCTCTTACAGAAAAAGCTTGCTGACCTCTAATCTAGGATCTTGAATTCCATTCACAATGTTTGCAGAGCTGTTAAAGAACTTTGGAGAGGTCGTTTCACTAAAGACAGCATATTCAGTGCTAATTAGCTCATCATGACAAAGGTGGAGGGCGGGGGAGCCAGAGAAGGAGGCTGCTGAGAGAGCAGGAGCTACCTTGACACTTAGTAACTTAGGCAACCACATTCCCATTGGAAAGTAAGAGTCAGAGGGAGAAAAGACTGGTGTTTTCCCCATCTTCTCTGTTTCTGACCTGGCAGAGAAAACATACAAACAGAGAGGGTGTAGCTAGAGAAAGGGTATTTGAGGTCTTAACCTGAATCTGTTGCTGAGAAGAAATGAGTGGCTGCTGAGAGAAGTTCAGCCATTAAGGACTCAAGCTATTACAGGCCATACAAGAAAGTATCAAAAGGGCATAACAGCTAAACTGAATGTGTTTGGCTTTGGCTGACTGAAGCTGTAAGTAGGCTAAGAGGTTTTACAATGTTGGAAGTCAGGGCAAGAGAATGGAAAGGATTTCCTTAAAATAGAAAGGAAAGCTAGACATTTAGATAAACAGGAATCACAGCTGAAGTGGTAGAACGTTCGTGACATTTACCTAGATGTTCTATTTCTTTTCATCTTGCTCTAACCATATTTGTCTTCCCTCAGAACTTTAGGATGCTTTATTATCAAGGTTTTTTTCAAGTTGCTTGAGGTTTTTGCTGCTCTTCTTGCAATCTTACCATAATTATCATTGTTAACAGTTTAGTTTGTAGTTATTGGTTAAACCTGCACCTGTTTTTATTTTCTTTTCCTTAAAACTTATACAACACAGTATTTAGTGAAGTTCCATCTTATTAAAAATAATCTGTATAGACTGGATAGTGGGTGGGCCTTATCTTTCACATCTGGTCCCTACACCTGGGCAGACTCCACATGGCTGGTTTTGGTGTTCAAACAAGCACCAGTGGGTTGCTACCTGAATTGCAGGAAGAAACCAGCTAGACTGGGAACTAGAACTTGCATGTTGAAATCCATTTTAATGGCAACAATACGTGCAAGTTCGTAAGTGTGTCTCCTTTTTTTATAGCTTCAACACCAGGCCTGGCACACTGGAGGCACCCGGTCAGATTGAAATGGAACAAAGAAGCTGGGGGGAGGAGCTCACAACTGTTTAGATGGACGCTAGGGGATCGTTATCTTGTTGGGCAGGGTGTTTTCTGTTTGTTTGTTTTCATTATGTGAGAGTTAGGATTGGTAAATCCTAAATGCCTTTCAACTCCTAAGATTTATGATCTTCAAAATCAGGTACTTCACAATTTTCCTGTTCTTTGCCGCAGAATACTGTCCACTTGTCTGTCTCTGTCTGTCTGTCTGCCTCTCCTTCCCTTCCTCCCTTGCGCCCTTCTCTGCAGACTGCCATCCTATCACTAAATCTTAATCTCCAGTATTTCTTGGCCTTACCCCTTTCATTCATTGTTTCCTGCATCCCATGTACCCTCTTGGTTTCCTTCCAGCTCTTCTTTCTTTGCTTTCTCGGACTCTCTCGCTCCTCCCTCCCGTCGCCGTCCTCCCCCTCCGTTGCCCCCCTACTTCGGGTTCCCTGCTCTCAGCCCCCGACAGTCGCCCCTCCTTCCCGCGCTCTGACTGTCTTACCCTAGTTGGAAATGCAGCAGGCCTCTGAGCCTGCCTCCATTGGATGCGAGGGACTGTCACTCGGCGGCAAGAGGCGCTCCTATTGGTGGGGCTGGCAGCGGGGCCCGAGCTGACTATAAAGAGCGGGGCCGGAGGGGCGCGCGGAGCGGTGACTGGACGGGCTCTGACGGCCCCGCGGAGCGGACGCCGGGCGGTGAGCGAGCGCCGAGGGCCGGGGCCGGCTCGGAGCAGCGGCTCCCGGCACTGCCTCCCTCGCCCGGTCAGGCGGCGCCGCCACAGAGCCCGGCCCGTCGCCGCGGTCGCCGCGCAGCCCCCAGGGCCCCACCTCCCGCACTTGCCCGCTCCGTCCCGCCGCCGCGATGAGCGAGGTGAGCGGCGCCGCCGGGCCCCACCGCTCGGGTCCCGGGGGGCGAGGGTGCGGCTCCGGTCCCGGGGGGCAGAGGGCGAGGGGGCGGCTCCGGTCCCGGGGGGGGGGGCAGAGGGCGAGGGGGCAGCTCCGGTCCCGGGGGGGGGGGCAGAGGGCGAGGGGGCGGCTCCGGTCCCGGGGGGCCAGGGGTGCGGCTCCGGTCCCGGGGGGCGAGGGTGCGGCTCCGGTCCCGGGGGGCGAGGGGGCGGCTCCGGTCCCGGGGGGGGGGCAGAGGGCGAGGGGGCAGCTCCGGTCCCGGGGGGCGAGGGGGCGGCTCCGGTCCCGGGGGGCGAGGGGGCGGCTCCGGTCCCGGGGGGGGGGGGCAGAGGGCGAGGGTGCGGCTCCGGTCCCGGGGGGGGGGGGCAGAGGGCGAGGGGGCGGCTCCGGTCCCGGGGGGGGGGGCAGAGGGCGAGGGTGCGGCTCCGGTCCCGGGGGGCGAGGGGGCGGCTCCGGTCCCGGGGGGCAGAGGGCGAGGGGCCGTGCAGTCCGGAGTCTCCGGGAAGCGACGGGGAGAGGGAGGCTCACGTCCCCGCTGCGGATGGTGCTTTGGGGGGGCCGGTCCCAGGTGCTGAGTCGCCTCCTGGGGCGCTGCGCCCTGCACGCCCCGACTCCGGCCCGTCTGGCCCCGGCTGATGCTCTTGCGCCCGCACCCTACGAGGACTGCAGCCCCTGCCCCTGCGGGGCGTCCTCCCCTCCACCCTGCAGTCCGCGAACGGCCGCTTCTGGGGCCCCGTCTGGCAGGGCCGGCGCCTGGGGACATGTCCCCTTGGAGAGTGGACCTCCCTCCTCAGTGCTGCTTACCTCCTCGGCCTTTGCCCGGCTCCGTGGTGTCCGTCGCAGCCGGGCCCAGTCCACTGACTGGGGTGTCCTGCTTCCATAGGACGCCGCTCATGGGAGGGGGTCACAGCGGAACTGGGAGGGACCCGGGCCTTGTCCGACCGTGTTTGTAGCACCGGCTCATATTCAGGAACCGGGATCTTCCTTCCCGCTGAACGCAGTCCGGGCGGTAGCCTCACAAGCTCGCTCTCTGCGACCCCTTTCCTAGTACCTAGGGTCCCGTGTGGAGTCTGACTGCTCAGCTGTTTGCCAGATGCCAGCTCCGAACCCATACACTTACCAGCTGCCTGGTCTTATGTGAGCTCGAAGACCTTTCTGTGCTTCAGCTTTTTATCTGTAAAATGAGGATCACTGGTGTTCTAATGATTAAATGAGATCATATATGAAGGTACTTAGAACAGTAGCTGGCACAGGGCAGGCACTCCATCTCTGTTGGCCGTCCTTATCTCCGTTTCTTTTTCAGTGTCACAGAAATTCTCAAGGGTAGCAAGCAGCTCGGTGAAGCCGTAGGGCCCTGGATCCTGGGTCTGTTTAGATCGTCATCTTTCGTCAGAGCTCTGCTGGCTCCCACCAAAAGTTGTCCACCGAAGAGCCAATTCGTGCCGATTGCCATATTGTCCTGGTTGCCATGTCCACCGGGCGTATCCTGGAAAATTCAGCGAGTCTGGAGGCTGCAGATGGCAAAGTGGTTTCTAGTCCCTGAGCTAGTTGTGACCGTGACCATGGCAGCCTTTCAAAAAGAAAACAAAAAAAAATAGTTCACTTTTTTTTCCTCTTGCTTCTTTCAGACCTAATATGAGAAGAGAGTTTTTCTTTGCCCTCTTTTCACTGAGGTCTAGAGTTCAATGCCCCAACTTGTGTTTCTAAATCTGAAAGTTGCAATTCAAGCCATCCCCTGGGAGTTTGTCATCTGAAGGCTATGCCAACGTGAAGATGTGTGGTTAGTCTGAGCTTTTTGGGGGGAGGTGCGCGGCCTCCCTGTAGGACACACTACAGGGGCTGACATTTAGGGTGCTATTTGGTGGAGTGACAAAGCTGTTCAGTGGCAAGGAAAACAATCTGCTGTTTCATGGGAGAGTCAAGTCTTGACTTAGCAGCTGAACTTGGGAGAACGGTGGGAGTGGGACGGGGAATGGAGACTTGCTGTCAGTGTGTGCGGGGCTGCCCAGCCTCAGGTGGTCAGAGGAACTCATTCCAAACAGCAATTACCTCCAAAGCCGCCTCCTAATCGCAGCTGAGCCTGGCTTCAGGGATGCGTATTTGTAAAATCCAGAAGCAGCCACCTGGGTGAACACAGAGACCAGCTGTCTCTGCACCAGATCCCCAAAGGGTCTCTGCTTCCCTAGAGGCCAGGAGCCAGCCTGTTTTCTTCCTCTTGTGAAAGTGTGATGAAAAGCGGAAGTGTTGCCCAGAGCTCTGGAGCTCCAGGGAGACTTTAGGCTGCGTCAGGTGTCTCAGCCCAGCCCCAGGGGTCTCCTCTTCCAGGTTGAAGAGCCTGGCCCAGGAAAGCCCTGTGCACCCAGAGTCTTCTATATGCCTCACATCCTCACTTGCTTATTTCCTTACTCCAGAGAAAATGCATGAAATGAGAGGGCTTGGTATCTCTTTAAAGATTCCCATTTCAACAGAACAGAAGCTGGAGAGGACTCCAGACCCAGAACCACTGAAAGTGCAGGGATTCTGGTGGGGCTGCTGGGGAGGGTTTGGACTCCACTGGGCCTCGGTGGCCGTGCTGCCCCTGGGCACTGCAGCGGGCCATGCCCTGTGTGTGCGTGTGGAGGACGAGCTGCAGGGCTCCAGCTGTCTGCACTCACGGCTGCAGCAGGACTCCATGGCTGTGGGTCGCAGGCCGGCCTCCGGCTGAGGGACTCCCTCTGGCTTCCCAAAGCCTGGAAGGTGCAGTCAGTTGCTGAGAGCCGTTGCCTGTAACCTCTTGCTGTGGATGTAGCTTAACGCTGTCTCAGCTGGGAGGAGCCCCGCTGGAGGGATCCACTGACCCAGCGGTCACCCTGTTGAAATGGGGGTGACGGACAAGTGGTCACTGTCCTCACAGTGACTGTGCTGTGTTTTGGCTGCAGGGGCTGGAGCAAGGGACAGGTCAATAGACTTGTCACTGGGGGAGAGCTTAGAAGTGGTACCCCTCCTTTGTTACTCTGCTTCTGTCCTCCTGGGTCAGAGGAACGGGGTATCACACTTCTGGGGGCAATTTCTCTTTCCTGTGCTTATCTTTCTGGCTTCAGGCTTCCCCATGATGGAAGTTTGTGTTATGTCTTCTGTGAGCCAGCCAGGTAGGGATTTGGAGGAAATCCAGGTTTCTCATTCTCATTGGTATTTCGTTATTATTATGGTTACAGTCACGATTATATATAAAATCAAAGGACTAGCTACTGGGTACTGGAATGCCTTCCACCTCTGGAAATATCTGTCTTCTGAAGTAAGGAAGCTAGAACTTGGTTCTAGAACTTGCTCTTCTGTTTCTTAGGCAGCCACCCAGGTTGTTGGCTTAGCTGCCTGAGCAGGAGCGTCTGGCTGGTACAAGTGGATGATTTCGTCATCCTGTGACCCGGGAATAGGGACAACTGTTTTCCTGAGCCACAGCTGTGATCGGTCACCTCTTAAGAGTGTGGAGTATTTCTAGGGGAAGGCGGCCATACATAACATGTCTGGAATCCACAACACAAATCTGATGCTTCGTTGGTGTCTGTCTGTGGAGGGTGTTAACTGATGAAAGTGAGTCGACAGGGCTTCAGAGGGAGGGAAGGAAGAAGGATCAGGTCAGTAACCGTCTTTTCCATGTAGTGATTCTATGAATGCCTCCCCCTGTTTTCTTTCTATTTATCTATAGTTCCACATTGTCTTTCAAAATTCTATTTTGAAAAAAAACAAACCAACTTAAGTTGGTGTACATTCTTCAAGATACAAACACAGGTATCGTTCACCAAGAAAATCTCAAATAATATATGAAAATATTTTAGTGATATAATTTCTAAGTTGCTGAGGAGCCCATAGTCATCTGGAGCAATCTTCCCACTTTACGTGTGGGGAAACTGAGGCCCAAACCTTAGCTGAGTCTCCACAGTCCTAGAACCAGGACGAGGGCACAGACTGCGGACTTCTTGTCCCAGAAGACCTTTCCGTAAGATGACTCCCACATGTCCCCTAGTGAATACCAAATGACTGAATTAACATGTGACTTCTAAGGAATATATTACAAGTAGTTTCCATAGGCAATCTGAGCAGTGCGATTTAATAAATGCTGCACCAGTGGACAGAGAGAGAAGAGCGACCGACTTGGGATGATATTTATCAACCGGGTGCATTTTGGCAGAACTCCAGGCGGGCCAGGCTACCCTTTTGTACAGGGTCACGTGGTGCCTGCCAGGGTGGGGTAGGCCAGTGAGTGGGCGCGAGGGAAGCGGGAGCCTGGGGGACCCCTCTCCACGGGATCTTAGTGCCCATCACCGATTCGCACAACTGCAGAGCATCCGAGACCAGAGGAAGCAAAGAAATGAGAGCTCTCTCGGACCAACAGCGTTTGACTTGGAAGGCGCAGTGCAGAAGGCAGGTGTCTACCGGAGGCGGTCTCCCTAGGAGCAGACGGGCAGCGGGCGCTGAGTCCTCCCTTTAGCCACTTGACTTCCAAGGAGAGTACACAGGCTCTGGGCGGAGAAATGTAGGCAGGAGGAAAAGACGAATGAAGTCGGCGGGCAAAGTGAGCGCGACAGTCCCCTGGGATCCCGGAATCCCACGTGCATGATTTTCTAAATCCATCCGCCAGATCCCGCGGCTCGAAATGGCTCGACTTGCCCCAGAATTGTTTTACCTGCCAGAGTGAGCCAGGTCAGCTGAGGTCTCCAACCCCTCTTTCCAAGAGCTCTGCATCCCTGCAGGTGCCGGTGAACAGTCGCGTGCCCCCACCTCCACCCCGCGGGTTGCTGCCTGCCCCCAGGCTGACTCCCAGGCACGCCCACGGAGGTTTCCCAGCCCCCACGCGGGAAAGAGGGGCCGCGTTCTGTGGTCCTGGCGCTGCCTCCCTCCCACACAATGCCCTGCGGCTGAGTGTTTGCTGTGTAGGCTGCAGGGGGTATTAATGCATTTATTTTTGGGACATTAACGCCATGGGTGGGATGCACATTGAAGATTATAGTAATAAAAGATGCTTTGTCAGCTCCCCCAGCCCAGTATGGGGTGAAGACAGCTGCAAGCTGTACGCAGAGCACCACAAAGCACTGCTCATTGCACTGCGAAGCCCATGCTGGGGAGCCCGCTGGGGCCTTGACTCATGAGCAGGGGTGGGGGGCAAGGAACTCTGCCTCTGAGTCCAGTGGGGGTGCGGCTGTTCAGGAAAAGGGGTGCAGCGGGCTGCAGGGAGAGGGACAGACCCGGGTGGGGACACATGCTCCCCTTTTCATGTGGGTATAAGGCATTCGGGTTATACTCCATGTATTAGGGGGGGACGTGTGTATGCGGAACCTGGAGTAAGGATTCCTAGTTCTATTTCTGTTAGTATCTTGAGGGTGACCTTGAACAAGTCTTTCTAAAGCTGTTTGAACACTGCAGCCGGTTGCTGCACTGAAAGAATTGAAACGGTTCCAACCCGGCTCCCAAAACAGCGGTCTGGGGTCTCTCAGGGGCTGTGGGAGATGCCCAAGGCTTCTCTGTGGCCCTCTGGCAGTGACCTTCACTTGCCATTGAGGGAGAGTGTGTCAGCAGGGAGAGAGGCGCCCCTGGGGGCTGAAGCCTCTGTCTCCACTTGGAAGCACATGCAATAACTCCTGTCTCCCTCACTTTTTGCGCCTCGGAAGCAAACAGGGAGCTTACAAAGCCTAGGATTTATGTCAAGACAAAGGCAAGAAAGAGGTCTTTGGCGCTCACATTTAGGATTTTTAGGATTCAGGCCGGTTTTTGGTTTCCCTGCCCTGGTCTGTGGGACAGGACCTGAGTGCCCGGTGAGCAGAATGGCTAGGATGTGCGTGATGAGTTTTCACCCCGCAGCATCCAGGCGGAGCACAGCCCACGCACAGGGCGCATGCCGGCGGGTGTGACGGCTCCTTCAGCCCTGTGGTTGCTGATAATCCGTGAGCCCTCTTTAAAGGCTGAGGATGGGGAAATCTTGGTAGTTGACCCTTCCCAAGGTTAGTTCTGACTTCCTGCTTGGAGCAGAGGGGGTGACACTGTCTTGCCCCTTCTGGTGACAATGGTTGCTGTGGCAACATCATTACGGATGGAAGAGACAAAGAAAGGAAGAATCACAGCTAGAAAAGGGGGCAGGGAAGTGGGGCCCGGAGTTACTGGGCACCAACTCCCAGTAGTGGCCGCGGGCAGCGACGTCTAAGGTGCTCCCGCTTGGCCTGTTCTTAGGTGCTTTGCCAAAACAGTGTCCTTCCGAGCCGGCCGCAGCCCACGTGCTCGGCTGGGTGAGACAAAGCCCGACCAAGGACGCAAGCTTCTTTGCTCCTGAGCACTAGTCTCAGCTCCCTGCGGTCCACACCTCAAAACAATGCCTCAGCTTCTTTGAAAGGAAACGTGAGCATTTACAGAGGTTGTGCTGGAGGGGCCCTCCTGTGCCCCTGACCTGGCAGAGCTGCCGGGGCCCCAGAGCTGCAGGCCAGGCACTGGCTTATAGAGTACCATCTCCATCCATGCAAACCACTCTGCCCTTACCAGAGGTGGAGAGCCACTGCCAGCATTTTCGGAGGGCTAGACGTTGGGAATACAGGGACATTGTGATTTCTGGGGTGGTTTAGAGTAAAAAGAGACCAGTCCTGAGACTCCCGTGCCAAGGGTCCTTAGAGCCGTCCCACGCACACTCCCACTTAGTGACACGAGCATGTCCAGCTGTTGGACCCCAGGGGGAGTCAGACAGACGTGGGTGCCTCCGGCATGAGCCTGGACTCTTCGACTGGCGCCACCACTCCTGGTGTGTGACATTGGGGAAACCACAGCCTTGCTGTGCTCGGGCCTCCCATCTGCAGAAGACACACAACATCTGCTTGACGGGGGAAAAGAACTAGAGAAAATATATATGAAATACCTGCATGTAATAACGTAGTTATTATTTTGAAGGACTGCGCCTCAGGTTGAATAGCAGAACAGGTCAAGTTACAAGACCATTCACCATGTTGCTTCTCCCAGCAATTTCAGGCTTGAGAAAATTTTAATTCATGTAAACAAATATCTATTGAGTACCTACTATGTGCAGTATAGAGGTTGCAGTTAATGCGACACAGATAATGGGAACGAGGGAACCTGGTGGGTGGGGGTGCGTGGTAGGACAGATACACGATGGCTGTGCCACAGGTAACCGGGACTAACACTCTTGGGTAGGCCTCCCCCTTCCCCCTCTGCTCGTTTCCAGGCCCATATGCTGAAGTGAGGAAAAGCGCTAAGCTGGCTCCTGGCACCTTCTCACGGCCTCTGAACTGGCCTCGCAGGCCAGGCGCGCCCCTCACGCTGGTTTCAGAAACCTAGCTGAGGTGGTGAATAGAGCGCAGCAGGAGTGCTGTCATTCATTCAACAGGTGCTGAGTGTCTGTCGTGTGCAGAGGAAAGTGCTAGACCCTGGGGCTACAGTAGTGGTGAGACAGACACCACCCCCCCTCACGGGAACCCACGTGCAAACGGAGGACACAGACATTCAGTAGCTAATCCCCAAATTATTTTTTAGTGGTGTAGGGAGAAGCCTGGGTGCTGTGACTGGTAATGGGGGCCCTAGTCTAGTCTGGGGAGCTAAGGAGCGCTTCCTCTAGGACAGCTCTGAAGGGTGAAGGGTGATTCACTAGATAAAAGGGGAGCCGGGATACGAGAACCACGAGCTGAGGTCCGCGAGTGGGAAGGGACGTGGCATATTCCTGACATGAGGTCACGGAGTGATCAGAGGTGGCCCAGACCGTAGTAGGAATTTGGGAGGCTCCTCCTCAGAGCCTTGGTGCCCATGTGGGCTCTTGTGGCGGTCTCTGTACACACAGCTGTCAGGTGGCAGCCGTGAGGGGACGGACTACGGGGTACTGGGGACATAAAGTGAACAGGCCTCGTACTGACCTGGACATGCAGTGGGAAGCAAGGAAACGTGTGGAGGGCGATTTCTAGGTTCCTGGCCCGCACACCTGGACGAGGAAGCACACTGTCAGAGGGCCAGGTCGGGCAGGTGGCACTGACGCCCACGGGGCCTGAGGTTCCTGCACATCGTGCACGTGAATGAAGACTGAGCTCAGAGGAGGCCTCTGGCGTGGACACCGCCTGCTGAGCCCTCGGCGGGCTGTGATGCCCAGTGCGGTGCCCACCTGCCACGGGCAGCTCTTGGCCTTCCTGACTAAGGAGCAGCCTATTAACTAAAATTCAGTACAAGTGTAGGCTTTCTTCCTCGGTCGCGCCGGCCACATTTCAAAGTAGTCGATACCACACGTGCTTCGTGGACGCATATAGGACGGCATGGGATAGGACACTTGTTTCACTGCAGAGAGCTCTGCCACAGGGTCTGCCGAGCTGTGTGTAAGGGGCCACATGGTGAGTGACTTGGGCTTTGTGGGCCACGTGTCTGTTGCAGCTACGACACCGCTGCTGTCCTGCGGAAGTGGCCCCAGATAATGGTAGGGGGCATGGCTGTGTTCCAGCCAAACCTACAAAAACAGGCTGCAGACCAGACCTGGCTGTGGCTATAATTGGCCCACCTCTGTCCTATTGGTCGGCGCTGGGAGAGATGATAACTGGAGTCGTAGGGACAGGTAAGATGGTCGAGGAACGGAGAACACAGGAGAGCCCCACCCTAAGCCTTAAGAGACTCCCATACTAAAGGTTGGGCAGATGTGTCCAGAAAGATCGGTGGAAACCCAGGAAAACCATGCTGTCCCAGGAGCCACGGAAAGGTGAAATGCCTGAGAGGTGAATGCTTCAGGGGGTCAAGCAAGGTGCAGCTAACCTTTGTATTTGATCTAGCACCTTTGAGAGCATTGGGCACCTAAAGAAGAACGGGAGTCGCAGAGGAGTACAAGCTAGGGTGACGTGCGTTGGAGAGGGTGTGGGAGGTAGGAAATGGAGATGGAGAGTTCTGGAAGTCTAGCTATGAGAAGGAGAGAGATATACAAGAGGCCTGGCCCCCACCCCCACCCCAGTCATCTTTCTAATTGCTCCTTCTCAGTCTTTGCCGGCTTGTTGACCCCTCCCTAACCCTTCTTCCCCATTTAGGAAATTCAGCTACAATTTACATGCAGTAAAATGTACCCTTATCAGTGTATCGTTCTACGAATTTTGACAACTATATACGTTCAGGTAACATGTATCTATGCAATCAACATACAGAGCGGTGCCGTCGTCCCTAAATTCCCTTTGTAGTCACTCCTGCCATGACTCAGCCCTTAGCAGCCACTGCTCTGTCTGCTGTCCCGAGAGTTTGGCCTTTCCCAGAACTGTCGTGTAACTGGAGTTTTACAATGTACGTGTGACCTTGGGGTCTGGCTTGTCTCATTGGTCGAATGCATTTGCGCTTCATCCACAGTGTCACGTCAGCAGTTCATTCCTTTGAATCGCTGGTTGGTATTCCGTCCCGTGGAGTCCCCAGTTTGTTCATCCTCAGCTGACGGGCAGTTAGCTAGTTTCCAGGTGCTGGTGATTTTGAGTAAAGCTGTTATACACATTTACTTACCGCTTTTTGTGTAGACGTAAGTATTCATTTCACTTGATACCGAGGAGAGGGATTGCTGGGTTGTATGATAAATGGATGCTGAAGGAACTGCCTAAGTAGCTATCCCATGCTGCATTTCCACCAGTGATGTACGAGAGTTCCAGATAGTCCCTATCTTGCCCATTGTGTGGTGCTGTCATTGTACAAAATCGTTTTAACAGGTGTGTAATGGTATCTTCTTGTTTTCACTTGAATTTCCCCAGTGACTGTTATACATCTTTGCCTGTGTTTATTTGCTGTTCATGTATCTTCTCTGGTGAAGTGTCCAAATACATTTCTTGCCCATTTTTACAAACTGTATTCATATTATCGAGATTTGTATGTTCTTCATGTAGTCTGAATACAAGTCCTTTATCAGACATGTGATTTGCAAATATTTTCCTCCAGTCTGTAGCTTGTCTCTGCATTCTCTTAGAAGTATCTTTCAAACAGCAGTTCTTAATTTTAGTGAAGTTCAATTAAAATTTTTTTCTTTTATGGGTTGTGCTTTTGGTGTATCTCCGAAATCTTTGTTTACCCCAAGGTTGCAAAGAATTATTTTCCCTATATTTTCTTGTAGAAGTTTTCTTGTAGAAGTTTTATAGTTTTAGGTTTTATACCCATTTTGAGTTAATTTTTGTATGGGTACAAGGTGTGCATTGAGGATTTTTGTTATGCTTTTTTGTTTTTGCATATGGCTGTCCAGTCATTCCAGCACGATTTGTTTAAAAGATCCCCCTAACCTTGTAATATTGGGGTTCCTCAAGGCTTGGCCCTAGACCCAGTTCTTCTCATTCTGATGTTGGTTGGAGAAGGAATTCAGATTGAAGCAGGCTATTTGTTTGTTTGTTTGTTTGGTTTTAAGAGAGGGAGCGGTTTTACCTACAAGACAGTGAAGGGGCTGATGGTGAAAAGCCCTGGAAGCGCAAAGGGGAGCGGGGTCTAGAGCTGGATGGAAGGACGAGACATCACCTGAATGCTGACAAGTGCCTGGGAGGAGGTGTGGGCAGAGAAGGGGGACTGCTGTGTCACATCCTCTCTGCGGTCTCAAAGCCCGAAGGAAACACCGCTGAGGCAGCAGGCCTCTCCCCAGGAGAAGGGAGGCACACAGCTGTGAAGTGCAGAGGAAACAAAGTACTCGCGGGGAATTGATACCGGAGATGAGGGGAGATGAGATGACGGCAGGGAACACTGGGGTCATCAGGCCCAGAGGTGAGGACGAAAGGAAGGGAGAAAGGTCAGCAAGGAAAGCAACTGGGGCGCTTTGGGGAGGCAAGAGCTGTGGGCCTCCCACTTGGTAATGCGTGTTTGGTGGTGTTGAGAGCTGAGAGATGTGGACCCCTGTGGGGGCACAGGCTGAACGGAGTGAAGCTCCAAGCTCAGTGTAAACTTGGAATAGCAGCCTGAAGGAACACAAGGGGCTCATTCGAATGGAAGCAATGGGATGAACTTGTACTTGGAGTTTTCAGGATGTGCTGGGAAGGGGGATGTGGCTGTGTCAGAGCCCCCCCTGCTCGCACGTGGCCCCACTCGCGCACACACACAGCGCTCAGCCTGGGGGGGTGTCAGGAGGCCAGCGAGCAAACGTCAGGTGAAAGCCAGAGTCACGTGGTCAGGACAATGGGCAGAGCTGGCAGCTGAGTCAGTCAGCCTGGTCTAGAGGCAGTTCTCACACAGCGTGCGGGATTTCCCGTAACGGAGGGCAGGACCCTGCTCCCATGCTTCCTGTAGGGTGTCTGGGGACAAAGTGGTGGGGGCTGTGGGCTGAGAGACTGGTCCTGAAATCCAGCTACCTGACTGGGCGAAAGGAAATCAGGTCCCTGGGACTGTCCTTCCAACCTGGGGCTGCTCTGCGTGGGGGAGGTTGTCCAGTTAACTCAGCCTCACATTGGACACGCTCCTCAGGAGTGTGCACACTCACGCTTGCACACACACACACACGCACAAATGCACACACACGACCACACGTGCACACACGATCGTGCCTTTGGCTGGAGATTAAGAAACAGCAAAATGTTATCAAATATATGGTGATGGAAGGAGAACTGACTCTGGGTGGTAAACACACAATGGCATTTATAGATGATGTAATACAGAATTGTACACCTGAAATCTATGTAATTTCACTAACAATTGTCACCCCAATAAATTAAAAAAAAAGAAACAACAAAATGTTAAAGAGTGTGAACTCTGGAGTCAGGTCGTTTTGATTCAAATCCTGGCTTTGCTACTTCTTAGCTGTGTGACCTTAGGCGAGTTCACCTCCCGAGCTCAGTTTCTTCTCTGTAACAGGAGAGTAGTAGCAAGACCTGCCTCACGGGCTGTTACGGGCATGCAGTGTGTAGATGTGTGTAAAGCGCAGAGAAAAGGGGCTGGCACATAGTCGGCGTTCTGTCTGTGACTACTGGTAAGATCAGGTGAGGTGCGCGGTGCACCCCAGTTATCTCTGATCCGCCCCCCCGGCCTTCCCTTCCCCTTCCCCTTCCCGCGCCAGCTGCATCAATCTTGCCGGTCCTCAAACAGGCTGCTCACTCCTCCACGACGGCCCTGAAAGCTCTGGTCTGGACACGCACCTCTGCCAGCTCTCAGCTCAGGGGTCGGCTTCCAGAGACACTTTGCGGGCCCCTCTGTGAGCTGTGCGTCTCCATATCGACCCCAGCACTCACCGCCTTCCTCCTTCCCTGCCTCTCTGTACCATTTAACAGGATCATCATTCTGTTTGTTCATTTGCCTATACCCTAGAATGCAAACCCACGAGGACAAGGTTTTTGTCTGTTTTGTCCTCAGCACTTTCCCTAGGGCCAATAAAGACTTGGCGGGTGAATTCTGATGACTTTTCTCCCTCCCTCTGGTCTCAAGACGCACAGCTTCGACTATGGCATGCACCTGGTAATAGGAGGGCTTGGAAGTGATGATGGTGAGTCTAAGGGGATGGCACCTTCAGCTGCCTTGAATGGCTGATGTTCTGATTTTCATTTTCCAGCTTAACACCAAAACATCCCCAGCGACCAAGCAGGCACCTGGGCCGGAGGAAAAGGGTGAGTCGGCTTGGGCGAGGCGGTTTGTAGAGCAGGTGAGTGACACCTGGACATAAGGACAAGTAGGGCTGTCAGTCTGGAAGCCCTGAAAGTCAGGTGTAGCCGGAACGTGGGTGAGTGAAACGAAGCACTGGGTTAGAAAGACTGTACCTGGGGGCTGCCTCCCACTGTTTCCTAAGAAGCACACCTGCCAGTACTGACACTGGGTTTGAGAGACTGGCTCTGGAGTGGCTCGAGACACGCACACGATAGGAGGAAACCCATCGGTGATCCCAGCCACTGTCTCAATCAGAAATTGAGGGCAAGCTGGGGAGAGAGCATGTGCCCTAGGACTTCTGTAAGATTCTAGAAGTGGTGAGAGGACATCTGGCAGCTTGGTGGATGGTAGCAAAGCCCCCAAGTAACTCTAGCTAATTTTCAGCCGAGGGGCCCTGATGCGACTTCCAGGAGAGTTACTGGGCAGGCATTCTCAGGGCTAGTAAAGCTGGGGGGCTCACAGTGTTCTGCAGGAAGTGGACTTCAGCCCCTGCGTTTGGGGCCTGGAGAGACGGGCGGGCGTCCGGAGCACGTGTTCACAGGTCTCGGAACCACCTGCAGGCAAAACCGGCAGCGCCAAGAAGGCGGAGGAGGATGAGGAGATTGACATCGATCTGACGGCACCGGAAACGGAGAAGGCGGCCCTTGCTATTCAGGGCAAGTTCCGGAGGTTCCAGAAGAGGAAAAAGGACGCCAGCTCCTGAGTCGCCAGCCTTGCGTCCCCCTGCTCCTTTCCCCTCTCCACAGCCTGACTCCATGTGTCTTTGTTCCTCTAGCCTGTCGTTGAGGCGAGTTCAACCCTCATGTGTTGTGTTGTGTGGCCCCTGGAGCCATCACAGCAGTAGGGGCACAAGGAGCAGAGGGAATGTGAGGGACTCGGAAGCTGCCACTTGCCCAAGGGAGGACCAGCTTCTCCCTGGGACGGGCCTGCCTCCCAAGGCTTTGGGGCTGAGAGGAGGGCCCCTGGCAGGGTGACGGCAGGGAAAGGTGGTGGCAGGGAAAGGTGGTCACGGCAGTCCCCCTTCAGGTAACAGCCCCTTCATACCCTCCTGCAGCACCACCTCCAACTTCCCCGCTCCGAGCTAGGCCACAGTGGGGACCGGGTCCCCCTGCCCGGGCAGACCTGACTCAGGCAGCCTCCAGTTCATGCATGCTGAGTACATGAGCTGCAGGGGATGTCTCTGGGGCTGGTAGCAGCCCCCCAAACTGGGCTTCCTCATCTGGGCTGGGAGCATAGGGCAGAGGCAGGGAAATGGGGGCTCGGGCAGGTGTGGGGAGGAAGGAAGAGTGAAGGGGGATCTCTGAAGACACAGAGACCACCAGGAAAGCGTGCTATGTGAGGGATTCTTGGGGCTCTGCCTACCTCTGAGCCCCAACATCTAGCCGTCCCCAGAGGCCACCCAAACCAGCGACCCTGTAGCTCCCACCTGCCCCACTGTGGAGTCAGGACAGGAGAGGAATAGCCACTATGTGTGATTCTAGCATGTTTCATAATTATATAAAAAACCCTCAAGTGGGGTCATGTAATCTCTACTTCTGCTTTTTCCTGGGAGGAGTATGAGTGTTGGCCTGAGCTGGCCTCTGGGGCCGGGGCTGCAGGTGGGGGGGCAGCTGCGTGGACTCTGTGATGGGAGAGGGGACAGCACTGCCTGAGCACGTCCACACAGGCCACGCTGTCTTCGTCTGCTGTCACCATCGCCGGCTGCACACCTGCTGGAGCCTGTTCCCTTCTGTCCCCGCCCTGCTAAGGGCACATGTGTGTATCCCTCTGAGGACAAACCCAGTTTTCCTTGCTCCCTGTCCCCAAATGACTATCCTAGCCGTCCCTGCTGCTTTGTCTCCCCCCTACCCCCCGACCCACACACCTGTTTTTCACACTTGGGGGGAAGAGAAGGTGACTCGGTCTCACTGAAGGCTTTAAACCACAAATTAAATAAAATGATGGCTTTCAAGTGAGTTTACATTGCTGAGAAATGACGTCCATGCACTGAAACCAGAGCCAAACGCTTGAAGATCAAGCAAAGAATGCTGTCTCCCCAGCTCTCCTCCCTTCCTAGGACTCACCCCTCCTTTCTTGAATCAAGAATACAGAAGTCGAAGCCGTGTGGCCGCTACGTGGAGGGAGCTGGGGACCACGTCCCTGGAAGGGAACCCCCGTCCCAGCGCTTCTGCACACCCCGCGAGGCCGTGGCTCCAGGACATCAGGAGGACGAGCAGTGACTCACGGCAAGGCCTAGGTCACAGGAAGTAGCTCCTGATGCCCGAGGAAGGAAGGAGCTTACACTGGGGTCTGTTCTGAGTGCAGGCTCGTGTTGGTAGTGGCTTTCTGTCCTGCTCTCATGGGCAAATGGGAGGGCAGCTCGTTGCCACACCGGGTGTGGGTCCTGTGTGGCCTGTAACGCAGGAGCATTCCTGTCCCCTCGACCCATGGACATGATGTGGGGATCGCAGGCAAAGCAGTGCTCCCTGCTCCCGCCCCTGGGGGCTCCCCCATGCATGGTGTCTGCTGACTGTTCCTGCCACAGACCTGGAATATGGTGCTGACATGATTTTTCCCTTTATCATTGCTTGCTCCAAAAGTCGTGTACTTGTCCTCATACATATTTTTTTGACATTCCATATTATTTTATATTAATTTCAGGTGTGCAGCATAGTGGTGAAACACATAATTTAAGATGTGGTTCCCCTGACTAGTCTAGCACCTACCTGGCACCATACATGGTTATTACCATGTCACTGACTATATTCCCTGTGCTTTACTTTATATCCCGTGACTATTTTGTAAGTACCAGTTTGTATGTCTTAATCCCTTCACCTTTCTCACCCCCAAACCGCCTCCTGTCTGGCAACCATCAGAATGTTCCCTGGGTCTATGAGTCTGTTTCTGTTTTGTTTGTTTGTTCTTAGGTTCCACAAACAAGTGGAATCTCATGGCATCTGCCTTTCTCTGTGTGACACACTCCACTCAGCACAACGCCCATCACATCCCCACAGATGGCGAGAACCCATCACCTTCCCTGGCCGAGCAGTATTCCACTGTACATATGTACCAGCTCCTCTTTATCCATTCTTCCTGCGATGGACACCCAGGCTGCCTGCACACCTCGGCCATTGTAAACTGTGCTGCAGGGAACGTACGACCCCTTGAAGTAGTATTTGGGTTTCTTCAGATAAATACCCAGAAGTGGGACTACTGGGTCCTTTGTCTCCTGTTACAGCCTTTGTTTCAGTCTATTTTGTCTGGTAGAAGTATTGCTACGCCAGATTTTTTGTTTGTTTGATTCTATTTTCATGAGGTATCTTTTTCCATCCCTCTACTTTCAGTCTATGTGTCTCTTTCAATCTGAAATGAGTCTCTTATACACAGCATATGTAAGGGTCTTGTTTTCTTATACATTCAGCTCTCCTATGTCTTTTGCTTAGAGTATTTAATCCATTTACATTGAAAGTAATTGTTCATAGATATGTAGCTATTGCCATTTGATTATTAATAATTTTGATATATATTTTTTTCCATCTTCAAGAAGTCTCTCTAACATTCCTTGTAATACTGATTTGGTGGTGAATTCCTTTAGCTTTGTCTTGTCTAGGAAGTTCTTTACCCGTACTTTGATTTTACATGCTAGCCTTGTTGGGTAGAGTAATCTTGGTTGTAGGTCCTTGCTTTTCATCACTTTGAATATTTTGTGCCAATCCCTTCTGGCCTGCAAAGTATCTGTTGAGAATTCAGCTGACAATTTTGTGGGAGGTCCCTTATAAGTTACTGCCGTGTTTCCCCGAAAATAAGACCTAGCTGGACCATCAGCTCTAGTGTGTCTTTTGGAGCAAAAATTAATATAAAACCCAGTATTATATTATATTACATTAAATTATATTATTATATTAAAGACCCAGTCTTATAGTAAAATAAGTAAAATTAAAAATGTAGTAAAATATTTGCTCCAAAAGACGCATTAGAGCTGATTGCCCGGTTAGGTCTTATTTTCGGGGAAATACGGTAGTTGCCTTTCTCTTGCTGCTTTTAGGATTCTCTCTTTGTCTTTAACCTTTGGCATTTTAATTATAATGTGTCTAGGTGTGGGCCTGTTTGGCTTCATCTTGTTTGGGACTCTGTGTTACCTGGGCTTGTATGTCTATTTCCTTCACCGGGTTAGGAAAGTTTTCAGTCATTATTTCTTTAAATACGTGCTCAATCCCTTGCTTTCTCCCTCTGGTACCCCTATGATGCGAATGTCATGACACTTGATGTTGTCCCAGAGGCCTCTTAAACTATCCTCATTTTTCTTTATTCTTTTTTCTTTTTGCTGTCTGATTAGGTGTTTCTGCTATGTTATCTGATAAATTGCTGATTCGATCCTCTGCTTCATCTAGTCTGCTGGTGATTCCTTCTAGTGCATTCTTCATTTCAGTTACTGTATTCTTCACTTCTGAATGGTTCTTTTTTATGGTTTCTATGTCTTTTTTTTTTTTATGCTTGCTATCTCTTTTTTGAGCTACTCACGGAGATCCTTGAGCATCCTTATAACCATTGTTTTGAACTCTGTATCTGGTAGGTTGCTGGCCTCCATTTTGTTTAGTCTTTTTCTGGAGTTTTCTCCTATTCTTTTTTGGGGGGGGCATGCATTTTTTTGTTGCCTCATTTTGGCTGCCTCCCTGTGTTTGTTTCTATGTATTAGGTAGATCTGCTATGTCTCCCAGTCTTGGCCAGTGGCCTTACGTAGTAGGTGCCCTATGGGACTCTGGCACAGTCCCCCTGGTCACCTGCTCCAGGTGCTCCAGGGTTATCCCTTGTGTATGTTGTGTGTGCCCTCCTGTTATAGTTGAGCCTTGATTGCTGTTGGCACCTCAGTGGGTGGGAATGATCCTCAGCCTGACTGGCTGTGGGTTTGGCCACTTCCACAGTTTACAGGCTTCTGTGGAGGGCTTTACCTCACTGAGTGTATTTGCCCCAGTGGGTTCTGGTGCATATTGAGACCACTCTTTGTGTGTGCCATTTGTGGGATTAATGGGGTGGTACTCTGCTGTGGTCTGAAGCTAACCTCCAACTATGTTGGTTTTGGGGACTTTTGGGAGGGGCTCTGGTGCAGGCCCAGGTCACCCACTGCTTGTGACCAGCTCAGAACTACCTGGTAGGAGCTACAAAGTGATCCGTGGTTGGTTGCTGCCTGTGCTAAAGTTAGAGGCACATGGGAAAGGCCATGCTGTAAACTCCGGACGGCTGACACCAGTACCAGGCCTGGGGTAACCCCGCAAAAAGCCAGGACACTCCAAGGCCTGCTGCCACCTGCCGACTCCCGTAAGGTTCAGCTGCTGATAAAGTATGCAAACTGGATGAAGCAGGGTCTCAGAGTTACTAGAGTAGGAAGCATTGTGGTCACCAGGTTAATGTACACTCTGGTTTGGTGCCAGTGCTGAGCCTGGAGCGACTCAGCAAAAGTCTCAGAACTCACTGAGGCCAGTCACTGCCCACCTGGGGCCTCTGGACTCTGATTATGTTCCCAGAAACAGTGCAATTTGGGCAGGGCTGTTGCAGAGAAAGTTCCTCCTGCTTAGGGGGAGTTGGGTGGTGTGGGATCCCAGCAGAGTCAGCAAGGCGGAGCTTCAGAGCTCACCAGGCCAATCAGATTCAGATTTGTCTGCAAGCGTAGAGGGCGGGCTCAACACAGGAAAGATGGCGGCTGCCTGGCGGCTGCCTGCCGGCTGCACAGGGAAAGGACCCCTCACAGGGGAAATGGTGACTGTTCTTCGGTCCTTGCCACACTCTTCAGTCTGCCCCCATATGCCACTGATGCTTTCCAAGTCACCATCCCCACGCTGGAGCCCTGGATAAGTGCCGGTGAGTGAGTCTGTGAGCCGGCGCCTTAAGAGGGCGGCTGGGTTTCCCACCATCTTCCATCCCAGCTAGATGGTCTGAATCCCCACTGTCTTTCACAGCCAGATATTGTAGAGGCTTCTCTTCCTGGTACCAGTACTCCAGGCTGGGGAGACTGGTGTGGGGCTGGAGGTCCCTTGCTCCTCCGTGGGGAACCTCTTTGGCTGAGATAGCCCTCCCAGTTCTCAACCGCCACACGCAGGTGTGGGGCCTGCAGGTATGGAACTCGTCTATTTTGCATTTCTGTCCCTCCTATCAGTCTCGGCATTGCCTCTTCTTTATATCCTTAGTTATAAAACTTCTGTTCAGCTAGACCTCAGATGGTTCTCTAGGTTGAATGTCCTATCATTTAGTTGTAATTTTTTTTTAAAGATTTTATTGGGGAAGGGGAACAGGACTTTATTGGGGAACAGTGTGTACTTCCAGGCCTTTTTACCAAGTCAAGTTGTTGTCCTTTCAATCTTAGTTGTGGAGGGCGCAGCTCAGCTCCAGGTCCAGTTTGCCATTTTTTCTAGTTGCAGGGAGCACAGCCCACCATCCCTTGCAGGAGTTGAACCAGCAACCTTGTGGTTGAGAGGACGCACTCCAACCAACTGAGCCATCCGGGAGCTCAGCGGCTGCTCAGCTCAAGGTGCCGTGTTCAATTTTAGTTGCTGGGGGCGCTGCCCACCATCCCTTGTGGGACTCAAGGAATTGAACGGGCAACATTGTGGTTGAGAGCCCACTGAGTGGGATGTGGGAATCGAACCGGCAGCTTTCGGAGTTAGGAGCATGAGCTCTAATCGCCTGAGCCACGGGGCCAGCCCCTAGTTGTAACTTTATTATGTTCATGGAAGGGAGCAGGCCCAGTGTTTATCTACTCCACCATCTTGGATCTCCATCCTCATACATATTTTAAAGGAAGGGCCCAGTAGCCAAAACAGGCTGTAGCTTTGAGAAAGACAGTCCTCCTGGGAAGAAGCGTTTAGGCATCTGCAGAACCAGCGGTGGTTCTCGGTGAGGGTTCTGGAAGCCCATCTTCTCCGCCCAACTGCTTGCTTCCTCTACCGGGCGCTCGAACCTCCTCTTTGCATTCCTGCAACTCCTCCTGGGGCCCTGGAACCCCACTTCTCTCCCCTGTCCCTCTAGTTCCTACTGCTGGGGACACGGTCCTGAGTACTGACCACCAAGGAATTGCTCTTGAGTGCTTTGTTTCATGAGCAAAAACTGCAAGTCTTCAGGGGACTGGTGAACTCTCTGTACTAAGTGGTCTGGCAGAAGACACAGGCATAAGAAAGTCATGAAAGAAAGCACATGCAGCTATCACATGTGTCACGTGTCACTCTCTTGGGGCTTTTCCTCCCATTAAGTTGAAAAAGCTGAGCTGGGAGTGCAGCCCTGACAGATGTGGAGCAGTTTGGTGATCTGAGCAGGGAGTACTTGGACTGTGTCCCCAAAGCCCAAACCGGAAGATGGAGATCTTAGGAGGACTTCAGGCAGCTAAAGGGACAGGACCCTGCTTCCCTGACAACCTGCTGCCGGGGACTTGGTGCAGTTGACCTCTCCTTGACCTTGCCTCAATATAGAGCCAGCTTTCCCACTTGGGTCCTTTCCATCTCTTAACTCTTGCACTTAACCCTTGAAAATTCCCAGAAAAATTAGGCAGTGGGAGATGGAGGCAGCAGCTTCTGGAAATGTCAGTGTTTATTAAACATTTAAGGACATTCGGGGGTTTGAGAAATATACAGAATGTAGAAAAACCCTAAGAATCCCATGGCTGGGGGTACAGCCTCTTCCCCCAATTTCCCATTGGTTTTCTCTCCTTTCTGTTTGCTTGTTTAAAAGGCATTTCTAAGGCTCCTTGCCCCCTCCTCACCCCCCACCTGTGAGGATCCATTGTCTCTCCTTCCCGTGACCTTGAGTCCCAGAACAGTGCTCCACAGTGGTCGGGGGCACCAATCCTGCAGCTGAGGTTTGAGGGTCAGGGCCCCTCTGCTTGGGCTGGCTCTCCATTAAGGATTTAATGGGGGTGGCAAAAACCACATGACGTCATTGGTACTCAGTCATGGGGGGAGGGCAGAGCAAGGACACAAGGAAACAAACAAACAGGAATGGATTAAAAAATAAAAAATAACAGCCTAAATAAACCCTGGAGGACAGTCTGATCTGGATGGTCCGGGTGTTAGCTGGGAGGACACAGTGTGGAGCTGGACCACCTGATGGAGGGCAGGGAGGGTCAGAGAAGAAAGAGGCAGAGGGACAGGCTGCGGGGTGCCGGGGTGGGGATGCAGGTGGCCTGGAGTCGACGCGCGGGGTATCAAGGTCCCTTTCTTCTCGGTGCCGGAGGGACAGGCACCAAACACACAGTCCTTGGGGCCGGTGCAGGGTATGGTCAGGCCCTGGGCTCCCAGAAAGCCAGGGGGTGGAAGTGGGGGAGGATATGATGTGCCTGGGGAATGAATTTTGGAAAGAAACTTACATCTCGTAGGGATGAGGGCAGGGCAGGGCTGGGAGCTAAGGAAGAAAGCACCTAGACAGGTGGGAGGAGCCTAGGGCCCCCTGCTCAGGCAGGGCCTGGGGGTCACTTGTCGGAGTCCAGGCCCATCATGTTCTTGAGGGCGTTCTTGAGGCTGGTTCTGCTGGGGGACTTGACAGCAGGCCGGAGCTCCGGGCTCTGCTCATCCTTCCGGAGCTCCATCTCGATGACCACCACCTGAGCGCCTTTGGAGGCCTCCGCCCCTGGCCCCCGAGCCCCCGCCCGGCCCGCTAACCGCTATTTCTTATCCTTGCGAGACTCCCCCAGCCCCTTGGACTTCTTCTCACTGGCCGCTTTGGTGCTCCTGCTGTGGTCCAGCATGGCATACAGCACCGGCGTCTGGGGAGGGGCGCGCACGTCAGTCACCCGGCCCACCCCTCGCTCTGCCCGGCGGCTCCCAGGGCTCTCCTCCCCAGCTGTCCAGGCCCTGAGTCCCGCTAACCTGCCGGCCGCGCTTGGACGAGTCCTTCCCGGGCTTGTGAAATCTGCCTTTCTCCATGGCACTGCAGGGAGAGCGGGGGCTGTGGGTGTGGCCCCGCCAGGGCCCCCAGCAGGGCGGCCGCAGCCTCCCCCCGCCAGCGCCTCCCGCCCGCCAGCGGCCCCTCCGCCCTTACCTGAGCCTCCTCTGCAGGGCCGCCTGCCTGCGCAGCCAGCAGTACCGGACCAGGTAGAAGAGCAGCAGCAGCAGCAGCACCCCGCCCAGCACGCCCCCGATGACGGCTCCCAGCACCACCCCGTAGCGAGTGGGCACTGGGACGGGAGGGGGGACGAGTGAGGGACGAGAGGGGCCGTGCCCCGCACGTCCTCCCGGCAGAGGCTGCCTTCCGCCCTCGCTCCCAGAACCCGAAGGGCAGCATCTGGCCTCCTCCCCGAGCCGCGCAGTCCTCCCTGACCCCGCCCTGTCCCACCTCCCAGACACCCACCCCCTGCCCCCAGTCCCGTGTCCCCTCGCACCTTTTTCAAAGACGTAGAGCGTGACCTTCGAGGTCTTGCCCACTATGTCTGGTGGGTTTTTCACATCACAGGTGAAAGTACCGTTGTCGCTGTAGTCCAGATTGTGTATGACAATGGAGCCGTCCTTCCAGCGGGGGTCCCCCACCCACTGGATGCGCTCTTTGAAGGTGCCCACCTCATCGATGTAGGGTTGCCCCTTGGCGTAGTGGAAGATCTATGAGTAATGAGGGAAGCATGCAGCTCTCGCCGCAGGAGGGGGGGTCCTGGGCCGAAGAGGGTAGTGCTGGGGGTTGGGGGACGACAAAGGTTGACACTTCCTTGGCCAAAGTTGGGGTGGTGGCTCATAAAGCATTTCCCTCTCCTTAGCCCAACCTCTCTTCTCTGTTGCTCTGTGAAGCTCCCTTTCTGTCCTCCAGTCCGAGGACTGCCCCAGCACTTACCGAAATGGCGTCGCGGCCCCCTTCGGGCTGGTAGCGCCAGGTGAAGGAGATGTCATCTGAGACCCACTCGCTGGACCAGAAGGAGCAGTGCAGGGTCACTCGGGAGCCCACAGCGCCGTAGACCTCCCTGTCCGTGTAAACCACAATGGCCTGGGCCGGGCAGAGCACTGCAAGCAAGGCAGGGGAAGGGGCACAAGGACCCGGGAGGAGAGGTCAGTGGAGGTCTGGGACAGAGCAGAGGCCATAGCAAAGATGAGGCAGAAATGACCAGGCCCAGATCTCTGGATGAGCTGGGTAGCTGAGTGCAAATGCTGTGTGGGTCCCAGCTCGGCAGATGTTCACAGAGGACATGAGACCTCTGGACGATTTCCAGAAGTTGGACTTTGTCCCCAAGTCTCACTTTTCCTAGGGGTCAGTATCTAACCCTTCACTACTCCTTAGATCAAAGCAGCTTTACAATTTTTAAATCTTATTATTATAAATTATACAGGTAAGACATATCACATTCTTCTTATAAACTGTTCAAGCAATGGAGATAAAAGCTAAAGTCTGTCTTGGTGCCTCCCACCAGCTCCTTTCCTGTCTTCCCCTCCCAGCTAGAACCACAGCTGTCATTTTAATGTGTGTTTTTTTTTCTGTGACTCAAGCTCAATATAAGCTTAACAAACTCAAGCTATACAGGTACTTGTAAGGAATAGTTTTCTGGCGCTTTCTTTTTTGGCACACATTGCATTATATTCTACTACTTTTTGCTTAAGGTGTCTGTCTGGAGGAACTCTCCGTGTGGCTTCGTGATCAGTCTTGTCCTTAACAGCTGCATAGTATTTCACAGCACAGCTCAACTTTTTTACAGAAAAAACATGACAAAACTAGAGAATGTCAGGCTTCTCCCCGGCCCAGCCATCTTCATTGCTGAACCCCACGTGGCCATTCAGTTTGCTCTTGCCTGGGGATCGGTGGGAGGACGTCATACCACACCCAGGGGACGCTGGGTGCAGGGCAAGACCCCAAGCCCAGAGCTCCGAGGACTGTGCGCGGCAGCCCTCTGTCCTTCGGCTCTTCTCCCCCTCCTCTTGGCCATTCTGGCCCAGTGCCACTCCCGAGACTCACCCACACATGCAAGACCATTCCAGGCAGATTATGTGTGTGGGCTGGTCCCGGGTGGGGGCAACTGTAGACCCTTTTGTTCTACCGGAGGGGGGGCAAGCAGCCAAACAAACAGAGACCCATTGTCTGAGCAATGTTGGGGGCTCATGGCACCCCACTGCCCCATAGACCAGAATCTCCCACCTCAGCCTGCAGTGTCATTGACCCAGCACCTGATTCCTCAGCCTTAGCGCCTTCTCAGGAATGTTCCAGATGTCACAAGGAAGATTCTGCACTGGGTCTACCTTCTATTCCTCCTGCTCTAACACCAGCTCTGCCCAGTGGTCCTGTGACTGGCACAGGACTGTCTCCCTTGAATTCCAAGATGCCCTCCCCCCACTCCCTTCGCCATGCCCTTCCCCAGCTCCCTGACCTTCACTTGTTTCCGAGTACTCGAGAATAGTTCACCACAGCCTAGATGAGTCCAGGTTTGGGTTTAGGACTCAAGAAGCCGACAGCAGAGCAACCTTGGACATTCTGAGCAGCCCCTCTCCCCCAATTTGCCTATCACTCCAGCACAGTGCGGAGAAGGGAAGGGGCCATTCACGTACCCTGCTCTGACCTTCTCTTGCTTACCCAGCCTCTGTCATGGACAAGGAAGTGGTCGGTCCATGTACGAAGGAAGACAGCTTTAGATAGACAGACTCCTAGAATCCCATAGCCTTCCCTCCTGCTCCTTTCACCCACATAATAGATAATCAATCCACAGAGAGAAACTGAGGCACCAGGAAGTACAGGACCCGAGGAGCTGGGACACAGACCTGGGCCCTTTCCTCAGGTCACAGTCCCTGACTTTTCTCTAAGGTCAGGTGCCTCCTGCAGATCTAAGGGTGAGTAGGTACCAGAACCAGGTGTGTGATCCAGGTCCTTACCTCGCTCTGACATTGCTTCCCCCAGGCCCTCAGCATGGCTCTGGACCAGGTTACCGGTTTCCCACCTGGGTCCAGTCAGGTCCCCTCAGGGAAGCTCTCCATGCCCTATTTTTCCTCCTTCCTTCACAGAATACCTTTACTGCCTCCCTCCAGACTCTGTTTTGTCCTGCATATAACGTCACCTTCCCACTGCTGCTCACTCTTGGGTCTTATGGGAAGGTCGCTGAGGACAACAGGAGCCCCAGGGGCCAGGCTGGGGTGGCTCCACTTACCCAAAGAGAAGAAGAGCAGCACAGCCAGAACAGCGCTGGGGCTGGACCAGGGAGCCCCAGGAGCCATAGCTGGGGCAGGGCTAGGGCCCAGATCGTCTGCGGGGTTGGAGAGTGGGGGACAAGGAACTGAGCGGGGGTTCCTGGAACCCGCTTAAAATCCCCTGGGGCCCCAGGATGAGGGGGCTGTCCCGAGCCAGTAACCAATTGCAGCCTGGCATGTGCAGTTGACAGGTGGGGGGGGCAGAGTGCAGGGAGCAGAAGGGTCATTGTGTCCTCTGGGTGGAAGGGTGGGGGGACACATACCACCCCATACACAGAGAGCTTTGTATCTGTTGGCTTCCCCCTGCTTTAGTCTGGAATGTAGCGGGGGGGGGGGGGGGTTTGGGAGGAGGTCAGGAGAGGGACAGAAAAAGGGACGCAAACACACTTCTCGGAGGGGCAGATGGGCAGGGGAGCCTGAGTCCTAAGGCCGTGGAATCCTCCCCAGTCTCCTGCCTGAGGTCGTTCCCTCAGAACCCCACGAGCCAAAGGCAGGTACCCCAGGGAATGTCGAAAACAGGATGTCCCTTGTTACCTTGGTGGCCACAGGCTGCATTACAGGCTTCTGGGGATGCCCAGCTCCTTTGGGAGTGTCCCCCCGCCATCACTCTGGTGTAGGATTCTTGTGTCTGGTGCCTCACACACTGGAGGAATGGGGACAGGGACCCAGAGAGGTAAATTGGAGCAGTTTATAGTTTTATTGCCAAGGTGAAAAGCACAAGAGTACAGCTCTCCAAGGGGAGATGCGAGCGGAATTCCCCGCAGACTAAGCTGGGCGGGAGACTCGGCTTGAATCTGTATTCTTCAGGTCGTTTGCTAGGGGCGGTGGGCTCCCTCCCCGTCCCCTTCCTGCACCTGGGCTGGTACCTTGGCTCCCTGTGCGGTCTGCGTAGCCCCTGCAGCCTAGTAGTTCCCTTTTCTACATTTCTTTCCCGTCAGCTGCTGTTGTCTTTGGCCTTGAGGCCCTCTGCCCTGCGTCCCTGACTACCCACGACCTTCCCGTCTCATTCTGAGGCTCTCTGTCTGGGCCTTGATGCCCTCCACTGCAGCCCTGTCCCTAAGTGCCGTGATTTTCCTCTCTACTCCACATCCTGGGTGGTTCTTCCCAGGTAGAAGTTCTGCTCCACTGGAAAACGTCCAGGGAAGAGTGCCCTGACCTGTACCTTGTCGGGAAATCCTTCGATGCCTCGTGCGGCAGTGGAGCCCACGGCAGTTTGGGGCAAGTCCAACAGGCCGAGCTGAGGCCGGCTCCGTGTGGACTGCGGTGTGCAGGGGACAGAGAGAGGAGTCCCAGTGAAGGCCCTTCGTGGAGCAGTTCACAACCTACTTTGGGGAGGCCGCGAGGGGCCGAGCAGAGGACAAACCTGCCAACAACCATGATACACTGTGACCCTTGCGGGAGGAGGAGGATGAACCAAGTGCGGGGGCCCAGGGGGCAGTGAGTGGGTGAAGTAGCGGATTAAAAACAAACATGAATGTCGTACGCAGTGCGCTCTGAGGAAGGCGCGCCGCGTCCGGGGCAACGCCAGCTGCGGGCTAGCGGGGAAGGGCGTGTGCCCCTTGGAAGGGAGGGATGGGGCGAGCGTGCGGGGCCGGGTGCGGGGCAGGGTGCGGGGCAGGGTGCGCGGCAGGCGGGGCCGGGTGCGGGGCGAGCGTGCGGGGCGGGGTGCGGGGCGAGCGTGCGGGGCAGGGTGCGGGGCGAGCGTGCGGGGCCGGGTGCGGGGCAGGGTGCGGGGCAGGCGGGGCGGCCTCGAGACCGACCAGAGCGCGGACTTGAGTGACATCACAGGAGTGCGCTGCGGGTTCGGGGCCGTGCCCGACGTTACAGGTGGGACAGTCCCCATGGGCAGCGCGGAGTTTTAAGGCCAGTCCCAGCGGGAAAACCCCTCGGAGCGGAGCCCCTCCCCGCCCGGGACCCGGCTGCACGGGCTGCCCGCGCCTTCCCCTCCGTCTCGCTCCGGGCTGCGCCGCGTCCCGCGTCCGCCCCCTGCTTGTAACGGCAGGAGCTGACCCTGCGTCACACGGAGTGTCCCCACGCCCGTGGCTCGGGAGGGCCGCGCGCTGTCCCCCCTCCTCCGCCCCCGAACACACTCGGGACCTTCGCGGTCCTCTCGCCCGCTCCTGTGCCCCCTTAGGTCCTAAGTGCTCTGGCAGCGGTGGCTGCGCGTGGGTTCCTCCCAACTGTCCATGCACATACGCACATACATGTACATGTGTGTACACACACACACACGCGAGAGCGAGTTCGCCCACCCCCACAGCTGCTTCTGGCTGTGGGTGTCACCCACGTCGCCCTGAACCCGGGAACAAGGGAGCGTTGTCCTGGCTCGGGGGGCGTCCAGCCCCCGCAGCAGCTCCAGCCCAGGAATTGCGGGGCGCGAGGCGACCGCGGTCGCGCGGGGACAGACGGCTGGGTCCCCGGGAGCGGCGGCCTGCGAGCTCGCCTCCCCCGCGGCCCATTCTCACACTCCCTCCCAATGGGTCCCAAGCCGTGTGTCTCCGCACTGGTGAAGCTTCAGAGTAGGACGGCAGCGTGTGCGCGGCCCGCAGGACGGCTCAGCCCCACCTTGGGGGCAGGCTGACCGCGCAGGCCGCAGGGCCGCGGTTCGAGTGCCAGTGCGCATGCGCGCAGGGGGACCGCACCCGCGGAGCTCCAGCCTGCGGCTCGTCTGCCGAAACGCGGGCAGGTGCGGGCGGAAGTCGCCTCAGGGCGTGAGGACGCGGGTCGGCCAATGATTGGACTCGGCCGAGCCGGGAGGCTCCCGGCCTTTTGTAGAGCCCGACGTCACGTGGCAGGCCCCGCCCCGCCGCCGTGAGGGGCGGGGCCGCGGGCGTCACTTCCGTCCGGGCCGGAACCCAAGATGGCTGCGCTCCTGCTGAGGTGACTTTCGTGTGGGGCTGGGAGTCGGTGCCGAAGGCCCGCGGGGGAGCCGCGGTGGCCCCGACACCTGCTGACGGCCGTGTAGCCCGTGCGGGGCAGGGGAAGGGCCGGCGCTGTGCCCCTCCCGGGCGCTCCGGGGCCTGGCGCTGCGGGCGCTCGGGCCTTGGGGTCACGGGCCGGTGAGCTCGTCTCACGTGGTGCGGCGGGGTCGCGCGGCTCTGCCCGCGGCTCCCGGCCCCCGTCCGCGGGGCCCCCGCTGCCTCGCCGCCGCCCCCGGGCCCCGGGCAGGGCGCGGCCCGCTTCCTCCTCGGCGTCCCTCCGCCGCCCGCAGGGGTCGGCAGGTGCCTCCCGTGCTGCGCGGAGCCTTTGCGGCCCCGCGGTCGGCGGCGTGGCGCCCCGGGCACGTCCCGGCCTCGTCTGTCCAGGCCGTTTGGGGAAGCCGCCGGTCGTGGAGAGTCGGGGTCAAGGCCGCCGAGACCTGGGC
This sequence comes from Rhinolophus hipposideros, assembly GCF_964194185.1. Lineage (NCBI taxonomy): Eukaryota > Metazoa > Chordata > Mammalia > Chiroptera > Rhinolophidae > Rhinolophus > Rhinolophus hipposideros. The sequence continues at coordinate 54,308,934 of NC_138065.1, read as the reverse complement.
CCGGTGTCCCCGACGTCCTCCAGCGCTCTTTCCGCTCGGGCCCCGGGTGAAAGCGGGCACTTGGCGGAGCTTGTGCTGCGGCGCAGCGGTGCGGTCGGGGCGGCCTCGGTCCCCCGGCCTCGGTCCCCCGTGCCGCCCGCCCCCCGTGTCCCCGCGGCGTGACCGCAGCCGGGTGGCTCGGGGGCGTTTGGTGGGACCGGCGTTCAGCTGGACGCGCCCAGACGGGCCGGGACAGCCCCTCTGAGCACGTTCAGCGCGGCGCCCGGGAGGCAGACGCGGCGCCAGGATTCGGAGCCCAGGACCGGGCTCTTGCGTCGGTGCCGTCCAGGCCCGTCCGGCACGGCCGCCGCCCCGCCCGGGCCTCAGAAGAGCTTTCGCAGGAGGCCTTCCGCCGCCGACGGCGTTTCCAGGGCTCGCAGAGGAGCCGGGGCCTGTCCGCCGCGTGCGGGGGCGACCTCGAAGGCAGCGGCCCTCCCAGAAGCGGGAGCTGCCCTCCGGTTCCCGCAGCGCCGCTGACCCCTCCGTGGGGACAAGTGACGTCGTTGACTACCTGACGCAGACTTCTCATCTGGGAATGAAAAGCGCGACACCCTGGGCCTCATCAGCGCGTGTGCGCGGCTCCGGGGGCTGCGCTGCGCTCTGCGCTCCCACGCAGCTCCCAGGTGGCCGGCGGCGCACAACCAGCTGACGGTGACAGCCCCGGTGACGCTCACTCAGGGAACCACGCGCCAAAGCCACGACGCGCGGTGTTTCCCGGAAGTGAGACCTGGCTGGGCCGTCAGCTCCACTGTGTCTTTTGGAGCAAAAGTTAATACAAGACACGGTCTTGTTTTACTATAATAGAGGACCGGGTCTTATGTGATGTAACATAAAATATAATACCGGTATAATATAAAACTGAGTCTTATATAATATAATGTAACGCCTGGTCTTATGTTAATCTTTGCTCCAAAAGACGCATCAGAGCTTTTGGATCAGATGGTCTGGCGAGGTCTTATTTTTGGGGAAACAGTAGGGAACTGAGCTGAGAGCAGCCAGGCTGCTATGTTCGTGCTGTTTGAGCACAAAGTCACTGAGAATCACTGACCTCTGGACATTGCTCATCGTATTAAAGCTACGTGAAACACCTCTGACATAAGTTGTAACTCTGAATTCATAAGGCTGCTTTTTAAAGTAAGCCTACTCATCCACACACCATTTTCTTGAGCCTCTTCTGTGTGTCAGACATTATTACAGGTGCTGTAGGTGCAAAGTATTCCAGCCTATCGTTGAGCTCAAAGTCTAGCAGAGGAGATAAAGAAATAGATTAATTATTAAGCGACGTAATAAATGTAGACATGGAGATATGAACAAGTGGTGTGGGTCATGGCAGGTGCAGCAAGTAAGGCTAAAGAAATGGTGATGATGTGGTCCGGGAGCATTTGGGCTTGAGGGCTGAGTGTCTGAGGCTGTGAGGCAGGTTCCAGTCAGGGAACAGCATGGACAGAGGCCTGTGGCCCCAAGAAGGCTTGCTCCTCCGAGGTGTAGTGTAGCACCTTGTGTAGATGTGGGCGGCAGAAGGAGACTTGCTGGAAAGTCGGTCCAGAGAGTCGGCCTGGGCATTGCTGAGAAGGCCTTGTTTGGCTGCGGTCTGAACCTTACCTCGAAGCAGTGGGGGAGCCAGTAAAAGACTGGGCAAAAGAGCGATGAAGTCAGTGTTGCTCTTCAGTAAGTACATTAGCTCTGGTTATGTTGAACGATGGGGAGAGGCTGGTGCTGGGACATCAGTTCATGGGGAAATGAAGAGGGTGTGGACTAAATGCCTGGAGTTGCTAGACCCTACTGGTAGCATTGGGTGCTGCCTTGCATGATATGGGCAGTGAGAGAAAAGAAGAGTCGGATGATGACGCGTTGTAGCTTAGGAATTAGCTGGGGCTAATAACTGTCGATCAGAACTTTTATATAAGTGATTGATTGTTCTTCATCGTGCCCTTCAAGGTTATACGTCTGTTTTAGTGTTGCTGTAATCACAGACGTTTATGAAACTTGTTGGCATACCATCAGATTAAGTTTAGAGGTCACATAAGAGAAATTCATTATATTACAGTCACATCTTGTTTCGGACCCAAAATGGTTTTACTCAGTTTGATCACATAGACTTGGCTTTGAATAACTTTTTTCCAAAAGTCAAATCCATTTTCAGCAGATGAATTTTTTTTTATCACCACTGAGGATTTTAAAAAGAATGTGATACAAATTCTAAAGACCTTGGGGGAGGATCGCTTCTCGGCCTTTTTGCTAAGATCGAGTGAAGACCTTGGGGACACCAGGGAAACATCAACACTGTCTTACACGTATGTGGTGTGTTGCAGTTTAGAGAGTGCTCTCCTGTACGTTTTCTCAGGTCGTCTCAGCAGCCAGCAAGGCAGCGGCAGCTAATACTGATCCCGTTTCATGAATGTGAAGGCTGCAGCTCTGACTCGCTCCAGTTGTGTGTCTCATGCAGGGCTGGGACTGCAGTCTGCGTTCTTACTTGGTCTGCTGCTCTTTCTGCATTAAATTTCCCGTCCAGAGAAACTTCAGAAATGGTTGGAGCAAAGGTTATAGTTTTGGGGAGATGTGATGCATTTGGAAAGGGGCAACACTAACTAGACATTGTAAGTTCTGGCCTGTTAATTAAAAGTAAAACAATGCTGTTACTTTGTAGCTACAACACATAAAGCACTGTTTCAGGGTTGGAAAAGGATCCTTTCAGAGCGCCTGGTTTCAGGTGAAAAGGCAAGACCATACCTGCTTCTGTCTGTCACATTTCACTGGAGGTTGTGGACTTTGGGCCGCGGGTGTGTGTCTGTGGGGAGTTTCCATTGGTATTTGTCTGGGACGGTCGCACCAGACAGCGCTGTACATTCCAGCCCACGTGTGCACACTGCCGGGGGCTGAGTGATGGCCGGGCCTGCTGCTGGGAGGAATGCATGCCCCGCAACTCAGTCACAATGGCTCCAATTGAGTTAAAGAGGTTTGTTCCCACTTCTTTCTTTCTGGGAGCCTTGGGTACACAATGTCTGCATTCACCTCTTGTTCCAAAGCTGGAAAGAAGGAAGAGCTGAAGGAAGTGATGGTCGATCATTTTTCCTTCATATTGTGGGCCCTTCCCGTGTCCTAGTGTAAAGCAAAGGGTTCTTGAAATGGTTGTGCGTCTAATAGCAATGGGGCGAGGGACATCCTTGGACCTGGTGAGGTCCATGTTCCCACTGTGCAGTGTGCGTAGTAGGAAACTTGTAGAATCGGTGTGTTTTAATTTTAGTTCCAGGGCTCCATTCTGATAACTTTCTTAAGTGCTTCTGGAAAGAGTGGATAGAATGTGAGTGAAGGAGTGTGGTGGCCGAGCTGCTGTGTGAACTCGGCCTGAGGTAACGTCTCTTCACATAGGACGTCGGGGCACATCTCAGTCTTAGACTCGAGCAGCCGCCGGTCTGGTGATGGTAGATACATTCAAAGGAGTCGAAAACTCGAGTGTCCTCAAGTACCTGTTCACGTGGGTAGTAAGGAGGTCTTTGGGTACTCATGTTTTTCACACGATTATAGGAGAGACTTTTTAACTGGAAGTTCCTCCAGGTTGTTTGCAACATGATGGCAGCTCCTAAAACGAGAGCTTAGTATTTAGGGCCTCCCCTCCACAGACACCCTGTTCTTCAGCCTTTCATTCCTCCAGCTGCCATAGGCGTCTTCTGAAGCTCAGCTGTGTATTTGGAATTGCCGGCGGCTTAATCTGTTGTTTTTTAAACTTGTTTTTTTAACCATCACCTCCTTTTAGAGCTAGCTTTAAAATGTCACTTTCTTAGAAAGAAGAAATATAAAATTTCTCGAAGATACTGTTAAATTAAAAATAGGTGCAAATATATGTCTAGTATTCACCTTTTGTGTAAAAGAAAGAGGAAATAAAAATAGCTATTTGTGCTTGTTTATTTACATGAAAGAACTCTGCAAAACTAAAATATTCAGAAACTAAAATATTCAGTTACTAATAAAAGAAGAAGTAATAGGAAGATTGGGGACATATGTGGGAGGGAAATTTTTATATATATAAAATATTTGAATATATTCCTTTTCAGACTATTAAAGTAAGAAAACAAAAACAAAACAAAGGTCACTTTCTTTACCTCTCTATTGAACATTACCAACTCTGATTATTCCTTTACCTTATATCATTTGTGTTCAGCCAAAATTTTATTTTGCATTTGTAGGTAATATTTGTGATTATTCTCAAGGTATTTAAAGTTGTAGCTCTCCAACTAGAAAGTGATCTCAAGGACACGATACTTCCATTGCTTCCATCTTATTCCTTATTCCCCTCCACCCCTAAGTCTAAGACAGACAGAACAGAGAAGTTGGTCTCTAAATGTGTGCTGACTCTTCACTGTTGTTTTGCAGACAAGTTGGCCGTCGTTGCCTCCGTGCCCACCTTGGTCCTCAGCTCTGTGTCAGAAAGTAAGTTTCTAACTCTATGGGGTTATTATTAACTGACGTTTTTTTCCTCAGGGAAGAGCAGTAGGTTGTTGGCTTAGACTTTAGGGGGACGTACGAGAGTGAGTAGTTGTAGGCGGTTGGCTGAAGCCACAGTGATCACGGTCCCCACTTTTCTCATCTGGTGGTTGAAGAAGGAAGGATAGAATATTTCTTTGGTCTTTTCTTAATTTTCCTCACTTTCAGCCTTTCATTGATTTACTCCAGTTCTTGATTCCTTCCTTGAGGTCTAATTTTCTTCTCTACTTTCTGTTTAGTCTTTCTTCCTTTAATGCTTTTATTCCTTGTAACCTTTAATTTGGGGCAGCTCTCAGGAATTAGCCTTTAAATACATTTCTTCCTGCTATCTTCATTTCCAGCCTGTTGACTTCAACAATGGCCTCTGTGCTGTTTTTTTTTGTTTTTTTTTTTTACTTTTAGTTTTGGAAATATTTTACACATTCATAAAAATTTGAATAATGCAGTGAAGTTCTGTATATCTCTCACCTAGATTCATCAGTTGTTCACATCTGCTGTGTTTACTTATCCCTCCATGTAGTTTAGGTTGTGACATATAAAGTTGGTATTTCTGTAGGTCTACACTGGTCTAGTACTGGCAACTTAATGTGCCTGATATACATGTAATCACTGTTATTATTTTCTCTGAATTCTTTGAGATTAAGCTGCAGACATCATGACATTTTCCTTCTAAATACTTCTCCTAAGAACACGAACATTATGTTATAGAACACAGTAAAATTCTACAAACTCAATGATCAAATTCAGGACATTCATTGATATACTTTTACCCGACATATAGTGGATTTTCAGATTTTCTGTTTGTCCCAAATAATGTACTTTACAGAACTACAGTCCTCCTCTTCCCATTCAGGATCTAGTTAGGCTCACATGTTGTGTTTAATTGTCATATTTCTTTAGGATCCTTCCATCTGGAGCTGTTTCTTAACCTTCGTTTGTCTTTTATGGCATTGACGGCTAGTTGTTTTGTAGAGTGTCTGTCAAGTTGGGTTTGTCTGCTTGTTTTCTAAAGATTAGATTCAAGCTATCAGTTTTGGGCAGGAGTAATACATGAGTGATGTTTATTTTTTGGAGGGGGATGGAATCATGTTTAATACAGGCACATAATAAATTGTTGAACATAGCTACTTAACAGCTGGCTTCAGCCTAGCCCTGTGATGAGGGACACCAAGAAACTAGGCAGACATACTGAGTGGAATGCAGTTCTTGATTTTTGAGAATCTGAAAGGGAGACTTGACGAGCCAGAGGTGGGTGAGATGGCACGTGTGGCCTGGGAGGAGGGCTGTCCATTCTTGTAAACCGTTTGAGGTGTTGTACTTGCTGGTGCCCAGCGAGACAGAAGTCAACGCTTGCCTTGGTGGACCTGTGCATTGGGGGGTGGGAAGAAGTTACCCTCTGATATACATCACTGGGTGACTGAGGTTATATTCATAAATAGCTGAGTCAAACTTGGCATAGAACTAAGGTGAGTGGATGAGTGTGCTTTCCTTTCTCAGTGGGTCCATCCAGCTCAGCTCTCTTTATTTTAACTTTTTCTTACATACAAATTTAAACCAAGTTTACTTTTAATCATTTTAATACCTTCTGGTTTTATTTTAGTGCTGTTCCTTTGGGAACCACAGCCAAGGAGGAGATGGAGAGGTTCTGGAGTAAGAACACTGGTTCAAACCGTCCTTTGTCTCCCCATATCACTATCTACAGGTAAGGCTCTGGGACCGGGGACTGGCCCCCGCTCTCCCTGATTATCCCCCAGATATCTTCTAAGAAGGTGACTAAATTTTGTCTGGTGGCCTTAAAGGGTAATCTCTCCTTCAAAGCTACCATTTGGAAAATTCTGGTAAGTCAAAAAGCTGTTAATTTAAAAACATTATTTTGAAACAATTGCTGATTGTGCGGATGTTGCAGAAACAGCACACAGAGTTCCCGATTACCTTCATGCAGATTCTCGACTTGTCAGCATGTGGGGATGGCAAGTGGAGCGATGACAGTGCCCATTACTCCTGCCTTAGCTTTCTACTCTGTCTGCAGCGAGTGATCACACACTTGGTGGCTAAGCACAACCCATTTCTTAGCTTACAGCTCTGGAAGCCAGAAGGCTGACAAGGTCTCACTGGGCAGAAGTTGGTGTCGGCAGGGCTCTGTCCCGTCTGGGGGCTCCAAGGAGAGAGTGGGCTTCCTTGTCCTTTCCACCTCCTGGAGGTGCTCTGACTTCCTTGGCTTGTGGCTTCTTTCCTCCATCTTAAGAACCAGCAGTGATGGGTCAAGTTCGTCTTCCATCCCATGACTTTGACCCATTGTCACATTTCTTCTCTGACCTGCTCTTCTGCCAGCCTCTTTTAAGGACCCTTGTGATTCCGTCGTTCCCATCCAGGTCATGCAGGATGGACTGCTTGTCTTCAGGTGAGCTTATTAGCAATCTGATTCCCCGTTGCCACAGGCGGTCCCAGGGATCAGAACACACACAGCTTTAGGGTGGCCGTGACGGCAGACCATTGTCCCCTAATGCTCGAGTGTGTGTCTCCAGAATTCAAGGGCGTTCGTAGGACAGCCCTCATAGTTAGGAAGCTGACGTTCGTTCGTGCTCCCATCTGGTCCTCGGGTCCCACTCAGTTGTTGCCAGATGTCCTTCAGAGTCCAGGACCCCACCCAGGCTGATGTATCGTGTTCAGTGGTGTCTAACCTCCGTCAGTAGGGAACAGTTTTCAGTCTTCCCTTATCTCTTAGGACCTTGCCAGTTTTAGGATGTTCCTCAGTTTGGGTCTGCCTGAGGTTTCCCTGTGATTTTTGCGTTTTCGGCGTGAATGCCTCTGAATCTTTGCGGTGCTCTTCTCAGTGCGTTGTATCTGTTATCTTACACACCATTGGTGGCGGTGTAAGTCTTTATCACTGTTAAGGTGCGTCTGCCACTTGGTGTTTATTAGTTAATACTGGTTGTGTGGGGAGACTGAGACTATAAGTACGTCATTTCTCGTCATACTTTTACCCGCCAGCATCTGTTGACGGTACTTGCCTGAATCAGCTATGACTGTGATGGTTGCCAAATTGTGATTTTTCTAATTCCATCATACCTTCCAGATTTATTTATTACTATAGGGTAAAGCTTTCTTTATCAGTATAGACACAAGGATTCCTGAAAGGAAAAAGTCGTTTCTCGTCTACTCTTACGATACCAACTGAGGGAAAAACACCACCATTTCCCCCTATACTCAATACTTCTGACACTAAAGGTGTAGGGGTTTTTCCCACACCAACGGGGTGTCCACACTTCTGTTCTGGCACTAACTTCCGGAAGACCTCACAGATTACAAGACGTCAGTTCCACAAGACGGCCCCACTCAGATGACAGCCCCAAGTCCCAGCTATAAATCAGGGGTTCCCGTGACCCTTCCTTGGGTACAGTGATTTGGGCTCACAGAACTTGGAAACACTCGCGTTAACTGGTTATTATAAAGGGTATTCCAGGTGACAGATGAACAGCCAGCTACCCTTACAGGTGCCTCTGTGTGTCCAGAAGGGTCCTGAGCACAGCAGCTTCTTTCCCCATGGGTTGGGGTGCTCCGCCCTCCTGACATGTGGATCTATTTACCAACTGAAACAGTGGTAACCACATACTTTTGGGATTTTTATGCCCATGCTCACATGGGCATGATCAGTTAACAGCCTCCAGCCCCTCTGCCCTCCCGGAAAAGAAGGCTGAAAGAGGGCTGAAAAGTCCAAGCTTCTGACTGTGTTTTGGTCTTTCTGGTGATAGGTCCCATCCAGAGTCACCTCATTAGAACAAAGGAGGCTCTTACCACCCAGGAAATTCCAATGGATTTAGGAACTGTGGTCAGGAAATAGGGCCAAATACCAAATGTATAGCATAAGATGCTCCTAGCACCCCTATCACTCAGGAGATTATAAGGGTTTTAGGAACTCTGTTTCAGGAACTGGAAACAGAGAGAGAGACAGAGAAATTGATTTCTTATTGTTTTGCCCAAAGGGTTCCAGTGTTATTCTCATCTATTTGGATGTTCAGATTGTCCTAGATTTGGCTACTGGGAGTCCTCAAGATGGCTCCTGTGAAATCAAGGTCTGGGTGTGAATGTGCTCGTTGCGACCAGCGTGTCATGGCTTCCAGGCCCTTTCAGTAGAAGGAGCCAGGGTACATAGATGTGCGGACCCTGGCACGTGCGGAAGTGGGTATCTGTTACCACCCTCAGAAATAGCTCTGACAGCTGTTATGCTGGTGTCTTCCCCCAAAAAACCTTTGGATCTGCTCCTTTTTAGCTAACCCAGCAAAGTCGCTTTAGCTCTGCTACGCTCTTTCCTTGGATTACTGCCAGGGAGGCCGGCCCTTCACCGCCTCCACAAATACCACAGCCCTTGAGATATTTTTCCAAGCTGGATTCCAGAAATAATTCTGAGTGCAGAAATTGGACATTCTACTGAAACAGAAGGATACTAATATGTGATCTCAGTCCTTGCTACTTTTTGTTAAGAGAAGAAAGATTTGGGGGAGGATTGCAATGGGGAAGAACTTGCCAGATCGTTCTGAGTCTGTACTTAAAGCCATGGCCTCTCACAGGCTGTACACAGACGGTCGAGACCTGGTGAGATGGGTCTTTCTCTCTGCCTATTATTTGTTCTTCCAGTTTTGAAACTCTAGACATCTTTGTGGGAGAAAACAAGTAGCAGGGAAACATGGGGCTGTATCCACCATGACGTGTCTGAGGAACAAGTCTAAGATATCTGGGATCCTGTTTTCTGATACTAACTTTCAGAGTTGTTTGGAGGAGGCATGGAAGTAAGTGGTTAAGTCAACAGTTTTTGAAGCACTCTTTATCTCTTAATAAATCGAGTCGGCTTATAAAAGCAAAAGTGTATCCAGAGATTAAGTTATCAGGAGAGCAAGAGTCTTTCAAAATGATATTAGAAAAAGTTTTTAAACACTCAAGCATTGGAAGCGTTCTGAGATTTTAATCTGATCACCAGCCCCATTGGTTCTGAGTGCCACTTGGCACTCTGGGCCTCCCGCTGAGCTTCTGTGGGCACTTGTGAGGGGCTGGCCCTGCAGACTGCATTGTGGCAACAAAGCAGCTGTGCTTTGATCTGTTTTATATGCTGGGTTTTTGCATCTGAAGAAAGGGTGCTGCTCAAAAAAAAGATTTAAAAGCCAGTATTGTCCCTATCAAGTGAATTTCCTCTGCAGTATTTTCACGAACGGTTGTCTGCCTATGTTTGCACACCTCCAATGGCAAGGAACTCATAGCACCCTTTTCCAATGTGGGAATTTCACTTATTAAGCCCATTTTCCTCCCTCACAACCTTTCGTTGATTTTGAATATCTTTTCATGTGCTTATTGGCACATGTGGTGCTTATTTGTATTACGGTGGTGCAAAAGTCATTGCAGTTTTTGCAGTTACTAACCTTTTAAACTGCAGTTACTTTTGCACCAACCTAATGTATCTTTGGAAAAATGTATATTCAAGTTCTGTGCTCTTTTTTAAATTGGGCTGTCTTTTTTTTTTTTTTAAACACCTTTATTTTATTTATTGATTAATTGGTTAAGCGTGAAGGAGTTTATTACATTAATGCTGGGAACACAGATTTGTTGTGATGGGACCAGGTTTGAAAGTGATCTCAGAATCCTGCCTAGGACTGTTTTAAAGAGAAAACTGCCACCACCGCTAAGTCTTGGGAGTCACATCTGTGCTGCTGCTTCTGTGTGGGTGTGGCCTTTCTGTAACTTACTGCTGCCGGAGGGTAACTTTTTTTGTTGTGGGTGAGTACATGGAACACGAATTTGCTGTCCAGTTCAGTGGTGTTAAGTACACGCTCACTGTCGCTCAGGCGTCCCCACTGTGCTCTCGTCTTTCCAGACTCCCGTAAACAGTTCCCAACACCCCTGTCCCCAGCCTCTGGCAGCCCCCACTCAACTTCATGTCTTTAGAATCTGACCACTCTAGGACCTCAGAAAATAGAGTCGCACAACGTTTGTCTTTCTGAGTCCGGCTTATTTCACTGAGCATAATGTCTTCACGGTTCCTCCAGGTTGTACGTATGTTGGAATCCAACTTGCTCTAAAGCTGAACAGTACTGCATTGTGCCGAGGACACAGTGGTGACCGTGACACGATGGCTTCTGCCTTTGGTCGTCATGGGTGGTGCTGCTGCGAACGTGGAGGTGCAGATGTCTCTTTGCATCTCTGCTTTCAGCTCCTTTGGGAAAATCCCAGAGTTGGAGTTGCTGATCATATGGGGATTCTGTGTAATTTTTTTGTGGAGCGGCATGCTGTTTGCACGGGCTGCACCAGTGTGCCTTCCCTCCAGCATGAGGAAGCTTCCAGTTTGTCCAAACCCTTGCCATGAGTTTTTGATCATAAATGCCCTAATAGGCGTGAGGAGACATCTCGCTGTGGCTTTGATTTCCGTTTCCGTGATGACTAGTGACAGGCAGCCCGTTTTCATGTGTCTGTTGGCCATTTATGAGTCTCCTTTTGGTTCTTGATGGTACTTGCAATCCAATTGGTAGATCAGTTGCCGAAATTCATATATCCTGTGTCTCTAGCTTTCTTTGATTACCATTCTACTCAGAGTCAGAAAAGGAAATAGAATGAACACACTGCAAATCAGTAGCTATTTGCGGATGCTCTGAGTGTGCTCGTATCTTAGGAGCTAGAAATACAAAGATGAATAAGAATCTGTGTGCAAAGGAGCTCGGGGGTATTCCCTGAAAGACATCTTTCCTAAGAGAAATCATACTGCTCCTAGTGATCGCCTTTTCTCTAAGAGAGTTAAAAGAATCTTGATTTTCTGTACTAGACTCTCACCTAGTGTGCGAACAGGAAATAGTGGGGACAACTTCGTAGCTTTTGCTGTGACATCTGAGGCCTCGTAGGAAACACGGGCTGGGCCGAGTCGCTCTGCACATCCACTGACTCGCATGTCTGGGGTTGGTTCTGGCTGTTGGGGCCTCCTTTTCTGTCCCCCCTGGGCCTTGCATAGGACTCTGGGCTTCATCACAGAGTGAGGGGCAGAGGGAAGGGGATCTGGGAGCAGGCAGTGTCGGCACTGTGTTTCTGGAGGCAGTCCGTCATGGCGCCCTGCCTGGGTTCGAGGTGCCAAATACCTGCCTGATGGCGCAAGGAGTTACAAGATTCTGGAAGATCATGTGGGACTGGAAATCATTGCGTGGTTATTTGGAAAATAAAACCTCCCTCGCCTACTCTGCACTAGGCTCACCAGGCCACGGTTTTAGCCATGTTAGGAAATTAGGGTAACATTTGGCTTCAGAAGTTTCTCACATCACACAAGATCTCGGGATAGTGCCTGTATTTCATGGTGGCTCTTTCGGTAGCGGATTTAACTGTCTGGCCAGGAGCCCTAAGTGTGTTTGGAATGCTAAGCGATGTCTTCCAGTTTCCCCACCTCTTTCTTTTTTTTTTTTTCAGTTCTCTCAAATCAATATTTGTTCTTTCTTTTTCAGTGTGATAATCATTCTCTTTGATAATAGTTGAGCAATCTACTTTACACTCTGTCATCCATTAACATAAAGCTGCCCACCCAGTTGGGAGGCTTGCTTCCCCCGAGGACAATTTTAAAAGCCCCTTTTTGTTGTCCTTGACATGTTTGCAAGCCTCAGCTCATTCTGGGTTTTAGTCTCCTGATTTTTCTAGCCAAATCATGTCATTGTTCTCTGCTTGTCCTTTGTTATGTGGCTCTTCTTCTGCCTTTTATTTTTATCGTGTTAAATCGGTGTTAATCAGAGTGGTGTCTAGTCAGTTGTTTGGTTTCTTTGGACATTACTCCTTCTTGTGACCGTTTTCACTCCACCATCTCGATTTCTTTTTGAGATCTTTTTAACCCACTTGCGTCGCTTCCCTTCAGTGGTCTGCTGAGGTGCAGCATCTGTGTCTAAGCAGTCTTTCCAGGGTGGGGAGACTCCTGTCCTCCCCCTGAGCGGGAGAACTGGGTGCAGGACATGGCGGTGTGGGAACTCTTTGGCAGATCGGTAATTTGGAACATGATTTCAAAAGCAGTTTGATGACAGAGTATTTCAAAACTACTGTGCATTAAGAAACATATACTAAATCCAGCAAAATTGGATTTGAAAATCTGGAATAGGTGATTTATTAAGGAATAAATAGTATGTTCAGTTTGGATCTTTTGGGGTGTGTAATAAAAGAGAGTTTCATGGATGCAGAGAACAAACTGATGGTCACCAGATGGGAGGGGGTGGGGACCTGGGCGAAAAGGTGAAGGGATTAAGAAGTACAAATTGGTCATTACAAAATAGTCCTGGGGATGGAAAGTACAGTATGGGGAATAGAGTCAACAATATGGTAATAACTATGTGTGGTGTCAGGTGGGTACTAGACTAGTTGGGGATCACTTTGTTAATTATATAAATATCTAACCATTGTGCTTTACACCTGAAACTGATAGGATATTTTATATCAACTGTAATTGAAAAGTAAGTATAAAAAACACAGAAAAGAGAGTTGAGGGATGACTGCATGTTATGTGAAGCAGTGAATAAATAAAACTCACTTAGGTTTTTTCTAGTTCAGTTTTATGATGGGAGAAACGGAAGGACCCAGTGGGTTGTATTCAGGTGATTATTTTCTCACCGTGTACAACTTGAAGTGCATCTTTGACCCATGTTGTTTCTATTTACAAGAGGAGGAGTGTGAGTTATAACTGATCTGGGCTCTCAGCCCTGTCAATGGTGCAGTCTGGTACAAGGAAAGGATGCTTCTTAAATAGATCAGCGTTCTTCTTTTCAGACTAGAAAGTGGAAACACACGAATGTGAAAGCTGTTTGTGTTTGTGTATAAATACCGTGTTTCCCCAAAAATAAGACATAACCGGAAAATAAGCCCTAGCATGATTTTTCAGGATGACATCCCCTGGACATAGACCCAGCCTTGTTTTCGGAGAAACACGGTAGGGTCTCTCTCTGAGGTGGTTTGATTCTCTTTGCCAAAGTGGACACTCAGAGTGTCACCTTCTCCTTTTTAATGGCCTTCGTGTGTTTCTTTGCAGTTGGTCTCTTCCCATGGCGATGTCCATTTGCCACCGTGGCACTGGTGTGGCCTTGAGCGCAGGTATGTCTGTGTGTGTTTATGAACACGCACACACACAGCACACGCATGCACACACACTTCTTTGAAGAACTTGGCTGTTCCTTTGGCGCTAGGCACTGCCCCCTTTGCAACTCAGCAACTTGATTTAGAGAGCGACTTGACTTAGGTAGCTTAGTTTATTCTCTAAACCTCAGTTTACTCCTCCTAAGATGGGCATGCTCATGATGCCCATCCCAGAATTGATGTGGTCTCAAGAAACTACTCTGGATGTTGACTTCCAGAAACAGGGATGAGAAGCATGATACATTTAGTAGCAACAGTCTCTTAGAAGGTGCCGTGCTCTGGGCCAAATGGCAGAATCGGGTCGTTTGGCCTGAAGTGAAGTCGGTCCTGGCAATTGGGACTTTGCCTTCCGGTGGTGCTCCTGCAATCTGTTTTTCACACAACAGCAAGACAAGGAAAACCTTTTGAAAACAAATTGAACCATGTCACACTTAGAGTCTTCCTTAGATTAAAATTCTGGTCTCCGGTAAGGCCTAAGATGCCTGACTTATCCTGGCCGTGCTCCCAGGCTCCTCTGCTTCAGCCACACTGGTCTTTGCAGCTGTGGCTTGGGCCGTCGTGCATCTCAGCCTGACCGGAAGTGTTCACCCCTGCTGTGCGTGGTTCTTTCCTCCCCTTAGATCTCAACAACATTGTCAGGTCAGAGAGCACTTTGCCACCATATCTAAGGTAGTAGCTTCCGTTTCTAGTTCTGTTATCAACTTTCTTGTTAATTTTCTATTTCACACTATTCCTTCATAGTTCTTTTTGCACTGGTGGTTTCTTTCATAGTTTTTACATAATTTGTAATTATTTTGTTAGCTTAATTATTTTTTTTAATTTTTTTTTTAAGATTTTTTTTTTTTATTGGGCAATGAGAACAGGACTTTATTGAGGAACAGTGTGTACTTCCAGGACTTTTTTTTTTTTTTTTTTTTCAAGTCAAGTTGTTGTCCTTTCAATCTTAGTTTAGCTTCAAGTTGTCATTTCAGTTAGTTGTGGCTCAGTGCCAGGTCCAGTTGCGTAGCAGGGGGCGCAGCCCACTATCCCTTGCAGGAGTCAAACCAGCAACCTTGTGGTTGAGAGGACGTGCTCCAACCAACTGAGCCATCTGGGAGCTCAGTGGCAGTTCAGCTCAAGGTGCCATGTTCAATCTTTAGGTGCACGGGGCGCTGCCCACCATCCCTTATGGGATTCGAGGTATCGAACTGGCAACCTTGTGGTTGGGAGACCACGCTGCAACCAACTGAGCCATCCGGGAGCTCAGCGGCAGCTCAGCTCAAGGTGCCCTGTTCAATCTTAGTTGTAAGAAGCGGAGCCTACCATCCCTCACGGGACTCGAGGAATCTTGTGATTGAGAGCCCACTGGCCCATGTGGGAATCGACTCGTCAGCCTTCGGAGTTAGGAGCATGGTGCTCTAACCCCCTGAGCCACTGGGCCGGCCCCTGTTAGCTTAATTTTTATAAATCTGTCTCTTTTACTAGACTAAACTCTTAGAGAGTGGGGCCTGCATCTATCCATTTTCCATTCATACCCTCCAGCGCTCAGGAAATTTCCTCCTGAGATTTCCTTCATGCTTAGGAAATCTTTCCTTACTAGTGAATACACCCACGTGAACCAGTTTGCTTCTGGTGGTCATTTCAGAAAGAACGGTTCACTCCTCCTACCTTCTAATTAATCCCCTGGTGTACGCTGGGAATTGGGTAGTGACAATAATAGCCTCTACCCTCAAGAGTCGGGGAGTCTACAGAGTAAAACAAGTAAATATTTATAATGCACTGTGGTTACTTTTTAATAGAGATACGAGATCCCAGAGGAGAGACCAACCGAAGGAGTTGGAGCGCTTGAAAGAAGGATGAGTAGGAAGTTCATGCAGGAGGTAGAGGAGGGCATTCCCACAGAGACGACCTTGGGTACGGGCACAGCTGGGTGTGTCGTCTGAGAGCAGTGTCTCTAGGGAAGTGGGATGTGCCCAGACAGTGCAGGACCGCCTGCCATGCTGTGAAGTCTGGCCTGGGTCCTCTAGGCCATGGGAAGTCATGAAGGTGCCTGTCCTCATTTGCTCCTGTCAGGACAAGCTGGCCTAGACGAAGCCACGGTGAGGGATCTACTCAGCCTGCAGAGATGGGGTGGCCAGTGAGAAATTGAAAAGGCATGATGACACTAGTTTGACTTTCAAAGAGAATTTATTGAAAAAGAACTTTACACGCAGTCCTTTAAAGGATGGAAAGAGATGGCTAGTACCACTCTTCCACTGCTCTGATTCTGTAGGGATTAAAATACTAATGATTTTTCATAGTGACAGATGGTATAAAATCGAGGTGAGATTAGGTCAACTCAGTATGAATGAGACGGGGGAAGGGTAACTGACAAGATACAGCATCCAGCCATGAAAAGGGCATCAGAACCCGAAGCTGGGATGCCAGACGACGGGTGCCAGAGGAAGGCCCCTGCCCATGGAGTGTGCTGTTGGCAGAATGGGTCCCAAGTGGCCCTGCATGTTTTGGACCTTCCTGGAGCCCCGGTCTGCATGCTGTTAGTGGTCGCTGGAGGGCAGCTGTGATGGGCTTGCTCTTTATCTCCTCAGGGGTCTCTCTTTTTGGCTTGTCGGCCCTGGTGCTGCCCGGGAACTTTGAGTCTTACTTGGAACTCGTGAAGTCCCTGTGTCTGGGGCCGGCACTGATCCACACGGCCAAGTTTGCTCTTGTCTTCCCTCTCATGTATCACACGTGGAATGGGATCCGACACTTGGTAAGTCCACTGAGGTCTGCACCTTTCCTGGCTGAGGGGATCGACAGGCTGCAAGGACTGCCCCACTGTCTGCGTTAGTGCCCTGCTCAAGGTCGGCTGTGCTAGCCCTCTGTCCAGGGGCCGTTGGGGAAAGCCAGACGAGACCCTGTGCTGCTGATGCAGCGGGGCCTGTATGGGCCTGGCAGAGACGCATGGTCTCTCAGCCCGAACACGTCCTGTTTCAGGAGGGATGTTACAAAAACAGGCCCCTGAAGCCAGGTCATAGCCTGGCATAGAAGGCGGGTTTATTAGGTAGATAATTGGCACCTGTTGCGTCTGGCTCTGTTCTGGACACGGGGGTTCAGGTTGCTTTCAGTCCCACACTCCTGTCAGCCCAGAGGGACGAGCTGGGCTTGTGTCAGACATCCTGACCTGTGTTACCTTGACATTGGGTTATATCAACTGTTTTTGTCTTTTATTTGTTTTGAGCTGTTGGAGACAACGGGGCCAACTTGAACAGAAACGGGTTGCCTCTGGCCTCAAACTTTAAGGTTGGCTTTAGGAATCTTTCGATGACTCCCACGTGACCTTGGGGTCAGTCGGACTGGTGTCCCCTCCTCTTTATGAAGGGGATTAGCCCCTCCTCCAGCCCTCAGATTTCCTGGTCTGTGGTCTCCCTCTCTAGTCTTGCTTCCTTTCTCTGAAGATGAGTACAATCCCCTTCTTGCTGATTTTCCGTTACAGCCTGAGCCATCTCTCACCTGGATGCTTTTGCCTTAGTTTGACCTTGTATAACTTCTTCATTAGAGTCTAGAGACAAGTACTTTCTGAATTTCAGTCCGGTCCGCTGGGCAGATTAATGGAATTGGAGGAGTGAGAGATCCATGGCCTGTGAGACTAAGCGCATCTACCGTCTGTCCCCTGGGGCAGGGTTCCCTTTGACCCCTGATAACTTGACCTCTCTGAGGGGAGGACGTTTCCATCACAGCCTTCTTGTCCCACAGAGCCAAGCTCTGCTGAGAACCACTGCTCAGCTTCCTCTGTCACGTCCTGGCTCAGGCAGGGGCTCGACCTGGGGTAGGAAGGCCCAGAGGTTTTGCAGAGTCTCAGAACTAAGTTAGTCTTTTCTTAAGCCCTTAAATCTGCCTTAGTTTTTGCTTCTGGCAGGTACTAGTTCTGAGTGTGGGTCAGCGTTGTATCTGTTCTCTGGGACAATCGGAGCTTATGCTCCCTTGACAGCCACCTTGCCAGAAGATCTGGTGGGGGTGTGGAGAAGTGGTGCATCTCGGGCATTCTAGAGCACGTCCCCGTCACCACCAGCCAGTGGGACTCAAGTTTTGCAAAACACTTGGCCCTAGCAAACAGCTTTCTGTGGAATCTGCTCGACTCCTCATCTGAAGTGGGTAGAAGCTCTTTGGGGCTGAGCTGGGGCATCTTCTCATCCGGCTTTTTTCCTGGACTCTAACTTTTCTCTGAAATACTCCTAGTTGACTTAGTTTCACAGAGTGGGCGTGGCGGGGGCAGTGAAGTATGGAAAGGGGGGAACCTGAAGAGTCTGCTGTTACCACGGGACCTGTCAGCAACTTGAGCACAGTGTGTTACCATCCCTGGGGCACAGGAGTCTAGATCAGGGTTTTTAAAATTGTGGTTTTTGACCCAGTGGCTAGAAAATCATTTGAGTGGGTTACTGCCAAAAAAAAAAGAAATTTAAATAGAATATCATGTGTGGAAGGTAGCACACACAGTACTGGTGAATACTGTTTATCATTCCATGAATTTCTGTACATATGTTAAAAAACAACATTCAACTGAATAAATGGTAAAAGTCTTACTGGCTTTATTAAGCGAAGCATGAGTCTGGCAGAAAGATCAGAACTTCGAGGGTTGTACAAAATGGAAGGTTTTTATAGGAAAAAGGTGGAGCAAGGGAGTTACTAACAAAAGAAAGGAGTATTTTGGGGCCTGGACACCTTTTCTGTGTGTGAAGAGATCGCCTCCTCTTCTGTGGGGATGTGATGGATGACCTCACTGGTGCTTGGCCAGAACGTTCCCGACTGGTTAAGATGAGGTTTCTGGGAGAGCTGACACACAGATCAGGTGTTACTTCTAGGCCTGGCTTCATGGGCTAGAGCACAAGTGACGCGGTGTTGGGCCTGTGGTTTTTTCTTTACACATATATACGGGGTACTAACTGAAAAGTTACTTCTTAGTGGGGGTCACAGTCAAAACAAAGTCGAGGGGTAGTTGTGGATCCCAGAGTTCTTCAGAGCACTGGTCCTGTGCTGGATGAGTGGACGGGCTGCCCCAGGAAGTCACGTGTATCATACCCACAGTTTGGAGAGTCAGTGTACGTGAGTGAATTGTTTGACAAGTCTTACAGTTAAATGTTTACCGTGTTTATCTGACCACAGAACTTTCTTAGCCCGTGTAACGCTTTCGGCATACTGAGGAGCTAGTTTGCGCAGGAACACGCTTTAGGATACACTGACCTGGCTTTGTCGTCAGGAGGGAAGTGATGTGTTCAGTCTGGAAGTTTCAGTGGAGGCTGAGGATGCCTCTCTGTCACATGCTGAGTAGGTGTGTTGAAGGTGAAGGTGGCCTTTGGGGGCTCTCTAGACTCACCTGAGAGGTGTCACCTGGTCCTTTAGGTGGTGTTGCTTTCTGTAAAGGGAGCTGTGACGGTGACCAGGGCCCTGATCGCTGCGAGTTGTTTTCTTTCTCTGCAGATGTGGGACCTAGGAAAAGGCCTGAAGATCCCGCAGCTGTACCAGTCGGGTGTGCTCGTCTTGGTTCTTACCGTGCTGACCTCTGCTGGGCTGGCAGCCATGTGAAGAGGTGAAGCTCCCAGCAGCATCTTCAGATCATCCGCTCACCTGTCTTCCTGTTGGGCTCTTACCTCCCCCTCACCCCCCCCCCCCGCGGGCGAAGTCCTCCTGATTTGTGTAGACCCTTCTGTGCTTGCACAGCCCCTGTAGCTCAGCATTACAGTACCTTCTAGAACCACAGCAGTGGGGAAGGGTCTGCTTTCCCCTTGTTTCTAAAGACGGAAAGACAGCGGAATCCCCCTTCCTGCCCCACCCCGTGCAGCCCACTCTGGGCCCCGGAGCCCTCATTCTCTCTCCATATTGGGTCTTAATTTGTGCTGAGGGTCAGCTTTGGCTCTTTCTTCCTAAGACGGTAGAAACAATGCCAGCTCTGTGGCTGTGCGGTGGGGACTGGGGCGGGAGGGACTGTGGGTGCCACTGCCTGTGGGCTGCTGGCTTAAAGGGCCACTCTGTTCATTGGTCAGAGCCCCGGTCTTCAGCGCCCACACAGTGTGACTGAAAGGAGCGGGGTGGGGTGGAGGAAACCAGCCTGTCCCGCCAGAGGGCAAGGTGGTTTTGGGGGCAGGTGCATTGAGGGGAAGATGCAAAAGGGAGATGCAGAAGTTAACGTTGAAAGTTGTTCATGTTCCTTGCATTTCCGGAAAAATAAGCCTCTTATTGTCATGTTTTCTAACCCAAATTCATGTGACATCTTTTTCTGAAACAATTAAAGTGATCATTTTGTCTTTGACTCGCCTTGAAATCTGGAGGGACCAAGCGTGGCGGTTGAGAGAAGCCAGTTCCCCCTCCCTCTGGTCTCAGGCATTTTCCCCCCCATTTGTACCTTTCTCAGGAGAGAAATGGTTTATTCTACAACTGGGAAAATTTTCAGGGTGTTGGATGCAAGTAGCAAGGATTTACTATCACGTGGAAGCCTCAGAACAGGAAGGCGTGAGAGCAGGAAGTAAGTGCGTGGAGCGCTTGTGGGCTGTGAAAGGACCCAGACCCCACAGAGAGCTGCTTCTAAGCGCCACGGTACAGCTCAGCCAGCTGTGCTCCAGGGAGGGAGCCAGAGGACTGGTGCAGGTGACAGCTAAGGGACCATGAGCTAAGGATGCAGATTAGCAGAGCGAGGAGAGATTGAAAAAGCAGGGATTGTGAAAACCTGGCAGACATTACAGTGAGGAAACGTGCTGCTTTTATCCAGAAAGGCCAGGCTTTTGGGTCCTCAGCTCCCGTGGCAGCAGTGGTGTGTGGACAGTCTGGAAAGTCTGGGTGGCAGAACTGTCTTGTCCGCCACTCCGTTGGTGGCCCACCAGTTCACGCTGTGGGTGGAGAGGAGTCGCAGCGACATGTTTGGTTTCCATTGCAGAGGAGACCTTCCAGGTGACGCAGGGGTCCTAGGTCCCAGGTCTCGGGCTCCAAGTGGTGATCAGTCTCCCCTTTTGCTAGACTGGTCCTCGGCCGTCTTTGTGGGCGTCCTCAGGCCCAAACCATATGTCCCGTGTGCTTGTCCTTGGAGTGAGGGACCAGGTTCGCAAAGGGACCCTTTGGCACTGGGGCTGGGAACCTTGGGCAAGGGCCCTGAATGTCACCGCCAGTGGCAGGAAGATGCAGGATAGGGGCGCTGCTGAGCAGGACTCAGAGGCTGGGAGTGGACAGGGCACTTGTTGCCCATTTCGGTGGCTTCTCACCATTTGGGTGATTGGGGCCGGGAGTGGCAGAGTGATTCTCACATTTGTATTCTGACCTAAATGTCTACTTACCTTCTCCTCACTGTTTTTCGTCTGTGTCTTCTAATCACTCTGTACAAATTCAGTTTTCAAACTATATTTGTGCTTCTGCTTGAGTTTTTCTTTTGTAACTGTTTTCCCCGTGTGCTCTGTCATCGGACATGATGTCCCAGATAGGACAGTGTCTTCAGCTCTGGCTTTCCAGACCTTTCCTTCCCCACCGGGTCCCAACACATGCCGGTGCTCAGCTGACGACTGCACCTGTGCCCTTGGTGCTGGTGTGCGCGCTCAGGAGGAGAAATGAGGGTGAGGGTGATTCAGACCGACGTCCTTTTGGTCGTGTCTGCAGTGTAACTTACAACTGACTCAGGCCTTGTAAAAACGTGTCCCTCCCCAAGCCTCTGCCTCTTCTCCCTGCTGTTTCCAGCCCTCCTCCAGGTTATGGGTCAGAAGGGGCAGCCATAACAGGAGGAAAAAAACCAAAGCACTGAAAGATTCAACAAGCGATTTTTATTTTCCAAATTTGCCTTTATTCCCACCCCATAATTTCCCTGACTGAGGCTCTTGCTTACTTCCCTCAACCTCCAGACAGGTCTCCTCAGTGTGGTCCCTCGGTCCCTTCTGGAATCCCAGGTTTGTATTTCTGGGCTTCAGCTAGATTCGGACCTGCCCGTGTGCTAGCGTGAGGGCTTCCGGGGGTGTTAGGACATGTGGCTTCCGGGATCTGGATGGAGTGTGACCTGCAGAGGGGTGTGGGCTGTGTAGCTGATCGGGGGAATTGAGGTTTGAGCCTGGGGTGCTTAGAAGTGGGGCCGGCGGACTTGGTGTTTGCTGTGCAGACTTCCTGGGTTTCTTCTGACTCTCTGGACCATGTGGCTGTAGGACAGAAAGGAGTCTGGTCAGGCCTAGGTCGGTCCCAGGCATCTCGGAATTCTACATTTCTTTCTCCCTGTGCCGTGGACAAAAGGTCAGGTTCAAAGAAGAAGTTCACTTTGGTTCTGCCAACCTCAGCTAAGAGCAGATCGTTTTGTACTGTGGTGGGTAAGATGTCGGGAGCCCATCCCTTTGAATCTCAGGAGGTGCTAAGTAAGGGCAGACAGGGCCCGGCAGAATCGCTTCAGTGTCCCCCTGCTGGGACAGCCCTGCTATAACGTGTCACGAGGTGGAAAAGAAATGGAGACAATAGGATTGGAGGTTAGGTAGGAAGAATGCATACCTTGCCAGTGATTTCGGGGCGCAGCCCATTGGAGGCCTTCAAGAACTCGGGATTTTTCTGTATCCATTTGGTGAGGGAGGCAGCGCCAGCAGCTGTACGGGCAGTCAGGGTCGCCCGAGCAGGGGGCACCTTCAGAGGCATCTGCCACGTGCCCATGAAGGAACCCCAAGGGTTTGCCTAAAAGGGGAAACAGGTTTCCTGAAGGGTGCTGCCTGCCAGTGAGCGACTGAGTTCCCTCCTCTGCCTGTGGGAATGCACGGTAAAGAGACGAGATGAAAGGTGTTTCCCCACATTACCCGAATTCTTCCACCTCTGCTCCTATGGCTGGATTTGGTGTTGTCACCTGAGGGCATTCGTTTCATTCAGGTCGATTTAGGGAGTGCTGGGTGCTAAGTTCCACCCCGGCTGCTGGGTGGACTGGAAGTTTGGGGTGCTCGTGTTGTGTGAATCGGCCTGACGGTGGCCACAGGGGGCTGCTAGTCTGCCCCCCTCGCTCCAGTCTGTAGCCTTCATGAGAATGGAGATGAGCATCTCACCTTGGAACGGGGCACTGAAGGCAGCAGGTGACCACGATCGTTGGCGATAATCTGAGTGTAGCCTTCGTGGGAAGAGATGCCCTGGGGGAGCGATGGGGGGAGAACGCTTGGGAAAGGAGTGGGAAAGAGGGAGAAGGTATCTGGGGGCTAAGGGCTACGGGGGTTCAAAGAAGGCTGTAGGAGTTAGGGGCCTGAGTTACAGAGCAGGATGGAAAGCACCGCATGGTGGCCTCGGTGCACGGGATGTGGGGCGGTACCTGTTTTGTCGGCTTGGCGGGAGACCAGTTCTGCAGAAACCTGGGTGAGAAAGCTTTTTCGTACTGTGGATAGAAAGGTGAGAACCGTCGGGCTCAGAAGCCCTGAGCCCAGGAAGTGAAGGCAACTCTTCAGGTTTAAGGGGCCTGAGCCACCTGCCAGGTTCTAGGGGGCTGCACAGCGTTGAGCCACTAGCCACATGTGGCTGAGGAGCTCCAGAAACATGACTGACCAATCTGGGCTGAGGGGCTTTGCCAGTTTAAATCCATGGGATTTGGAGACTTAGTACAAAAACAGGATGTAAGACATCTGATTATAGCTTAAAATATTAAATGTCGAAATAGTATTTTGGATTTATTGGGCCAAGTATATTATTAAAATTAACTGTTTCTTTAAAATTTGTTTTGTAGCTACTAGAAAGTTTAAAATGACATTTGTGATTCACATTATGTTTTTATTAGCACAGGCCTAGGCCAGTGGTCAGCAAACTGGCTTTGGGGGCTAGACCCATCCTACTGCCCATTTGTGGATGGCTTTTCCCCTCCCCTCTTCTGCTGCCTCCCCCCAACTCTGGTTCAAGCCGTTGTTTCTTAGTCTAATTGTGTAGGACACAGCTCCTTGGCCCATGTGGGTATTGTGAGCTTTGCGCTCCCCCAGGCTGAGGCAGGTGGTTGCCGGTCATTGGTCGGCTGCTCACAGCAGCTCACGACAGCCCCAGGACGGCTCTTGTAGGAGAACATTTGCACTTGATATAAGGGGACACCAACTTTGTATTCTGCTAGAAGGATTCCATTTTCAGTTCTAGTATAAAAAATTGCACTCAGTTGTTCTATTTTGAATTTTGTCAGAATGTTATAGAGAAATGTTCTCTCTCCTTATGTAAATACCTATATAATATGTATGATTTTTGTCACTTGGCTCACAGAGCCTAAAATATGTACTTTCTGGCTCTTTACAGAAAAGATTTGCTGGCCTCTGGTTACACACTGAACCCAGAGCCGCCTTGGGCTTCTCCCTGGGCCCTCCCTGCCCCAGGAGCTGAGGAGTGACAAACCCTCTCGCAACTGTCTATTCAGTGGTCAGAATCCCGTGGGAGGCATCAATCCAGAGGCAGCCTTGGAAGGTGAAATTAAACGTTAGACGGAGAAAGAACTTACCTGGTTGGCACTGTAGTTAGTGGCCATAATCCTGCCGCTCTGCTGTTTACCTTTGTTGCCTGGCAACCGCAGAAGGCGGACCTTCCAGACAACTTCCCAATGAGCAGGAGGCCTTTTCCTCGTTACTCCTTTTCGGGTATGACACTGCCTCTCGGCTTTTTCCTGGAACCTTAGGTTTATTTTCATTTCACTTTAGGGGCAGAGTGAGTACACGGGAGAAAAGCAGCTGAATAACACCCTGTCTTTTTTCTAACATAATTTACCCTGCTTCAAACCTCCCTGGTTGTCTGTGACTGGGGCCTGTAGCCACTGTCACCAAGCATGGAACACCAAGAGCTGTATGTGTCGGGCAGTGTGGGGTAATGTGCCACGGCCCTTAGAGCCAGGCATTTACCGTGGGAACATAGGAGCTGTGTGATGTTGAGCACTCGGCTTCTGTTCAGTCAAGTTGTGTAGCCTCCTTTGCACCGGGAAGCTAGGGCCTGTCTCGACCGGTAAGAAGGGTCAGGTAAGCTCAGCGCTGCAGGTCCTCAGTGCCGCTCAGACCCCATTACAAGGTCCTCTGCTTCATCCTCTCAGGCAGAATAACAAAGGAATCGTTTTACCATCGACTGACCCAGATTTGTGCCAAGAAAAGCATGTCGTGTCCTCGGTCCTAAGTGACCCCGTCTCTGCCATCACTCTCTGGACTCCCGGGAGCTTGGTGTTGGCTGGATGAGGAGCCAGTGCTGGCTCACTGAGCAGGCCGGGAGAAGCTGAGACGCGGAGAGCCATGGTGCTTAGAATGGAAACAGTGTCCTCTGTGGTAGTTGTGCTTTGATGGTATGGGGGCCCTACGGTCTGCAAATAGATAGTTATTTCTGCAGTTATTGAAATATCTAGACCATTAAGATGTATTCATTTGTCTCTGCAGACTTATTAGCAACCCTGTACATATAGTTCACGTACCAATGAGGAGAGATTAGGGAGAGTGAGAAATTGAAAGAGCCCTGACCGTCATGTCATGTTCAGATGTTAACTAGAAAAAAGCAGGTTCTGCCTCAAGTTAGGTACTAGGGGAGAGCACGGGGTGGGGGCGGGTGATTAAGAGACCCCCAGATAGTTCCAGTGTTCTGTGTTAGGGAAACCTCCAGTCCTCCTGGAGGACTGCCTCAGTCTGCTGTCACATTCACACTTCTGACACCAGATGTTTGCCCCCCCAAACAACTGACACGAGCTGGATGGCCTACCATTGAACTCAGTGCTGACACCAGCTACCTGGGGGTGGCAGCAGACCCCACAGGTTAAGGGCTCAGTCCCATAACCTGCCGCCACTTCAGAAGTCAGTCAAGTCCGGTGCTTGCTGTGCTGACCCATCTGCCGCTTCTCAGGTTCAACTGACTTGCCAGGGGGGCCCACAGGCCTCTGAAGACACTTCACTTACATCGCCAGCTTCTTAAAGGGTGTAGTAAAGGGTCCACAGGGGCACCACATGGAGAGATGCTGAGGGCCAGGCATGTGGTAGAGGCTCAGATCTACGGCCCCTCCGGGCGCCGCTGTCCCCGCACCTCCACGTGTCCATGACCTGGAAGCCCAGAATCCTGTACTCTCAGGACTGTGGCTTCGACACAGCACAATGGGTCATCATTCCATTTCCAGCCCCTCTTTGCAGACTGGGGGCATGGCTGGAAATTCCGGGCTTCTAGTCATGGCCTGGGCTTTGTGGGGACGAGCCTCCACCCAGGGGCCACCCAGAGTCCCCTCATTAGAACAAAGACACTTCTGTATCCCAGGGAAGTACAAGCAGTTCAGGAATCGAGGTCAGAGGCCAAATATCAGAGCAAAAGATGCTCTTATTACCTAGGAAATTACATATCCTATGGAAATATATTTGAAAATCTACATTATGGATTATTGTGCAGAAAAACAATTTGACAAAATTGACCCCTGTGGAGAAAGAAAGTCTAAACAGACCATTTAACATAAAAGAACTGGAGAAACTAGTTGGAGTTCCCCGCAAAACAAATTGGGCCCAGATGGTTTCACTGGAGGAGTCTATCAAACTTTGAAAAATAAAATTTAACTTACTATTCTAGAGCATGGTAAAAGAAGGAAAGGAAAACTCCCAAATTCGTGTTATGAAGGAAATGTAACATTGATGCCCAAATCTGAATTTTTGGAACCACGACAAAGACTAACAAAAAGGAACACTATATAGAGCATTTTTCTTATTAATGTTGATGCAAAAATCATATATAAAACATTAGAGGGCCGGCCCAGTGGCTCAGGTGGTTAGAGCTCCGTGCTCCTAACTCCAAAGGCTGCCGGTTCGATTCCCACATGGGCCAGTGGGCTCTCAACCACAAGGTTGCTGGTTCAATTCCTCAAGTCCCACAAGGGATGGTGGGGTACGCCCCCTGCAACTAAGATTGAACACGGCACCTTGAGCTGAGCTGCCTCCCGGATGGCTCAGTTGGTTGGAGCGCGTGTCCTCTCAACCACAAGGTTGCGGGTGCGATTCCTCCCCTGCAATAGATGGTGGGCTGCGCCCCCTGCAACTAGCAACGGCAACTGGACCTGGAGCTGAGCTGTGCCCTCCACAACTAAGACTGAAAGGACAACAACTTGAAACTGAAAGGCACCCTCCACAACTAAGATTGAAAGGACAACGACTTGGAAAAAAAAAGTCCTGGAAGTACACACTGTTCCCCAATAAAATCTTAATAATAATAATAAAAAACATTAGAAAGCAGAATCCACCAGCACATTAAAACTGTTTTATCGTGGGAACACCTAGCTGCTAGATGGGATGCTGCCCGATTCATGAATTGCTTAATAAAGGCAATCAGAGCTTCAAATTAGAAACAGATTCTCATGACCAAGTAAGTGATGAATGCAAGGGTGGATAGTCAAATTGGGAAATCCATTAATCTATCATATTAATTGATCCAAGGTGAGAAAAATGTATGGCTATCTCCATAGATGCATATGAATACGTTTTAATACGTAACAAAAAGCAAAAATGATAACAGAAATAAGTTATAAACTATATTACAAAGGGTTGATATTAAAAACTTCTAAAAATACGGAAGGAAAAAAACTAATAACCCTACAGAAAACTGGCCTAGAAATATAATCAGACATATCAGAGAGAAAGAAATTCAAATTGCTGTTAACCATATGAAAAGATGTTCAGCATCACATGATTTTTAAAAAAATGCACATTAAAACTACACAGAGACACCATATTTCACTCCCGAGACTGGCGTATTCCAAAACATCGGTGACCTCCGATGAGAGATTAGGTTGGCTAGGCTTTGAGGAAATTGGCACCAATACTTTGAGTGTGGGAATGCAAAATGGTAGGACCTCCACGATGGGGAATTCGGCAGTACCCAGCGCAATTAGCGATCCATGCCTTTTGATTAAGCAGCCCCACTTCTAGAAATCTACAAATACTCTGGCAACAACATGGAAAGAAGCGTGCAGCATTGTGACAGCTACAGACTGGAAATCACCCAATGACTGTCCGTAAAAGACCATGGAACCCACACAGCCGAGCATCGTGCAGCTGTGAAAGGCAGGGAGGGATGCGCTGCTCTGGAGCGACCGCGGGGGGGTGGGGGGGGATACTTTCAAGTGAGTAAAGCGACGCGTAGGACATACAAATAGTCGGCTCTAAAAGGAGATGTAAATGCACGTATTTGTAATTATTAAAAGTGGTGGGAAAATAAGTAGTATAATAAAGACTTATCAGCTTTAGGGAGAGAGAAGAGGTGAGGTGGAAAGGGCAGGGGTAGAACTCTGAATACACCTTGTTTTGCAGAGTTCATTTTGGAACTATGTAACTATTTTACATAATCATAAAATTAAGTTAAAAGCAAAAGCAATTCCTAAAATAAAAAAACGACTTCTCATTATTTTCACAACTAAGTTTTTTTAAGGAGATCGTTGGCTGCAACACAAAAACTGTATAAAGGTGACCCCTCCCTCTCCCGTCACGCTTCATACCACTTTCTTTCTTGGGCCTCGGTCGCCCTCTGGCGGAGACGAGTTTCCCAGCTTGGCGCCCACACCTGCGGCACCAAGGAAACCTTCGCGGCCCGCTGTCAGCCGCCGCCGTGTTATCCTCGGATGACGCAGGTGTTGGAGCCACCAGGAGGAAGTGGGGGAGGGGGACGCAAGAGGCCCCAAGGACAGAGAAGATTTGGGCTCAACTCAGCGTCGGGAAGCCCGTGCAGCGTCCTCTCCTGGCTGGAGAGGTAATGAGTGAGCCCGGCACTAACTCCCCGCCAGGGAGCAGCCCGTAGTGCTGATGGGGACGCGGAGGGCGAATCCAGGCCCCTCTGTCCCTCAGGACTCTCCCAGAGTGTCACCGCTGAGGGCAGCTGGTGACGGCCGAGAGTGCCGCACAGCTGCTCGGTTCCAGACCAGTGCACGGGGGGGTGGCCCTTGTGTCCCGGCTGCCCCCGGGGGCCCCGGCCCCGGTAGTGGGAGACCCCGCTCAGCGGAGGCCTGTGCAGTGGACCCTCCTAAAAGGACGTGCCCTTCTTCCGCATTCGGTCGCATTCGGTCTCGCCCAATGTTGAGGACGTTTGAGGGCTGCCACCTGAGTGTGTATCTCTGCTCTCCGTTCTTTTCAGTAAGAATACAAAAACAACACTAAAAATAGTCAGGTTTCCTACATTCATCTTCTGCTCCTATAAAACCCAAGTCCTTGTACAGTGAGAGCTATGGTATTTGTCTTAGACGTTCACGCAGCGTAATGCCCTCGAGGTCCGTCCATGCTGCTGCAAACGGGAAGACCATTATTTTTGATGGCTGAATAGTATTTTGTGTGTGTGTGTGAGTGTGTGTGTGTGTGTGTGCGTGTGCGCGTGGACCACACCTGTTCCATCCGTTCATCTATCGATGGGCACTTAGGTTGTGTCCACAGCTTGGCTATTGTAAATAGTGCTGCAGTGAACGTTCATACACCTTTTTGAATTAGTGCTCTGGATTTCTTTGGATAAATACCCAGGAGTGGAATTGCTGGGTCAGGAGGTAGTTCTGTAGTTAATGTTTTGAGGCTCCTCCGTAGTGTTTTCCGGAGTGGCTGCACCATCTTACATCCCCACCAGCAGTGCACAAGGGCTCCCTTTCTCCACACCCTCGCCAGCACTTGTCATCTGTCGTTTAGATAATAGCCCTCTGACAGGTGTGCGGTGACATCTCACTGTGGGTTCCTTTCTGTTTCCCTGACGACTGGTGAGGTGAGGACCTCTCCTTGTACCTGCTGGCCCGCCGCGTGTCCTCTTTGGAGAAATGTCCGTTCAGATTCCTGGCCCATTTTTGAATGGGAGTGTTTGTTTACTGGTGTTTCACCGGAGTATTTAGGGGTGTCCCGCCAGGGGTTAGGGAGGAAGCACGGCAGGCGCCTCGCGCAGCGGGAAGGGCAGCCGCGCCTCCAGCCCCGCGCCGAGGTCAACAGGCGGGCCTCCTCCACGGCGGGCGCCCATTCCCTCCCTCGTGGCCTCGGGCCTCACCGCTGCCCCTCCACGGACCCCAAGACAGCGCGCTCTTCGTGGGGCTGGTTTCCCGGGATGTGCGGGCCCCCGCGCTGCCCGCCCGCCCAGCGGGCAAAAGGCTGAGCGCGCGGTTCCCGCCCGGCTTCGAACCGGGGGCCTCTCGCGTGCGAGGCGAACGTGGTAACCGCGACCCCACGGACACCGCCGGCAGCGGGCGCTGCAAGCCGCCCAGGAAGCGCCGCGTCCCCGCGTCCCCGCGTCCCCCAGGGGGCGGCCCGCCGCGCCGGCTGCCGCCGTGTGTCGCCGGGAGCCGCAGGGCGGGGGCGGCCGGCGGCGGGAGCCCTGGGGGCTGCGCCGGGGCGGGCCCGCGGCTCCCACACACTCGCGTGGTCGGGCCCGGGGTGGGCGGCACGTGTGGGGGACGCACTGGGCGCCTCCCTGCGTCTCCCTCGCCGGGGAGTCTCCTTTGCTGCTCGCAACGCTGACTTCGGGGCGCCCGCGTCTGCCGGTCCCTGCCACACTGCGCGACGCCGGCGAGTGCCTCGGGGCACCGCTGGGTGTGCGGGTCACGGCCGCACTCGCGGGGCGGCGTGTGAAGTCCCCGGGACCCGCCCAGGAACGGACACGGCACGGAAGGACTGGGTTTCCGGCGGAGGGTCCCCTTTCTGCACTTCCACACTCTCGCATTTAATCAGTGACATCAGACCGCTGTGCGGGGAAGTGTTAAAGATGCTTAGAATGCGCAAAGACGGAGACACTGAACTGCATTAGTGTGACTTGCTCAGGCCGGGACAGCCAATGAGCTCATGGACGGCTCTGCGACCCTGACAATCCCAGGTCCTGGTGGCCTTCTGAGAAGTGTACCCTATAATCCCAGGTGCTGGCCTCCCCGGAAGTGTACCCTATAATCCCAGGTGCTGGTGGCCTTCTGAGAAGTGTACCCTGTAATCCCAGGTCCTGGCCTCCCCGGAAGTGTACCCTATAATCCCAGGTGCTGGTGGCCTTCTGAGAAGTGTACCCTGTAATCCCAGGTCCTGGCCTCCCCGGAAGTGTACCCTATAATCCCAGGTCCTGGTGGCCTTCTGAGAAGTGTACCCTATAATCCCAGGTCCTGGTGGCCCTCTGAGAAGTGTACCCTATAATCCCAGGTCCTGGTGGCCCTCTGAGAAGTGTACCCTATAATCCCAGGTCCTGGTGGCCCTCTGAGAAGTGTACCCTATAATCCCAGGTCCTGGTGGCCCTCTGAGAAGTGTACCCTATAATCCCAGGTCCTGGCCTCCCCGGAAGTGTACCCTATAATCCCAGGTCCTGGTGGCCCTCTGAGAAGTGTACCCTATAATCCCAGGTCCTGGTGGCCCTCTGAGAAGCGTACCCTGTAATCCCAGGTCCTGGTGGCCTTCTGAGAAGTGTACCCTATAATCCCAGGTCCTGGTGGCCCTCTGAGAAGTGTACCCTGTAATCCCAGGTCCTGGTGGCCCTCTGAGAAGTGTACCCTATAATCCCAGGTCCTGGCCTCCCCGGAAGTGTACCCTATAATCCCAGGTCCTGGTGGCCCTCTGAGAAGTGTACCCTATAATCCCAGGTCCTGGTGGCCCTCTGAGAAGTGTACCCTGTAATCCCAGGTCCTGGTGGCCTTCTGAGAAGTGTACCCTATAATCCCAGGTCCTGGTGGCCCTCTGAGAAGTGTACCCTGTAATCCCAGGTCCTGGTGGCCCTCTGAGAAGTGTACCCTGTAATCCCAGGTCCTGGCGGCCCTCTGAGAAGTGTACCCTATAATCCCAGGTCCTGGTGGCCCTCTGAGAAGTGTACCCTGTAATCCCAGGTCCTGGCCTCCCCGGAAGTGTACCCTATAATCCCAGGTCCTGGTGGCCCTCTGAGAAGTGTACCCTATAATCCCAGGTCCTGGTGGCCCTCTGAGAAGTGTACCCTGTAATCCCAGGTCCTGGCCTCCCCGGAAGTGTACCCTATAATCCCAGGTCCTGGTGGCCCTCTGAGAAGTGTACCCTATAATCCCAGGTCCTGGTGGCCCTCTGAGAAGTGTACCCTATAATCCCAGGTCCTGGCCTCCCCGGAAGTGTACCCTATAATCCCAGGTCCTGGTGGCCCTCTGAGAAGTGTACCCTATAATCCCAGGTCCTGGTGGCCCTCTGAGAAGTGTACCCTGTAATCCCAGGTCCTGGTGGCCTTCTGAGAAGTGTACCCTATAATCCCAGGTCCTGGTGGCCCTCTGAGAAGTGTACCCTGTAATCCCAGGTCCTGGTGGCCCTCTGAGAAGTGTACCCTGTAATCCCAGGTCCTGGTGGCCCTCTGAGAAGTGTACCCTATAATCCCAGGTCCTGGTGGCCCTCTGAGAAGTGTACCCTGTAATCCCAGGTCCTGGCCTCCCCGGAAGTGTACCCTATAATCCCAGGTCCTGGTGGCCCTCTGAGAAGTGTACCCTATAATCCCAGGTCCTGGTGGCCCTCTGAGAAGTGTACCCTGTAATCCCAGGTCCTGGCCTCCCCGGAAGTGTACCCTATAATCCCAGGTCCTGGTGGCCCTCTGAGAAGTGTACCCTATAATCCCAGGTCCTGGTGGCCCTCTGAGAAGTGTACCCTGTAATCCCAGGTCCTGGCCTCCCCGGAAGTGTACCCTATAATCCCAGGTCCTGGTGGCCCTCTGAGAAGTGTACCCTATAATCCCAGGTCCTGGTGGCCCTCTGAGAAGTGTACCCTATAATCCCAGGTCCTGGTGGCCCTCTGAGAAGTGTACCCTGTAATCCCAGGTCCTGGCCTCCCCGGAAGTGTACCCTATAATCCCAGGTCCTGGTGGCCCTCTGAGAAGTGTACCCTATAATCCCAGGTCCTGGTGGCCCTCTGAGAAGTGTACCCTGTAATCCCAGGTCCTGGCCTCCCCGGAAGTGTACCCTATAATCCCAGGTCCTGGTGGTCCTCTGAGAAGTGTACCCTGTAATCCCAGGTCCTGGTGGCCCTCTGAGAAGTGTACCCTGTAATCCCAGGTCCTGGTGGCCCTCTGAGAAGTGTACCCTATAATCCCAGGTCCTGGTGGCCCTCTGAGAAGTGTACCCTGTAATCCCAGGTCCTGGTGGCCCTCTGAGAAGTGTACCCTATAATCCCAGGTCCTGGTGGTCCTCTGAGAAGTGTACCCTGTAATCCCAGGTCCTGGTGGCCCTCTGAGAAGTGTACCCTATAATCCCAGGTCCTGGTGGCCTTCTGAGAAGTGTACCCTATAATCCCAGGTCCTGGCCTCCCCGGAAGTGTACCCTGTAATCCCAGGTGCTGGTGGCCCTCTGAGAAGTGTACCCTATAATCCCAGGTCCTGGCCTCCCCGGAAGTGTACCCTATAATCCCAGGTCCTGGTGGCCTTCTGAGAAGTGTACCCTATAATCCCAGGTCCTGGTGGCCCTCTGAGAAGTGTACCCTGTAATCCCAGGTCCTGGCCTCCCCGGAAGTGTACCCTATAATCCCAGGTCCTGGTGGCCCTCTGAGAAGTGTACCCTATAATCCCAGGTCCTGGTGGCCCTCTGAGAAGTGTACCCTGTAATCCCAGGTCCTGGCCTCCCCGGAAGTGTACCCTATAATCCCAGGTCCTGGTGGCCCTCTGAGAAGTGTACCCTATAATCCCAGGTCCTGGTGGCCCTCTGAGAAGTGTACCCTGTAATCCCAGGTCCTGGCCTCCCCGGAAGTGTACCCTATAATCCCAGGTCCTGGTGGCCCTCTGAGAAGTGTACCCTATAATCCCAGGTCCTGGTGGCCCTCTGAGAAGTGTACCCTGTAATCCCAGGTCCTGGCCTCCCCGGAAGTGTACCCTATAATCCCAGGTCCTGGTGGCCCTCTGAGAAGTGTACCCTGTAATCCCAGGTCCTGGTGGCCTTCTGAGAAGTGTACCCTGTAATCCCAGGTCCTGGTGGCCCTCTGAGAAGTGTACCCTATAATCCCAGGTCCTGGTGGTCCTCTGAGAAGTGTACCCTGTAATCCCAGGTCCTGGCCTCCCCGGAAGTGTACCTTACAATCCCAGGAAGCGGGAAAGAGCGGACACGTAAAGCCTATGGAAGCTGCAGCGAAGGCTATGCTCAGAGGGAAACTGTGGACGCACGGTAGGACCCCAAAACTGCCTTAAATGGCAGCCGAGGTCACATGACCCCACTTTCTCAAAGGCGTGGAACTGGGGAGGCAGAGAGTGAAGACTGGGGACGAACGTGGGAGCAAGACTGGGAGGCGGCGCTGAGCGTCACGGCCGCCGGGCCGCCGGGCTGTGTGGGCGGGCGCCGGGCCCGGACCCCGGAGCGGCTGCTGGCGGCCTCCCGCGGGCGCCCCGAGGAGAAAGGGTGGCCGGAGTGGGGCAGCAGGGCCGGGGCGGGCAGCCCCTGGGTCCCGGGTCACTGCTCTCCTCGGCCTCCCCCGGTGCACGGCGCGGACAGGGAGCTCCGCACTCGTCCACGTCCGGGCCTGCCCCGCGCGCAGCCCTCGCGCTCGCTCGTCACGCGGGCGGGCGGTCCCGGGGGCAGCCCGGCGTGGACACCGACTCCCGACCTGGGCGCCCCTCCGCCAGCTCCACACAGTCCAGGTGGCAGGGCCTGCTCGGGGCCCTGTGCAGTCAGCGTCGCTGTCCCTCCGGTCCCACGAGGACACTGCAGTTCTTGCCGCCTTCCAGTGGCCCTACCTTAGCCTGCTGTTTATCTGAAGACAACAGGCGACGCCCATGCCGTGTCACTCATCACCCGGTGGGTCACTAGCATGCAGCTGCCGACTGGGTTTAGGTTCTGAGCATGAGGGTGCATTTCGGCCAAGTTGCCTTTTGCTTTCTTCATGACGATTGTTGACAGGTTCCCTCCCTGGCTGTCCCCAAGTGGGTACAAATGTGCTGTTGGCACCTGTCACCTATGTGGTGGATGATCCCTGATTTCTAGTTTGTTGTCTGAATTCTAACCTTTCAAATATTTTAAAACAATCATAGTTATCGTCTATTTCCTGGTTTCATAGATCTGTCTTTCAGAGTAGCTGGTATATTAAATATATACATATGTTTTCGTATGTGGCTAGAGTGTTTCTCTTGATGTTTTGACAGTGGAACACTGTTTCTGGGTACTGAATTGCTTTTCAAATTACTGAGACATATTGTAGGGAAATGGTTTGGTTCTCTCGGATTATGGCAGTTTTAGGCCCCCTGTTTCTTCATTTCCCTTCTACACCTCAATACACTTGTGATGGGTCAAATATTTAAACCTACTTATTTCAAACCATGGTACCAGAGCTACTACAATACTGCTGTGGGTAGATTACTTCTTTCTATGACCAAAGTCACATGTTTTTAAATGAAAACCATTTAACTGGTTAGAATCCCCATATACAGGGTCAAATGACAAAAAAATGAAACAACAGAAACGTTTGCAGTATTTGAACCAGGGAAACCAGTTGCATTCTCTCTCATGTTTTCCCAGAAATCAATAAGAAAAGGAGAGCAGGACAGTTGAAAACATATGAAAGTCCCTAGGGTGTTCATAGAAGAATTTTAGTAGACAAGGCCTATGTGACCATGTCCATTTCACTAGTAATCTGTGAAGTAAGTGCTGATTGAGACAAGCGTGTGATGTTTTAATAAGAACGCTTTCATACTACGCTTGCGTAGTGACTTGAGCGTGTGTGCCTGAGATTGACACGGAAGCTCTGACTGTAACCGGATAGGGCATAGTATCTCTGCACATGTAATTAGTTGAGGATATCAAGATAAAATCATTCTGGATTTGGGGGGGGGGCTAAATCCAACAACTGGTGTCCCTATAAAAAGAGGAGAGGACACACAGAGACACACAGAGAGAAGGCATGTAAGATGGCAATGCAGGCAGAGATTGGCATTATGCTCCCACAAGCCAGGAAGCCTCAGAAGCAGGGACAGAGGCTGGGAACAGACCCTTCCTTTTGCTTTCCAAGGGAGGGAGGGAGCGTGGGGTTCTCTGGCCTGACTCCTGGCCTCTGAGGTGTGAGACAATCCATTCCCGTTGTCTAAGCCCCTCAGTGTGGGCTACTTTGTTATGCAAACCTAGAAAACTAATGTATTGGGTGAAATTAAACATTAATTTTACCTTTTGTTTACACCCCCTCTGGAAGAGGCCCCTACAGGACAGGGGCATGAGTTTCCAAAAAAGTGTGCAATCCCATTTTAAACAAAACAAGAGCATATTCCTTAGCATGTGGCATGGTGGCAAAGGTGGTGTGGACCCACATGGGAGACCTTCCACGCCAGCTCCCCACACCTGGAAGGAAGGGATACTTTTCCTGCCCTCATAGCTCCCAGGCTTGTGAGGAGGACATCACGGTCAAGAATGACAGGGGAGCTGGACAGTGGCCCGAAAATCTGGGAGAGTCAGTACGTGACTTTTTCTCTGAATTTTTTTGTTTTTTGTTTGAAGAAGAAAATAGCTTAGGTAATCCTCTGTTGTTTAGGCAAATATCAAAGGCACGAGAGGAACCATCAGCAAAATATTACAGTGAAACACCTTACGTTCTTTCGTTTCTATCCTTCCAACCCCTTTCAGATCACCCTTCAGCCCCCCCCCCCTTACCCCCCCTACTTTCTCTCCTGAAGCTACCAGCCTGAGCAGCTGATTCCCTCCAACGTGTGAGTCACTGGGTCCTCCACCAAAGAAAAATGTGGATTGCAAGAAAACAAAATGCACTCCAACTAGACTAAATAAAGAAGGTTGATTGTAAGCACGTAAGAGGAAACCTGGAAGACATTCAAAGACAGGAAACATAGCAAGCCACGAGCTGGCTGGTAGACAGGAAGGGAAACTGAAACTGATATTATGGTAAGCCAGAAGCTGAAGACATGACCACTCTACTTCTCCCCATTTCCATCAGTCACGTCTCTCACTCTCTCACTCTCTCACTCTCCTTCTCCCCTCTCCCTCTCCCAGACGCTTGCTTTACTTCCTCAGAACATAACACAGTCTGACTCTACATGATCTTTCAATTAAGTACCTGCCGTCATCCAACTAAAGTCTCTGCACCTTAATTTCTAAAGACAGAGTCCGATTAGTCATTGGTCATTGTAACGTTCCTTGGGCAGTGTTGGGACCTGGCCTGAAGAGAGGGGGGAATAGTGAAGAAATCAGTCCTTCCAGCCCGGAGCCGGCACGGGAATGGAATGGAGCATGAATGCCAGGTGCCTACTGACCATAGATCTCAACATTACGTATTTTTAACCCATATTGTGGCTATTGTATCTGGAGACATAATACAAAGTAATATGAAGTTTATGCACTTGTAATTTTGTAACTGCTAGAGAATGATCAGGTACTGGGTGATTTTTTTGCTTTCAGTGTCTGTATTTTTTACTTTTTAAAATATGGCTCCTAGAAAACTGGCCTTTCGAGGTGTGGTGGCCAGCACATGGCTGTGGGACAGCTCTGCTCTGGAGGACGCCTAGCCACACGTGGATCCTGTCAGGGGTGCCAGGAAGCTGTTTCCTGTTCTCCAGGCCCTCTTCTGGCGATGCCTGTCTACCACACACCCCCCCTAGTTAATAGGGAAAGTCAGTCTCCAATCAGCAAACCGTCGCCATCTGTTGCATTCCCCTAAAACATTCTCCCGCTTATCTGTAACCCAGTTCTCAAACCTTCAGGCCTCTCGACCTGTTTGGCAGAATTCCCTGACTTTGACACTTAATACTGTTTCCAGAACACAGTTTTTAATTTGTCCTTTCAATCCATGAACCTCCAGCCATAGATACGTTTGCTGTCGACATACCAACAGCCATCCGTCCGTCCTGATCCCATGGGAACCCCATCTATTGGGCTGGCCTGCCTGATTTTGCTACCTGGGAGGAGAACTGAACAGATGCTATTTTATAGTGTCTGACAATCAACGGGAACATTGAGGTAGGAAGCATCTTAGTAGCAAGTACTTTGATGGTTTTCTAGGTAAATGTCATCTTGACTGTACTCAATGGTGTTAAATTTCAGGGACTAAAGTCGAAGTTCGTTTGTAAATTGGTGCAGATAGAGACATGCTCTGCAAGTGATGCATCAGGCAAGGTCTTCCTCTTCCTGTCTCCTAAGGAAACAAAACACCTAAATTTTAGGGAACTATTTCCCTCCAAGACACCGTTTTAGAGAAGCTGACACGGCTTCTTTTCTGATGATTACGAGAGAGGAGAGTCAGTACCAGAGGCCACTCACATATACGGTAGCACTTAAGAGAGACACGTCCGGCAACTCACAGCTCTCATCTGGGCCATGGTTCCTCATTTATAAAAACAAGGGGTTTGGACTCCAGCCTTCTTTTCCTGTAATTCTGTAAATGAAACTTCTGCTCTTAAGTTCTGTTGTCAGCAGCTTGAATCAGCTGTTATCAGATGTCACACTTCACTTTTTTTTTCTTTGTTCTTTGCAAAGCAGAACCTACAATGTATCGTAAGTTCAAATTCTGAAAGAAGGTGCAGAGGCTTCCGTGCCCGAGTGAATGGGAATGTTCTGGTGATGATTTAGCCATTGCGAATTTGAACCACCGAGATCCAACGGTAACAATTTCATTATCATAAGTGGTGACCACAGCTGTTAAGAGGGGTTGCAATAATGCTGAGTTAACAGTTCAGGTTATGCTAATGAGACAATCGAAAAGGATGTTAGAAACAAAGGTAGGAGACACTGTGGAGAGCCCAGTTGTACTTGTAAAAGTGACAGCTACAACGAGATAGGGGACTTTGTGCCCAAAGTTCTGCCTGCATAGCAGCCTGCAGGGGAGTAAAGGCATTCGGGCTGGGGCCTTCCAGAAGCCTAAAAATTCCAGGATGATCTCTGACTCCGAGACAGAGAGAGATGAGATCACATGGAGAAGGATAGCACTGCTTCCAGAAAAATCCAGAGGTTAAAAATCTTTGGTACCATTCACAAGAATAAAAGCTACTTTTCACTGGACATTTATTAGGTACCAGACAGCGTCCATTTCACGGATGGGGAAACTGGAGTTTGAGAGGTTAAGCACCTTGTCCGAAACCCTGTAGTCTGACTTAACTCTTTTTGTAACTGCCTGAAAAACCCCACGTAACATATAATTTACCACCTTCACCGTTTCACATGTACAGTCAGTAATGTGAAGTCTGTTCACACTGCGGGGTGGGACCCAGGTCTCAAGAAGCCTTCATCTTGAAAAACTGGAGCTCTGCACCCCTCAACACTGCCCTCCCCTGGCAGCCACCATGCTGCTTTCTGTTTCTGTGAGTTCGACTGCTTTAGACCCTTCGTACGCAGTTCCTGCTTTCTGTGACCGGCTTGTCTCACGGAGCAGGATACCCTCCAGGCTCATCCTCGTGGGAGCACATGGCAGGATCTCCTGTTTCAAGGTCCAGGAACATCCCATTCACGGTGTGTGCAGCGCACGCTTTGTTTATCCTTCCATCTGTCAGGGGACATCTGGGCTGCTCCTGCCTGTTGGCTACTGTGAATCGCGCTGCAGTGAACACGAGTGTGCACATATCTGTTGGAGACCTTGCTCCGAATTCTTTTGGGTAAATATCCAGAAGTGGAATTGCTGGATCACATGGCAATGCTGTTTTTAATTTTTTGAGGAACCTCCATACTGACTTCCATAACAACAGCTGTGCCATTTTACACTCCCACCAGCAGTGCATGAGGGGTCCACTTTCTCCACATCTTCGCAAACACTTGTTATTTTGTTTTCTGATAGTGGCCATTCTGACAAGTATGAGGTGTTATCTTGTGGTTTTAATTTATGTTTCCTCTAACAATTAGCGATGCATGTTGGCTGTTTATCTGTCTTCTTTGGAGAAATGTCTGTTCAGGTCTTTTGCCCATTTTAAAAATCAGGTTATTTGTGTTGTTGTTGCTGTTGAGTTGTAGGAATTCTTTATATATTCTGGATGTTAGCCCCGTATCAGATAATGATTTGTAACTGTATTCTCCCATTCTGTAGGTTATATTTTCACTCTGTTGATGAATGTGCAGACCTTGTAAGTTTGATGTCCTTCTGTCTGTGAGTTTTTGCTATGACTTTTAGCCACTGTAACCATTCTGCATGGCTCTCAACCCTGTCATGCTACACAGAATAGCCTTGAAATGACTTTGTGGCTTTCTTAACAAAATTGTTCCTTGCACTTGAGAATTTTCTCTTCTGTTTGGAGGGTTGAGGGAGTTGGCGAGTGTGAAGGGCAAATGAAGGGAGGACACAGTTTTTCGTGTGATGTAGTCAGAGTGTTTCTTGAGTTGAGTGTTTCCCACAGATAACGACTATTTTCTTGTGGTTGATTGCAGATATAACTGGGTCTCTATTGTGTCTGGGACAATACTCATTTAGAACTTGTGCATCCTGGCCAGAGAGGCAGCCCGGGGCATGTCATGGGTGGGCAGTGCATGGGTGGACAAGCCATGACAAGGGCTGCACCCCCAGCTTTGTCACCAGCACAGTAACGCTGGCGAGGGTTTTCACAAGTACGAAACAAGCTGCCGGTGAAAGAGAGTTGGTCTGTAAAGCAGCCTTGTAGTTTGATTTGTTACTGCTGATTCCTTAGCAGAAATGGAATCTGGTGACAGTCGAAAGCTGTGTGAGAGCATGAGACAATTTCCTTCCTCTTTCCTTAGTTCATCTCCTAAACCCCACTGGACCGACGCCCAGCTCTGGGTTAGCTGTGAGGACCAAATGCTGTACAATGTACGTCCTAGAAGCCTGTGGCTGCTTCAACCACTGACTGTTTTGCTACTGCTGGGTGAGTAGGGGTCGCCTGGGACGGGGGTCTCAGCCACTGCGACCCAGCGCAGGGACCAGGAGCAGGCCTGGGCCCTGAAGCTGGGGACGGATTGAAAGTGGAGGGAGAATGCTGAGTTCTTATCGTTCCAGTGGTCCCAAGGTCCAAGTGCAGGTCCTGTCACAGTCTCTGCACAGAACAGGATGTTTACTCTGTAGCCTTGTGGAGATAGGCATGAGAGGAGGCCCTAAGAAAGGGGTCCTCTTATGGGGGATGAACGGGAAACAGGCTTTTGGGATGGGTCCTGGGGAGAGAAGGAAGTCCATCT
This sequence comes from Rhinolophus hipposideros, assembly GCF_964194185.1. Lineage (NCBI taxonomy): Eukaryota > Metazoa > Chordata > Mammalia > Chiroptera > Rhinolophidae > Rhinolophus > Rhinolophus hipposideros. Next base: position 54,268,355 of record NC_138065.1, on the reverse strand, counting down.
CACCTCCCCAGCCCTCTGCGCACCCACTTAGCCTGTGTCCTCCTGCGCTGACCGGCTCTCTTCTCTTACAGCTTCCGCAGACAGGGGAGCTGGTGAGTGTGCCCTATGCCCTTGGGCTCATAGCAGCACTGCCTCCTATTGTGACTATCTACTGTGTGGGGAGATCTTTGTTCCACCAAGAACCGGGCTTGTGCTCAGCACGGGTGGTTCCCCACTTTAGTGGTGCTTGGGGTTTGATTTCTGATAAGGTTCCTGCTAGCTCCGCTGATGACCCAAAGACGCAAAGGAAATGAATCTGCTGCAAGCCCACTGATCTTTAGGGGGGTCTACAGTAGGTCCCTGGGAGCTCCTTTGGAAACCCTGCTCCTTCCAAGGTTATTCCCATCCCTTCCTGCCGTCTGCCCCTCAGCAGCTCTCCCGAAGGCGGTGCTCAGCCTCCAGCCCCCGTGGGTCAACCTGCTCCAGGAGGACAACGTGACTCTGAGCTGCCAGGGGCCCCACGCCTCCGGGAACAGCCCCACCCGCTGGTTCCACAACGGGAACCCCATCCCGGCCCAGGTCCAGCCCAGCTACCGCCTCCAGGTGAGCGGCAATGACAGTGGTGACTACAGCTGCCAGACGGACCAGACCAGCCTCAGTGACCCCGTACATCTGGATGTGGTTTCCGGTCAGTGGAGCAAGGCCCCGGGAGGCGTGGGGAGAGAGGAGAGATGCCATCTGCTGGCACGGCCAGGCTGTCGGGAAGGGGTGGCTGTTCGCTGGGAAGCGTGGCTGGGAGCTGTTTGAAGTGGTCGTATCCCTTTTCACCCCCGCACCCCTTTCTGCGTGGGGTGGGGCGGCAGTGCCTTGGTGTACGTTGGGCCGTTTCTCCTCAGTCCTCATTGAGCAAGAAGGTGGTGACAAGGCCACAAACAGGCCGCCGGGTGTGAGAGAAGCAGAAGGAAATCTTTGCTGGGGAAAGCCATCCTGCCCTCTCGCAGTGTGGCCACCCAGGGTGCAGGAGGCCAGAGGGAGCCACGGGGATTCCTGAGATGAGGTCATAGTGGGGGAGGGCGGGGAGGGGCAGAGCAGGGCAGGGGAGGCTCTTTACCTTTTACTCCTGAATGAGGTGAGACTTCGTTAGTGTTAACTAAGGGAGGCCCATGATGTGCCTTAGGTGTTCATGCGTCTCTGAGTGTTCCGTGTAAGAAATTCCCATTTGTGTCCTGAAGTCTCAACAGCAGTTCCTGGCCTTCTGTGTACAAGATATGGTTTTCTTAAATGAGTTTTCATTTAAATAAGATATAATGAATTCTACTATTTATTTTTATAGTAATTAGAGCAATTGGAATTTTTTTCTAGGCAGTTTTTTTGGAACCTTCTTTACAGACTTGTTCTCCAAGGTAGCGGAATTTTGGAATCTGATTACTCTGCCATCAATGAAGGGAGTGGGGATGTTTGTAGGCTGGGCAGGGAATACTGATTTTACATTTAAAAGCTGGTTTTAATGCTGCTCTTATTCAAAGTCACAATTGCATACTGAATTCAAAAGGCCACACATTTTCATTTCTGTTGTGGATGGAAGATTCCATCCAGGGTGGGAGAGCCCTTCATTATGAGGCCCCACTTGTTGCTAATACAGTCAATGGCTGCCACCCTCACTTCCCAAAATTTGTTCAAAAGTTACCATTAAATTAGTAATCTGCAGACCACAAATGCTATATCCATACAAATGGAAGGTTTCAGGTCCTGTTCAGGAGCCTCTGCAGTTCCTGAAATGCAGACACTCTGCTCTCCAGTTAGGGTTTGAATTCCTCCAGCTCGCAGCCCCAGGACTGGGCTCCTTCTCTTCCTGTTTGGAACTTCTGAACACCTCTATGCTCCAGGGGCCCAGACTCACGTAATGCCACGTTGTGCCTGTAAGACAATTGCTCACACCTGCCAGGAAGCACCTTCCAGTCTTCTGCCCACATCCTTCCACATTCTCTGAGCTACCAGGGCCTTGGTATCCAGCTTCAGAAACTGTCCTTTCCTTGGTGTCTTTCCGCGGCTGCAGCCACCTCCTCCCAGGACAAGCACATCCTGAGCACCTACTGTGTGCCAGGAACTACTATGCATGGTATCTCCATGTCCACCTTCACAGATGAGGACAGGAAGGCCCAGGAGAGTCACATGACTTGCCCATGACTACAGAGTTCACGGACGGGCGCCAGAAGAGAGGCCAGGCCCACCTGGTTCCAGACTCAAGCTCTGCCCTCCACACATCACGCCCCAGCCGTCAGGATGGTCTGGGTCTGAGCCGACTCACCTCGCGGGTCCTGTGCTCCCTTTGTCTTTCAGACTGGCTGCTGCTCCAGACCCCTCGCCTGGTGTTCCAGGCCGGGGAGCCCATCGAGCTGAGGTGCCACAGCTGGAGGAACAAGCCTCTGCACAAGATCTCATTCTACCAGAATGGAAAATCCAAGACGTTTTCCTACCAGAATTCCAGCTTCTCCATCCCACAAGCCAACGCCAGCCACAGTGGCGAGTACCACTGCTTGGGAATCATAGGGCGCACACAGCACGTGTCACAGCCTGTGAATATCACCGTCCAAGGTGGGGACCAAGGCAGTTCAAGGAACTCCAGGCCTTGGAGGGTTGGGGGCGGGGATTACTGATGTGTTTAGGTCATCAGTCCCTGCATTCTGTTTGTGAGTGTGTGTGTGTGTGTGTGTGTGTGTGTTAGTTTCAGGTGTACAAAACAATGTGATAGACATTTACACCACTCACAAAGTGATACCCCTCCCCCAACCTGCATTCTCTTTGACCTTAGGGGGACCCTCAAAACCCCGGCTGCCCTGATGCCCTGTGCACATGTAGCCCTGTCCTTGAGCACTCCTATAGAAACAGTGTGATTCTCTCAGAGTTTTAATTCTCAGGGGACAGAGCCAACTCTTCAATCCTCCCCAGTCCGTCTACCAGACATCACCACCTGCCCTCTTTTCCACCTCATTCAGACCACTTCCCTTTGTCACATGCCCATCTGTCTCTATGGTTCTCAGGCTTTCTTGTGTTTCCCCACGGATCCTCTCGGCCTAGGCTCAAGTCTTGGCGTGGGGCAGCCACCTTGGCATGAGATTCTCTCCCCACATCCCGAAATCTAGGCCTCCATCTGTTCTTGAGGAAGTGTAGTGTGAAACCCAGATGCCCTCTCAGGAAGCATGGCGAGCCCCCCCACCCCCCAGCCCCGGCTGAGCAGAGCTGGTGAGTGCAGCACTGCTGTGCTTGGTGGGTGCCCTAGTTCAGGGCTCCCCAGAGGAGGTGCCCGGGCCACATACTTGAGAGGCTTTTCAGAGTGAAGGGCTCTGTGCTCCTCTCAGTGCAGATTTGTTGTCCTCCATTCGTGTTGCTCATTAAAGGTCCAGGAAACCCCGGTGAATAAGATGTTTAAAGACTTTTTAACTGAGTTTTGTAAGGCACTTGCCAAACCTTTTTCTCTATAACTCTGTGGGGAGTAAGAAATGTGCTCTACCCTTCTAGCTTCTTTCCTCTGGTCTAATAATTAAATCGACATGAACTGATTAACAAGAGAAAATGAGCAAATTTAATTATACACGTACGTATGGGACAGACACAAGAGAGTCAGAGACCCTACGGACAGACAGGAAACAGGAGGGATATGGGACATTGTGAGCTAAGGATGAGGTGAGGTGCCTGGGGCTTCACAGGAGAGGAGGTCGCTGCAGGACCATAAGAGCAGACACTCAGAAATGGGAAGTTTGTGCTGCCCTGTGCACAGGTCATAAGACTTATTTCTGGTGACAGCTCTTCCTCTGTGCAAGGCCCCTCATTTAAATTCTTTAAGGGAGAGGTGAGAGTTTCTCGTGAGCCTGTCGGGTCCCATTGCCTTCAGCTCAAATTATCCATGTGCCAAAGTAGCACAGCTCAGGGAGGCCTGGTCTGAGCCCCTTCAACTTCTATTAATACCAGTGTCCCTGTAAACACTTGTGCCCAGGTCCCCCTGGGAGATGCTGAGCGTTGCTTTCTTCGGGAAGGCACAGAGATGAAGACATGCTCTGAAGACTTCACACCTGCTCTTGACCTGGGCTGTAGCCCCTGGCTTGGGTGACGTCACAGAAGCTCCCCACTGGGGGCCTGGCTGTGGATTCCTAATCTGTGCCTCAGCCACTGCCGTTGCCTCACCCTCTGCCTCTCCTCTTAGGTTCGGCAGTTCCATTCTTCCTACTGTGGCAGATGGCATTCTGCCTGGTGATGGGATTCCTGTTTGCAGTGGACACAGGGCTGTACTTCTCTGCGCAGAGAGAACTTCGAAACTCACTGAGGGAGGGGGGAAATGACAAAGTCCCACGGAACAAGAGCCCTCAGGATAAGTGACCCACATCCCGCGACGTAACAGCGGCCGGCCGCAGCACCTTTCCTCCTGCCCTCAGCCCCTCCCTGACAGCCACCTGGGCTACAGAAGAGCCTGTGATCTGCAGAGCCGGCTAACGGAGTTCCTGAGGGAACAGACACAGCGCACCCAGCTGTGCAAGGACGAGTTGTTTATCCACCCTCCAAGGAGGCTCCTCAGATACAAAAACAGCAAATCTTGCGTCCACTTTCAGACTACAGCCAGCATGCTGACCACTTCTTAGTACTCTCCCGCTGCCAGCACCTCGGTCCGAGCCACCACCACCCTCGCTGGGCTGACTGGACAGCCTGCTGACCGGTCCCTACACTCCCCCTTGCGCCCTGCAGTCCAGTCTCAGGACACTGCCCAAGCGGCCGTGCTCAAGTGTGGGTAGAGGCGCTCACCTGTGTCCTTTGCAGGCTCTGCAGGCACCTCGCTGCTTCTGGCCTCATCTGCTGCTGCTCCTTGCTTCCTTGAACACACTAGTTGTACTTCTGCTCAGAGCTCAGGCTATTTCCTGTTTCTGGAATGTTCTTTCTGACAGATGTCATATCATGGTCTTTACTCAAATGTCACCTTGTTACCGCAGACTCAAGGGGTCCACTTGCTTGCGCTTATCCAAACCAAAAGAAAACATGAGCAGGAGTTTGCTGCAGAGAAAGACAGGTTTATTTAAGGAGTTGGCGCCAAGCCCGAGACACAGGTGAGCTATTGCTCAGAGACCTGGCTCCCCCATGGCTCTAGCAGCCAGGTTACACGAGGGAACAATCTTTAACCGTGGTCTTTATGGGAGTGGGGGTCGTGGGCTCCACTAATTGGTCGGGGCCAAAGCAGAGAGCAGTTGGTCATGGCTATGGGTCCTGGTGTCAGTCATGGCCTTGTTCGGTCCAGTTCGCAGGGGATGTGGTTTGTGGGGCTGATGTGCTTTCATGAACCCAGAACTGAAAGAGAACTGAGGCGTAGGTGTTATCTCTGTTTGAGTCAAACCTTATTCTAGTTGGAGGTTTGGTGGTTCTATCTTGGTCATGATTGATAGACCTGAAGCTTTATTCTTAAGTGAATTTGGTGTTGACCCGAACCCAGTGTTCTAAGAGCTTAATGATTAAAAGGAGTGGACATACAGCGTATGTACAGGTAGGAGGGTCTGGGGAAAATGCAGGTTACAGTTCTAGCAGGATGAACAAAGCTGGCTTGGATGAAAGCAGAATGCATGCTACAGAAACGGAGTTCACGTGCGGTTACACCTTATCAGGGAGGCCTCCCTCACCATTCAGTACAGCCCCACTGCCCACCGTCTCCTAAGTCCCCGCTGCTGCTTTCTTTTCTCCGCTGTGCTTATTACTGACTGATGGGTGTTTGTTCACCTGTTTGTTGTCTGACCCCCAGGAGAGCAGGGCCTGCGTCTTGTTCACTACTATGTACGTTGAGTTCAGGTCGGTGTCTGGCACACGGTAAAGAATGCAGTACTATTTGTGGAATGAGTAAATTCTTTGGCCAATTTAGAGAGTTTTAAACCTCGATAATCCTTGGAAATGATGTAGTCTAATTTCCTCATTTTAAAATTCAGGAAGCTGCGGGCCAGGTGGTTGCAATGACTTATTCAAGGGTTTACAAGTAGCTGGTGTCCCCGCCTTCATGTACAGTTTCACAGCACACGTTTGATTCTATAACTTGCTTTTTGTCCTCAGTTTGGGTCATGAGCACCCCTCCAGCTCACAGTGTTTATTTAAGTCAGCACTTTAATGCCTGTTCTGCTTTTCAAGATACTCGAACTAAGTTACTAAACGTGAATGAAGTTGAAGTGTGTGTAGAAAGCAAGCTTCTCTATCCCAGAGCCTCTTTGAATTAACAAGTAAAGCAGTGAATGACACTGGAATGCCCGTGTGATGCTGTGCTTAGTGTCCAGGTACGCAGGTGCCGGCTTTAGGGCTACACCTGGAGCTCTGGGGGTGGGGCAGGTGGGGTTCTGAGGCTGCCCAGGGCTGGGAGAGAAGGTCGGAGGAGCTTTGGCAAGGCAGACCCTCAGCAGGCGGGGCACCTTTCCCTTCTGAGTTGTGACCCTTCTTTTGCAGGCCCTTGGCTAAAATGTGCAGCCAACCAGGGGGTCCCCTTGGGCCACCGAACTGGGGCTGGCGGGACCCACGGACCCTCCTTGGTAGCTACTGGGCCGGACGGGCTGATGTTCTTTCTTGATCAGACAGGTGTTTGGGGAAGAAGTCCACAGGGCGAGTGAGAGGCAGTTTCATGCATTACATCGTGGGCTTTGGGACCCCCATGACTCACCACTGGTGATGTTACCGTCAACCACGTGGTTCAGGCCCGTGGTTACTTGCTTACTTTTTACGTCTCTCCTGTGAGCGCACGCTCATCCTCATTCCTTCACACACAGTTCCGTCATTTCACTTTGTGTCCTCTGCTCTCAGCACAGTGTCTGACACAGTCTATGTGTTCAAATGATAGTAAAAGGGGGCCTGGTGAGAAGCAGGGAAAGGATAGTCCAAGCTCAACAACCTGCACGAAGCTAGATTAGCTGGACCGGGGCTTCCCGCAGTTCCCACGCACATGGGTTACCTGGGGGATGTGCATTCCGAGCTCTGACGCCTGCATTTCTAATGTGCCCCCAGCTTAGCGCAGTCACTCGCACAATAATTCTATCTCCATTTTACTGCAAGCAAACCAAGGCTCAGAAAAGTCAAAGGTATTCCCCAAGGTCATAGTCTAGTAAATAACAAAGAATGCAGTCTGGCAAACTTTTAGTAATGAACCTAAAGGTCTTCCATCCTCACACTTCCGGACGTCACACATTCAACCTCTTCCCAAAAGGACAAGATTTCTCCATAACCAGCTCCGCCCAAATCAGAAAGCGGCTTATTTGAGATATTCACGAAAAAGGAGTTCTGGAAACAAGCAACTCGGGGTTTACCTTTCCTCTCTGTGACTCTCCTCCCCCAGCCCAACTCCTGGCCCTGGCCACGGGGCCAAGCTGCCGATCAGAACGGCTGGTGGGTGGTGGCCGGGGTCGGCCGAGGCTTCGCAGAGCCGAACAGCACGGCCTGAGCGGTCGGGGACGCGGGCCAGGGCGGCCCTGAGGGGCCTGGGTCGCGGCCTGTGCCTTGCGGTCGGGCGTCGTGGGTATCTGCGTGCACTGTGTGCTTGGCGTGTAGCAGAAGGAGCTCGGTGCGTGCTTGTGGGATGAAGCATGGGATAAACGCCCTGAGAAGTTGGAGCGTGGAGGGAAAAACAATGGTTTCACGGGGGTAGATCACTGCTTCCCCAATTGGGACCAGTCTCCGCCAGTAAGACAAAAAGCAGACCCAGCTCCACAGTCACAGCCTTCACGTGTAGATACGCAGAAGACGCACGCGGCTGGCGGTCGATTCTTTCTCCAGGAGTTCAATCCTGCTTGTTGGAAAAAGGCAAAAGCACCTCTTGTCAGGAGTGGGATTCGAACCCACGCCTCCAGGGGAGACTGCGACCTGAACGCAGCGCCTTAGACCGCTCGGCCATCCTGACACGAGAGCCAGGTGTTTTCTCACTTTCTTTTAAGGTTGTCACACACTGTTCTGTCATGACGTCAGGCTACAGCCGTGCTGTGTGTGTTTACGGTTTTACATAAAATTAGAACTCTCCCCGGACCCCTCGCCAAACAGGGAAAATGACACTGTCTCTTGTGCCTCGTCATCGTTCACAGCAGAGCCCCGTTTTCCCCGGAGGTCTCTGGAGGGGCCGAGCCACTGCAGTGTTCCCCTGTCCGGCCAGTGTCGCCGGACGCTCCGTCCCGAGTGGCCGTCCGGCCCGACGCCCGGGGGAGCCCGTGTTGGGGGCCGGCCGTCCCCCTGGCGGCGCGGGGCGCAGGGCCTCCTGAGCGGCGGGCCGGCGGGCGTTGGTGGTACCGTGGTGAGCACGGCTGCCTTCCGAGCAGTTGCCCGGGTTCATTCCCGCCGACGCAGCCTTTTCCTCCCGCCGCGCGGGGCCCCAGCCCCGGCCCCGGCCCCGGCCCCGGTCGCCCGGCGCCCCGGGAAGCGCGGTGTATCGATTGGAAGGCACGAGCGGACGATCCCGGACACACCCGCGTGCGGCTGCGGGGACGCCGAGTCGCAGAGGAGCCGCTCGGCGGCAGGACCGCCTTTTCCACTGTCAGTTTATGAACTCCAAGTTCTGACCAAGTTTCTCCGACGCACAGCTCACGTCCCCGCTGAAACGTGTGGCGTGAGTGTGACGTCACGCCGCCGGGACCTCTCAGGACGGGGGATCCAGTGTTTAACTTACGCGTCCAAATAATGTTTTCCTATATTGCGTTAAGTAATTACGTAAGGTATCCCCTTTTCCCGGTTACTTTTAATGTTACTTCTAGGAAATTCAATCTTCCGTCGGGTTCCCGTGACGTGGCGGGCGCCGCGCGAGGCCGAGGCGCAGCTTCCCGGCGCCAGGAGCGTCCTCGTTAGTATAGTGGTGAGTATCCCCGCCTGTCACGCGGGAGACCGGGGTTCGATTCCCCGACGGGGAGGCGCGCGCTCTTTTTCTTCTCCCGCCCCCGGCCCTTCCTGCTCATCGAGCCTTTTCTTACACAAGCGGCTTCTCCCCGCGGCCGCGTCCCTCGCGTGAGAATTTCGTGGTGGGTGGGCGGCGGGGGTGGTGGGTGCGGGCTGAGCGCGCTTCTGCGTGACGCGCGCGGAGGGGTCGTCAGTGCCCGCGGCCGGGAATCCGAGGGTGCGGCCCACGCGGGTGGACGTGTGCGCGCGGGACACAGCCTGCGCGTTCCCCACGAGAAGCTACTGTGCGCCAACGCGCGTGTGCACACTCACACCCGCTGCCCGCCTCCCCGCCCGCCGCCTGTCTCTGTGGCGCAATCGGTTAGCGCGTTCGGCTGTTAACCGAAAGGTTGGTGGTTCGAGCCCACCCAGGGACGGCGCGCGTTTTGTGCCGCGCGGGCCTCGCGCCGCCGCCAGGGGAACTTTTAGCGGCTCCGCGGAGGGACGTGCCGGCGACCCCAGGCGACGTGGCGCCGCCAGCCCCGCGCCGCCCCCCGCACCCGTGCTGCGCTCCCCCGGTCACCGAGCTCCGGGCCGTCGGCCTCCCCGGGCCCGCGAGCGGCGGCGGAGAAGCCCCGGAAGGAGGCTCGCGCCCGCAGTGTCGTCCGGGAGGCGACGCCCGTCTGCACCGGCCCGCTCCCCGCGCCCCACTCGTGAGGACCAACGGGCGCAGCCTTGCTCCCGCCGCGGGCAGCGCCTCGCCCTCCACCGCCTCGCCCTGCAGCTTCTCCTCTGCCGCCCGCGCGCGCCCCACTGGGGGGAAGCCCCCGGGCCCCGTGTGGTCCCTGCTCTGAGCCTCAGCGCCGGAGCTCGAGCCCCCACGCCCGCACCCCCGTGTGTCCGGGGCGTCCCGGCGCGCTGGCGCCGCCTGGGTCCCACGCAATGCGCACACACCAACGCGGAGTGGGCCTGGCTCGACACGCGCGGCGCCGGCGGCCCCCACACCTGGGCCCCCACACCTGGCCCCGCCCACCGCCCCGCCCACCGCCCCGCCCCCACACCTGGGCCCCGCCCACCGCCCCGCCCCTGGAAAGGCGCCTGCGCACACTGTCGCTGACCGGTTCGCGGGAGTCGCCGTGAGAGGGTTGCTGGTGGCGAGGGGCTCCGCCGGCCCAGATTGGCAGTTCGGACCACGGCAGGAGGAGAGCATCTGCTCCTTCAGGTTTTATTGCGAGACCTTTGCACCTGGTGTCTGAGAGGAGCACGCGCGGTCTTGTGAAACGCGCTGCTGGGATCCACGCGCGCTGGCGAAAGCCCCTGAGGCAGAAGGGCCCAGCAGAGCGTCCTTCCACGAGCGGCAGCTGCGCCTCCTGCCCGCGCCCCTCTCCCTGCCTGCCCAGGGCTCGGAGGGGGGCCCAGCGTCACTCTGCACGTCGAGCGCTTTTAGTGCGGCTCCAACCTGCGTCTGACGAAGGGCGGGGACCAGGCCACCGCTAACCGGAGACTGGCGCCCAACAGCTGGGTGTGGTCCCTGCCCTCCTCTAGTTCTTACTGTCCTGGCCCACGAAAGTGTCCCCATCCGCCCCCTCCATCCTGGCGCTGTGACTGGCTCTCACTTGTCCCCTTTGTCAGTGTGGACGTGGACATCTCTGTCCGCTGAGCGCAATCTGGGACAGCAAAGCCACTCTTCCCTGTGGGCACAGAGCTGGTCCTGTGCTTTCTTCTACCCCACCTCCCACCCCCCTGCTGGGACCATTTTCTACTCACACATCAAGAGGGTTCATCATTATATGCATGTAGACCATCCTAATTCTGCAGGGCTCCCCTGAAAACCTCCATCCTCCATCACCTGTGTGATTTTTCTGTTACCCCCTCCATGGCTCACGTTCCAGGGAGCCAGTCCTGGCGGGTCTCCCCTGGTCTGTCCTGACCCTCCTATTTCTCAGCTTCTGCTGTCGCCCCCAGCCCCCAGCTGTCCCCAGTCAGTCTGAAGGGCGCCCTGCAGCAGCAGGCAGGTGCTGACCACCACCAGCTGCCCCTCAACCATTGTTTCTCCTATCAGGTTGGTGCAAAAGGAATTGTGGTTTTGCGATTTTAACGTTTGAAACCATAATTCCTTTTGCACCAACCTAATACCTAGCCAGTTATTGAAGAACAGCGTTCAGATATCACGGGTCACCATCTAAGGTCTGTACTGTTGCTTTGCTGGGCTGGATGATTGGCACAGAGACACTGTCTGTGGAGCTCTGAGGCTCCAGTTCCCATGGAGGCTTCACTGTTGGCCCTCGGAGATGGCGGGCCCTTTGTTGGCTTTGTAAGGCACGTAAATGTTGAATCGGTACATTGCGTACCTGACTCTCATGTAACATTACATGCCAACTCTAATTAAAAATACATTTTAAAAACCAGATTGAGCAATAAAAAATGATAAGATAAAATAAAAAATAAAATCACAGGCCCTTCCTTTCTCCTGGAGACGAAGTGAGAACAGAGCCCCAACTCTGAGCTGTAGTTTTCCTGCTGCTCCCAGAGGTGCGTGCTGGGCTGATGAGGGGTGACTCCAGAGACAGGTTCCCAGACGCAGCATTTACTGCCCCCTTTGTCCTAAGGGCTCTTGCTCCATGTGACTTTGTCATTTCTGTTTTTCCTCAGTGAGCTTCGAAGTTCTTTCTGTGCAGAGAAGTACAGCCTCGTGACCACTGCAAACAGGAATCCCATCACCAGGAAGAATGCTATCTGCCACAGTAGGAAAAATTGAGAGATGGCTGGAACTGCCGAACCTAAGAGGAGAGGCAGAGGGTGAGGCAACGGCAGTGGCTGAGGCACAGATTAGGAATCCACAGCCAGGCCCCCAGTGGGGAGCCTTTCTGACACCTGCCAAGAGCCAGCCCTGAGGGTCGTGGGGAGTCGCTGGAAAGCTTCCTCCCCATCTCAGCTCTACTGGAGCCCAGCGCAGCTCACCCCCTCCTCGGAGACAGCGCACCCTCGCGTCTGGTGGGGGACTGCAAACCAGGCTTGCCGAGCAAGGTAGGCTGTTGGGTTTTTGTGAAATTATGAAAGTTGTCAAAATTTAAGTTGATATGAAAAGTTGTTTCTTAATTTAGAAACTTTATCTTGTGTCTCAAAATTTTACTCATTGTTTTCATCCATGTGTTGTTTATTGTCACTAAAGAAAACCTGAAAAAAAGGGAACCATTGAAATTTGCTGCTTATGGGCAGAAAAGGGGTAGTTTCTTTACCGAAGTTCAGTAACTAAGGACTCGAAAGGGAAAGAGGTAAAATTTGTTGGTTCTCACCCTCTCAGCCCTTGACAGTGTTATTTGCTGTTGTTTGTAAACTGGTAACATTACACAGAGTGGGTTTTTAGTGTCAAATTTTTTAACTCTTAATTTTGATTTAATTTCAAACGTTAAAAAAGTTGCCAGAATAGTATAAATAACTCTCATCTATTCTTTACCTAGATTTACTAGTTGTTGCATTTTTCCTCATGTGCTTCATCATTTGCCCTGTTTCCCTAACCAGTTGAGAGTGTTTACTTTCAATTTAAATTGTAATGAAACTTTTTATACAAATTATGGCACTTTTGTTAAAGTCTCAGAAGGCGTGTGTCTGTCTCGCTGTCTTTCCACATGTGAGCTGCTTACAAGGTGGTCGTGGTGTGGTTACAGGCGGAAGTTTTGTGACAGTAGGAAATCCAGGAGCACCTTGAGGGGTGTCGCTGACCCCGGGGGGTTCACCACAGACGAGCTGTTGTCTAGTTAACAAAATGCTATACTGGACGTTGGTGCCTGTCCAGTTGTTTCCTTTCATCGAGTGGTTAAATGGATAGGCTTTGAATCTTTGATGTGACCTTAGGGGCAAATTAATGACCCCCTTTTTTCCCCCTCAGTTGCTTCCCTGTGCAGTAGAGTCAGTGTTGCCCATGTCACCACGTTGTTGTGAGGAGACCCTGTAGCAGTGACACGAGGGGCCTGGAAAGAGGCACTTGGCACACTGCCCACCACGCTGCTGGGAGCCCAGGAATGTCAGCTGGTCTTTGTCACAGAACAGGAAACGGAGGCTCAGGGACTAAGTGGCTTCGCCACAGTCCCTGGTGCTGGGCCCTTTCTGTGAGGGACTGAGGGGCTCCCTCCAGGTTGGCCATTGGCTAAGGTGCAGGCAGAGGTGGGCCAGCACGCAGGGACACGCCACCCTGTGGGTGCGGTTTGAGGGGTGAGGAGAGGTGGCGTCTGCTCCCGCTGTCACCGCAGACTCCATGTGAGGGAGCCTATGGGACAGTCAGGCGTCAGTTCCAGGTGGCAGTGTGCCCCAGGTGGCAGTGTGACCCAGGTGGCAGTGTGACCCGGGTGGCAGTGTGATGTGGGCCCGCGTCTGCTCACCTTGAACAGTGACGTTCACAGCCTCTGAAGACACATTCTGTTTCCCGATGATTCCCCTGCAGAAGTAGGAGCCGCTGTGCGCGCGCTTCGCGTACCGGATGTGGAATTCGGAATTCTTATGGGAAAACTGCTGGCCTCTGCCGTTCCGGAAATACTGCACCTTCTGCACACGGACGTTCTTCCAGCTGTGGCACCTCAGCTGCAGGGGCTCACCCTCCGGCAACACCCAGCGAGCCGCCTGGAGCATCAGCCAGCCTGCAAGCACAGAGCACAGCCGGGCCCAGGGGTCAGTGCCAGGCGCCAGTGAGGGGGACGTGCCCCCCAGGCTCCTCACCGCGGAAAGCAGACTGGGCCCTGCATGAGGGACTCAAGCGACACCAAGACCCTCTGTCTAGTGGGGAAGAGGGACAGACACACGATGAAGAAAGACGCAGTCAGAGCACAGGGACCCCTGTCAGGTTGGTGACACGTGGGTCTGTTGAGGCAGGTGACAGGAGCCACAGTATGTTCTAGATCAAACAGTGAAAATGGCATTTGAAAATGATGAGCTGCCCCATTAAAGGAAAGGTAGGCTTCAGGAGGCATAGAGCAGGGGTGTCCACACTGCGGCCCGCGGGCCAACTGCGGTCCTCAATCCATTGTTAACTGGCCCGCAGCAAATTCCAAAAATGTATTTAGTTTACTTAAGTAAACCAGGTGAGGCAACACGTACTTCACCTCGAGTGAGTGGCCCGGTTGTTTGTGTGTTTAACCGCATATGGCCCTTGGTAAAAAACGTTGAAAAAAGTTTGGACATCCCTGGCATAGACCATTGTAGGAACACTGACAGGCTCGCAGCCAGTCAGGAATAAGGCCCCTAGGCGGCCACAGCAATGGCTGCAGCTACCATGAAGGACCCCTCAGTGCTAAGTCAGAGGAGAAGACAGTTGAGGCCGGAGGCTCTCAGGGGACGGGGATGACGCTTCCTGGAGGGCGGCACGGCCTCACATCCCTGAGCACAGCCTTCAAGGGAGAAAAGTTTTGTGTCACCAGGAAACTCTTCTCACAACTGTCTCCACACAGAGGACAGGACCTGAAGCATGAAAAACGACATTGCAGACAAATTCTAAAATGACACGAGAAGAATTCATGAGACAATGTTCAGTTAAAAAGACAGAATGCCCATAGCATGTATGCACAGGAAACGAAAAAGAAAGGACATGCACTTAAATATTAACAGGTTTTCTCTGGAGGCTGGAGCTACAGGGTGTTTTACTTTTCTCCCTCTTTCTTTCATATATTTTTGAAATTGAACCTGAAAAACAAAACAATAAAACTTACTATCGTTAAAAAATCGACCGCCTTATGCTAAACCAAATGGGCAGAACATGAAAAATCTGTACGAGGAAAGCCTGCCAAACAGAAGACACCCGTCATCGCTTATTAAGAGAGATTTATCCAAAAGGCCATATGCCTGTGTATCCAACTCGCTGTTTGGCAGAGACATGAGTCTTATAAGCGTAATGTTACGCTTGTAAGGTCACGTGTGTACATATGCAGTCTGCCTGCTTGGGGGACACGCGTCCCGCCATCACCCTGTGATGGGCGCGGTGAATGTCCACGTGTACGTTCATTTGACACATTGTAGTGACTGTACACCAGTTGTGCAGACTGGGCATTCAGACCAAGGCACGCTGTCCCTAACCTCAAAGGACGTGTAGTGTGGACTCAGAAATCAGCACAGCGCAGTGTCCAGGGCGCCACAGGCTGAGAGCCAAGCTGCGGGGTATGGAACCGAGACCTTCTGCCAGACGAAAGGCAAGCAGAGGAAAGCCCGAGAAGACGGAGGCACCTCCATTTAACACCGTGCTCACTGACTGGGCCTCCGAGCCGGTTTCTAGAGCCAAATTCAAGGCAAACGCATCATTCCTAGACTTGATTTTTCCACTGAATTACCTGGTGCTGGTCCCCCAGTTTTATTTGGTTTGAGTGGCATCTCTCACTAGCTACGTATTAGATGTCCATTCCTCCTTGTAGCTCTGTGGTGTGAGGCCTGTGTCCGCTAAGGGGTACAGTCGATGCAAAGGAACCCCAGGAATCAGCTTTCAAGGCCCGAGTCCATGGGTGTCTGTTGCAGTCCCATGTCCCTTAGGCCTGCTCCTTCTCCAGCTTGTCCCGCCTGTATCCCTCCCACAAATGGGGCAGCTGTGGGGTCGTGTCAGGCTTAGCAGATGACACTGCGGGTTCCAGGCATGTGGGACACCAGGAAAGATTCCCACCTCCAAACACTCCCCTACCTGCCTCTGGCACCTGGATTCTGTTAACAACACACAAAGACTTTCCTTCCATGATGAATGTGTGGCCATGTGTAGATACCTCTATTAGGAGGGAGGTCATGTTGCTGCCGTGTAAGTCTGAGTGTGGGATGATGGGAGTGAGCGACAGGTATGACGCAAGCTGTGGGGCGGGGGCAGTTTAGGGCTCTGTGTGTTGAGAGTGGGAAGGAGACTGAGGTCCTAAGAACAGACTTGTTCATCTATGCAGTAAGTACTATTGAGCCTCAAGGTCATGCCCTGACCTTCAGACGCCACCGCCGTGTTGGCTGTATTCTCTGAACATTGCTCCTGGAACCGGGCACGGCTGCAGGTCCGGGCCTGTTATGTGCCAGGTTTGACACGGGCCAAGGCCCACTGTGGCAAGGACTACAATGCAGAAATAATCCACGGGGACCACAGAGCATCTCCACATCATCTCTGGCCCCTCCCACGTCTCTCCTGGCCTCTCGTCTCACCCTCGTGTCCTTCACCCACTCACCAGCGTGGACCTTGAGCTGCACGGGGTCACTGAGTGCGAAGGAGGCTGTCTGGCAGCTGTAGTTTCCACTGTCCTTCACTCGGGTGTCCTTGATGACATAGGTGGAGCTCTGGCCTGAGAGGGGTTTCCCGTTGTGAAACCACTGTGTGGAGTTGTCTTCCTTGGGGTAGGCCCCCCGGCACTGCAGTGTCACATTGTCCTTCTCGAGCAACCTGTCCCACTTAGGGTCCAGGGACACCACGGCCTTTGGGAGGTCTGCTGAGGAGACAGGGGAACGTGGGTGAGGGCAGGGCACGTGCAGGGAGGCTCAGAGCCAGAGCCAGCCGCTGCGAAGCCACCGGTGATGAAAGGCCTTGGTCTGTCCCTCAAATTTGGAGCAGCCCCGCTTGCAGGCACTCGGCCCCATTTTTGGCCTCTCTTTATCTTGAGGCAAATGGACCGGAGAAGCCCAGGGCCGAGCCCCCTGTGTTGTGGCCTTGGCCCCGCCGACCCCCCACCAGCAGCTTTTCACACAACAGACAGATGATTGCCACGCATTGGCTATTGTGCTCTCACATGCCTCCGTCAGCCAGTCCAACACCACAAGGCAAACTCACCAGCTCTCGTGCCAGCTGAAGCTGCAAGAAAAAAGAGTGAAACCATCCTGAGAGAAGCAGAGATCTGGGTGACCAGAGTGTGCATTGAGCTGAACCCCCGCTGCCCCCACCCAGGCCACCCGTGACCCCAGCAACCGAGATGCAGAGAACGGCCCCACACTGGCCCCACTGTCTGCCCAAGTCCGTGTTTTCAACACCCTCCTCTTACTCCTTGCTTCCTATTAAACTCCTAAATCGAAGATACAAATTAAATTTCCACAAATCTAACCTTAGAAACAACCTCAGCTCAAGTCTCCTGGAAAGGTATAGATTAACAGTCTCAGAGGGGAACCCTGGAATGTCACAGTGGAAGAGACCGACCGTGGGGCTCCTTTAGCTCATACTTTTCAACCCGCAGAACAGGAAGCTGAGAGCCAGAGAAGTGATGCAATGCAGCCTCATAGGCCTCTCTCACCCCCTGACTGTGCCCTGATCCCAGGCAGCCTTCTCCTCGTCTCTAGGCCCCAAGTGGGTTGTTTTAGTATCTAAATCTAGGTCTGTAGACGCAGTGAGGGGTCTCTCACCAGCCTGGAAGGGTCTGTGCTGAGCCGGGCATCCTAGCTTCCCCTCCATTGCGACTCTGACTTACTGAGAAGTAGCAGGGCCACGGGCAGCAGCAGCAGATGGCACATGCTGGGCGTGACAGTGGACAAGTCACCACGGACGTCTGGATCCCTAAAGTGGCCTCGCTGGACTGAGAGAGGAAGTGATCCGCTTTCCCCTACACCCCAGCCTGCTGTCTACCAAGTTCCTTTTCCGGAGCTTCATTGATTCCTGGGTCTGAAGGGGCGGGAGATGGGGGAAGAGCCTGGGGGACACGCTGAGGTGGGTGTGCCCTTTAGCCAGGGCAGGTCTGCACGAAGCAGCTGGGGATGTGTCAGGGGCACACTCAGAAGTCTCGGTTGTGCCCCAGGTCCTGGGTTTGGGGCCACCCAGCGCTAAGAAGGGGACAGCAGGACCTTGTGGACGGCACTCGCGAGGGAGGGCGTTTCCCCTCAGAGCTGCTCACTGCTGCCTGGCCCTGACCCGCGTCCACGCAACCAGCCTGTCCACAGGCAGCGAGTAGTCACTACTTCCTCCCCCACTGGACGTGGCCCTCAGCCCAGAAGGAGCTCCACCAACAATTTCTTTCAAAATTCCAAATGCATAGAGAATACAGTCAATAATGTTGCAGCAGCTATGTGTGGTGCCAGGTGGGGACTAGACTAATGGGGGACGACCGCGTAAATCATTTTAATGTCTGACCACTATGCTGTGCACCCAAAACTGGTATAAAGTCACATTGAATGTTACCTGTAACTGAAAATCAAATCAAAATGCATAAGCCCCTGGGACCTGCAGTCCACAGGAACTTCCAAGTTCTTAGAGTGAATTTGATCAAGAGAATCACACCCTCCATTAAAAGAAACGCCGGCAGTAGGAGAGAAATGGGCCGTGGGAAAGGTGGGAAGGAGCCAGAGAAGGTGATGGGCCGTGGCCTGGAAGTGGCCTCTGCTCTGTGCTCTGGGCCCCCAACCGGGACGTTGGCACATACCCCCCCCCACAAGTCCAGGCCTGAGACAGAATCACACAGCTCTGCTGGGCAGGCCCACGTTCCCGGTGGGTTCCTGGACTCCGGGGGCAGGTCTCATTGGAGAATCGTTGGCAGAGCCCAGGAGGGGGCAGCAGGCGGATGTGGACAACTGATGCTTGGCAGGGCTGGCACAGGGCTGCTGACACGGTAGGCCAGACAGCTGTGGCTCCTTAGGTTTCCATTTTGGTTTGGTTGCTGTCAGAGTTCGCTGACCTTCCTCTGTGCCCATCCTTCTGCCCCTACACATCCGGCAGCCGCCCTTCACCCACAGGCCCTCAGACAAGGTGTCGGATTAGCACAGACCAGACTGGCATCTATCAGACGCGCATTCGGCCCCGAAAGCAGAAAGAGCCCCCAGGGCCACCTCTGGCTTCTGAGGTGGGAGGGGCTACCCCCGCGCTCTTGTTCGTCATCTTCATCTCCTGAGTGCCTTTCTGCCATGTGACTGACCTGTCGACAAGGCATGCACAAAGGTTTCCTTCTTGGAGGTTTGATTTCTTCTCTGACTCCCTTTGACGGTGGCTGTCAATGGGGGAGGAGGGCTGGGCGGGGAGGACAGAGCCACAGCGGTCTCACTGAACAGTCCTCGCATTGCGTGTTGCTGGGGTTGGAAGGCTTACTTTTGCAGTGAAGGGTAAAATGCATGTATTTGAAAGAAGGAAGAGGCTCTCGGGCTGTCTTGCCCTGGAGTGTTTCTTTTCTGGGATCCCCAACCTCCCTTCCCTTGCCATCCCTGCAGCATTGGAGTGGCACGCATGGCACCCGGGTCTGCCATTACCCAGGGCCAGCGTTGTCGTCCCCTGGGACTTACAGTTTCTTAGGGGGCTGCCAGAGGAGCGTCGTGACACTGTGTGCACCGAGAGGGCAGGAGGTAGTTCTGTGTGGGCGGGAGTCCACGTGGACGTGGGAACACTTACATCACAGAGAAAATTGTGTGTTCAGCAGGGAGGTTTTGAGGGATACAGGCATTGCAGGCAAATGAAGCGGCATGAGCAATGATTTGGGGTGTCTGTGAGCTGGGCATCGTCCCCCAAGATTAGTGAGTGCCTCGAGGGGAAGCACAGCGCCTGAAAGGTTAAGAGGGCTGCATTTCAGCTGAGTCTGGCATGGGAGCCCAGCCCCTCCTCTTATCCCTTCCAGGCCTCAGTTTCTGTATCTGTGAAATGGGGCTGACAGTGACGTGCTAACCCCGCGGAGTTGTTGTGAGGCTCAAATGAGAGGCCCGTTGGTCCCTATTGGAAGTGCCATGTGGGTGGTTGGGGCCTCCCCGGTTTTGTGAATTAAGTCGGGACACTGTCCCCTGACCTCTTGCAGGGCCTGGCCTCTGCTGATTCTCACCATGTCTGGACTGGGAGGTCCCTGAGGGCAGGCAGTGGGCTTCCTGGTCCCCACCGTGTCCGGGCTTCAGCACGGAGTGGGACGCACTAAGCCCTGGGGTGAACACAAAGGATTTTGCACGTCATGTGAAGGACAGTGACAGGCCGGCAGTGAACGTTGTGTGAAATGTAAAACAGATCATCAAGGTTTTAGGCTGGGGACTGACATGGTCAGCTTTACATTTTATTAAAATTTTTCCGATTGCCAGCCAAGTAATAGGTTGCATGGAGGGGAGAGAGACTGAAGGTGGAGGGGTAGCTGTTTCCACCATCCAGCCGACAGATTCTTGGGTAAAGAGCTGGAAATGCTAAGGAGAGGCGTGAGGAAGGGGGAGAGGAGTGAGGAAGGGGGTGAGGCGTGAGGAAGGGGGATCGGGCAGGACTGGGGAGAGCGGCTGGCCATGAGGGTGCTGGGAAGGAGGGTCTGGGTGACGCTCAGCCTTCTGATTTGGGTGACCAGGACGATGGCCCATTGTGGACACAGAGGAAGGAAGAAGAGGGAGGACAATGAGCTCAGCTGTGGCGCAACTGATGGGAGGTGGTTGGGGTGATTTCAGGTGGACATGTGGCCCTGGGACTCAGAAGACAGGTCTGGACAAAAGACAAAAGTTAGGAGGCACCGACATGGTTGATGTTTTAAACTCTTGATAAAAGCTTGAGGCCCTCTCCCTAGAGAATAATGCAAATCATATACCATTTCCCCGCTGCCTTAAGAAGCTCCCTGTGAAGCCCCCCAGAATCCTAGTTAAGATAAAATATGGATGAGATGCCTCTGACTATAAGAGTATCAAGTGAGAAAAAAAGGGGAACAGTGAGGGAAAGGTAGGAGAGGGCGAGAGGACCAGTGACAGAAACTTGGCACAGAGCAGTTTTGACAGATGTGTCCAAACAAAGAATCGCTGACAGAGCATCTTGGGAGGAGGGACCAAGGAGGAGAGAATGAGGAAGTGCAGAAGTCAGACGTTCAAGGACGCAGAAGTCACTTGACTTCTGCAGGACAGTCAGGGAGGCGATCCGGGAACTAGGCGTCCCCTTTGCCAGAGCTCGTTCAGGCTGGGGTGAGGGTCAGAAGCTCAATAACTTGTCTTTGGAGGCTGAGGGGAGATAACAGAGTGTTTAGTGAACTGCTACTCCTTTTAAGAATCTGTTATGAGGACAGTGAGCCTTTGTACACCCCCCCCCCCCCGCGTCCCCTGCATCTCGTCATCCCTGTGAGTCCTGGGAATAGAAAATGGTGCTTCTCTTTCCTACAGAAACCGCAGGCCCCACACCCATTCCTACTTGGGCTGGTCTTATGTAAATGGTGTGACCCCCCATGCATATGCTGCTTTCCTAAACCCCAGGACCGTAGAATGTGACTGTATTTGGAGACACGGCCTTTGAAGGGTGATTAAGCTAGGACGTGGACAGACATTAAGGTGACCCTACGCCAATATGACTGGGGCCTTATAGGATGAGGAGGTTAGGAAAGGAAACTGCCAGAATCAAAGAGAAGGGAGGGAAAGGCTGAGAGCGAGACACTGAGACATCAAACGGGGGCAGGAGGTAGGGAAGAGCCATTGGGGGGAAAACTGGGAGACACACAGGTCCTGGCAAAGTGAAAACCACTGAGTGCCCAGGTGGGCGGATACTGAGTCCCAGACACAGATGGAGCCACGTCCCCAGAGGCGCGGAGACAGACACACCTGAGACGCAAAGGCAGCCACGGTGATGAGAGAGCTGGTCCAGAAGCAGGAAGAGGTGCATAGACGCAAGGGACAAAAACCACGGGGGCTTGAAATCGATTCTGTGTGTAGCCCTAAGCCCCAGCCTGTTCCCTTTGGCTGGGGTCACTAAAATAATACAGGCTGTTGACATAGAAGAGCTTTCCAGAAGCTCGGTGCTATCTGCTGGCCGACTTCCAAATGCCCTGCCTTGTTATCTTACAAAAGGACACACTGAGACCCACCCTCCCCCTGATCCCCCTCAAAAAAATCTGAAATTGTTAAGTTTCCAAACAGGAGTGTTGGTGATGTGTCGTGAGAAAAATAGCTCGAGGGGGAAGGAAATCCAGGTTTTGGTTTCAGTCTGACAGTTGCTCTCTGTGAAGCCACTGCTCTTCCCTAAACATGTTTCCTCATCTGTAAGGGAGGTGACAGGGCTCCATGAGGTCCACCTCTTTCAGTGTCACATGCTCTATACCTCTGAATGCTGGCTTTCGGTGGAAATTTCCAGGCATTGCCGAACCGAGTAGCTCTTGTCTTCTACAAATCCCAGTGAAGGCCGTCGCGTGACTTCCGGGAGCTAAAGGAACTTCCTAGCACAGCTGGCACATGAATACCTCTAAGATTTCAAGTCACTTATAAAAACTGCACTCATGCTCTCAGTCACGTGTGAACTCCTCAGAAGCTCTGAGGAAGGTAAAAGGCAGTGGCACAGAGAAGCCTTAGGAGTCTTGAGAAGGAAATGGAAAGACTGGTTTTTTGTTGTTGATTTTTTGTGGGGGTCGTCCCTTTCGGGAGCACCCTTGGGGGTCTGCGCAGAGCCCAGAACTGGCATTAGATTCGTTCCCCGTCCCTTCTCCAAGGTTTTGTTCTTGCTGTTGCTTAAACAATTTTTGTTTGAAAAGACACACATGATCGATAATGTATTCCTGCTGTTAAATAAGAGATTCAGAAGTAAATACAAGTGAAAGTGACATGAAATGACGTTCCTCCCCGACCTGCAGCCCCTCCTCAGGGGTAACCGTGGAGAAGTGTCTTGTGTGGTCCAGAGCCTTGCCTACACGCCCATGTTCACAGGAGCACCTATCTACCTATACAATTGTAGCTTCCTCATTTTTTGTTGTCTATGTTTCTATATTACATGATTTTTCCGCAACTTGACTTTTTACAATAATTCCATATACACATAGGCACACAAACGCACACACCACTCAAAAAATTTCTTTGTTCTAAATAGAGAAAGAGTGCTAAGAATACTTTGGAGGGATGTGTGTCACTGTTTGATCTTTCTTTCCCCTTAGAAAACTCAGGTCATTATCAGCCGTGGAGCAGGGATCTTCTGCTGGGAGGTGGCTTCCCCGCAGCCTTTCTGCCTCCGTCAGCCGGATTCTGTTCAGACATTCGGTAGCCGTGAGCTCCAGGGAAGGCAGGCCTCCTCCCAGCCCGGGGGAGACTTTGGTTAGTCTGTCAGTGGTTCTCCAATTTGAGCTGCCAGAATTGCCTGGAAGGCTCGTTAGACATGGTTTGGAGGTGCCAGGGGACGGTCATGCGGCGGGCCCAAGGACCACACTTTGAGGATCCGTTTGCTTGTTGGGACTGACTTGGGACTGAACAGTGATACCGTTTTGGACAGTCTGCTGCAGGGGTTCTGGGGCCCAGCAAGTGACGAATTCTCTGCCAGTTTTTGGATGTTTAAGGATGTGATGCTCGGAGCTACTGCAGCCGTCTTGCTCCGTGAGGGAAGTGGCTGACGTGCTAACGACTGGAAGGCAGAGAGAGGGAAGAATCCGGTTTCTGATGACATCGCTGACTTACAGATTGCCCAGCCTGGAACCGCAACTTGACAGATGAGATAATGAAAGACTTCTTCTTATCCAAGCCATCTGAGTGGAATTTTCTGGTACTTACTGAAGAAGTCACCTAACTGATACACACACCTCTCTCTGGGTGCCCAGGAGACTCCAGCTGATATGGCCACAGGGCAATCTCCCTAAAGCCAGATTTTGGACGTTTTTAGGTTCATTCTAATTTTCATTATTTTCAGTAGTGCTACAAAGGGCAGAGTATTTTTAAAAAAATACATTTTGGCATATTTCCCAAGGCCATTTTCCCAGAAGTGAAATTACAATGTCACAAGCATGTACTTTTCTAAGCTTTTGATAGTATTTCCACGTTTCTTTCCAAAAGAATTGTTTGAATTCACACTCCATCCTGAAGCCTGTGAGCATCCACTTATCACACTCTCAATGCAGGTAACCGAATAGAGGAGAAACTGGGTCTCGCATTTCAATTTGCATTTCTTTGATTACTAGTGTGTCGGAGCATTTCCAGGTACTTGGTCACTGGTTGCGTTTCCTCTTTTGTATTCCCATCAGGTGGAGAGCACAGTGTCTGCACACTTAGAGTTAGTGTTTGTTTAACCAGATGTTTCTGGATGTCTTTGTAGATATCCTTGCCCTTGCCTATTTGTCAGGACTCTACATTTTTTCTCATTAATTTCTTGTATAATAAAAACATCTCTTTTGGGGGATAACTTACAAAAAAATTTATTTTTCCAGTTTGCAGTTTATGTTGGTTTGATTTTAGTTTTGTATTATTCAGAAATGTAAAAGGTTGATGAGGACCTTTCCCCCTGCCCCCCTGCAAAGCTTAGAAATCTTTCTTCCTTCAGAGAACTTGACAAACACTCGGTTCTGTTATGTTGTGGGCTTTCTGTGGCGGGTTCTCACGGCTCCCTCGGTGATCCTTGTGACCAGTTTCTGCATTCAGAGGTGCTGTCTGCCTACCAGCTGCCTGGTATGTGAACAACACGTCATGTTAAATTTTCCGTCTTAACAGTTTATAAGTGTAGTCAGTAGTAAGAAGTCTGTTCACACTGCTGGGTAAGACTCAGACGTAAGAACGTCTTCCTCTTGCAAAACTGAAGCTCTGCACCCCTCCACACTGCCCCCCAGCCCCACTCCCTGCCCCTGGCAGCCACCACGTGCCTTCTGCTTCCACGATTCTGACACCTGAGACACTTGCTGCTGGTGCAGTCATGCACTTTTGTCCTCTTGTGACTGGCTTATTTTGCTCAGTGTGAGCCTTTGGGGTTCACAGGGGCCTGGGAGAGGAGCTCCTCTTTTGTAAGGCTGCGTAGTATTCCACTGTGTGCGTCCCTGACCCGTTCCTTACCCAGTCAGCTGGTGATGGACACTTGGGTTGTTTCCAAACCTCTGCTGCTGTGAACATGGGGGTGCAGACATCCCTTTGGAACCCTGCTTGGCGTTCTTTCATGAAGGCGATGGTGGTGGGGTAGAGACGTTAGCAAAGGACACTGGGAACACCAGGTGTGGGCTATGAAAGGGACAAAGGTGACCGTGGGGACCTCAGGTGTCTGGCTCAGGAGGTGCGTGCGCCCCTGAGGTGGGCCGTGGGATGGGAGGAAGTGTAGCGGGGAGAAGTGACAAGTCCAGGTTTTCTGAGTGTGAGGTGCCCGTGGGACCTACCAGGGGAGTGGTCAGGGTCAAGGTGTGGGCTGGAGCTGGGGACACGGGCGGGGCCTGACGTGCCCTAGAAACGGACCGGGTGTCGTAGGACTGGCTCCTTTCCTCGCCCAGGCCTTCAGGTGCATCTGCCGGCAGTGTGGCACCACTCGGCGCCTCGTGTACAGCCTTCAACGTCCTTGTCACACGGGACGCAGTTTCCCGGCCGTCCGCGTTTGCCCTCGGGCGCTCCCGGCCTCGGCGCAGGGCGACCCGCACCGGCGCCCGGAGGGCAGGGCGTGCGGTGGGGTCCGACTCGCGCGCCCACGGCGTGTCACCGCAGGCCCACGCAGCGCGGAGCTCAGAGGCCCGCGCGGCCCGGTCCTCCAGCCCGCGGACCAGCGCGCGGCCGCTTTGTTTCAACAGGGGGCGGCAGAGAGCCGCAAACAGCCCGCGTGGGTCCCAGCCCCAAACCCACACCGGCCGGCCCACGCGGGTCCCAGCGCCCCTGGTGCCCACGAGCGCGACAGGTCGCCGTGGCCGCCGCGCGCCCGCATCCTGACTCAGAGCTGAGCTGTGTGCGGTGAGGGACGCCTGCCGGGGAGGGAGTCTGGTCCTGGGGGACAGTCCCCGTTCGAGAGGCTCTGTCTGCAGAGCAGCGGGGCCACCACGCGGCAAACGCGGGCAACAGCAGGAGGGGGCCCGGGAGCATAGGACGGGGGTGGGGGGGGGGCACGGCGCGACAGACACCCCGGATGTCCAGATGCTGCGTGGCATCCCGAGGGGTGCACGTGTCGCCGTGAGGGGCTGAGGCTGAAGGCGCTGGAGGCGGCTGAAGGATGCGGAGCAGGGCGGTGGTCCCACCCGGCAGGCAAGTCCGGCTTTGGGTCTGGTTTTTAACTGAGGTGTGTTTTGATATTGCTAATCTTTCTAATTTTAGCTATCAGGTCGGTGTCGCAGGGGAGGAAAAATGTCCCCCTTTCGGTTCTGTGGCTGTTGTAATTATTGCATTGACACAGACAGATTAACGGGAGAGAAACAAAGTGAACGTTGCACAGACCCGTGTCCCACAGAGACGTCAGACGCAACGACGTGACTAGAGACGGGAGCTTTTAGACCTTTCAGGCAAAGAAACGATGATTTTGTGAAGAATTGAGGAGGCAGAGGGCTTTGGGCTGAAGGTGGATTGATGGTGAAGAATTGACGTGGTTTGTTTACACAGCCTTCGTGGCCCCAAATTACCCATCAGTGTTCATCAGGACATCTGCCTTCCTCCTGGCACGGGGAGATTTATCTTCTGCTTCCAGAGAAGAGGGTCAGGTGGGGGAAGCCAGAGTGACCTTTCTGCTTCTGCCATTTTCTCCAAATGCCTTTAGTTTAAAATAGTCAACACGCCACGGCGCCATATTTCGGGACAGTGTGTCCTGAATGTTTTTAGTGTCCAGTGGTAGCTCACTGTTTTTAACTTGAATTTCCTTGATAAGTAATGAAGTTGAGTGTCGTTTCTTGTGCTTATTTGGCCATTTAGGTGTCCTCTCTTGTGCAGTGTCTGTTTACATCTTTTGGTCATTTTTTAATTGGGTTGTCTATCTTATTGACTTGTTGGTGTTCTTTATGTATTTTAGATACGAATCCTTTGTTGGCTTTGTATTCTTTTCCTCAAGATTGCTTTGGCTATTTGGCTATTTGACTACTTGTTCTTTTTCTAGTTCCTTGAGGTGTAGAGTTAGGATGTTTATTTGAGATGTTTCTAATTTTTCAACATATGCATTGCTATAAATTTTCCTCTCAGAACTGCTTTTGCTGCATCCCATACGTTTGATATGATGTATTTCCATTTTCATTTATTTCAAGATAATTTTTTTATTTTCCTTTTGCCTCATTGGTTGTTCAGAAGTGTGTTGTTTAGTCTCCACATATATGTAGATATTCCAGCTTTCCTCAGTTGTTGATTTCTAGTTTAAGACCACTGTGGGCAGAAAAGATAGTTGGTATGATTTCAATCTTCTTAAATGTTCTAAGGTTTGTTCTGTGTCCTGTCATGTGATCTATCCTGGAGAATGTTCTGTGGGCACTGGAGAAGAATGTAAATTCTGCTGCTGTTGGATAAAATATTCCATATGTGTTTGTTCAGCCCATTCAATATAGGCTATAGGGCATTTCCAAGCTTTCATTGTTGACTTTTCGTCTGCATGACCTGTCCATTGCTACCAATGGGGTATTAAAGTACCTACTATTATTACATTACTGTCGATTTCTTCCTTTAGATACATTAGTATTTGCTTAATATATATCAGTGCTCTGATGTTGAGTGTGTATGTATTTACAATTATTATATTTTCTTGATGGATTGACCCTTTTATTGCTATATAATGACCTTCTTTGTGTCTTGTTACCATTTTTGGCTTGAAGTCTATTATTTTCTGATATAAGTATGGTGACACCCACTTTCCTTTGGTCTCCACTTGCTTGGAATACTTTCTCCCATCCCTTCACTTCGAGCCTGAAATGAGTCTCCCGTAGGCAGCATAGAGTTGGGTCTTGTTTTTTTATAATCTATCCAGCACTCTTTGCCTTTTGATTGGTAAATTCAATCCATTTACATTTAGAGTGATTATGATGTGTAGAGACTTACTACTGTCACCTTATTATTTGCCTTCTGGTTGCTGTGTGTCTCCAGTGTTTCCTTTCCCTTCTGGGTCTGTCTAAAATGATGTGTTTCAGAAGTGGCTAAGGGTTGTGCCCCGGTTATAACTATGCAAGCAGGAGCCATGCTATGATGGGGAGCTCTGCTAGACCTCATTCTTTCCACTAGTTCAGTTTGAAATCTCCCCTTGGACTAAGCTCTCACCGGTGCATGATACTGGTGTTTCTCTTTGTGAGGCTGTGTTGTTTGGAATACAAACATGATTTTAATTTGATGACTGTCCTAGCCCTTTAGGGTGCACACTCGCTTCTCTTAGCTCCTGTGTTCTTCAGTGTTTTCTCACAGTTGTGTTATGAGGGCTTGAAACTCAGACCTCTCTTGTCGCTAACCTGCAGATGTGTCTGAATGAAAGCCCTATTGATTACTTCGACTTTATCATCAACATTCATGTTTTCTGACACACTTTTCCTCAAGTTTTAATCCCAGTCCTGGCTGCACAGCTCTTTTCTGCTCTGCTAATACAAGTGGAGCATAGGGTGTGTGTGCGCTGTTGTCACCTCTGTCCCCTGCATGTACCCATCTTCTCCATGACAGTGAGAGCTCCTCCGGGCACAGACTTCTGTCTCTTCTATTTTCTCATCGCTCCTCCACCCACGCCCACCCCCTTTAGCAGCATAGAGTCACAGGGTCAGAGCTCTGAGTGTTGACTGAGTCGCTCAGTCTCTGGCCGCTCCTGTCCTCTCATGCAAGTTCTCCCTTGCACAGCATTGGGTGCCCTGCCAGCCTCAGTATCAATTCCCTCCGGTGCTTCCGCAAGAC
Source organism: Rhinolophus hipposideros (assembly GCF_964194185.1). NCBI lineage: Eukaryota > Metazoa > Chordata > Mammalia > Chiroptera > Rhinolophidae > Rhinolophus > Rhinolophus hipposideros. Next base: position 54,240,125 of record NC_138065.1, on the reverse strand, counting down.
TTAGCTTCACTTCTGCAATTCTGCCAAGGCCCAGATTTGCTCCAGTCGGCCCCCCTACTCTGCACCTATGGCAGAGGCATCTTCTTCTGGAGCCACAGTGCTAAGCTGGGACTCCCACTGTCTTTTGTACAGAATAACTTTTCCTGTTTCTAGACGGATAAACTGAGGTCCCATTGAGCTCCCCAACCAGCAAGAGCACCATCTTTCCTATTTGTGACTTTACCCAACTGCAATGGTCAGAGGTCTCCTTTATGGACATGCCTGTCCTTTTAGGGTCTGTTTTGTCCAGCAATCTACCAGTCAATGCGCAAGAGGAATTCCTGCTGGGAACTTGGTGTTGGCAAGATTTGTTTCATACTGCGTCTGGGCCCACACTTCTGTCTGTCTCTGACTCCTGGCCCTCCAGTGTTTCTCTGGACACCTGAGTCACAGGCTCTCTGGCTCCTGACTCTTCTGCTTTCTCTCCAGGTGATGGCATACCTCTCCCCTTCCGGCACAGCACCTGTTTAGGATAGCATTTATGGTGACCTAGCTCTTTGTCCCCACCCCTCTAGGTATTCCCCTAGAGAGCAACATGCCCAGGTGTGACCTAGTTGTGACCTTGTCTTGTCCCTGACAGGTTGTGGAAGACTAGTCACCCTCAGCCTGGAATGATTACTGAGGAGAAAGTAGTCTGGGGCCTGAGCTGGGTCAAAATGGAAAAGAAGTCAGTGCTCTCTTCATTAACATATAGGTTAAAGAGCAGGAAGAGCTGGTTAGAACAGAAAGAGCTCTTAAAGAACGCCTGGTTTTTGGCAAAGAACCAACAAATAAGTCAACGGAATACAAACAAAAAAAGCAAAGGTAACACAAGGGAGGAAAGAGACTGTCGTCAGCAGATGGTGCTGGAGCAACGGGACACCCACATGCTCGCACACAAACAAATGACTCACCGACCTCACACCCCTCACAAAAATTAACTCAGAATGGATCATAGGCTCAAATGTAAAACACAAAACTATGAAACTCCTAGAAGATAACAAGGGAGAAAAATCTATGTGATGATGGCTTTTTGCATACAATACCAAAAGTATGAGTCATGAAAGAAATAATTGATAAGCTGGATTTTGTTAAACTTAGAAACTTCTGTCCATAAAAGACACTGTCAAGAAAGTGAGAAGACAGGCTACAGACTGGGAGAAAATATGTGCAAATGTCATGTCTGAGAAAGGTTATCCTGTTCAAACCCCCGACTTTACTGAGGTCCAGAGAAGCCGTGTGCCCAGGACCACACGATGGCAAAGTGGGGTCTAAAATCAGGTGTGTAGGTGTCTGTCGGTAGACAAGTGAATAAAGAAGGTGTGTCACATACATACAACAGAAGATTATGTGGCAGTAAAAAAGAATGAAATCTTGTCATTTGCGACAACATGGATGGCCCTGGAGGGCTTTATGCTGAGTGTAGTAAGTCAGACGGAAAAAGACAGGTACCACATGGTTTCACTTACATGTGAAAACAAACAAAAAAGTAAACCAACGACACCAAACCAAAACAGACTCTTAGAAACAGAGACCAAAGGGATGGTTGTCAGAAGGGAAGGGGTTGGGGATGGGCAAACAAAGGGGAAGGGACCTCTAGTCAATAATATCGTGATAAGTGTGCATGGTGACAGATGGGTGACAGATGGGTGACGGATGGGTACTAGACTTAGTGGGGTGATCACAATGTAAGGTATAAAAATCACTTCATTATATACCTGAAACTAATGTAATTAATATAATATTGTGTACCAACTATACTTAAATTTAAAATTTTTTTATACAAAATAATAAAATACATAACTAAGTAAGTTACTTAACCTAGGTCCTCAGAGATAAATGGCCCTTTGTTGTCTAAGCCCCTCCGTTGGACATGGGTCTTCGCTTCTTGCGAAATAGACCTCTTGTATTATTTCTTTCTCCTCTCATCAGAATTCTTGTGCACGCTCTAGTTCTGAAAAAGAGTGACTGGTGAACAAATTCACACTCTGAAGTTAATGCTCGTATAGCCTAGAGTGTTTGCATTGCTAAACGGTTGTTGAAGATGAGGATGCTTGAACTCCCAGAGGCAGTTTCCAGGATGGCCTGGTGAGCGGCAAGTAGAGGGCTGAAAGTCCTCCGCCAGAACTTCCTCTGTCCTTCTCCTTCTTCCCCTCTGTGGTTGCTTTCCCCCACACTTCCTCCTCCTTTGGGGTCAGCAGCTGATTGTAGTGTAGGCGGCAGGCTCAGCTCTTGAGGAAGTGGCTGCAGGAGGAAATCCTAGAGAGGACTGATAGAGCAATCACGGGGATCATTGGGATGGGACGGTGCTCAGCGCGTCAGGAGGAAGAGAAACAAAAGCCAGCCCAGAAGAAAGCACAGAGCAGCACCTGTGGCTCAGAAGCTGGACTCAGTGTTAGAGCTGGAGCCACTCCTCTGCCCTCCCCAATGGCTCCATAAATACCAGTCCCCATGGACGCAGTGGGCTAGATTGCTCCAGTCTTTAATGATAATGAAGACTACATGTGGATACCAGGTTGTGTTGAGCGTTGTTAAAAAACGAGACAACAGGCCCAAAATGGAGTCACCTATGCTAAGCCCCACGTCACCAAACCCAGACTTAATTACAGTCTTGGCTCTCTCAGAAATGAGATCTTACACCAGCCCATGTGGAATCGCCTGAGGAGCACTAGCAGGGCTCTGCTGTCCCCTCAGGGAAACCGGCCTTGGCATACCACTCTTACTGACCTCATGTAGCTTCCGTGTTCCCACTCCCTTCTGCCTAGAAGTCTCTCCTTGTTCACAGCTCCCCGGAGCTCCCGTCCGGCTGCTGGATGGGAGGCTGCCCGATTCCTGAATCACTGAACACAGCCAATGAGATCTTTCAGATTTCCTCAGCTGATTTTGTTCTTAACAGCACTACTCGTGGGTTTTGTCATTTGATCTTCACACAACGCTATGGGCTGAGTTCTGATGTAGTCACCACCTTACGATGAGGCCACAAAGCTTACGCAGGATGAGGAAAACATCCAAGATGGTGGAGTGGGTCAGGGCAGAGGCCGTTGGCAGGGCTTTACCTCTGAACTCCATGGGATCTTCTGATATTTGACTCATTTATCTCTTTGCTGTTTCCCAATGTTTACATTTTAAATCAAGCTGTCCCTTTCAAAGAATTCTCCTGTTTCATGGGCATGTTTTGGTTTTGCATAAATAATGTGCCCTGTATGTGTAACCATTTTCTTGTAGAAACATGTCCTTGTCTCTTACTCTAGTTTATTCTTTGTTTAGACTTTTCCTAGCTGTGATGGGAAGGAGACACTCCTATCTCGGTTTTGGTTTTTAGGGGAGGACAAATATTTTCCCCCTACCCATCTAGGGTCTTGGCAGAGACCCCTCCCCCCAATAAAAGACAAGTTGAAAAACAGTTTCAATAACATGTATACCTGTGGGAAACCCAGGAAAACTGGGTGACTTCCCAAGTGGCCAAAGCTCTCACCTTAAATACTATCTCCAGCTAAAGACAAAAGAAAGGGGTTTTTTTGGGGGTGGTGGTCCAGTTTTGGGGGATTATCAGGAAAAGCACAGTAAAGGGTGAGATTGTTAGGCAAATTGAGATCTGGGCTGTCCCTAAAGACAAGAGCTTGTGATTTAGACTCCTCCTTCTCACTCTTTTACAGAAGGGAAGGCCTTACACATGGAGATTTCCCTTATACAAAAGTGAGGCTCACAGAAAGGAAACTGCTGCTTGATTTTCAGAGCTTGCCCTGTGTCTGCTGTTTCTTAAAAATAATCAGCTCAAAATAATCGTTAGGCGAAAGAGGCATATTTTGGGACGGCATAGTCTGCTCCCCTTCTCAGCCAATCACAAACAGCCAACTAGACTTTTCCCAGTAGTGCCAATGCTTACGTCAGAGCCGATGACACGGTTTCCTTTTGCTTCTCCTCTCCACAGAAGTCTTTCCCAGGCTTCTGCAGCTGGAGGGCTGCGAACTACTTCGGTTTGGCATTGCTCTATTGCAATTCATTTTGTTCGAACTCTGAAAAATTCTAACAGACCTCGGTGTAGCTTCAGTTTCTTAGTGTGCAAATGAGGATGCCATAATTTACCTTCTGACATTGTTGTTAGAGGTAATGCATTAAAATGCCTCGTCAGAGTATGCATTCGTGTGCTTACACAGTAACTGTTAATTAATTGTATGCTGCTCTAGGCTTGTGCTTCGTCACATGACTGAACAACAAAGGCATGGTGTGATGTCTTTTATTCAAGTACCAGTCATCTGTGGACTGGAGGGTACAGTGCCTCACAGGCAGGGAACCTTCTTCCCTGGGACTTGGGGCAAGAGCGAGCTTTACAGAACCGGAAGGGGCAGCTGGGACGGAGGCCGGACTGGCCGGGAGGGGCCTCCCTTGAAAGGCCAGCAGGTCCTGTTTTCTAGGGCCAGGTGAGCTGGCTCAGGCTGAGTGACAACTGGGCTTGGGACCCTGACAGGTGTGTCCAGTGGGTGCAGGCTGTGACGTGCGCCCGGCCCTGGGGCTGCCTCCTCTCTGTGGGTCCTGATTTACTGTCTGAATTAACTTTATCATCCTCCCCTCTCTTTGATCCAAATTTAAGGTCTAAGCACCACTCTGGGCTTCCTTCTTGTTGCTGTTGGAGTCGGGCTGGATCTCCGACTGGAAAACACGGGTCAGGGCAGTGAGGTCTTGGTCCCTTAGTTGGCTGTTCTAGGCAAGGGAGGTCACTTGTCTGGGACATCATTTGTCGGGTTCCCAGCAGCTGCACGCAAGCACTGAAAGCGTCTGAGAGGGCAGCACACCAGGGAGACTGTGGAATGACTGAGCAGGATGACACCGGTGTCCGAAGGGCACATCACACACAGCCATGGTCCCCACGACCCAAAGTAATGGATCAAATAATCCAAGAAAGACACACTCAGGCTCCATGGCCTGATGTGCTCGGTGCCGACTCCCCGAAGGGCTCATCCGAGGGCAGCAGGGGTCACCGCAGACCCCTTCCTGCTCAGCAATGGGTCTGACCTCAGCCAGGGCGTCTAGGGGCTGTTGGGGGCACCTCTTGCTTTCCTTAGTCCCAGCCAGGGGAGTAGGGGTCTGCCAAAGGAATTGAGTAGTGAGGAACTGAATGCCTCCTGGTGGTTCCCGGTGGAGTCTCCACTGCAGGCCAAGAGCTGCACCCAGCGTGAACCTGCTGTGGCTGTGGGCAGTTGGAGACGTGAATACGTAGCTCAGACTCCAGCTCCCCACCTCTCCCTCTGTACTCAGACACTAGCTGCTCATGTCCAAGGGGCACTGGTCCTGCACAGGTGAAGGCCAACCCAGGCTGTGCCACTCAAACAAGTGTCCTGTGCTGGAGGCTACTGGCCTTGGGGTGCAGGGTGGTCAGCCATGGCTCAGAACTGGGGCGTGACAGCCTGGAGCTCAGGAAGATGTAAGGGTCTGGTGGCTGTACAGGCAGGACGTTCTGCGTCCTCTCTTGTTAGTTAGCTGGAGGCAGGGGGCTGACTTGCAGGGTCGGAGTGATAGAGGCTGGCACGGCAGAGAGGGGCTTGCTTTGGTCCTGAGAAACGGAGGCGCTGGAAATCAGGGAGACGTTTGTGACAGGCAGAACTGCAGGGCCATCAGCACCGTGTACCAAGCAGGGTCTTTGGTGGCAAAACCAGTCAGCAGATAAGCTCCCTCCTTTGCATGAGCCTCAGAAATAAAGATGTTCGTATTCTGTCTCCAAGCAGCAGAAAGAGAAAGGAGGAGGAATGGCGAAGCAGGTGCATGTCGGGGTTCGGAGCCAGGATTTGTGTTGCAGGGTCGTGTGCGGAAGCCACCTACTTCAGGGTATCGGCAGCTCCTCCTGGTCAGCTTGCCTTTGAGGTCTCCAGTGTTTGTATGGGACCAGGTGTCAGTGGAGCCTTCTTCAGCTGTGACAGTGTGAATGCAAGTCTCCACACCTTGGAATCTGACAGCTGTGACAGTGGTTGGGCGTTCTCCCCAGGGTCCTTTCCATGAATCTCAATTTTGCAGAAGCAGCAGAATAAAACAATAACTGTCTGTCAATGACAAAAGACTTAAAAATGCCCACAGATAAAGATCTGGCCTTCTCACCTAAAAACCCATAAGGGCTGGAGGTGGATTGGGGGAGGTAGTAAAAAACTGCAGCCAAGGGGTGGGGACTGTTGAGGCTTTTGAAGACCACAGGTTTTAATGTCATTTCCTTGTACCACAGTGTGCTTCCTGAGAGGGCGTATGCAAAAGACGCCCCAGGAGAAGATCCCAAGAGGGGTGCCAGAGGGCCGCAGTTCTGGGGGTGCTCAGGGTATGGACAGAAAGCAAGAGGAGAAAATTAGCATTTGCTGGATACCCATGCCATAGGAGGTGCTTTGCTAGCATACGAAAGCCCCAAGACCATTGGCAAGCCAAGGGGACGTTTGCCGATGTTGAGACATTTTAATTTTCACAACTAGTAGGTGCCCCTGGCATGAGAGGCCAAGGGTGCTGCCAAGCATCTGACACGTACAGGACAGGTCCTTACAACAGGACTTATTAGGCCCGAATGTCAGTGGTACTGAGGCTGAGAAATCCTGCTTCTAAGGTGTGTATGGTGGTGTTCACTTATACGGACCAGGGACCCCGACTCTGTGCTCTTTCTGCCGCCATCGAGATAAGAACAGGGCAGGAATGAGGGGCAGAGGTAGAGAAGCAGGGAGTGAGTGAATGAGGGAAGGGAACAGTGAGAGTGAGTGTGGCCATCCTCCTGCCAGCAGACACACCTCCTCGTCCTTGGTCCACAACCCAAACGGGAGTCAGAGACCCTAACAGAGGCCACCACCTGCTGCCGGGGGCACTCCCCGGGTCTGGACCCGGCAGCTGGAGCTGACCGCCCCTGCCCGACCCTCTCTGGAGAGATAGAGCGGGGCTCAGAGCTGCGTTTGGCTGACTGTCCCCTCTTCTCTTCCTCACAGGCCGAGCCCAGCTGTGGCCCCGGAGGAAGAGCAGCAAGTTGTTCCCCAGTTTGTAAAATTTTGGTGAATTTGGAGTCAGGCTGGGTCAGATTCATTCTGGGAAGGCTAAGCCTTCAGGGAGGGGCAGTTCAGAGGAAAGCGGGTGGAGGGCGGAGCCCGTGATAATAGGGCGCTGCTTCTCACTTCCCCTTTTGGGCTCCAGACTTGGTCTGCCCTCTGGGGTGCAACTGTCCAGCGTCCAGAGAAACCTGTGCTTGCTGTGCTGGTGCTGTCGGAGGCCAGGGTGATGGGGGCCCCCTCACTGAGACACTGGGCTGACCACACGTCCTGCTATCCTTTGGGCCACATGCTGCTGTGGACAGCTCTGCTGTTTGGGGGTGAGTCACGTCCCCAGGAGGGACAGAGGAAGAGGAACAAAGGCAGGCATGCTTTCCTGATTCAGCTGTGTCACCTGGGTTGGGGCTGAGCTCGGGCAAGCTAGCAGGTAGCGTGCAAAGAATGTCAGGAAAACCTGGAGGGTAACGGTAGGCTGAGGGGACAAACTCGGACAGCCCGGCTGGCCTTGGCAAATGTGAAACTGGCAGGGTTTGGGGTTTTCAGTGTCTCTTGCTGAATCCTACTGGGCACCAAGGTCCCACTTGGTGGCAGGCCACTGAGGGGAGCCCTGGGGCCACACTGCCACTCCCACCTGAGAACATGCTCTGAGGAAGGTGTCATGATCTGGACTCCAGTGGCCAAGGTTTTCTTTCCTTAGAGGTCTGTGTTTCATAGGGAGCGAATGTTAGGCGGGGAGGCTAACACTGTCTGGGTATGTGTGTGGGGGGCACACAGGGGGCAGTGACTCTTCTCTGCACCCCTGAATCTACTCCAGGCAGCAAAAGCCTCTTCTCTTGTCCTGGGGAGAGGCAGAGAGGGCCTGGGTTTCCCAGGTATGTGTGGCTCAGAGAATGTACCACCTGGGCAATTCTGGAACCACCAAGTGTGGGACATTCTGTGTGTTTGCTCACACCGCGTAGATACGGGGACAGGTTGGGGAGAAAGCCAGCGTCTTGGGCCAGGACGGACGGTTGACCATGTTGTCAGCTGGGGCCTGGGCCCGAGGCTGATGGTGCTGGTTGCAGGAACAGTCCAGGGCAGGCCATTGAGGGGAGCCCTGGGGCCACGACTGACTCCCCAAGCTCACATGGACCTCAGGACGGCCCAGAGGAAGACATGCAGCGCTTTCCCCCACCCCACCAGGTTATATGCATGACTGACAGTCAAACCTGGTCAATGCTGGGTGGTGTGGACGGGGCTGTAGGAGAGGAAGCCAGCACCCCGCGAGCAGACAGGCCACCTCACTGTTCTCTCGGGGACGCCCAGGCCTGCAGAGGCGACCAGCCCCTCTGCCTCTGCTAATGGTGCTCCCAGGGTGCCAGCCACTGGGCAGGACTGCCACGCAGACTGGGCACTTTCTTTCATTGGCCCCTTTGCTACGCCACCAAGGCTATGCCCCATCTGTTCCATTGCCAACTGGGCCACCATGTTCGGCTCTTCGTCACTAGATGACTCAGTTCTGACGTAGCCAAATCCAGGCTGCACCCTGAGGTCATGACATCTTCGGCCGTGGCTGAGTCACTGGCCCTCATGCGTGCCTCGGGCCGTGCCTTCGCCTGCTAAAGAAAGCTCCAGGTCTCCCCTGTAGCAGGCGCCGTGGGCACTGCCCCTTCTGCTTCCACAGGCGCCACAAGTGCCTGGCTGAAGCTTTACGTAAACGCTGTGTGCGGGCGCCGCTGTGGGACACAAGAACTGCCGCAGGGCTGTCGTCTCCCTCCCCGCACTCATGAGTGTTTGTTGAATGAATACATGATCTCTGGCTTCTCCCCACCTTCTCCTCTCTTCTGATCTCTCGTCCTCCTCCTCAGTCTCTCTTCTTTACCCAGCCTCCTGCCTCTCTGTCCCCTTGCCAATCCTGCACCCTCTGCTGTGCCCCTGTCACTTCTGTGTCAGTGACTCCCAAAGCCACCCCTCTCGCTCTGTCAAGTACAATTTCATATTTCCACCTGCTGCTCGGACACCCCCAGGTGGCTTCACCAGCTCAGGGGGGAAAAAAAAATTCAAGTTCCAACTTACTACTTTCCCCCTGCAGATGCTCTCCTCCTGCTAACGTCTCGATCTGTGTGAACACACTGGCTTTCCTAATCACCCATTATGTCACCCCCACACCTCTTCATGTGCTGGTTCTCAGTTCTCTCTCTTGGATTTTTCTCACGCCTGCGTCTTCCTCTGCTGCCTACTGTCAGCACCCTGTCGGGGCCCCTTATCTCTCACCGAGACTCAGGGATCATTTCCAGACCATGGGCGAATAACAGTTGTTGTGGGTCCTGCCCTCTTGGAGCTTCCATTCTGCAGAGAGAGAAACAATGAACGAACAAACACAAAAGTATAAATATGAACTGCAAAGGGCGATGAAGAGAAAACAGGATACTTTGATAAGAAATGTTGCTACGGAGCCGAGAGAGCAGTCTACTTAAACAGGATGATATGGAAAGTTTCCTGAGGAAGTGACATCTAAGCTGAGACCTTAGGTGCCATAAGGACTTGGCCCCTGGAACGTACAAAGGAAGCAGGTTTCCAGAGACGGCCAGCACACACAAAGCCCCACATTTGTGGGGTTTAAGGAGGGCTGGTGTTACTGGAGCTCAGTGAGTGGGTAAGAGGGCTCGAGACAGATGGGGCTGGAAAGGTGAGCAGGCCCCGAGCAAAGGAGGGGCGGCCGGTTAGTTAGAGCGCGGTGCTCTTAACAACAAGGTCGCCGGTTCCATCCCCACATGGGCCACTGTGAGCTGCGCCCTCCACAACTAGATTGAAACAACTACTTGACTTGGAGCTGATGGGTCCTGGAAAAACATTTAAAATAAATAAAAGTTTAACAACAATCAAAAAAGGAGCAAAGCAAGCCACCAAGGGCTGGTGAGCAGGGAGTGATGTTATCTAATTTGGTATTTTAAAAGTAAGTCTAGCTTCTCTGTGGGAGACTGACTTGGGCGGCACAAAAGAAGTGAGGAGACAAGTTAGGAGACGGGAGGAAGCTGGCGGTGACCCAAGCTACAACGGTGGCCATGGCCACGGACAGAAGTCGAGGAGCCAAGATCTGCTGCAGTGAAGGGGGCCGGGGCTTGGGAGAGAGAAAGAGAAAGAGAGAGGAATAAAAGGTGGGTTGGCTTCCGGGCCCCAGAAACGGGGGCGATGGGGAAGAGACACACTTATTGGGAGGACGGCAGATGTGTCCGCCTGACAGGTTTGGGTGGTCGGGAAGGCAGAGAGTGAAACAGCGATTGGGAGGACCAGGACAGGAAGCAAATGGAGAAATCTGGTACGAAAAGGGGAGGAGAAATCATTTTGGAATAATATGTGGAGTCAAGCGAGAGTTTTTCTTTCAGTGAAAACTCCTGGAGTATTTCATGTGGGTGGGAAAGATCAACTTTGAAGGAGAAACTGGTGATGCTGGAGAGAAGGGCAGTGACAGAGGGTGAAAGGGACGCCCGGGACAGAACGTGAGCACAACCAGGAGACACCGTCCCCGGTGAAAAGCCACAAACGGAGCCATAGAGATGACAGCTTATGGGGAAGACGTGAGAGCTCCACGAAGCAGAAAGGAAGGCATGGCCTTTAAGTGAGGGGCTGGTGGCCAGGGCAGGAAGTGTGGGGAGCGAGGAGAGCTGAGACACTCCCCAGACAAGGCAGCAGGAGTGTTTACTAGAGAAAAGTGTCAGAATGACAGCTCAGTGTCCTTCAGGGACACCAACCCACCTGCCCACGCGGTCGTTTCAGTAACACGTGGCTGAACAAGTGAAGGTGTGGACAATATGGGTGACTTCATGGGGACGGAGAAGGGAGTCAGGAGAAGGGCCAGGCTTTGCTAGGAGGGGATGATTCATAACGAGTCATTGTTGTCACCTGGCAACTCTGGACTGATTTTGCTCTCTCCCTACAGCTCCTGATGTCGGGACACCTGGTAAGTGTCCCCATCCTCTCTGTCCCCCAGCTGCCCTCTGCCTCTGCTCCCAGCGCCCGGCCTGGGGCTGGTCCAACCCCAAGCTCCAGGTGGAGCCAGGAAGGACAGTTGCCCCCACGGGGGGCCTGGCTCCCTGCCCCTCTGCCCTCCCTCCCAGGGACGCAGGATGGGCCCCTTGGTACAGAGGTGCTTCCACATTTCTGTCCTGTTATGCTGGCTGACATGGTGCTGTGTCGTACTTGTTGTCACAGAAGACAAGGCTGCCCCTTCTGTCTGTCAGTCACCTTCCTCTCCCTACATGCAGTCCGTTTCCCCCTAAAAGCAGCCCAATTATAGTCTCAGCTGCGTGGAAATTGCTGGTCTGCTCTGCTGCTCCCGCGTGTCGGTGGGTCTTCTGCTGGGCCTGTATGTGAGCGCCACGGGCCAGGCAGACACAGGAGGTGGCGGCCTGGACCCTGCCTGCCGGCGGCTTCCCCCTGGCCCTCTGGCCTGCACTCCAGGGCAGCAGGGCAGGGGTTCCCCTGGGGCCCTGAGCCCAGGCCCCTGCTCTCCCGCCAGCCTTTCTCCCCTTTGTTTCATTCTCCTTGGGCGGTCACAGGGACTCCTCTGTGCTTGGTGTGAGGACAGGCCCGTGCTGGGGGATGAAGGGCAGGGACATAGTCAGGAGGGACCTGCCATCTGGCTCTCAGGCCTCACAGTTCCACCATCTGCCTTCTTCCAGTAATGTCCAAATGCCTCAGTTCACAGGGGAGGAAAGTGAGAGTCCCGAGTGGGGTGTGCGTGTGGGGGGGCCCTGCGTCCGGTGCCCTTGGTGAGGGCCTGCTGTCCCTGCCACTCAGCACACATTCTCCTAGGGTGTGTGCTTCGTCCACCCTCTTCCCCCAACCTCTTGCCTGTCCTTCTGAGGGGTCGTCAAACGCCCCAGGGGACTTGGTACCTGGGTCCTGGGGGTGTATGTGGAAGAGGAATCGCCTTCAGTCACAAACAGTTCTGGGGCCTGGGGTGGGGGCCCTTTCCTCATGCTGCCTGTGCCGTCTGCCCCTCAGCAGCTCTCCCGAAGGCGGTGCTCAGCCTCCAGCCCCCGTGGGTCAACCTGCTCCAGGAGGACGACGTGACTCTGAGCTGCCAGGGGCCCCACACCCCTGGGAACAGCCCCACCCGCTGGTTCCACAACGGGAACCCCATCCCGGCCCAGGTCCAGCCCAGCTACCGCCTCCAGGTGAGCAGCAATGACAGTGGCGACTACAGCTGCCAGACGGACCAGACCAGCCTCAGTGACCCCGTACATCTGGACGTGGTTTCCGGTCAGTGGAGCAAGGCCCTGGGAGGCGTGGGGGGCGAGGAGAGATGCCATCTGCTGACAGGCCAGGCTGTCGGGAAGGGGTGGCTGTTCGCTGGGAAGCGCGGCTGGGAGCTGTTTGAAGTGGTCGTGTCCCTTTTCACCCCCGCACCCCTTTCTGCGTGGGGTGGGGCGGCAGTGCCTTGGTGTACGTTGGGCCGTTTTGCCTCAGTCCTCATTGAGCAAGAAGGTGGTGACAAGGCCACAAACAGGCCGCCGGGTGTGAGAGAAGCGGAAGGAAACTGTCGCTTTTATGGCATGAATGGAACACAGCAGAGTTCCAGCCCTAGTACTTGCTGTCTGTAGAAACCATGAGCTCTGTCTGTCTCAGTCCCCCTGCTCAGCGGGGTACCCATGTCCTCATCGGGTGCTCAGCGGGGTACCCACGCCTTCTCGGCACACAGGTCCGGCACACAGGTCCGTGAGTGGCAGCACTTCACTGTCCCTACCCTCTAGCAACTTCAATCAAAAGCTTTGCATTTCCAGTCCTGACACAGGGCAGGGCTCAAAAGTGTTTGCTGATGTCACAAAGCTCCTGAGAAAAGCTGCTGAGGTGATGGTGCTGCCAGTGTTTCTCCACTCGGTGCCCTTCCCTCAGCTGATGCCCAAAACTTCCTTGGAAGTCCCCGGTGGGCCAGGAGGGTATGCACCCCCTCAGCCCAGCAGGAAGTGATAGGCCTGCAGGGAAGGCCTGCTGTCCCTGCCACTCGGCAAGGGGAGGAGGTGTGGGGACGCCTGCTGATGGACGACGGACAGATACTTGAGATGGACCCCCCTGGAGGACTTGGGTCAGAGCCCCAGCCTTGGTGCCCGGGGCCCCCATCATGGAGACTGCGAGCCAACAGAAGTGTGGCTCCCCTGATGGAGTCCCCAGTGCAGGGGCAGCTGTCTTGTCACTGTGAGGACAGCGGGCCAGGCGGCTTCTGAGGTGGCACTTCCCCCGTGTGCGCTCCAGCAGCAGCCGAGGCTGCAGACTACCAGCTCATCAGCCGGGGCCAGAGTGAGACCCAATTCAGGGTCCTGGGACCGCCACCTCCCACCCCAACCAGCCCCAGGCCTGCCTGGGTCTACGGACCCTGGGCAGGAATGCCTCAGTCTCCATTCACCCCGAGGCCTGCCAGGCGGTGGCCACAGTCCAGCAGGATGTGCCAGCTGCTCGGTGTCCTGGACGCAGAGCAGACAGAGCAGGTGCAGAACTTGGCCATGAGGGGCCTACAGGCCTCAGCGCAAGGCTCCATGCAGAGCCCATTCCCCTGACTTCAGTCCCCTGTCCCTGGACAGGCCAAGGCTGTGCCTCTGGCTTCCTCCGGGGCCTCCGTCAGTCCTGCAACCTGAGTCAAGCTGGGGGCACAGTGGGACCGCACCCCAGGCTCTGTGAGTCCAGCCTGGAGGTAGCCTACGCCCAGGCATTTGGGTCAGTTGCCTTTCTCAGGAGCCGCTGCTCTTGGGAGCTGGCCCAGGTGAGCTGGAGCCCCGGCCTGCAGCCCACAGCAACTGTGACAGCAATCCTGAGCCACAGCAGCCTGTCCGAGGCAGAGGGCAGAGCAGATGGGAACGGCCGGCAGGGTGTGGCCGTGACCCTGCCATAGACCCTCATTAGCTCTGCCACCCACACAGGTCCCATTTCCTGACTCAGCACCGGTCACATCTCAGGAGAAACAGGTGGGGATCAGTAGCAGCAGCGTCCCCTCTGGGGACAGTGCGAGCACCCCGGGCCCAGCACGGCATGCAGCTCGCTGCGCCTCCGTCAGCAGCCAGATCCTTGCTGCCTCGGCGCTGGCTGGCAAACCCCGACGTTGGCTGTCAGCCGTGAGGCTGAGTCCCAGGAGGAGACACGGTGTCTCCACCTGGGTCCATCCTGCCAAGGGTCTCCAGTGGCTGGAGGACAGTGGTCTTGGGGAGAAAGCTGGCCCAGGGACTGTCGGGCAGCTAACAGCTGAGCTCCTCCCCTACGACAGCAACGGTGTCCAGACAAGTGGGTGACTCAGAGCCCCACAGGCCACAGTGACGGCCCCACTGCCACCCACGTCACTGAGGGCCTTGTTGCACAGGAAGTCAGCAGAACCAGAGATGGGGAAGCCGCCGCAGACCAGGCTCCGACAGAGCTGAATGAGAATCAGTCCGGGGGCCTTCGGGCGGGGGCAGCGTGTGCCAAGTGAACAGAAGGCGCATGTCCTGTGAGGCGGGCGGTGGGCCCTGCACAGCAGTTCTGTGCCTCCGAGAGGCTCTGCTTTACGAGCAGCACTAGGAGCGTGATGTGAGCTGGAGCTGCCATTTCTGGCTGAAAAGGAAATGGTGGAGAGCCATTCGAGAAGCCACTGTGCCCATTCAGCACCACAGCTGACATCACCGGTGTCCAGACCAGGGCTGCCACCGGGATGACAGGATCCCAGTCAGCATTCAGAGAGCGCTGGGTGTGATGGAGCCCTGTCTCCTGGGACACAGAGACCCTGGGGACCCTCCCCGCGGCCCTCCCACAGCTGGGGCCTGCTGCACCACCCTGCGTCTCCTGGGAAGCCCAGCCCAGGGAGTGGGGACATGCGGGAGTTCACTGCTTCTCTGTGGGTTTCCCGGAGATGACAGAGGACCTTTATTCCCAGGGGGCTGATGGAAAGGCCCTTTGATTACTCAGAGAAGGACATCTCATGAGTGCCATGAACCTGCAGCTGGGCCCTGCCCCCAAGGTCTGCACCAAGACAAGCGTCCTCAAGTAGCCCTTGGCTGGCCCTTGGCACAGACCAGCCTCAGGCCGACCCTCCCACTGTCCACATTCTCACCTGGCACCAGCAGGGAAGTCTGTCTCTGCAGAGCCGTCCCCCGGAGGAACAGGGATGAGAAGTGACAGAATGTGTTGCTGATGCTGCATGGTGACAGCTCAGACAGTTTCTTGGGGCTCTGCTCCATTATGAGAGATCTTTACAGTTCTCAGCATCCCCACCTATAACCCAGTCTTCATGAAAGGGGCAGTCTGGAGAACCAGGACCACTCAGCCTTACCCCGGACTGGCGTGTCTGGCCAGGGTCGCCATTCTCCAGGAGGAGAAACGTGCAGGATGGGAAGGCAAGGGCCAGGTCACGTAGGTGTGCTCCCCAGTGTGGGAGGTGGGCTTTTCTAGTTTTGTGACACCAGTGGCAGGATCGGGTGATCCCCATTGCTCCCTCTGGATTGTCCCTTGGTCGCTGGGGCCAAGTCTTCTCTTTGTTGTCACTCACCCCCTTGGTGCCGAGCCCTCCACCTGCATTCTGGGCAGGCTCACGCCGCCGGCCTGGGTGCTGTGCTGCCAGTGTCTGTGTGGCCACATGTGGCTCTTGCCACGTCTCTGTTGTCTCCTACCTGCTTTCCAATCCCTAGTCTGCTCTGTCCCAGAGCTTCAGGACAGAGGTGCGTGGCTGAAGTCAGGAGTCTACCTACCCGGGGCTCTGGTCCTCATACAACAAAAATGTCAAATATTTTTTCTTCCTCAGTAAAAGGATGAAAGTTGGGGGAAATTATACAGCAGACTAGTGACCACCCACCGTGACACTGCTGCTCTCAGACCAAGACCCCTCTGCAGAGCGTTCCACGTTCCTCACATTCATCAAATGAGCTGACATTCGTTGGGTGTCCGTGGCTTTCTACTGTCCCTAAAGACATATGTCTCCTGTCGGACTGCATCCTCCTTCCTCCCCCAGGGGAGGGACTGCACTGGGGTCTCTTGTGACCTTCCCGCAGAGCCCTGTGGGGCAGGACGCGGCTGCAGCCACCTCCTCCCAGGACAAGCACATCCTGAGCACCTACTGTGTGCCAGGAACTACTATGCGTGGTATCTCCATGTCCATCTTCACAGATGAGGACAGGAAGGCCCAGGAGAGTCACATGACTTGCCCGTGACTACAGAGTTCACGGACGGGCGCCAGAAGAGAGGCCAGGCCCACCTGGTTCCAGACTCAAGCTCTGCCCTCCACACATCACGCCCCAGCCGTCAGGATGGTCTGGGTCTGAGCCAACTCACCTCGCGGGTCCTGTGCTCCCTTTGTCTTTCAGACTGGCTGCTGCTCCAGACCCCTCGCCTGGTGTTCCAGGCCGGGGAGCCCATCGAGCTGAGGTGCCACAGCTGGAGGAACAAGCCTCTGCACAAGATCTCATTCTACCAGAATGGAAAATCCAAGACGTTTTCCCACCAGAATTCCACCTTCTCCATCCCACAAGCCAACGCCAGCCACAGTGGCGAGTACCACTGCTTGGGAATCATAGGGCACACACAGCACGTGTCACAGCCTGTGAATATCACCGTCCAAGGTGGGGTCACTGTCCATGTGGAAGGAAGGGAGGAGAGGGATGGATAGTCAGGACCAAGGTCATTGGATCCACATGGCCATCTGCAAAGGGCCACAGCAGCAGAACTGGCCATAGGGAAGAGAGACTGGCCGGGCGGCAGGAGTGGGGGCCAGAGCTCAGAGCTCTCAGCTTCCAGGTTCAGAGCCCTTGGTGTCCATTAAGATGCAGGCCCCTCCCCCAGGGCAGCAGCGAGCGCACGTCCCTCGTGGTGCAGGCTCCCTAAGCTCCTGGACATTCCTGAGAACGAAGGTTCTCCTCATGTCTTCTTAGTTCCCACGTCGGTGGTGCCCATTTGCTCTCCAAAGCGTGGCCTGGGCCGGACAGTTCGAGGCAGTGGAAGTGCAGGGTGGTGCTTCCTGCTGCGGGCTTCAGGCCTCCCCCCCATCCCCGAGGAACCCTCCCCTCTGTTCTGCACTCAGCAGCACACCTGAGATTAGTGCAGAGACCTGGGGTGGGGGGCAGTATGTGCTGCCCCCGTGTGTGGCCCAGACACAACAGCTCCAGGGGCCATGCTCTGGGGACAGCGATGGGCCGGGGAGGAAGCGGTCAGGGGGCGTCTGCCCGTCCTGAGGTCTGTGTTCCCCAGGGTCCAGCTCTGTCAACACTTTCCTGGTGATGCTCGTGGTGTTTGTGGTGGTCGGCGTCGCTTCTGTGGCAGCTATCACGGCCGTGGTGGTCTGCTTCCGCCGGCGGCTCCGGCATACTTCAGGTTTGTGCTTGTTCTCTGCTCCTCCCTGGCCCAGGCCCGAACCCCAAGCATTGGCAGGACCTGTACCTTTGGGCTAGAGAATCCTCACGTTCAGATGTGGCCTCGTGTTCTATGTCTTTATTCATGTTCATTCATTCGTTCAACAAGGTTTGAACAGACTCGTGTATGTGTCGCGCGAACACTGAGCTACACTCTGGGTGACACAGGAATTGAGTCTGGGCCCTCAAAGAGCGCACAGCCTCGTAGGGAAGACAGAGTGTGAGTCCATCATCATCATCAGAGGGGCTGGAGCAGTGACAGTGGCGAAGGCCCTGGGTGCAGAAGAGCCCGCGTAGCCACTTGGCTGGGCGCTAGAGAAGCTTTCACGGGAGACAGTGTGGTGTGTGACTGCAGCACCAGTGCTCGGCCGGACTGCCCACGTGCCATCTCAGTTTCATGGCTCACTGCTGTGTGACCTTTGGTCAGTCACTCAACTTCTCTGTGCCTCAGTTTCTCCATCTGCAAAAGAGCGCATGAGCAGAAGCTACCTGACAGGTGGTCCTGGTGAATGAAGCACGTAAGGGTGGGGTGTTATCACCACAGGGAACGTCAGCCAGGCAGAGAGGGCTGGGGGAGCCTTCCAGGCATGGAGCCATGGAGATGAGGGGTGCCGTGGCTAGGATGGGGCTTGCAGGGGCCATGAGGAGGGTGCTGTTGAAGTCATGTATTGAGAGGCAGAAAAAAAGGATAGACGGGCAGGGGCCAGGTCATCTTTGCTGCGGACCAGTGGAAGATGTAGGTTCCTTGTCCCTTACTTTCCCCCAGCACCCAGTGCGGGGGCTACCACTGACTGGGCAGTCAGGAAGTGAGGCGCTTCAGTTCTGGGAACCAGTTTATGGCTAATGAATGCACAGAACTGAGAGGGGGAAGGCCCTAGAAATCCAACAAGCAAATCGTCCCAACACATCGCACTGAAAAGCACTAGAGCCACCCTGACATGGAGACACTACTGAGGAAGAGCAAGCACTGCTAACACCTCCCCAAGCACTAACACCTCCCGGTCGGGTCGGGTCACAGCCAGGACCCCAGTTCCCAACGAGTAACTGCAGCGACTCAGAGAGATGGGAACGTGGTGCTTTCAAAAGGCAGAGGGAGCCTAAGCAGATGCAATGGAGTGGCCTCTCTGAGAGTCCAGTGTCCCACCGTTGGCGTAGGGACCCATGTGTCTCTAGACCAGCCCGGTTCAGATCTGGGGCAGTTCCCTGGGCAAGAGAGCTGGCACTGGGGAGGGGAAGGGTCTGTGTTGGTTCTAAGGCAATCCTGCCTCTGGTCCTCTGCCCGAGGACTCAGGCCCCACCCCATAATCCTACTAACCTCCTGTGTGCCCCTCCTGACCCTCCCAGGAAGCCCTGAGCACAGGGAAAAGGGAGAGGCCGCACCTGAGAAACCAGGTGAGTGTGGCCTGGGCGGGAGGGGGACTACCCGCTGGGTCTGCTCTCCAAGTGGCTTGTGTGTGTGGGTTCAGCTGGGGGCACAGGAGAGGGAGGGGGCAGAGGGAGGAGGCCAGGGGCTCAAATCGCTTGGTCAGCTCTGAGGCTAACTCCTGGGCCTAAAGAGGACCTCTCTGGAGATGGGGAGAAGAGGGACCCCTGTGCCAGGTAGAGAAGGGAGGACTGTGTCCAGGTTTCTGGGACCAGGGCTGTTGGGGGCATTTCCAGAGCAGGAAATGAGAGATATTTGGGTCTTTCTGTGGGGCGTTGGTGGAGCTGGCACCGGACAGAGGCTAGAAGTTGTAAGATGGAGGCAAATAGGATTGAGGGGGAAGATTCTAAGAGGAAAGAAGGAGGCCGAGGGGAAAACCTTGGGTTACTGGAATCTGACTGTGTGCAGTGACGGCCGAGGGGGTCAGGCTCGGCTCTCAGGGACACGGGACGTCCTGGGGTCTGGAGGTGTGAGAGGGCTTTGTGGGCAAAGCCGGGTTCCAGGCTTATTGCATGTGGGCCTGGCCCGTGCTCTGTCACCCTTGTGCGGGGAAATCTTTAGCAAATTATTCTCCCTCGGGGGTTCGGCCACTCACTGAGGAAATGAGCTCTGAGCCCCTCCAGGTCTGACACACGAGTCAGTGACATTCCACCCTGGCCCAGGTGGGAGTGTGGAAGGAGCAGGAGTGTCCCCGGTGACTCCCTGACTGTAGTTAGAGCCAGAGCACGAAGGACATGGAGCGTTCTCCAGTCGGCCATCCCAGATAGCAGAGTCGGGCAGGAGAAGAGGCCCTCAGATGGCCTCTGATGGTTGGGGTGACTCAGAGCTGAGCAACAGATTTGAGAGCTTGAGCACATGGTGCTGCGTGGCTGCGCTTGGAGCAGGGCAGGCCCTGTATCCCTGGGCCAGACCAAGTGGGGGGGACTGGGCCTGAGTCCACACGGGCCAGCCCAGCTCTGGAAAGAAGCCCACATGCCGTAGGACCAGCCACTCCGGTATTTGGCTCTGTCTCCACTGGCCTAAATGCACTTCGCAGCCAGGACGGGGCTGAGGCTTCCCGGAAGGCATCGCCGCCCGCGGGGGTGGCAGGGGGCAGTTAGAAGGAGCAGTGAGGATGGGCTTGTGCCGGAAGGTGGAGCCTGGCAAACAGGGGGCTTGGCGCAGGGGACAGCAAAGACGCTCGGTGTGTAGCCGCAGACCCCTGCCCTCCCTGCACACACTGAGGCTGCTTCCCGCTGGCAAGGCCTGAGGGAAGTCACCAGAAAAGTACTCGCTCAGTCGCTTTCTTTTTAATGTCATCGCGTAAACAGCTTCTTCCAAGTTCCAACAAAGACGCTCTTGCTCCAGCCACAGTGGGCACGGTCCTCAGGGTAGCTTGTGAATTCTGTGGCTGCAAAACTCCAGCCCTGCCCTGAGCTGACACTGAGCAACCGCCTCCACCCCCCATCCCAGGAGTCACCTGCTTCACTGCTGGGAAAACTCAGCTGTCCCTGAAAAGCAAAAACTAAAGCGTGGGGCCCAAATGCCTGCCTCCCTCTGCTGTGTGGCCAGTGAGGCCCAGGCTGGGGCTCCAGAGTGGGGTGGGCCATGCGTTCACTCGTTGGCTTTGGGCTTTGCTTGGCAGCCGCCAATGGCAGTAGGCCCCAGCAGCAGTGCCCCAGCTGACCTGTCCTTTTGCCCACAGCCAACGTCACTAATGCTGAAGAGGCTGCCCAAAAGGAGGTGAGCCACTGCCATCCCCGACTCAATCACTCGCCCCTCCCCCATGTGCCCCTCCCCCTCCCCCACCTGCCCCTTCCCCCACCATCGCCTGCCACCCCTCAGCCCCCCTCCCCACTTCCTCTCCAGGGACCCACGCTGCGTCTCTCTCCACAGGAGAACACAATCACCTACTCACTCCTGCTGCATCCAGAGGCTCAGGAGCAAGATCCTGAGCCCAGTGATTACCACAATGTGTAGTGGGCCTCCCCACCCTCACCCGGGACGACTGCACCCTGCAGGGCAGCCAGAGGGGCCAGTCTGCCCTCCAGGAGGGGCGGAGGAGGTGCTGTGCTTCCAAAGGAGGAGGCCTCATCCGCACCGATCCGGGTACATCCTGAGGCCCCTGTCCTGAAAGTGCACACGACACCTCCCAGGTGACTGGCGGGCTGAGCCCTGGGCCTCAGCACTTCTCACCATCAAGACTCCACTGTCACATCCTGATTCCTCCGTAGCCGCACAGGAAATGCTCACGTTACAGGTCGCAGGAGAAAAATTGTGTAAATAGGCACGATTGCAGAAATGCTGAAGCCCACTAACCCATCCCATTAAAGTGCTTGTTTCAGGGGACGGGCTCCGCTGCTCTTTTCTTTCTTCACCTTTCGTGTACAGACCATGTGTTGCTTTTATAATAAAACTCTGTGATGACAACATTCCCACTACGTCTTAAGGCTGTGTTGGTGGAATGTAGGCTGGTTTGGGGGCTGTTTCTCGTCAGTGATACGGCTCTTGGGAAGGTAATGGAGGGAAGCAGATGGGGAGGGAAGGTGGGCGCGTAGGGTGAGTCCCTCTACCTGAAATTTGCATCCTTGTTTCCCTGCCTTCGCCCCCCCTCCCACCCCCACAAATAAAACCATCACTTTGTTTTGCAACTCCCGTTCTCAGGAAACCCGTTTCAGGTGCGTCCTCAGTGGAGAGTGCTGATGTCCTGCCACTCGGTTCTCCTGTCAGTGACCAGAAGGATGTGGCCTCAGAGAAGCCTCCCAGCAGGTTAGACTCAGGACTGACAGCTTCCTGGAGGGTTCGTGGGTGCCCTTGGACAGGCCCCTTTTTGGAGACCCTAATACAGCTTCTGGGTACAACATTGTTGCACCCAGGATTTAGCTGCTGCCCTGGCTGGGTAGTCTCTCTGGCTGTCTATGGTACGTTGCATATTTATTCCACACATACTGTTACAATAATGAACAACAGTAATTGCAGTGGCCAGGTTACTGGGGGCCTTGCTTTATGCCAAACTCTGTGTTTTAGAATTAGAGAATTTAAGACTATTAGCCATTTCTATTTCTGCTTTTGTGATTTTCCCATTCACATTCTCTTGGCCATTTTTCTGGTAACAATGTATATCCCTTTATTTATAAATTACATAGTGGCAACCTATTTTCTTTGGTTCATATGTAAATTGTTTACTGCACTGATGTTTTCTATAAAATTGAAAT
This sequence comes from Rhinolophus hipposideros, assembly GCF_964194185.1. Taxonomy (NCBI): domain Eukaryota; kingdom Metazoa; phylum Chordata; class Mammalia; order Chiroptera; family Rhinolophidae; genus Rhinolophus; species Rhinolophus hipposideros. The sequence continues at coordinate 54,218,143 of NC_138065.1, read as the reverse complement.
ACAGGTAAGTGAAAAAGATAATTAAGATTACCTTTACACCCACAAACCAGAAAGAATCAATGCTACCATTTAAAGGCTGTCAGTGCCTGTTCCTGCCTCGAGCAGCACGTGGTTTTGGAATTGGATCCTATTATATTTTCACATGTCCATAAATACACATAGGCAAGAATTCATGCTCACTGTAAGCACATAAGCTCAAACAATGCAGAAATAGAAAGAGTAAAGATGAGATTTCCCTTTGTCCCTACCCCCCCAATCCTGTGACCCTTTCTATGGTAACTGGTGTTGAACATGTGATATATGTTTCTGGATTGGGGGATATGCATGTAATGCATATTTATAGTTTTTTAAGACTGTAAATGAGGCCGTACTGCACATATGCTTATGCAGACTGCTCATTTTGGTTCAGAGCGTATTGTGGAGCTCATTCCTTGGAAATGTTTCCCTTTGAGGACTGTACAGTATTCCATAGCATAAGCACAATATACCATATTTTATTTTACCAACATTTTCAATGTCACCAGTATTCTTTGTAATCCACATTGTGATGCTGTAACAAACTACGTTGCTGGATGATATTTTGGACCGCATGCGTGAGTGTTTCTGCAGGATCAATGCCTGGAGTAGAGCCACTGGCTCAAGGATATTCTCATCTTGTCTTTGAAACAGCAGTTCACACACCCTCCCAAAGTACGTTAGGGCACTGACCCCCGCCAGTGTGGGGCATTTTTCACTTTTGCCAGTCTGATTATAATGGACTGTGAACTCCCCCGATCCGACACCAGAGCCCGGTTTGGCTTTGGCAGAAGAGCTCTACCTCTCCTCTTAGTTGTGTGGGCAGGTAGCCCGGCTTTACCTGATCAGAGGAGAGCTGCACCCCAGGCTGGGCCAGGCGGCCGCTGTTCCCGGGAAGTCGCCTCTTGAGGAGAGTGACACTATGGCAGCAGGCACAGCCCCTCCCTCCTGATGGCCCTGTGCAGATGACACCAGCGTCCTCCCTTCCTGAACACACCGTTTCTTGTAGTTTCTCCCCCTTAGTGAGTATTAGTGAGTTTAGATTTGGTAGAAATCTCCTAGAATAGCGTCTGAGCTTGAGGCCTCTGTTAGGATCGATCTCTCACAAATTTATGTTTTCTGCCTTTATTGGTCTGATCAGGCTTTTCTCTTTCTTTTGGAGTCAATTTTGAAAAACTTGACTTTCCTAGGAAAGCATCCATTTTATCAGCATGCAGTTGTACGTGGTATTGTCTTCTAGTTTTTTGGTGATAATTTATGTGTCTGTACTTACATCCCCCCTCTCAAACCCAGCTCTTGGGTTTTCTTTTATCAGTTAGGGAGACTGCTACTGGAAATAACAGGAAATCATGATTCAAATGGGCTTAAACTATAAGGAAATGTATTATCTCGCGTAACAAAGAGTCCAGAGACAGGGTGTCTCCAGCATGTCAGGTCACTCGTCCACTGCTCCGAACTTCTCTGGGCACTGCCCTCAGGTGGTGGGAAGATGGTGACAGATCTACACATCATACCCAGACATCTGAAGAAAGAAGGGGGAGGGGCCGGCCCGGTGGCTCCGGTGGTTGGAGCGCTGTGCTCTTAATGCCGAGGTCGCTGGCTCGATGCCATGAGGTGTGTCTCTTTCTTAAGAGTGAGGAAACCCTTCTCTAGCATCTTCTCTCATATCGTTGGTCAGCTCTGCCACAGCTTGCTCAGCTCTATCGTTCCGAGTGCAGTGATCATTGGAAGGCCAACCACCTTCATCACCACATTTATCTTAATCAGACCTGACAAAGTTTGTCTGTGTTATTAGTCTTGTCACAGCTTTTGACTCCATGATCAAGCCTTTGCCTTTGTTTGTCTCCTAACATGTTCTCCCTTCTGCGTTATTTAGACTTACTATGTTATGCATTTATGTCTAAACTTCTGTTTTTAAACAAATTCACCAAAGGATACTTTTCATGACGCTTGAGACTTGAGGGTTAGTGGTGGAGGGCCATCGGAATGCATCTCTTTTGCTCCGTCTCTTGAGGGCTGGCCAAGACTTGTCTTCCTCTTCTGAGGCCACTGGGTCTCGTCACCTCAGCTGCAAGGCTCACTGCCTCAGTGCCTCCCCCACGCTCACACTCACCCGCCCTGGATTCCCTGGGGCCACCTGCACAAACACACAGCCTCTCAGATGATGGAAAATTTATTCTAAGTGCTTATTTTAGATCGAGAAATGCCTGCCCTCTCCGGCCACGCCCCATGCTTGTCTGCTGTGATCTGAGGTTTTGTGCAGTGGAGGGGTCACGCCAGCCCTCCCTGCCCTCCAGCAGCACTGCCTTCCCCGTTCCTGATGGCTCGTCTCTTCCCCATATAACCACCGGGGGTCTGGTGGTGCGATGATGGGAGGGCAGAGAGGCTGGCCCCCGTGACAAGGGAGCCAAATCAGCAGCTGACATTCAGAGGCAGGGACGGTGGGTCCCCAGAGGCCACCTGGAGCTGAGGGAGCTGCTGTGGCCTCCATGCTGCCCCCTTCCTGGTTCTTCTCAGGTTTCTCAGGCTATCAGATGCCTCCTGCATCTAACTGCAGGGGCAGAGCGGCTGGGCCTGACCCGAGGCCATCTCCTGGTCCTTGCGCAGCCGTGTTCTTTTTCCTTCGTCTGTTTCCCTGGGGACTGTCTCTGCCTCGTGCTTAGTTCCCACTGACACCACACAGCCTCCTGGTGCCACAGACACATGTGCAAACGTGGTCAGACCTTGTGTGGGATGAGTCCGGTCTGCTTTGGTGTCCTTCATCTTCTTCCCTGTCTTGCCCCGTCTGGTCGTCAGAACGTGAAAGGCAGGCAGGATACTGACACCCACTGTCGCTCCCCCAGCGGCTTCCGTGCGGCCTGTAGGCCAGGCCTCACCTCCTTTCCCGGTGGTCTCACCAGGGACACAGACAGCTGTTGCCCTGAGCACTCCCGTGTGTCTGTGAAGGCCACTGGGGGGGTCCGACAGCGACCTGCTGTGGAAGCTCTCTGAGCTCCGTGGGGAAATTGGACCACGGCACCACTGTCATTTCACCCCGAGGATGATGAGGGCGCTGGGACCAGCCTGGCTGGATCTGAATGACAAAAGCCAATCAGAGTTGAAAATAGGCCCCAGAAGCGAGGAGATGAGACAGTTAGACTTACTTCCTCTTTTCTAATTTGAGAGGTTTCATGTTGAAGACTATCAGGGTGTTTGAGGGTGCACGAGAGCTACTCACGGCCACCATGGGTCTGGGCGGTGTCCTTGCGGCCCCCGCTGTGCTCTGGGCAGCCCAGATGCTCCTGGGTAAGTGCCTGGGTGTGCCACGGGGATGGGCTGGGCCTGACGGGGGAAGGACCCAAAGGGAAGAAGCCTGGGCAGCCTTCCGCCCTCCATGTGGGGCAGAAAGGTAGACATGGGAAGTGTGTGCGCAGGACTGCATGGCTCTGAGTGTCCAAGTCCTCCGGGCTTTTCCACCCCCAGAGTCCCCTTTCCTGTGACACGTCCACCCCTTTCTTCCTTTCTGCAGTTTAGCAGCACTCTGCGCTTGCTCCCTGCACCTCCTCACTTGTGCTCGTGGTCTGGCTACCACGGGGTCACCTTTGCCCCGGTGATGACCTCTGTGCTGGCTAGGCCTTCACACGCTTTGCCTTCTTATCCTGTGGGACGTTGTGCTGCGTGGGCGCCACTGGTCACTTATCCCGTCCTGGCGTCCTCTTCCCGGTCCCCACATCGCCTTCTCCTCTACTCCATCCACCGCTACGTCCCTCTGGCTGGCTTCTCCTCCCTTCCCCTTAAATATTGTGTTTCTGCCGTTGTGCCTTTGCCTCCCTGCCCTTTCTTTACGCACTCTCCCTCGTGAGCTTGTTTGTCAGTGTCATGTCACCATTACAACTGTAAGTCCAGCCTAAATCACCAACATGGCTCACGCTTTCCGGCTGCAGCTTCACACAGGACACATCCACCCGCACGTGCCACAGGTGTGGCCGCACAACGTGACCGGAGCCGAACCCATCTGGCCCCTTGGCCCCGCCTCTCCCCTACCCATCTCCGATCTCAGGGGTGTCCACCCAGACGCACTCGCTCTGCATTTGATCCTTCACCAAGCCGGGCAAAGTTGACCTTCGGCATCATCCCTGGAGCCAGTCCCTTCCCTGAAACATAAGGACTGTGAGCGCGTTCCTCACTTGGGCTGGCCTGGTGACTTCCTACTCACCCCTGTGTCCTGTACTCTGCAGCCGGTGACTCCTGTGATTCCCGCCTGCCAGTCCACACTCCATACCCGGCCCCTGTTTAACCTCTGCAGCCTCTGCTGTCCCCTGAGCTCAGCCCACTAGAACCACACGTTCACTCCAGACTCCTACCGGTCCGCAAGTTTTGCTTACGCTGCTCCCTCTGCTGAAATGACCTGCCCATGACTCCTGCCCCCTCTCACACACACCCTTCCAGGCAACCCTAAGCCCTCAGCCTCGGCCTCCTTCACCAGGAAGCCTTCCCTGAACCTTCCTCTCCCTTTCTTGTCATTTTCCTCCTCGTGCTGAAATAATGTCTTCATATGTCTGAGCTGTCCACTAAACTAGGGGCGAGGCACGTTGAATTCTCAGGCACAGCGATTTTGTTGAGTTGTTTTACTGAGCTCACGGAGGCAGGATGGGGTGGCTGTATGAAGACACAGCACGTGTGTGACAGGGCACAGACAGAGAATGGGACACTCTGCTTCCAACCTCTTCTTTTCTTTTTGCCAGCAGCTCTGTGTCCCTTTGGAAAAGTCACTTTTTATACCTGTAGATTTGGCTTTGTGATTCATAAAATGAGAGTAATGAAAACCTACCACACAGGTTTTTCAGTGTAAGCGCCGGGTTTTATTGTCAAAAAGGAAAGGAGTTTGTGTCCAGCTGACCCACAGTGGAGGAACTGAAAAGGATGGTGACAGGGCTGAGAGAGCATCTCGAGAAAGCACCTGGTGCTGACGAGCGAGAACTAGGAAGCAGCCAGCAGCCTGGCTGAGGGAGGCTACAAGGTCAGGAAGAGGACAGGGCCGCTGGGAGTGGGGGGCACAGAGGCAGCGGGGCAGGAAGGGGGAGGGAGGAAGTGAGACATGTGAGTGGCTGAGGGGCTGGAAGGGGGGTTGGGGGCGCTCAGGAGGGATAGGAAGCTTGTGGAGCCGGGAGAAATGGAATTACTCTGCCTGGGGCAGCCATGCAGCCAAGAGTCTGAGGAGAAGTGGTGGGAAATCCACCACACTACGTCTCCACCAGAAGCAAAGAAGGAATTATTCCATCGTTCCCAGGATAGGCTGGGAGGAGAGGGTCGGGGCAGAGAGGAGGACACAGAACGGGCGCTGCCGTCATCGGGGACGTTCCAGGGACAGTGGCTGAAAGATGAACACATGATGGGGGGAGCAGGAAGCGGTCCCAAAGCAGTTTGGTAGATGCCAGTCAGCGACAAAGAGCCAAGTGGAGTCTGGGAAATGAAAACATGGACGGAAGTCCCCGAGGACTGATGTGTCTGCACGGCGATGTGGAGCCCGCACACACCTGGGTCCCTGTCCATTCCCAACTCTCTTTTTAAACTTTGGGCAAGTTAATTGAGTTTTCTCAGCCTGTCTCTTAAGGGTTTATGAAGCGGGGGTGGAGGCACGTGCCTGAACCTTGGGACGATGAACTAATCGCCAAAGTGTGTGGCCGCGTGGCCCGGGGCCAACACCCAGTGGACGTTAGAATCTGACCGTGTCCCATCCCTGCTGCCCTCTGTCCATCGGCGCCGGGTCACTGGTGTCTGGCCTCTGGTTTCCTGTACAGCAGCTGGATGTCATGCTGGTGAAACCCAGGCCTGCCACCTCTCCCTACCCTCTTCCCCAAACCACAGTCTTCCCTGAGCGTGTGAGGCAAGGCCCACGTGGGTCTCCCACTGAAAACAGCGCTGCACCAGGGAGGGAGAAAGCCGTCTGGGGGGCAGTGTCCTGCCCTCCTCCAAGACACAGCCCCCTTTTCTTGGTCCACGCCCCCCACAGTGGCCAGTTCTGAGACGTTTCAGTGCAAAGGACCCACCAGCACCCAGGACAGCAGCTGCCACGTGGGTGCCTTGGAGGACGCAAGGGACACGGACTTCCATGTCAAGGGTTACACCTTCAGCGCGCCCTTCCATCTGATCGTGTCCTACGGTGAGGCCCTGGGGGCTGACCAGGGCAGGCCTGCTCCTTCTCCCATTTCCCAAATCTCCTTTTGGCCCCACAGTGCCCAGGAAACTGGCCGTAGATGAGATCTCCCCTTTCCCATCTTCAGCCAGAAACCAGGGTGCCCTCAGTCCCGGGCTCCAGAGAAATTGTTACACTCGCCCAACCAGTGAGAGTTACCTGGACCCTCAGAGAAAGTTTGGGGGGGCTGTTGTGGGCGGCACTGGGGGAGCTGCCAAGGAGGGCAGTCAGTGACACTCAGCTCTTGTTTTGGGTCACAGACTGGCTGATCCTCCAAGGTCCAGCCATGCCGGTGTTTGAAGGGGACCCACTGGTTCTGCGCTGCCAGGCCTGGCAAGACTGGCCGCTGACCCAGGTCACCTTCTACCGAGATGGCTCGCCTCTGGGTCCCCCTGGGCCTCACTGGGAATTCTCCATTGCTGCGGTGCGACAGGCAGACAGCGGGCAGTACCACTGCAGTGCCGTCTTCAGGAGCCTGGGTCCTGGGAACCCAGAGACGGCAGCTTCCGTGGCTGTCACCGTCCAAGGTGAGCGCAGGAGGCAGGTGGGGGTGGCAGCGGCAGGTGGGGGTGGCAGCAACAGGGTGGGGGTGGCAGCGGCAGGGTGGGGGTGGCAGCAGCATGGTGGGGGTGGCAGCAACAAGGTGGGGGTGGCAGCAACAAGGTGGGGGTGGCAGCGGCACGGTGGGGGTGGCAGCAGCAGGGTGGGGGTGGCAGCGGCAGGGTGGGGGTGGCAGCAACAAGGTGGGAGTGGCAGCAACACGGTGGGGGTGGCAGCAACACGGTGGGGGTGGCAGCGGCAGGGTGGGGGTGGCAGCGGCAGGTGGGGGTGGCAGAGCAGGTGGGGAGTGATAGGAGCCAGCTTGCCTTCCCTGAGGTGACGAATCACTGAAGCCCAAGAAGCAGGCTGCTGCCTTTCACTGGGCCCGTCAGTCCCGATACCCATCCCGCAGACCCATGTGTGTTTTGCTGGTCGATGACTGTCAGGGTCTTTCCCAGCGCTGCCCACACGGCGAGAGATTCAGATGGAACTTTCCTGAGAGCTCATTCCTGCTGGGAAGCGTGGCTGGGCCCTTGGCGTGTCGTGTGTCCCCGACGCATGGCCTGACTCGTCCTTCTCGCCTGCCTCTCGCCCAGAACTCTTTCCGGTCCCAGTGCTCAGAGCCACACCCTCAGCCGAGGCCCAGGAGGGGGACACGGTGACCCTAATCTGCCAGACGGAGCTGCCCCTGCAGAGGTCAGCCGCCCACCTCCTCTTCTCCTTCCACAAGGACGGTCGGACAGTGCGTGGCAGGGCCCTGTGCCCAGAGCTGCAGATCCGCACGGCGTCTGCAGCCCACGCTGGGTCCTACTGGTGTGAAGCCACCACCGAGGACAGCCAAGTCTGGAAACAGAGCCTGAGGCTGGAGGTCAGGGTGCAGGGTGAGTTGGCATGTGTGAAAGGGGGGGCAGGATGGCTGGGCCCCTGAGCTGGGGTTCTGTGTCAGCGGGTTCACAGGAACACAGAGGAGGCAAGGACAATGGGCTGGGGCCCTGGTGACGGCAGAGCACACACAGGGGACTTCTCCCTCAGACCGTGGCGACACCTCACCAAACCACGCCCCGACCCCGCTCCACAGCTGCTGCCCTTGGGCCTTGCGCTCCCAGAGTGAGTTCTGGGCACTTGTGGGAATCTAGCATCCAGACGAGGATGAGGGAGCCTGAGTGTGCGCTCAGTTCTGGGAGCCCGTTAAGAAGGCCGCTCGTGCCCTAGAGTACACCCGAGGGGGTGTGCCGGGGACTGAGGGGCTTGGAGCCATGTCATCAGACAAATAACGGAAGGGACAGGAGAGGCCCCACCTAAAGAGGAGGTGACTCGGGCCTGCAGAGGTGTCTGCAAATGCTGGCGGCTGCACAGGGAGCGGCATGACACCAGTGTGACGGCCGTGAAGAGGCTGGCCTGGGACAGCTGCCACATGCCTGGCAGGGAACTAGAGTCTCCCTGCGAATGTCCACAGCTCTCCAGTGGCGAAGCCTCACGCAGAGGTAGCCAGGCTTCAGGTCCCGATGTGGACGCAGCCTCTGCTGCCCTGGGCCCATGGAGCGAGAAAGGCTGAGCGAAGTGTGAGGGCAGGGCCGGCCACACTTCACTGGTGCATGTCTCCTGCCCCCCACCCAGGTCCCCCCAGCTCTGCTGCACCCCCCGTCCTGAGCCCAGCTCCTCAGGAATCGGCCGCTCCAGGAACAACGGTTACGGACCCCCCGGAGCCTCCGCCTGCATCACCCCCACCGTCCTCTGAGGGTCCAGGCCAGTCCTGTCCACTGCAGGCAGTGGACCCCCACTTGCACCACCAGATGGGCCTTCTTCTCAAACAAATGCAAGACGTGACTGCTCTGCTTGGTCACCTGGTCGTGGAGCTGAGGGCCTTGTCTGGCCGCCTGAAGCTTGAAACCTCGAAGGGTCGTGTCAAATATGAGTGAACAGTTCACCTTCAGCATTGCCCCCCACCCCCAAATCCAGCTCTTTCTCATTTCCCATTTATGCATAAAGAGCTCTGCAGGTTGCCCCGGGCCTTGTTACAGGAGTGGAGACGGGCGGGTATAAATAAACTTGTACCGCTGAAGTTGAATGCTTGTGCATGTCTCCTGACCTGACCACGTACCCGCTCTCTCCCCACCAGGAATTGGCTCGTGTTGCCCAGACCCGAGTCTGGTGATTGAAGAGAAGCAGTGAGATTGGCTTCACGCGGCTGTCTCTACGGACACAATCTCCTCTCCCCTTCCCCCCAGGGGATATTTGGCAATGTCTGGGGAGTTTTGGGTGTCACATTGTGGGGGTGCTACTGGCATCTATCCAGTGAGTAGAAAACAGGGGAGCTGCTAAACATCCTCTAATACTCAGGACAGCCCCCGCACAACAAAGGGTTACCTGGCCCCCGCCTAATGGAGGCAGTGCTGGACTGGGGGGGCTTTGCCGTTCAACGAACTCCCCCTCCCAGCTTCACAAGCAACGGTCATTTACACGCTGGCACCTGGCTGGCCTCTGCTACTGCCCGAGTTTATAATGTACTAGGTACACACTGCGTCAGGGTCTGTGTCAGCAGGCCCCCCCACCCCCGTGAAACAGCTAAAGGAGGGTGGGAAGCTTCCCACGGGGTCCTCTGGACGCAGAATCTGTGTGGAGGACGGTGCTCCTGGAGCCACAATTACTTAATTAGGTTGTCTCTGAACTATTTTTCTCACAAATATTCATTAACCTATTTCGGCACCATAATAACGCTTCTCCCTGTGTGTGGACAGCTGATGTGCGTTCTCAGCGAGAGCCAGCCTGACGGACCCACAGGGGCCGCTGGTCAGTGGGCTGGCCCAGGGTGTGGTAACGACCTCCGCAAGCCTCTCCTCAATCATGCCGTGGCACCCACTGGACCCTTTCTTGTGCGAGTTATTCTGTGCGCAGTTTTGACCCACAACGGTTTACAAAAGATGTGTATGTGGCCGTTGCAGACATGCCACAAGGAAACAAAGGAGGAGGGTCACCCTGGAGGTCACGCTGCGAGTGTTGTGTAGGAAGCCGTGTGTGTGAGGCACGTGGCCGGGCGCCTGTCACACTGGGCTCTCACTGACAGCGAGCTGCCATCCCTGTCTTCTTCATCCCTGAGGACAGTTACTTGCAGAATTCTTGTCAGATGGTGGCACATCTTGTCCACAATTATGTCGTGATAGGTAGGCTTCGGCGAATTGCTCAGGTATCGAACGACAGTGGCTGAGTTTCTGTGTGGTAAAGGGGCGAGGAGTCAGGAGGTCTGTGGGGAGAAATCCTTGACGGAGGAAAAGATGCCACTTGGGGAGAATTGGACAGAAGCTGAGGATAGAGATGTAGGGTAGAGAATCGTCCGGCCAGTTCTGAGCGCTGCACGACACACGCCCTGCCGCCGAGCGGGGTTTTCAGGGCGCTCTGTGACTTTTGGTGGAGTCAGTGTTCTCGTGGGGTCTGGTGAAGAGGCTCAGACCTGTGTCCTGTGACGAGAAGCCAAGCAGAGTCAGTGGGTGTGGACTAGCGGGGCTGCTGGGGGTCTCACCAAGCTCATCACAGAGCTGGCGCCTGGGAGGAGGGGAGACCTCGGGGCGCTGTGGGTAATGTGGGCCCCCTCAGCTGGCAGGATGTGGGGGTGCACTCCTGAAGCAGGCAGTCTGTGACCGCCCCTCCCAGGCTCTCATTCTCTCCCTCCCCCACTCCTGAACAAGTTAGCAATTCTAGACCCCTGTGACCCTCTCTCGTATCAAAAGCTACTCTCAAAATGGTCTGGAGGAGCAGCTAAGTTAGGTGGCCAAGCACATTGTCCTAAGAGGCATGCGTGTTTCTAACAAGCAGTGGCCCATTTGGAGAAGCTACGGCCGAATTCCTGGAGTGGAGCTGTGGGGTCCGGAAGCCAGAGGGGGAGGGGCTGTCTTCAGGAGAAGGGTCTGTCTGGTGCTGTCCTTCCTGCCAGGGTTCCCAGGGAAGGCGGTGCCGCAGGTGGGGCAGGATATGTCCAAGGAGACACTATCAGGCTGGAAACTTCATTAACTATTGACAGGTGGTTTGGGCTCCGCACTGCTCAGCGCTGGTCACCTGACAATGGGGCTGGGAAGCGGATGGCAGAGACTTCTGTGGGGCTGAGGCAGGGACTTCTCTGCCACAGGTGAGGCGTGCGGGCGTGGCTGCAGCGGGGGACAGACAGAAGGAAAGGAGGAAAGAAGGAAGGAAGGAAGGAAGGAAGGAAAGAAGGAAAGAAAGAAAGGAGGAAGGGAGGGAGAAAGTGAGGGAGGGAGGCACAGCGAGTGGGGTGCACAGGCCGAGGTCACTGGGTGGGCAGGAAAGAAGAGTGTTCCAGTTTCTGAGGGTTTAGGGCTTTGGGAAAGGAGAAAGAAGGGGAGACGTGACATGTCTGTCCACGGCTGGGACACGAGTCTGTCTTCCCGCCTGCAGGTCTGTGGGAGGGTGTAAGCACGGCTGCAGGGAACCTGCATCAACCTCACTAGGCCTCGCCCCAATGGACTGGGCAGGGAGTGGGCAGAACAAACGCCCTGGGGGGACCTTGAGGACATGAGGATGTGGCTTCCTCTGTGAGACTCACAGGGGCCCCCGGGCTGCGCAGATCCATGTGGGTGTCAGGACGGCTCTGTGGCCGTAGGGCTGGTTGGAGAAGTAAGGTTGCTTTCGGGTGGTAGGTGCCTGGGGCGCTTGAGGGCTGACACATAGCCAGCTGTCCCCTGCTCTGTCCCCTGCAGCGTCTTCAGGAATCAGAAGCAGCAGTGTCCGCCAGTCCTCAGTGGTCAGCACTGGCCATGTCCTCTGTCCTCCATCGCATGCAGCGTCCCCATCGTCCTTCAGCTGCCAGCAGGCCCATGTGGGTGCTGGCAGCCCTCCTGCTCCTGGGTGAGTCCTCGAGGATGTGACGGGGCATGAGGACTGTGGATGTGTGGAGGCATGTGGGCACGTGTGTGCATGTGTGTGCACGTGTGTGTGTGTGCGTATATGCTGGGCGATGGGCAACCTCGACTCCAAGCAGTTCGGTGTCTCGGAGACATAAGGAGGAATGGGCTTTCTCAGGCTGGAAAAATAAGGCAGAAGAAACGCAGGACTGGATTCCTGTTGAGCCTTTCTGGTGGTCAAGAGAGTCCCTTCCTTCCCGTCATCTCCAACATTCTCCTCCTTCCTTCTTTAATTCTTGTTTCACAGTTCCAAGCAGTGGGCAAGCTGGTGAGTCTTACGCACCCCTCATCCCACACCGCCCACGCCACCCCCTGAGTGACCCGCTTGTGTTCCCCACCTCTTGGCTGTCCCCTCCTCTGCCAGCCCTGTGACTCAGTCTGCCCGTAGGCGCTTAGCAGCGGGCGCTAGTAGAGGGACTCGGTGTCCAGCCCATGTGGCCTCTCCCCCTGTGGGGATGGGGGTCGCGGGCTGGGTCCTGGAAGCAGGAGTTTTCTGAGACTGCCCCCCCTTAGAGCAATCTCTGGGCCCCTCACCGTGATCCCCTTTTCCACGTCATCCCGTCCACACGCCGCAGCTACGCTGGAGAAGCCCACGCTGTCTGTGCACCCGCCCTGGACCACCATCTTCAAGGGGGAGCGCGTGACCCTGCGGTGTGATGGGTACCACCCCCTGGTCGTGGAGCTCCGGCCCATCAGCACGCTCTGGTACCTGGGCCACCTGCTGCTGCCCTCTCACAGGAGAAGCATCGAGGTGCAGACTCCGGGGCTGTATCGGTGCCAGACGCGGGGAGCACCCGTCAGTGACCCCATCCATCTGTCTGTGTCCAACGGTGAGTGTCTGTGGGGGAGGGGCAGCGTGCCACTCCTCGCGTGGTACTGGCTCCTGTGGGAGGGGCCACTGGGCCACTGCCATCCAGGCAGGAGAACGGGGCTCTCTTGCATCTCTGGAGCAGGTGGGGGGCTGCGTGGCCCTTCGTGAGAGGTGCAGTCAAGTTTGCCTGAGCCCGAAGGCTCCCTCCCCTCTTGCTGCAGCAGATACACATTTCTGTGCTCTTCCTCGGGGCATAGGACTGGCTACTTGGTGGGGGTGTGATGTCCTCCGCCGCTGTTTATGCTCAGAATTTAAAGGCCCTCACTCAGTGCTCAGACTAGCAGTCACACACACGTCATACCCACACTCTGCGGTTTTTGGTCGGGCACAGACAGTGCGTGCCGATGACATGTGGCCACAGGAGACAGTGGGCACTGCCTGCAGCCCTGGGAGTGCGTCCCAGCTCTGGCTGGTCCCTGCAGAAGTCTTCCTTGGTGTGAAACCTGTGATGGCACCGAGGGCAGGCTAGGGCTATGTCAGCGTTCTGTGATGCCCGTGCTGATGTGGGATGTCATGCCGGCCACCTGGGGCTCCCCCGGGGGGGGGGGGGGGCGCGTCAGGGAACTTTCCTGGGGGAGATATTGTCTAAGCCTAGACCTGCAGGACAAGGTGAAGGGGTCTTCCTGGCTGAGGAAACGGCAGGTACAAGGGTCTGGGCTCCCAGCATGGCTCCAGCTTGGCAGGACTTGGCCTGTACAGGAGTGGACGGTGGGGGGGGAGGTAAAGGACAGGAGGGGCAGAGGCTGAGACATGCTGGAAGGTAAGCGGGGCGTCTGGAAGGCCCTGAGCCGTCCTCAGCTGTTTAACCTGGATTCTGGTGGGCATTTGCCTTAGCGGCTGGGCCCGGGTCTCAGGCACCTTTGCCCCCCAGGGAGGGGAAGGAGAGCCGCTGGGCAGAGGAGACCGGGGGCCCAGGGCTGGACTGCGGGTGACTGTGGTGACTGTCTAGACTGGCTGATCCTGCAAGTGCCCTACGCCGAGGTGTTCGAGGGCGACCCGCTGGTCCTGCGCTGCCGCGGCTGGTACGACAAGGTGGTCTACAAGCTGCACTACTACCGCGACGGCCAGGCCCTGCGCTTCTTCCCGTCCAGCGCCAACTACACGGTGGCGCAGGCGCGCGCCAGCGACAGCGGGCTGTACCAGTGCTCCGGCACCATGCGCATCCCGGTGGAGAGTGCGCCCCTGTTCTCCGCCAAGGTGGCCGTGACCGTGCAAGGTGGGGGAGGCCCGGGCCCCGAGGGAGGGCAGAGCCTTGCGATTCTAGGTCGGGAACCAGGTGGGGAAAGGGGGACGGAGGGTCACGTGTTGGATTTCTCCGCCCGACCTCCCACAGACGTGCCCGCTTCTTGCTCCGAGTGGGGAACCCCCGTGGGGGCAGCTGCAATGGTGGGGAGCGCCGTGGGCCTCGGGCGAGGCAGGCGCAGCGACCCCTCGGTGCAGAGCCTTGCGTCCCTCGCGGACCGGCCCACGTTTCAGAGGCCTGTCCTCGCGCGGTCTTGGTCCCCCGCCGGCACCTTGGACAGCGGGCGGGCCCTGGCCCCCGCGGCCTCACGGCCTCCGCCCGCCCCTCTCCGCAGAGCTGTTCCCCGCGCCGGTGCTGAAGGTGGCGGGCCGCGCGGAGGCGGGCGGCGTGGTGCTGCGCTGCGACACGCGTGTGCACCCACGCAAGCGCGCGGCGCCGCTGCAGTTCTCGTTCTACAAGTCCAGCCGCGCCGTGCGCCGCTTCGACTGGGGCGCCGAGTACACGGTCCCCGCGCCCGAGGTGGACGAGCTGGAGTCGCACTGGTGCGAGGCGGCCACCGCCTCCCGCAGCGTCCGGAAGCGCAGCGCGTGGCTGCAGCTCCGGGGGCCCGGTGAGTGCCCGCGCCGCGCCCCGCCCCCCCCGCCCCCCCCCCGCCCCGCCCCCGCTTCCCCCCGGCCCCCCCCCCCCCCCAAGCGGGGCGACGCCTCCAGCCGCGCCCGCCCGGTGTTCGCAGGCTCGCCCTCCGCCGCCCCCCGCCCGCAGGCCGCAGCCGTGGCGCCCGCGAACAGGCAGCTTTCCTTCCAAAAGTCTCTGGTGTCCACGTCGGGCCTGTCGGTCACTTCCGTCCCTAACGCCACCTCAGTGGGGCTGCGGGTCCCCACCGGCAGAGTCGCCTCCGCGGTGCCAGCCGCCTGCGCTCCGCGGACGCCCCTGGAACAGTCCCCGGGGTCCTTGAAACCCGACGTGGACCAGCTGCTCCGCGAAATGCGGCTGCTCAAGGGCCTTCTGAGCCGGGTGCTCCTGGAGCTGAGGGACCCGCAGGCCGTCCCCGAGCGCGGGGCGACCCTCCAGACCCCCGCTGCGCGCTCGGCTGAGGTCCCGGGGGCCCCGGAAACCGTCCAGACCCCCCCTGCGTCCAAGGCTGAGGTCCCGGGAGCCCCGCAGACCTCCAATGCGGGGAGCTGAGCAGTGGCCCCCGTGCCCTCTCCAGGCCCACGCGTCACCCGGGGCTCTCCCTCCGTGTCACCCACACCTGGCAAAGCCATCTGCTTGCGATCTTTTGTTTTGCTGTGGTTTTTGAGAAGCACATAAAGTGTGGCCGCAGGGATTTCAGTCTCGGCAGCATATTTGAGCAGCTTGTAACCGCAAGGCCTCCCGTCGCTTCCTTCCCCCCACAGAATTCCGGACAGAAGTGTGACACTGGTGTTTACTGCTCGGAGGTTTATGTTTGGAAGTTAATTTAGTCACCTTAGCGATTCAGGTGACCTCCCCCCCCTCCAGGACATCCTGCGGCACAGGCCAGGTTTGGGTACTTACGGTCATTAAGGAAACTTACGGTCATTTTAGGATTTTAGGATCAAGTTGTAATTATTCAGAATGAATTTCATGCTAATTTAAAAAAGGCTTTTAGTTTTAGAAACTAAAACAGTTCTATTTCTGTTGAATTTATATCCTGGAAGTGCTGAGTTGGACTTAGTTTTAGAGGCGGAAAGTATTGTTGGGCCTCCCATTCCCCAGCCTGCAAGGGTCAGTTCCGCCCCGCCCCCACTCCGCCCCGCCCCCACTCCGCCCCGCCCCCACTCCGCCCCGCCCCCACTCCGCCCCCCCACCCCCCACCCCCCGTCGCCCCACCCCCACCCCTCTCCGTCCCCCCCCCCCCCAGGCAGCAGCAGGCAGCGGTGCTCACTTCAGCCGTGAACAAGTGGCACCGTCCGCATCCAGAAACCTCTTTGAAGCAAGTTTTAGGCAAATCCTCAAAATTGCTAAATTGTAGCTTTTCGCAGTTTTTTTGCTCCCTAAGGAGCCATTCCAGCACTAGCACACGGAGCCACATGTGCACTGAGCCATGTCCCACCCCGCATGGGGACTTGACTGTCACCTGAAGGAGAAAAGCAAGAGGCCGCGTGGCCTGCAGTCCCAGGCGTGTGTTCCCTGCAGGGCCCGTTTCCACGCGTGCGCCTGCCTTCTGGCACCGGGTTCCCTGCAGGGCTGGTGCAACTGCTCCCCAGGCGTGTGGTTCTTCCCGGACAGCGCCCTTGTCAGCCCAGCTCGCGTCCAGGCTGCCAGCGGCCAGCAGCTCTGTCCTCCTTCCTTGATGGATGGGGGGGTCACAACGCAGTTTCCCAGGTCTGTGCTGCCGGCCTCCTTCCTCGTGTTTTCCTCAGCGTTGCTGCTCACCGACCCACAGAGTCACGAAACTCACAGGGAGGCCGGTGGGCAACATGCACACCACAGAGCCATGTGGCAGGTGCCCCAGGGAGCACCCGGGGGCCCAGGAAAAGCTGCGGATGGGGTTGGGAGGGGCGCCTCACAGTCCCCCAGTGGACATGTGCAGAGGGCCGAGCGACCGGGCATGGAGGCGTGTAAGAGGCAATGTGAGGGCATCTGCATGTGTGTAGAGCTGAGCTGGGTGTGTTTTCAGGTGGGAGAGGGGGTATCATGGGAGAAAGTAGCAGGCTGCGAACATGCAGCAGCACGAAAGGACCAGAAATGGAAGCCTTGTTAAGAAATCTTCTAACCTGTTGGACACCTGGGGAGGATGCCCCTTTCCTGGGGCATCGATGAGCCTTCCTGGGGGAGATACTCATTTAAAATTAGAAAAGGAAATAAAATAAGCTGATCTCAGGGGACGCTTGCTTATCCCCAGAAGGTCTGTCCAGGTCCTTGTGGTCTGGGGCTTTGTGGCTCTGACTGACCGCTCCCAGCTCACCCCATTTCTGAGAACGCTCCACCCAGTAAGCCCTCTGTGCTGAGCCCACTGTACTCCTTCCTCCTCCTGCTCTGTTCCCCTGGGGCTCCAGCCACCCCTGAACTAGACAGGAAGTGACTAGCATTAACGCTATTAGCGATCAAAGGATCTCAAATTAAAAAAAAATCAGTCGATCATTTTGTAAGAGAGCAAAACAGTGAAGTAGATTCTCACGGGAGAGCTGGTGTGGCTGCCCATCCTCCACTCCCACCCTGTTCACAGCAGCCAGCCTTCCTTCTGTCCAGGCTCCTGGCTCCTTTGCTGCTGGAGATGTGGGTGGGAGGATAGGGACCTACGTGCATCATTCATGACTCAGCTCCCCCTGTGCATGTGCGCGCGCAGGGGTGTGTGGGGGGGAGGATGTTGACTTTCATGTCCTCTGGCCCGTGCGGAGTTTAAGGCCCCAGCTTTCACAGATGATGACCCCCCGGGAAGGCCCGCCCTAGGGAAATACCAGGAACCATCAGGCAGGCAGCTTGCCGGCCGTGCTGCTTTGGGGGAAAGTGCTCATCCAGCTTGGCTCTGCGGTTCCAGCACTCGGGAAAGGGAAGGCTAGCCAGCCCAGGCTGCTGAGGAGAGGTTTGGGCGCATCTCCCCACAGCAAAGGGAACCAGAGGAAGCTGCTTCTGTCTGGTTCTCTGATCAGTTGTGTCTCAGACCCCAAAGCTGAGGGTGTGGGTACCAGACAGCAGACAAGCACCCCAGAGAGCAGAAGGGGCCAGGCAAGTCCCATTCGGGCTCAGTGTCACACCCTCGCTTGCTGTCTGGGCCTCAGTTTCTCATCTTGACTTTACTGGATGGGAAGACGGAGTGCTGTGAGTTAGTTCTACTCTTAGGACTTTCCCCCTGGAGGTTGGCTCAATCCTGTGGATAAAGTCCAGGTTCCCTGTTGCTGAGGCCACCCTGGCCCTTGCCCGCCCCCAGCACACAGTCTGTCCCATGTCTGTGTGTCTCCTCTTTTGTGGGGGGCTCCTGAGGGAATGACAGACACATAAGCAGATTCTTTCTTTACTGGAGGGTTTAAGCTGCGGTGCTGAGAAGCACATAGGAAGCCCAACGTGGGGGCTCAGAGGTCACTTCCTAGAGAGACGACCTCTGCCAGTCCCTACTGATGGAGATGATATTATTTCTAAGGCTTTGCTATTTCAAATCATGCTGCAATGAATATCCTATACCTACATCCATACACGTGTGTGAGCATGTCTGTGGGATAAAATCCTGGAAGTAGAATTGCTGTATCAGAGGAGATGAGTCTTTTCATTTTAATAGATGTGGCCAAATTACCCCTCCAAGAGATTGTACCAATATGCACGTCCGCTAATTACACAGGAGAGAGCAGGTCTCAAGCACCCAGTCAGGAAAGCACCTCCTGGCTTTGCTTAATTAGACCAGGGAGCCTCTTGACCTTTCATCCACTGCTGAGCGCCCCCGGCTGGAGCCTGGTGGCACGGCAACCTCGTCAGGCCCCCGCCCAGCCCCACAACGGCCCCTGCTCCCCACTTTGCAGTGCTAACCCATCCTTCTGAGTGCCTGGCCAGCTGGTCCGCGGTTTACTAGGGGAAATGCACTCCTGCCTACAATTCCTTACTAAACGCCAACTTTGGCCAAGCAGAGCTCTTATTCTGCCCCAGATTATCCGAGTTCTTCACCAAATTTCCAGCGCGTACTACAGTTGGCAGGTAGGGACTCAGCTTGCTCCCCAGTCACGACACCTGCAGAGACCATGGTCTCAGGGCTTGGCGTCCTGTTCATAGCCATCAGGATGCAGCTCCCTCCGAGGGGGAGGCGTGGTGCCCCCCCCCCTTGTGTGTTTCCAGTTTAGAGCCTCCAGTGTCGTTACAGGGACGTGGGAGGTGGCCATTGTGCCGTCCCACGGCGAGCATGCCCATGCAGCCTCAGCCGGAACAGCCCCCCGGAGTTGCTTTGCACCTAGAGGTGGCCAGAGTCCACAGACTTGGGCTCCAGTGTCACCTCGTGCTTAGCAGCTGTGCAGGCTCGAGCAGGACACCGTCTCTGAAGCTGTTTCCTCGTAGGCTTGTAGGACGCCCCGTTGCAGAGCACACTAAGAAAGGAAAAGCATGACCAGGCAACCACACAACGTTTTTCAGGCTTAATTAGAAATAGAATTTTTTAAAAAACCACAAGTCACATTGACATATGCATAAAAAGGAAAATATAAGGAATTATAAGCTGGGTAAGGCATTCCTAAAACTTTTTCCCTTTGAGAGTCTGACTTTTCTGAATCACTTTTTGGCTCAGATTTATCAGTGCCCAAGTTTTCCTACTCTTGTAAGGTCCTCTTTCCTATGATGGACGTCAGGAAGATTGATTAGTTTTTGAAAAGAAGCTGTAACTAGAGTGACAGCCATTGTTGCCAGACATTTAAGCTGGCTTTGTGGTTATCTGGAGCTAGCTCACTGTTTGAGTTCTGCTTTAGGAATGTTGCTAAACCACCTGACCCCCCACCCCCCATTCTACAATAGTGTCACTGGTGTCACTGTTGTCTCTTGAACTTTCTTCTAGCTGCTCACACCCATGCTGTAGATTGTGATGCTGGCACCGTTAGTGTTCACACTTCTGTAAGCAGTGAAAACTGCTACAGGCAATGATAAGATGCGTCCTGAGTGCAGAGATGTTAAAACGTAGCTTTGAAAAAATGTGTTAGAATTAATAAAATTTTAACACCCAAAAGGCACCCTGAAAGCAAATCTAGGAAAGCAAATTTCACAATGTACAGAAAAAAACGGGTAGCTAGGGACTAAAGGTGGACGTCTTTCAAGACGAATTGGAGGTCCTCCCAAATCAGAAGGGACTTGAAAGGCTATTTCTTTCAACCAAGAAGCCACTTCAGGAGACCTTGCTGAGCTCGGCCGTGGGGCCACGCAGCCATTGGGCCTGACTTCTTGTGAGGATGGGGCCTCCTCAGAGCCCGAGGAAAGCCCACTCGATGTCGGGTGGCTCTGCCTCCCTGGAAGGTCCTCCTTACAGATAATCAGCTAAGTGACCTTGGTTTAACTTCTACCCAGGTACCTCCTGGGTGGGCAGGGCAAATCTCCCCGTCCCCTGCTTGGCCCTTCAGGTATTTAAAGACCACACCTAGGTTGTGCTTAGGTTTTGTTAAAGGTAGACTTTACTTTTAACTGTTTTTTCAGTGTTTTCAGCTCTTCGGATTCTGAGTTCCTTCTCCATCCTGGCCGTTCTGAGCGCATCTCCAGTGGCTGCATAGTTGGTTTAAGATGTGGGACCCACAACTGACGGCCGTTCCTCAGATGGGTGTGTCCGGGGACAAAGGATCTTAGTTTTATTTTTTACAACTAAGCAGTTGCCCTTGTGACAGGACGTCCAGAGTGTTGTTTCACTACAGAAGAGACACAGAACTCTGAAGCGGGATCGTGGAGTGCAGAAGAAATGGGTGAGGGCCTGGCCCTTGACGTTCAGACTCTGAAGTCATGGAGGAGGTGAAAAGGGGTCAGGGTGCAGAGGAGAGAGGGTCTGAGAAGAGGTTTCTTTGTCATGATACGAGTCCCCTTCACAGTTCTTCCTCTGAGGTGGGAGGGGCCTCAGGAGTGGGGAGAAGGCTGACTGGCGTTCCCTGCTTTCGGGGGACATGGAACTGGGCCTGACTCATGCCTGCGGAAGCTGCGATGAGCTGTGGCTATGGAACAGAAGGGCCTGCGTTGGGATCAGCCTGAACTACAGAATATCTTCGGGCAAAGCCATGTGTGTGTGTATTTTCGTGGCCCATGAGAGATAGCACGGGGTTGTCTCGGTCCCTGCACTGCAAGGCCCCCAGGATGGGTAGTCAAGGGCACCCAGAAGCTGGAGGAGAGTCTGGGTTCCTGAGGGCTGAGGGGGGAGGTGCAAGTGAACACCTTGGAGAGAGTGTGGGACCAGAGTAGGGCAGCCCAGTGGTGAACACCTCCCAAGGCCACACATGCCCACCTGATGCTCAGAGAGCCGGAGGGCAACGGCAGTAAGGACTTCCTGTCCCCTTCCCTGGCCTCCCTCCCTTCCTGCTTCCTCCTTTCCTACTTAGGTTTAGGTGGGGAGCAAAGGAAACATATGCAAGTGAGGGGGGAGGAGATGTGGGGAGACAGGGAGAGAGGGACAGACACACAGAGAGAATCAAACTCCTTCCTCAAGCCAGGACCTGAGCTGGGTAAGTAGGACGACAAACACTTGCCTTTGAATGAATACTGGATATCTGCTTACCACCCAGGACTGGGCACGCTAATGTACAAATTAAAGCGATGCTTCTGGTTTAAAGCCATTACAGGACTAGCCATCACGAAGAGAAGCGGGGAATCGTGGGCCCCGCGAAACTGGAATGCGCCCGAACACCCAGAACTCGCAGACTGTCATTCCGTGGGTCTGGCGTGGGGACTGAGATTCTGCATTTCTACCAAGTTGCCAGTGCTGCTGGTCTGGGGACCACACTGTGAGTAGCAAGGTGCTGGGAGCCGGGGGAGATGACCCCACTGAATAAGGTTTAAATGGGTTGTGAAAGATAAAAAAGCTGCATTTTGATCATGCCATGAATTGTGCTTTCAACATGCAAGTTGCCTACTTTATTTAAATTTTTAACCATAGCATTATTAATGAGTATAGTGTTATTAAATAAATATAACTATATATAAATACAACATATAAAAATAAATATGGTATTATTATTTGGGAAATGCCATAGTGCATAGGAAAATGTTTGAGTCTGTTGAGCTGCTGTCCCACCCACTAGTGATTATAGACGTAACCACGGGTTAACTATTTGCTTTTCACTCTTCCAGGCTTTTTATAAAAAAGAACTTTGGAAGTATATTGTTATATTGATCAGGATTCAATTCTCTGAAGAACAGACTCCAGCTAGGAAGGAATTTACTGCTCGACATTTAGTGGTTTACAGAATAGTTGGGAGAGATGAAAAACAGATTCCAGTTGGAGTTTTCAGCAACGTCTCCCAGTATTAGGCCACTAAGGGAGTCGCGGTCTCTTCGGTGCTCAGAAAATCACCAGTTGAGAGCCACACGGCCACTGCTATGAGGGGACAGCCTTGGTGGGAAGGAAGCTGCCTTATCTGCTCGGGGCCCAGAAACGGATGCTTGGGACCGATGTCTCAGCACACAGAGCCAGTGCCTGTATACAGGGACCTCTGCTGTCGCTGCTGCAGAAAAACCAACAGTCTTCTCAACCCGCTTTCCAGAGGACAGGCTCTGCTTCTCTGTCGCTCCCCATGTGCTGTCCAGGGCTTTAGAGTGGCCGAGCTGCGTGACACCCAGCCCCAGGCTGCAGGTGTGCAAGCCCTTTAGACCTGCAGTCCAGAAGGCAGTGGGCAGGTGAGGTGGACGCTGACCGCTCCACAGACAGTGACGGGTAAGTCCTAAAGTTGACTGCGGTAATGGACCTAGGGGTTTTGACCAGCTTGCCAGTTTTAGAGGTCAGAAGGTGGCGAGCCAGAGGCCAGATGACCGGTTGGTGGTGGGGTGGAAATAGAATGGGTGTGGAGGTCCATGTGGCTAAGGGGCAGCTGCTTCCCCAGGCCTCCAGCCGCGTCCATCGAGCCCATTGTCTGCAAACCCACCAAGAGATGGTTCTCATCTAAGGCACGTCTGCACCCCGCACTTATATATTTATGGAGTCCGTTGAAGCACATAGCCTTATATCTATGTCCTTTGAATTTTTGTCTTTGCTAGCTTAACAAGGCAATTTGGAGCCCAATGCCCCTCTCCCAGCTGTAACACGTGCTAATTAGGTAAGCGTGTCTTCTGTGCCCTAATCCAAATGACCAGAAGAAAAGATGAATAAAACAGATTAAAGAAATGTGGGGGATGGCTGTCTCTCTTGGTTGCCATTGGCCTGCTTCTCACCTTTTGGGTACAACTGCTTCACCAGTTACAACCAGTCCACGGCTCTAAGATCCAGCCCATATTTGGTACCTTGTCCACAGGGCGATCTGTCCACCTGCCTGGGAAGTAAGAGTCAGTGTTTAATCCCCCCACACCCCCCAACTGCCCCTCTGGTCATGTCAGAAAAGAACAGGCTATCAGGGCCTCTTCTTAGTAGCTCATGCTGGCCCCTAGTGGACGCTGACGGTATTGCTTTTTAAACTGAGATACAATTGACATGTAACATTATGTTGGTTTTGGGTATACAATGTAACGATTCAATATTTGTATATGTTTTGATTAATCAGCACAATAAGTTTAATTAACAACCATCACCACATAGTTACAAATTTTTTTTTCTTATGGTGAGAACTTGTAGGATTTACTCCCCTAGGAACTTTCAAATATGCAAAACAGTGTTATTAATTATAGTCACCCAACAGCTAATACATAGCACAGCGGCTTCTTTGCACAAGTACTTACAAGCCATTTGTGCCATTACCTGCTCTAGAGTTCCGTTTTGGGTTGGAAAAACCCTACTGGTTTGATAGCTGGAAGGTAGAGAAGCATGTGGGGCTTATCCACTCTGTACCCAGTGTCCCCACGGAGGGATTCTGAGACCCTCTGTGAGAGGGGCTGGAAACAGGAGGGCTGTGAGGGACGTCAGAGCCACCTCCCTCCCAGGCTGTGACTGTGTGCCCGCTGTCAGGACTGGCTGTGGCCGGTGGGACTGCACGTTGCCCCAGGACAGCTGTGACGTCTCAGAACAAATTGTCCCTTTGGTTAGACATGTTGGTCACTTTTAGTGGAACCATGTTGTGTCTTAGCCCTCATGCCATCTCCCCACCACCTTTCCAGCCCTTTCCCCTCGTCTCCTTCACCTGTGGGAAGACCCAGCTAAATGCTACCTCTTGGAGAATTTCTCCCAGTTTCCTCCAGCCCAAATGAATGATTTTCTGTCTGAGTTCCCAACGTTTTGTTTGTACTGTCAGTTAAACACGTGGCTCGGGTAGCCGTAGCCTTGCCCCTGTGGTGAAAACTTGATGTCATCTCATTCTGTGTTGTACCCCTAGCACTGAGAAAATACTAGGAAACAGATAAAATTCAGGGGGTTAATTATGTAATTAAAAACTGAATCCCTTCGGGACCATACTGAACATCGAAACCTGATGTTTCCCTCTTATGGAGGGCAGTTTTCTCCTGCCAACTTGAATGTATGTAAATGGCCATCTCTATTTTCAGTTCTCATGGCTGAAGACGAGTAAATCACCGGTAGGAGTGGGCAAAGAATTACTGGAAGAGGGGAGATAGCAAATCCGAAACATGTACAAGAAGCAGCAGAGTACACTTGGGTGTGAAGGTGGGGGGGGGGGCAACGAACAGCATTCTGAAGGATTTGGAACTATTCTGTGGACTGACCAGAAGTTAGTGGCATTTCTGATTTTTTATGGCTTAAAGTCCTTTAGGGGAATGTGAGAGCAGGCGTTAACCAGCCTTGTCTGTTTTGGAAGCCCTCTGCAATTCAGAGGCCTTACCTGCCTTGCTCAAGTCATCCGACGTACACGACAGAACCAAAGCCTAAGAGGAGGATGTGTGCTTTCAGATCGGCCGCTCCTTCCACGACAATACCCTGGACAAGTTTAGGTAGTGAACTTGGGGGGGGGCCTGCATTCGTGTCGGTGGAAGAATGGAGGGGCAGGGGCTGTGCAGCTGTGACCGTGCAACCCCTGGCATGGACTAGGGGGCAGCCTGGTGTCCTTTGCCCCACTCATCTGACTCTCTGTTTACCAGTTTCCCCTCAAGTCAAAAAAGGAACTGAGAGCACAAGCCACAAATCACAGCCTGTTCCTGCCCGTGTTTCTCAGAAGGCCAGCAGCAAAATGCGATGGTGTGCCAGTTGTTGGGGGCGCGGCTGGGTCAGCTGCCCCAGCACAACTCCTTCCCCTTGGTCGTCTAGTCTGAGTGTTTGTGGAGCTGACGTTATTTCCTCAGAATCTTGACAAAGACGCAGACTCTCAATTAATGAGTGGATTTAGGGGTGGGCTTGTAGCAGCGCAGGTGGTGGGATCCATTTTCCCCTCAGTGTCACGCTCAGTGCCACCTCTGCTCAGCAGCTTCCTGAGCAGGGCCACCCAGCAGCTGGCCCCCCTGCTCGGGGCAGGGTTCCGCTGGGGATGTCTGTCCATAAGTCACGTCTCTCTAGAGCTCTGTACCTTGGCTGTAGTTGCTCCCACTGTGCAGACGAAGAAACGGAGACCTACAGAAACCACACGACGTCGAAAGGCGTGGGGTCACACCTCGGTAAGTGCTTTGAATTCAGACCTAGGTTTTCTCTGGCTTCAGGCTGTGCCCTTCAAGGCAGTGCCACACGTGAACTCCTCACTTTCCAGGCACCCACCTTCTACTCACAAATGGACATAATAATAGAATTATGTTATGATCACTCATGTATGTCTTTGTCCAATATTTTTATTTGGGGGCCTCAAAGTACTTTTCATGTGTATCTTCGTAACTGCCCTACATCTTCTGTCGCAAACATTTACTGGTGACTCATTGGGTGTGGGAGGGCTTGGGCAACTCGCTGAGGACACAAAGAAGGAACTTGTTTGGGGGCCGTGGTGGGGAGGTGATGGGACAGAAAAGGGGAAATTTCCCTGATATTGCTCAGCAAGTATTTTAAAAGATGAAAATGATAGTCATACACGTGACTGCCAAGTTTCTGAGAAACAACCAAAGAGTGGGGCGCCTGGGAGATGGTCAGGCCATGTTACGTAAAGTGGGTGTCTTCTCAAAATGCAATTCACCACGTGCTTCTCTTAGCAATTATAAGACCTTTTGCTTAATCCATATTTATGAAGGTTGCAGGTGTGCTGGTGATAAAATGAACAGATTGCACGCCCTTCTCGTCTTGACGGAAAGCAACCCAGTTCCCTCTCTCAAGTCAGCACCCCTTCCTTCGCGAGGCCTAACGTCCCGCTGTTCTTACCGGCCAGAGTCCTTTTCCCCTGCATCCCAAGGGCGGTGCGGAAAAGACACTGTGTCCCCGGGAGGGCAAATGGTGCCACCTCGAGGCTGAGAGTGCGGACGCAGAAGCTGCAAAACGCACTTCCGCCTCAGGAGCGCACGTGTTTTCATTCGCGCAGTCGTGGCTGTTTACTGAGCCCGGCGGCGAGCGCTCGGTGACAGTCCCACGTGTCGTCTGCTCCCGTCCTTGAAGGAGCTTAGTCCGTGTGGGGACCCGAGGAAGGACGCTCACTTCCAACCGAAAACCAGTGAAGCCGACGGAACGCTTAGGGTATTTATAAAAAAATGTCCAGGACAGGACCCCTTGATAGTTTTTTCCTCCTTTTTCCAGAATGTAAATATAATTTCTAACAGCGAATGACTTTAATAACACTGGTTAAAAGAAAATAAAACGACACAAAGAGGCGCCTACCGCGTATCTGTGTCATGCACGCCCCCGGAGCCAGCGCGGCCAGAGCTCGAGGAGCGCCCCGCCGCGGCTTTCCCTCCGCCCGCAGGGAGCGGGGCGGCGCCGGGCGGGCTGAGGCCGCGGGCCGGACCTGCGAGCGCTCGTCGTCCCCGCTCAAACACGGGGACAAGGGGCAGGTCGCGTCCCGCAGCTCCACGTCTCCCTCTGGCCACGGCCCGACCTTTCTCGCAAAGACATTAACGTCTTCAGAACATGTGGAACAGTGTATGTGAACAGGAAGAGGATTCACGTGCCAATGAAACACCGGGCAAAGGGGACGAGAGAGGAACTGCAAAGGGCCCCCTAACCAAGCATTGCAAGAGATGTGCCACCATCGCTTGGAACTTGAGTTCAGCCGCTCCTGCGGGGCGTCCAGAGAGTCTCAACACCAAAAGGCCGGGAAGCCGCGCGTGGGGCGCGGGCGGGACGCGGGCACAGGCAGCTCGGAACCCGCCGCGGCATCCCTTTCCCGAAAGTCCGCATTCCGCGGCCGGCCGGGTCCTCCGGGGGCGCTGCTGCGCGGCCCGGGGACGGCGCTCTAGCCGGCCCACTCGATGGCAGGCGCGGCCTCCGGCCCCTGGGCGCCGCCATGTTGGAAGCTGGGGGCCGCGAGCGCCCGGCCCGCCGCCGGGGATGCTGCAGGTGCGGCCCGGCCTGTACCTGGGCGGAGCCGCGGCCGTCGCGGAGCCGGGCCGCCTGCAGCGCGCGGGCGTCACGGCCGTGCTGACGGTGGACTCGGAGGAGCCCGACCTGCAGCTCGAGGGCCTGCGGAGGCTCTTCGTGCCCGTGCTGGACAAGCCCGAGACCGACCTGCTGAGCCACCTGGAGCGGTGCGTGGCCTTCGTGGGCCAGGCCCGCGCCGAGGGCCGCGCGGTGCTGGTGCACTGGTGAGCGGCCGGCCGCACGCGGGGAGTGGGGCGCCCGGCGGGCGGGCGGTGCCGTGCTGCGTGGGGGAGGGGCGCGCCGAGGGGTTGGTGGGGAAACGGCGGGGGCCGCGCCCCGGGGGCTGCGGGGCCGGGCGCGGGGCTGCGGGGCCGAGCGGGTGCGCCGCGCGCCGAGCCGTCCGACCGCCGCGGCTGGTTTCGGCGCTGCCGTCGGGGGCGGGGGCGCCGGGGACGCGGGGGCCCCACGGAGGCGCAAACCCCGGCCGCCTCGGCGGGTATTTGGGAATCCCAAGACGGGCCCGTGGGCGGGATGGTGGAGTCAGGGCCGCTCCCGCTCGCCGCGCCCGTCCGCCGTGGGCCAGCACGTGTGCCCCGGATTCCCGGCGAGGACGGGCCGCGAGAAAGGGGAGGAGCTCCAGGACCCGGTCTTCACGCCGCGAGCAGAGGAGTTTGCACCGCTTCCGAAGCCGGCATGATATTCTAGAAAAACTAGTGCAGTTGTGTTTGAATAGCTCATCCATTCCCATGGTTCAGAATTCAAAAGGAATAAGGAAATAAAGAGATATACTTCTTTTGCACCGTGTGGTATTTCAGAGGCAAAGGGCTTGAGTGGCAGCAGCCCACGGGTGCACCTGAACCTTACCTGTCACAAGGACTGGGTTTTTGTTTTAATTGTTGCTATTTTATTTTAAAGGTCTCTTTTTCAGTCACGCAGGAGTCAGTCGAAGTGTGGCTGTAATGACAGCTTTTATCATGAAGACGGACCAACTTACCTTTGAAAAAGCCTATGAAAACCTCCGGACTATAAAACCAGAGGCTAAGTGAGTTCTTTGTTAGAATCATAATTCTGCTTTTGTGGTGTGACTTTATTTATTTACAGAATACCTAACTTTGTATTTGTCTTTACAGGATGAATGAGGGGTTTGAGTGGCAACTGAAATTATACCAGGCCATGGGGTATGAAGTAGATACCTCTAGTGCAGTTTATAAGCAGTATCGTTTACAAAAGCTTACAGAGAAGTATCCAGGTAAATAATAATTGCTAGGAGGTCTTTGGGCCTTTTCCAGGTGCTGTTTGTACTCTGACATTAAACACTTCAGGTGCATTATCTTGCTTTCCCTTGAGACAGGTACTGTTATTTCCTTTTGAAACTGTGCTTTAGCAAAAAGTAGCTTGTTCAAGGTCACAGAGATTTTGAGGGGTGGGCTAGGATTTGAACTCAGGCCGTCTGTGCCCAGAACCCAAGGGCTCCTTCACCATGCTGTCCCGCCTCATCCTGATTTCTCAGCACTAGAGACTTTTTTGTTTTTAATTTCTGAGGTTAGCACTTGGTGCCTCAACTTGACATTAACTGGATTTTGTCTGAAAATGCAGAGCTGATTCCAACTAATGGATACATTTTAATTGTCATGTAGAACTGCAGAACTTACCTCAAGAGCTCTTGGCTGTTGACCCAACCACCGTTTCACAAGGATTGAAAGATGAAGTTCTCTACAAATGTAGAAAATGCAGGTAAAATATTTTGTATTTTCTGGAGATTTAATCTTGTCTCAGTAGCTGGAAAACATTGAAAGTTTCAGTTTCTTAAATCTCTGTAGGGAGAATTTGTTAATTGAAAAATACAGACATTTCAAATTCAAATCTGCTTTCAACAAGAATGTAAATTCTTAGAAGTAAAAGCAATCAGGATTCTTGTAGAGATGATGGAAAATTACAGTAGCAGAATCAATGCTGTATTATTTTGTCCTCTAAGAAGTATTGCATGTTTTATCGATTTTTTTCATTTTTGGAAGTCATTCATGTTTTTGTTTGGGGGTTTACAGGCGGTCTCTATTTCGAAGTTCTAGCATTTTGGATCACAGTGAGGGAAGTGGTCCTGCAGCCTTTGCCCACAAGAGGATGGCAGCACCCCTCATGCCGGTCACAGGGAGCCAGGCCCGGTGTACGTCCTATTTCATTGAACCTGTACAGTGGATGGGATCCGCCTTGTTGGGGGTGATGGATGGACAGGTGAGGGTACATTCTGTTTTCTACAATTTCATTAAATCATCTCTCATCTGTTCCTTCTTGCATTTTAAACCATATTTTAACTAGTGTTTCCTCCACCTTAACTACTTTCTTTCTGAAGAGTCTTTCTAGTGTAGACAAGAATCCATCAAAAATTATTAAACAAAAACCAGCTGATGTAAATAGTAAACCACTTTTGGTTGAGAGCTGATGGTCTAAGTTAATTCTTTTTAGTGCTATAAATACATCGGAAGAAAACACATTTGTTAAGCATTTTTGGATTTATCTATTTTTACTGGAGTATGTTTGTTTGTTTTTACATAGGCAGGAATCAGTTAATATCAGTTAATAATAGAACATGAGAGTCCTAACATGTTTTCTTACCTTTTAGCCATGATGGATTTTAGTTTGAAATCTTACATTACAGACTGATTTAAAAGCCAATATGTATGCGCATCCGTGAAACCTTCTGTTTCATATCTCAGGCTTCACCTTTCTCCCCTCATGCTGGAGTTAGTGTCCCTCCTCTAACCTTCCAGGGTACAGCATGTCTCGCTCACATTACTGCATTCCACCATCTGTTACAGTAAATTGCCATTCCGTTTTATCTCACCGATTAACTAGCTCATAAACTTCTTGAGGGTACAAGCCCCGCTCTGCTTTTATATCCTGTATTGCCAAAGAAAATTGTTTGGTACAAAAGTGAATGAATGAAATAACACATTTGCTTTGTTTCAGCTTCTTTGCCCCAAATGCAGTGCCAAATTGGGTTCTTTCAATTGGTACGGTGAGCAGTGCTCCTGTGGTAGGTGGATTACACCTGCTTTTCAAATCCATAAGAACAGAGTGGATGAGAAGAAAATGCTGCCGCTTTGGGATCACAAACAAGAAAAATAGGAACTTGTGACATTTGACAGCTCAGAAAGAAACTTGCCGGTGATAACCTTAACTTCTTGTCATTCATGGTAGAGTGTCTAGTTGTTAGACCACCAGCATTTCATTTGCAATGTGGGAAGATACGATCACTTGATGTGACTGGGAAACTGTTTAGGTGGAATACTCAATATAGAAATCAAAACTTTGTAATCATGTATATTATACTTTATTTGATACAAATCTTCTATGACTCAGATACTTTGTTTCATATTTTAAAGAATTCTGATTTTTGGAATGTTATGTGATCTTGAGGTCTGGATGGACAAAAGTCGGTACAAAAATTGGAAACTATCATGTTTAAATAGGTATTCTTTTATTTTCAGAAATGTAAAGTAGACTTGTTTGGATATATTTTGATGTTTGTTTCTCTTTCTTGCTTCTAAGAAACATTAACTTTCTTGGAAATGTGGAAGGAAAGACCATTAGGAAAACAGACTAAAATTTGGTTTTCCTATTACTGTTCAGGAATCCCAGTTACCTAAATTTTTAGGAAAGAGTATTTAAGGTACCTTTCAAAATAATCCACTTGAAGAAATGTATTAATGTGAAGTTGTTCCCAATGATAAAGAAAATAAATGTGGAGTAATTACATGCAACTGCCTTTTAAGCCTTCTATATTAGAGTGTTGGAAAAGGTAAGATGTCCAGATTAGCTTTTTTAACACCATCTCTGGAAACTGGAATGTATTTTAGTCGATACCAATGGTTAGAATTGGACCTAATTAGATACCTGAACACTTACATGAAATCAGCATTAGGCAATAAAGAAATATTTTAAGACATATTGCATATTTACACATGTATCTATTGTATGTAGACACCAAAATGGGCATTATTTTAAATGCAAAAAAAGTGTGAAAATGATCCTCTTAAAAAAATGCCTCGTTTAATTTTTGAAATGTGTGGGAGTGTTACAGATGATTCGTGAGACTCTCAACACACGGCCTGAAGCCTTTGGCAACTCATGATTTTTATGAGAAAAACTTTCTCCATTTCTTAGCTGTCACAGTCACTGTTCACCTTTTTGCTTCATGATACTTTTTCTAGAAAGCTTTTTAAAGTAATTGGGTTGAGCCATGTGAAATTGCCGCCTTTGTAGGTAAAATGCAGCTGAGTTACAGCAGTTCATGTGGCTCACATTAATACGTAACATCACATACTAGCATCTAGCAGAGAAAATTACTTAGCTTTTATTTGAATTTACGTTTGTCAATTTGGTAAATGAGCACCTATTGCATAGTTCTAGGTGATACTGTGAACAGACTAGATAAAACCTTTCTTGTAATTCATGTTCGACTTAGGAGAAATAGACAAAATAATACATGTTTTGAAAGATAGTTCGTATGTGCCAGTGAAGAATGATTTGGGGGAAACTTGTCTTTATGTAAATTTTGAAATTTTATGAAACATCCATCAAGCAGAATTTTCAGATTTAAACTCCTTTACTGTTTCATTAAAAAAAGAAAGTGTAAAACAAAACTGTAAAACAATGAAAAAATATCTTAATGACCTCAGGAGCCAGAAGGATTTCTTTGGCAAGATAGAAATAGCAGAGATTGCCAATAAAAGATTGATATATTTGACTACATTGAAATGAAAACTTAGAGGACAAACCCCCACCCCAAAGACAAGTGTCAACCTAGGAGAAGGTATTTGCAACATATGTACTAGTTAAATGAGCAGCAAGCTATCTACAGACGTACACATCACTGAGAAAGAAAATACGATAGTGAATTTTATAAGACAAGAATGGGCGGTTCACAGAAGAGGAAATAAGGTATAATAAACATGAAAAGATGCATCACGTCTTTGTCAGGAAAAGGTAAATTATAGTCCCACCCTTCACAGTGGCAAAAAATGCAGACGTCTGACCATATCTAGTGTTGGTGAGAACGTGGAGCCGAGGGAACTCCTCACTGCCAGAAAGGGTGCGAAGGGACATAATCTGGCAAGTAGTAACTCTCCTACCCTGAGCCAGCATGTCTCCCAGACACTTGCATGTGTGCACAAGGAGACTCATGCAAGGACGTGCTTTAGGTAACAGTAAGGACTGAAACAAGTCAAATGTCCATGAGAAGGGAAATGAAAAGAGAAATTGTGATATACAGGTATATTCGAGGAAATACCGCATGACAGTTCAAACACGGATAGGTCGTCAAAAAATGAGGAAAGTGATTTGGAGGACAGAATATACCTGTATGTAAATTTTAAAAACCTCAAACAGCACCAAATGTATGCATCTGTAAACATGGTAGAAGTAAAAATGGACTTGAATGATTCCTAAAGTATTCACAATAGAAGTTGCTTCTGTGGAGGGAGGGAAATGAAGTAGAGCAGAGGAAAAACAATTCAACTTTATCTGTAATGTTCGATTTCTGATGAAAAATCTGAAGCGATAATGCAAAATGTTAATGCTTCTCACTGTCCGGTGATAGGTAGACAAATGCATGTTCCGTAATGATCAGCACTTTTTGAATAAAAGACCATTTTTGAGAATTAAAAAGAAACACCTCCCTGGAGTTCAGTCATGGTGCTTTTTAAAAAGACTGAAGCGTCTGGTGGATGGAGAATCGAAGACTCTTGCCGGTTTTACTTTAGCGTTTATGTCAGTGTTGGAGTTTGCAGGGAGGAGAGAAGAAAAGTTACAAATCCACCCGGTGAGCACCGCTCAGCGGAGCGGTCCCGGAGGGACTCCGGTGCGGGTCGGGCCCCGGGAGCCCCGGTGGGCGGGGTCCGGGCGGTGGGCGGGGTCCGGGCGGTGGGCGGCGTCCGGGTGGTGGGCGGGGTCCGGGCGGCCCCGAGCGTCGCGGGTGACGTAACCGCGGGGGCCGCCCCGCCGGGGCGCGGGGGATGCTGGGAAGCGCCTGGTTCCGTAACCATGGGAAAGGCCGCCCCGGCGCCGAGGGACACGTGTGCTTAAGGTAGAGCGTGGTACACGTCCCTCGTGACCGCTGGGCGCGTGAACACCCCGCGGACGCCGCGTTCGCCCCGCCGAGTGGCCCGGCCCAGCCCAGCGGCCGGCGGCGGTCGGGAGGCGCGGGCGTCGTGTGAGGGAGGCGGACCCGCCGCTGGCGGCCCGGAGAGGCGGCGGCGCGGGAGCCGGTGCGCGGTCGGAAGGCGCGCCGGCTGCGGGGGCAGCGCGGTGCTCGGGCGGCCTGGGTCCCCCGGCTAGCCGGCCCTTCGCGTCGCCCCTGACGTGTCCTTCCTCCCCGGGGACAGCGGGACGCGCAGCGCGGCCACCCGCCGCGGGAGGCCGTTTGTCCGCCTTCGGCCGCCGTCCCGGCCGCGCTGCGCGCGCGTGGTGCGCCGGCCGCCGCCGTCCCGACTTCAGTCACCGAGTTCCGGCGCCCGGGCGTGGCCGCGCCATGGAGTCGCCCTTCGGCCCCGGGCCGTCGCCGCCGGAGGAGGACTGGGGTGAGTGGGGGCCGGGCGGGCGGCGCGTGCGGGCGGCGTGTGCGGGCGGCGTGTGCGGGCCGAGCCCCGCAGCCCGGTCGCTCCCCGGCCCCGGGCGGGCCCCAGGCCGGCCGCCGCCGTCCCCGGACCGCGCTCCCGGAGCCGGAGTGTCGCGCGGGCGCTGACGCCCTCGTCCCCGCTCCCAGGCCGCCGCCGCCGCTCTCGGCACAACATACGCCCTTTTCTGCGAGTTGCGATGTTGAACGTTCAGGCCCTTCACCGGCTTGACGTTTTTCCGATACCAGAAGCCGGCCGGTTAAATTTAAAGGTCCAGTCACGTGCCAGAGTTCCCCGCGACTCCGACTCTGAACCCTCTAACCAAACGGAGGGCTCGGTAGCCGGGCGGTGACGCTTGGAGCGGGTTGCACGCGTCTCCCGCGCGGTCCACGCAGGACACGGCTCAGGCCTGCGCGCCTGTGCTCTCGGTTGCAAATGCTGGCCTGTGCCGTGGTGACAACAGCCACTGGGACGGCGGGGTCCCAGGACAGCTCGGTCCACGGACACAGACGTGCAGGGCACACAGCCCTGTTCAGTGCCTAGCAGGCTGTGTCAGACGCACGGGACCGCCAGGTGGTAGCAGCTTGTAACACAGGCAGTGGCCGACTAAGCTCCCCTTCCCCGACGGGCACGTGCCGCCTGCGCGCAGCGCAGTGTTACCGTCCCGAGTGTTGATACTTTGTCCTTAACTGGTCTGCAGTTCGCAGAAGGTGCTCTGTGGGTCTGCACACGTGCATGATGTCATGTATCTGCCAGTACAGTGTCATAAAGTTTCACTGTCCTCCTAAATCCTGTGCTCCACCCATTCAAGCCTCCCGCCCTGCCAGGCAACCACCCATCTTTCTACTGCCTCCCTGGTTTTGCCACTTCCACACTGTCTTATAGTTGGGAAGGAGGGAGACAGGGGGTGAGGAAGAAGGAGTGAGGGGCGAGGGGGGGAAGGAAAGGGAGTGGGGAATCTTTCTCTTACACGGTCACAGTCCTGTCAGATTCGAGCACCCCCATACCACCTCATTTAACCCACTGACCTCCCTGTCTGCGTGCAGTCACGTGGGGGGCTAGGGCCTCAACGTATAACTTTTTGGGGGACATAACGCAGTCCAAAACACGCTGTTTATCCATTTACCTGCTGAAGGACACCTTGGTTGCTCTCAAATATTGGCAATTATATACAAAGTCACTATGAAGATTCATGTGCAGGTTTTTGTGTCGATGTAAGTGTTCAGATCATTTGGGTAAATACCAAGGAGCACGATTGCTGGATCCTGTGGTGAGAGGATGTTTAGTTCTGTAAGAACCTTCCCAACTGTCCTCCACAGTGGCTGCTCATTGGCGTCCCGCCAACGGTGCCTGAGGGTTCCGGGGCCCCACGTCCTCCTAGCACTTGGTGGTGTCAGGGTTCTGGATTTTGGCCCCTCTGATTGACCTCATTGTAGTTTTAATTGGCGTTTCCCTGGTGACAGATGATGTGACAAATGATGTGCTTTTCATGCTTATTGGTCATCAGTACATCTTCCCTCTCCTCCTTCCTTCCCTCTCCCTCCCTTGCATTTGTGCAAATACCCCATCCCCCCACCCCCCTGCTTTTTTTCAGCTACATATGAGATCTATGTACCCAAATCAGGAGCTTCCATCTGCCACTGTGGTTTCTTCTATAACTGGAGTCTCTCCTGTGAAAGCGCTGTTTGCCTTCTCGCACTGAAGCCCTGCTGAGTGGTGGCTCTTCTCATTCTCAAAACCGATTTGCCACGAGGGCGTGAAGGAGGCACAGTGTCTTCCTGTCCTCATTGCGACTTTCGGGTCACTCTCCTCCGTCCTCCCTACAGACACCCATGGTTAGATCTCCCCCGGCTGTAACATATGTCTCTGCCTCCCTCTTACAGTTGTCTGCTGACTCCCAGTTCACTCTTCTCACCTCGTGGAAAATTCTCCCAGCTTCCTGTCACTTTCTCTGATTCTTGGGTGACTCCAGTGTCCTCAGGACGGCCCTTCCGACGCCCTGAGCTTGGCTTCCACCCTGTCTCAGCCATTCCCTCCCTGAGGACAAGTCCTCATGCTCAAGCCAGATGTGCACTCTGACCTCCACCTCCTGTCTCACCAGCACAGCCCCATTGCTGTTCCGATGCCGAGGGCACCTTCTCTCCTGCTGAGATTCGGCTCTCCCTCCCTGTGTCTCACTTCCCCTCACGCAGTTTACGGTCCTGGACAGTCACAGTAACCACATCCTCACGCTCTCAGTGTCTGTCTTTTGTTTTGTAGTTCTCTCTTGGGCAGACCACAGCCTTTGTTGAATCCAGTCTACCTGCTCCGCGCCTGCACTCCTAGCTGAATGTGGCTGCAAAAACACCTGGCCATGCTGACTGGTCTCCCTTTAAATCTATGATCCTAATCTGAAATAGGCCTTTACCTGGTG
This sequence comes from Rhinolophus hipposideros, assembly GCF_964194185.1. Taxonomy (NCBI): domain Eukaryota; kingdom Metazoa; phylum Chordata; class Mammalia; order Chiroptera; family Rhinolophidae; genus Rhinolophus; species Rhinolophus hipposideros. Next base: position 54,182,377 of record NC_138065.1, on the reverse strand, counting down.
TTACCTGGAGGGTCACGTTTGCCGGGTCCTCTCACTCTCCCACTCCGATGATTGTTTGATAGAGTTTTTTCTCTCTTCAGCCCCCTACACCTCCTCCCCCAGCCTCTGAGGCAGAAGAGATCCCCCATGATCTCCCACCCCCTCACCTATGCACCTGCCAGCACATTTGCTTCTCTGGTGCTGGGAGTGATGACCTCTTGCTCTTGCCTGAGCCTCTCATCCGTGGGTGCTTTAGAGCCCTCCCACTTCATTGCAGAATGCTGCTCCACCTCCTCTGCCCCTACTTCCTGCGTCATCACTCCCCGCGCCCCATCACTCCCCGCGCCCCTCCCGGGCATCTCTGTCAGCTAACATACTGGGGGTTGCTTCTCCTTTCCTGCAGCTTTGAATTGGTTGTCATTCACAGTGCTGGAGTTCGTCAATAATAGTAACGGCTAGTAAGAAACCCTAACAGCGCTGGCGTAGGGCTGCCGTGCTTATTTGTTGTCAAATGGTGAATTGACACTTCACCTCTATTCTTTTGTCCACAGATTCTGCTCTGTTTGCTGAACTTGGCTATTTCACAGACACCGACGAGCTGCAGCTGGACGCAGCAAGTGAGACTTATGTAAGTATTTACTGGAGGAGGAATACTGACTAATGTGGGGTTTCATTTGTACCCTAAGGATTGCAAGAAGGCTTCAGGATAACAGGTTCAGGCCAGTTACTTAAGTTTAAGTACCTTAGCACTAAGGAGGAAACTTAGTAGCCATTTTGCAGTCAGTAAACTCAGGATTGTACAAACTGCTCTGGTCTTGATGTGAGAAGACTTGTCTTCCAAGACCACCTTGGGCTCGGGTGGGTGACTTTGGAGGAGTCACTTAACTGCCTGCTGTCGCTTTTGTAGAGAACTTGGCTGCATACGGGCCACGGTGCTGTGAGGGGTTCATGTGAGTCACAGATCCCGACAGATAGAACTGAGCAGCTTCCTTTTTCAAAGTTACATATCCTTAGTGTAGAATGCTCTGAACCTCAGCTGTGTGCTTACTTTTTGCCTTTGAGTGGAGAGGAGTCGATATAAAAGTGATTGTAATATGCTGAGTCCTCAAAACCATCTGAGGTTTTCTTTTCTGGTTGGTACATACGTGTTGGTCCCTAGCGCACTGGCCTGCAGAGCTCTTATGTGTCACCTTTCATGCTTTTCCTGGTGGGCAGTACCATGTTTCCCCGAAAGTAAGACCTAGCCGGACAATCAGCTCTCAGCTCTAATGCGTCTTTTGGAGCAAAAATGAATATAAGATCTGGTCTTATGCGATAGTAAAATAAGACCGGGTCTTATATTATCTAATTGTCAGACTAGGTCTTATTTTCGGGGAAACATGGTAATAACAAGTGGACAGTGGTTTTATATGCACATCAGTCAGACTGGTGGTTTACCACTTATTTTTTAAGCCCTTAGTAACCAGAGTGTAAAAATGTGTAGTGTCTGTTCAGTGAGTTTATTAGACATTTCTCAAAGAATAATTCAGCAGTTGTTTTACTATGAATCAATAGAAGAGAGTAAAAACACGGTATATTTTTTTAATTTGTGCATGGGATTTCAGTGGTTTTTATTACTTTCGTGAGATGCTTTAGAATGTGGTCTGTTGATTCAATTGACTTATTATTGGCTGGTTCCCTGAGCATCTGATCTTCTCTAAAACCGTCAAGAACAGAGTAGGAAATTGAAAGATACAGGGAAATGTCCTGATTCTATAACGTTCTTACCTTACGCAAGTCACTCGCTCTTGCAGTTCCTAGTCTTTCCAGTATTTGGAGTGGGTGGTTTCTGGGAGCCCTTTCTAGCTTTAAATTGTGTTGTTTGTCCACATGGTAGCAGGTAGCAGGGTTTCCCAGGAAAAGTCGCCGAAGAGCCAGAGTCTATAAGTACCAGTATATATCCCTTTTTGGGGCATGGACCTGTTACATTTCTAATCAGATGCAATTCTTTTTCCTTTTTTTTTTTTTTTAATGAAAGTTTATTGGGGTGACAATTATTAGTAAAGTTACATAGATTTCAGGTGCACAATTCTGTATTACATCATCTATAAATCCCATTGTGTGTTCACCACCCAGAGTCAGTTCTCCTTCCATCACCATATATTTGATCCCCCTTACCCTCATTTCCCTCCCCCCACCCCCTTTACCCTCTGGTAACCACTAAACTATTGTCTGTGTGTATGAGTTTTTGTTTCTCATTTGTTTGTCTTGTTCCTTTGTTGTTTTTGGTTTATATACCACATATCAGTGAAATCATATGGTTCTCTGCTTTTTCTGTCTGACTTATTTCGCTTAGCAAAGATGCTGTGAAAAGTATTTGACTTTCTGGCCGAAGACTGAGTGAGAATCTTTGTAGGTCATGCTCACTATTGCACCCGTTAAAAATATCGCTAGCACTCACGCGAGCCTCAGTTTACTTAGGCTGGAAAAGTGTAAGGAGTTTTTTGGTGGCTGAATTTTCAGGGCTGCAGAACTTTTTGATGTGTGGATTCAAATAAGAGAAAAAAGCAAAGGAGATCGATTTAAAAAGTGGCTTGTTTATGATCTAAGTAGTTTTTCCTTTTTTTTTTTTAATTTATTGGGGTGACAATTGTTAATGAAATTACATAATTTCAGGTGTACAATTCTGTATTACATCATCTATAAATCCCACTGTGTGTTCACCACCCAGAGTCAGTTCTCCTTCCATCACCATATATTTGATCCCCTTTACCCTCATCTCCCTCCCCCCACCCCACTTACCCTCTGGTAACCACTAAACTATTGTCTGTTTCTATGAGTTTTTGTTTCTCACTTGTTTGTCTTGTTCTTTTGTTGCTTTTGGTTTATATACCACATATCAGTGAAATCATAGGGTTCTCTGCTTTTTCTGTCTGACTTATTTTGCTTAGAATTATACTCTCAAGATCCATCCATGTTGTCACAAATGTTCCTATATCATCTTTCCTTAATGCCGAATAGTATTCCATTGTGTATATATACCAGTTTTTTCTTTTTTTTCATGTGAACTTCCACAACATTCTCTTTATATAACTCATGCTGGTATTTACTCAGGTAAGGGCAGTATGACAAGAAAACAGTTTGCTTTCTTTCTTTCTATTACATTCTTAATGAAAATAAACCACATGATAGACATTTCGAAATGCTAATGTTATTCTAGAAATTATTACCGCATGGTTGTTAATAATTACCAGATTAAGCTTTACTTTTTGCCTGAGGCTTACTTTCTGTATTGTCACTGTTTTATTGTCTGTCACATTACATTAAGTTGCTATTGATTGCCTTTCGACTTTGTTGTCCTGTTTATATATTAAATTTACTTCTGTCTTTGTCTCCGTAACCCCGGACACTTAAAATGGTAGTGGTGCTATCTTGGATTCCGACTCATAGGAGGGCTCTGAAATCGTGTGGTAGGTCTTTATTTACATGGTTATGGTGTAAGATGGTCATGCAGACAGGTTCAGAATATGCTTATATTTAAATAAATTACCATCTAAATGAAAAGAAACTAAGATTCCTCTAAGAGGGTTGTTGGCCTCTGTTTGAGAAACTTAATTTTGTCTTCTGGGATTAAAATTTTTCAGAAATTTTATCTTAGAAATTTGAAAAGTAAGGACAGTACAACAGAGAAGAAAATGATCCATCCTCCTATGGGTGGGTCTCTTCCTTTGGTGTAACCGGTTTACTGTTTGGTAAACTTGAATGTTCAGTCCAAGTCTCTGCTTCCTGCTTGGCTTTGCCTGCGTCTGTGCTCTTTCCATGGCCCACAGAGGTGATGTTGTAGATAGGCATTTGTTTTCCTTAATGGCACTGGGAAAACTTACTGGATCTCCCTATGACAACAGACTTATCTTTGTGACTCTTCCTAGTGGTCTGTTACCATTGAGAAGAATGAGATCAAAGGAATCTTTTAAATGTGACCTTAGCTCCTTCCTGGTTGTTACTGCTGTGCCTTAGATAACACGTGGTTTGGCTCCAGGATGAACCTGTTGACTTAGGAATTACATTTACTAGGTTGGGTAATAGCAATTATATTTCTCATGGCAAATTACATCTGACAGCTTGACTTCTAGGTGTATTATTTTATTCTTCTAATATTCTTTTGCTGATTTGAAACCTACAGGAAAACAACTTTGACAACTTTGCTTTTGATTTGGATTTGATGCCTTGGGAGACGGGCGTTTGGGACCTTAACAACCAGCTCTGTGCAGGTAATGACACGTTTTCTCGGGACAGGACTTAGATGGGTCCATGTCGTGTTGTAGTCTGGTAACAGTCAACGTAGGTGGGGTTATTGGGCTACTTTGATAGATAGAACTTCCAGGGACAGTTACCATACTTCTGGTGTGACAGTGCTTGCATCAGTTTCTTGCTGTAGGGACACAAAGAGCTTCATAGTTAGGTTTCAGTTACATATGTGAATAAAGAGCTCATACCAGAAATGCCGCTTTTGAATTACATATGATGTCTCCACAAGAGATTAACCTGAGAACCATACAGAACTTGGGGAGCCAAAGGGAGGAAGTGTGGGGTCAACAGAACTTGGGAACTTGGTGTCGAGACCCCCTGCGTGGGGTGTACGTACTCTGAGGAGGTGGCACTGCCTGGCCGTGGAGGTGGGTTTGGGGGTGCTGCCAAAGCTGGAACCTGCAGCAAACTGTGACCTCTGTGGTGAAGCCGGTGGGAGGATGAAGGAAGCCCTTTCCCCTTCTCCTGCCTTTTCGTGTCCCCTGGTGACGGGCTTTAGGCGGGAGCCAGCGGGCAGGCAGCGATAATTTGCATTTCAGACTGCAGGAGGTGGGCTTGGAGCTGAGAGCGATGGGTAAACAAATAACTAGCACCCGCTAGACATCTGGTCCTCCCCACCCACACTTCCTGTGGCTTCATTTGCTTAAAATAAATGTTTAAATGTTGTGCTCCATGCCTGTCTCCCTCAGAACAGGGACTGCACGGGCCAGTGTTCTGGTCACTGTTGTTGTGTCATAAACGACCCTAAAACTTAGTGACGCAAACAGCCACCGTTGTGTTGAGCTCTCAGGATGTGTGGGTCAGGAATTTGGAAGGTGTACCTGCAACGGCTAGTCTCTGCTCCATCATGTGTCCATCTCAGCGGGGAGACCGCAGGCGGGTTATGTGACATCTGGGGCGAAGTCCTCTTGAGGCTTCTGTCCTCGCCTGTCTGATGCCTGGTCTGCGATCATCTGGAGGTGACGCCTGCTGCACGGGCCCTCCTGTGTGGCTTCCTGACAGCCTGCTGCCATGGTGGTCTGGCTGCAGAGGTCTCGGCGGCAGTGCTCCAGGCACAAGCAAGAGTCGCAGAGCGTTACTTCCATACTCTGCGGCTCGAAGGACTCATAAGCCACATAGATGCGGACCGACAGGAAACACTCCCTGCTTGATGGGAAGTGGCAGGGTCACAGTGCAGATCAGGAGGGATCATGAGTTCTTTCGCAGGCTGAGCGGGAAGACAGTCTGCCACCCCCTTCCGCTCCCCCCCCCCCAGTTATAAATGTGACACCTCGGAGAACTGCCTGGGCCATGGTTGCTTAATAAATTATTGTAAATACGTTAATAGTTCCAAAGGTAGGAACAGTTTTGTGAGTTTTAATTGTATTGTCAAAAATGCTTTTCAAAATAATTCTTTCCGGTTTCTTATATTTTAAAAAAATTACATATTGGGGAATCTCTAATTTTTTGCATATGGTATAATATTCAAAAAGGGTGTGGAGAAGACAAACGTCTCCTTCCGCTCTCGTTCCTCAGCCACCAAGTTGTGCTCCCCAGAGAGGTCCCATTAGCGATTTCTTTTCTTTTTTTCTCCCCTTCTTCTGCCTCCCCTCCCCCACACTCCGGTTCAAGCCGTTGTTTCTCAGTCTAGTTGTGTAGGACACGGCTCCCTGGCCCACGCTGGTATTAGGAGCCTTGCGCTTCCCCCCGCTGAGGCAGTCGGTTGCCAGTCTTCCTTCGGCCGCTCACAGCAGCTCACTGGCCCATGCGGGAATGTCAAACCTGCGACCTCAGCGTTGGGAGCACGGCGCTCCAACCACCTGAGCCCCTGGGCCGGCCCTCATTAGTGATTTCTTATGTTTATCCTTCCAGAGCGTTAGAGCAGCTGTGAGTAGGTGTGTCCGTATCCGCGTGCACACCTCAGCACACAGGTGGAGGCCTAGCTAGACTGTTTTCTGCAGCTTGAATTGTCACTTGATGATATGCTTGGTGACCTTAGCTTCCACATGATTGAATTGTAAGAGTAGGTTTTACCGTCTTTCTTGTTCACTGTGTTGAACATTTTTGTTCGTGTTTTTCAGTTGAAGATATTAAAGCAGAACCTCAGCCACTTTCTCCAGCCTACTCCAGTGGCTCCATCTCGTCTCCCCAGTCAGTGGACTCTTACTCTTCAACCCAGCATGTTCCTGTAAGTAGCCAGCCTTTCACGGCGGTTTGGTTGTGATGCTATTTGGACAGTACCTACACGGGGAGGCAAGTGACATTTAATCCCGAGGAAACTGAGTCCCGAGGAGGGGCCTGGGGGAGCTAGAATGTTGTCAGCCTCTGGGTTTTGCCTTTCTGCCTAGGTTCTGCCTTCATCATTTCATTGTTCCTTTGTTTCGCTGCCCTTTCCCAGTAGCCAGTGTTTCTGTTAGTTGGCTTCTTGTCTTTTCTTCCTGCCCTCCTCTCCTCCTCGTCAGATGGACATGCTCTGAGGCCACGGAGGAATAAGGGGTCTGTCGGTCAGTCCTGAGCCGCATAGCCTGACGGCCTCCGGGCAGCACTGCCTGCATTACCTGCTGTGTAATGCAGCAGGTAATGTATTTTTGTAACAGGTTTACAAAAGTCTGCTAGCTCCTTAAAGACTCCGCTCTCCATTCAGATGGAAGGTCTGGGTCCAGGAAAGGAAGTCCCAGAGGATTTATGTGTTTCTTGGAGTGAGGAAAGGGAAAACCTAAGCAGACAAATTCAGGTTAATATTTCCGTGCATTGCATCTGGCAGGTCTCACATGTGGTCCGTTAGGAAACCCCAACGGGTCTGTCGGCTTACGTCTCCAGGGTTCATCTCTGCCCCTGCCAGGCCATCGTCACCTCACCTGCATTGAGTCAATAGGACTTCAGCTGGTCTCTGTCCCCCACTCCCCAAACCTCATTAGCAGAGGGGTCTTCAGAGAGGACTCTTTCAGAAGTACAAATTGGGAGTGTCAGCCCTTTGCTGGGAACCTTGAGTGCCCTCCTCACCTTTCCACTGGTGAGGTCACACCCCCAGTGTGCCGGCCTCCGGGCCTGGCTCCTGCTTACCTTGCCAGCCCTGTTTCTCACTGCTGCTTCCTACCTGCACTCCACCTTTGCTGGAGCCCCACAAGAGTTCCAGCCTGACAGCTCATGCAGCGCTGAGTATGTGTGACTTGTGTGACGCTGCCGGTTTTGCCACATTTCGCTCCCCCAGGCCTTGTCAGCAGCACGTGAGACGCTGCTCTGCCCGTTGTCCCTCTCACACAGCACTTTTCGTTTCCTGTTTCCTTTATTATGAGTGTGGTTGAGCATCTTTTCATATATTTCATGTACATGAGGCCTCCTTGCATTTTGTTAATGAGATGTCAGTTAAGATTCTTTGTTTAATTTTTTTTAATTGGGGAAAGGGAACAGGACTTTATTGGGGAACAGTGTGTCAATCTTAGTTGTGGAGGGTGCCGTTCAGCTTCAAGTTGTTGTCCTTTCAGTCTTAGTTGTGGAGGGCGCAGCTCAGCTCCAGGTCCGGTTGCCGTTGCTAGTTGCAGGGGGCATCTTGTCCACTTTTCCCTTGGATTGTGCTCATTTCTCCTCAATTTTGAAAGTGCCTTATTACATATTAGGACTGTTAGTCCTTAGATTGTGAAATAAGTTACAAGTGTTTTTTTTCTTCCAATTTGTCATTTGTCTTTAAGTTTTATTTCTGGTGTTTATTTTTTCCAGGAATACTTTTTTTTAAATAGCCAAATTATCGATCTTTTATTGCATTTTTTTTGTAACTCAAAGGAAACTTCTCACCACTCAGATGTTACACTATTTTTATTGTTTTCTTGCTTATATTTTTTATTTGGAACAATCGCAAGAAATGTTACAAGTAAATTACAAAGAACTTCTTTCCCTGAGCCATTTGGGAGTCGTTGCCAACCTGGTGCCCTGTCACCCCTCACCCCATACTGTAGTGTCTACTTCTTGCCAGCAAGGCTATGACTTCATAGCCACAGTACAGCCACCCAAATCCAGAAGTAAGCGTTCCTGCGTTGCTGTCACCTAACCCTCCGCCGCCTGAGGTGGGGCCGCTGGTCCCAGACACGTCCCCTAGACTAACGGGAGGGTGTGGCGCAGGGTCGCACGGGGCAGGGCCGTCTTATCTCCTTAATCTCCTTCAGTTGTATCCGTTCTTTCTTCCTCGACTTTCATGACTTGGTCACTTTTGGAGATTAAAGACTAGTTACTTTGCAGAGTGTCCCTCAGTTGGGTTTGTGTGGTGTTTCCTCAGGAACAGTCACGGTTTGAGTCTGTGGCAGGGGTGTCACAGACGTGACATACTGCCTGCCTTTCTGTCTCACCGACTCACTGACGGCTTTCGCTATGCTCCCACATGGTGAGGGCACGGCTGCCAGGCTCGTCCTTGGTGAAGCCGCTCCCCCTTCACTATAATAGGTATCTGGGAGCAAGTACCTGACCTGCGTCAAAATGCCTTTTCCAAAATGCCTTTTCCTAGCACACTTCAGATTTGTTTGTTTGTTTTCATCATTTTGCACTCACGGTCTCCCATTTTATGACAGTTATAATCCATCACTTTGTTTATCCTGTTATCTTTTAACTTTTAACTTTTTATGCTCTATTTTTTATTATAAAACATTTTCATTATTGTCTAAATATGTGTCTTCTTCCCTTATGGTTTCTGGGTCTTTTGACTTAAGGGGGCCCATGTCATGCTGAGAGTAAACAAATAGTCTCTTAAATTTTCTTTGAATAATCTCATAGGTTATTTTGAGGAGGGCATGATGTCGGGATTCCGCCCACTCCATTGTTATGTGTAGACCCCTTTCCTCAGGTTAGAAATGCTGATTTATGTTAGCTTTCTGGAGTCTAACAAAGCACGATAGATCCATTGAATGTTAAAAGACTTCTGGCAAATACTATCTTTGTATAACACATCTTCGTATTATCAGCGTACTCATTCAATAAAATAGCCCTGCTCCCTGCAGTGTTTGTCCTTCTTTCAAAGCATGTGGGACAGATGACAGTGTTAATAATTGGAAAGGGTAAAAATAGTAAGAATTGATTGTGTTTGAGATTTTTGTGAGACTGAACGGGAGATTGTGGGGAAAGGCTGCTGGCCTTTTAGCGGAAGCGCCACGACAGGCTCCGTGTCTGTGACTGGACGCCATGTAGGCCGTGCAGGCTGTGGGGAGATGCAGATGCAGGTCGTGTTCATGACCCCCGTGTCTGAGTGTGTTCCTGTGGGGCGCCCACGTGCCCACAGTGTCCTGGCACCTAACACAGCACGTTCCCAGGAAGCGCACCTGCGCGTTGGCCTTGGCCTGACGTGTTTCCCTGTTTAGATGTTGGTCTCGCCTCTTTTTCTATGCGATTGTCTGCTCGAGGGTTGTATTCCTCTGCATGACTTTGTGTTTTATTTTGCTGCAGGAGGAGTTGGATGTGTGTCCTGCCTCCCAGATGTCGCCCCTCTCCTTATATGGGGAGAGCTCTCCTGGTCCCTGCTTGGCAGAGCCTCTGAGGGAAGACAAGCCTGTCACTGGTCCTAGGAGCAAAACCGGTACCGCTCCGTCTCTGACTCGTCCTTTCTGTTGTAGCCTGAGCTTCGCTCCATTTCTGAGAAGACAGTGTGGGATGGACTGGGTTTCTAATTTGGTGACGTCTTGTTTGTTATGGGTAGCTGATGTGGGGAGGAGGGGTCGGCATCTGCGTGGCGGTCTCTGTCGTCAGAGGTGAAAGCCACTTAGCAGTGGTCCAGGCGCCATCATCTTCAGGAGAGAATTCAGCGTTTCGGTTAAAGATCTGGAATGTCAGCCATTTGGCGGTGACGTTTGTTACCACTTTAAGCTCCAGGCTTTTCCAGCAGTCTTAGTGTCCTCCTCCCCCAGTCCGTGGAGCCCCTTCCGGGAGCCGCAGCCCAGCTCGTCCCGTTCCCATTGTAACATGAACATGAGTGAGTGGAGAAGTGCTGGACAGGTGGTGACTGCAGCTGATACGAGCTGCTGTCTTGCATATTTAAAGTTGCTAAGAGAAAGTTTTCATGGCAGGAAAAATAACTTTGTAACTGTTGACGGCTGTTCACTGGACTTACCGGTGGTGATCATTTTGTGATAACAGTACCAAATCATTCTGTTGCACCCCGAAACTATAACAGAATGTTGTGTATAAGTTATACCTCAGTAAAAGCAAAGAACGTCCTCACTTTAAGGACTTTTCTCGGTTCATAAGCTATAGAGGAGCGCTGCTTAAACTCTAGGAAAAGACAGTTGCTCAGAGGTCAAGATAACCTACGTCCAAGGTCAAGGTGTAGAATAGAATCTGTTTTCCAAGCTTTGCTTAATTGCCTTCAGATTGATTTGTGGTTTGTTGGTTTTTCTACAGAAAATGGACTGACTCCAAAGAAAAAACTTCAAGTGAATTTAAAACCTTCAATTCAGCCCAAGCCTTTATTACTCCCGGCAGCACCCAAGACTCAGACAAACCCCAGCGTCCCAGCGAAAGCCATCATTATTCAGACACTGCCGACACTTCTGCCGCTGGCCAAGCAGCAGCCAGTTATCAGTATCCATCCTGCACCCACTAAAGGTACCCGACTGGGATTGGAGGCTGCGTGGGAGTGGTGGCCAGCAGGCCTGGGCCACGCTGTGTTTTATTCAGGTTGTGGTCTCTGAGCATGTGCCAGGTGTGGGGACTTGTTCTGCTAGGAGGTTGCAGAGACGACGGACAGGAGAGCTGGCTCTCTGGGTCACTTACCCCCGATGCTGCTTTTGCTTCCAGTTTAATTATGAAAACACCTGCCTGGAAGACTGGTTTACACAGCCACGTGTAATGAAGAAGAAAATCGGGTCAGCTTTCTGCGTGCCATTTTATTCTGAGGTTTTTTGTGTCTGTGAACCTTTTTGTTTGTAAGGAGAGGCCAGTATTTAAAATGCTGTTAGTCCATTTCAGAACTAGTAGGTGTTTTGGCGACAGAGTCAAACTGTTCATCTCTGAGGGGGCGGCACTGTGTCGCAGCCAGGCATTCCGAGCTGACCAGAATGGGTGTCTGCAGCTCGGAAAGGCGTGTGTGTTTCCACGTTCTGTCCACCAGGTGGCCTCACATACTTGATTCTCCAAGGAGTTGAGGTCAGTGTTGAAAGTTCAAGTTTGAGGTTTAGGGCCTGGAGATCGCCAGGGCAGATGACTCATTGTCGTATGTGGGCCGATCTGTGTGCACACGAGTAAAGGGAGGCTGTGAAGCCTCCATTTAGCTGGTTGGCTCCCAGTAGGACTGTTCGTGGGGTTTGGGCTGTAAATAAACAGTGACGTTGCATGTGCTGTTCTGGCTCTGGTTCTAGCTCAGGCCTGTGAGCGCATTTCTTTGGAGCATGATTTTAATGAGGGCAAGGTCATGAATTTGAATCCAGGTTCTATTGCATGGTTTTAGACAGTAGGAACTTAATAAAAAGAAGAGTAGGTAAGAGAGTGCACGGACTGCTGAAAGCCCATCATCCAATCCCGACCAACCCCAAACAATCCTGAAGTACCTGCCTTCTCAGTACAGGGTCACTGTGCTGCGTTGACTAAAAGAATCCTGGCATGTGGTCCTTGTCCCAGGCATTCTGTCCAGTTGGACCTTTAGCAAACTTACATTGGCAGTTAAATAACAGTCAGTGTGAGCACTGAGGAGTTAATAACCCGTGCAGTGCCCTGTGGAAGCGATTACCCGGAAGGAGGAGGATGATGGTGGTGGTGGTGGCGGTGGTGGTGGTGGCAGTGGTGGTGGTGGTGGTGGCAGTGGTGGCTCACGTGTCAGCCTGGCCGTGTGCCGGACGCTGCTCTTTGTGCTTCCGTGTGCTGCCACCCTAGTTAATCCTCCCAGCTGCTCTGTGCGGGGGCTGCTGTCACTCTCCCCATGGCAGAGATGAGAAAATTAGGACACAGAAGGCACGCTGCTATCCTAGGCCTTCAGAAACTGTTTGGTATATCGTGTGAAACCTTCTTAGCCGGTTGGAAAGGAAGGACTCAGTTAGCGACCCCCACGGGCCCGCGGCACCCGACATGGCGTCCAGCTGCCATCCATCGGGATTAGCACGTGACACCAAGAGGCCTGGGGTGTGGCGGAGTGGATGACAGCCCTGCTGTGTGCCGTCTGTTTCCACGGGGGCAGTGATGACTGTAGTCAGGTCAGCTCTCGCCATGGAAGGCCCGTGGCATGCCCTGCAGTGCAGCTGGGCTCAGGGCACACTTCACAGGTCACTGTAGAGGGGGCCCCTGGAGTTGTCAGTCTCTCCTTGAACACACTGTGACAGAAGTTCAGTTTCTCCCTGTTCCGGCTTGAACCCGCATGTGCCTGTATTAGAGGATCCTGGAATTAGGTGCAGGGACTCGGGGAGCAGAGGAGGGTGTGCAGGGAGGAGGAGGGCAGGTGGCCCACAGACCGTGCCTGGCAGTGGCTCCTCCCTCCTCCCGGAGGGACAGACCGTACATATGCGGACCAGTTTCCTAACTTAGTTTTAAGAAATAGTACAAAGCGCGCTGGCTGTGTCATCTGCCAGTGTTGTGACTCGACCTGGAAGTAGACTCGAGCTGGAAGTAGAACCCTGTCTTAGGAATGACTGGATTCTTTATGTTGCCCACACCTTGCAATCTTTGGAATAGTCCCCAAATTCATTGAACGGTGTTTAGTTTGGGGTGTCATTTTATCCTAATTTTTAAACTGAGAAGATGTGGAGCACTGCTGCTGATAATGCTTCCTGGAAGGGTTGGTTTAAGTCGGTGGTCTGGACCTGTGGACTTGACCCTGGGGGTGGGTGGTGGGCGTCGGAGCCAGCGCGGCTGCAAACCCTGTCAGGCGGCGTCCGTGGTTGTCTTGGGCACCGCTAGTGCTGTTTCCAGATTCTGTGGCTACACTTTTGATTAGTAAAGTACAGATTCATTTTAAAACATTACTAAGTTCACAATAGCCTTTTCAATGCATGTATCTTCTCAATCAAAGAAACGGAAAGGGCAGTCATGAGTGTCGCGGGTGACGTGGTATTTGTGACATGAGAGGAGCACTTGTGTTCAGGGCGGGAGCCCGTGGTTTCAGTTGTGCTTTATGCTGAGTCTCTCTCTCTCTCTGTTGTACCAGGTTGGCTGTAATGTCTTAGTAATGTTGTTAAAAGCCTAACGTGTGGTCATAGGCTATTTATTGTATTTATTAATTATTTTTACTTGTATATTTGGCCTAAGCATATTTGTATCAGCCTCTGAGTCACTTCCTCATTTTACATGCTTTTGCTTCATAGAATAAGTTATTCCAAAGGAAGATGAGAAGACGAAATGTTTATTGATCATTTATGCCCAAGTAAATTGTACATGTTACAAACCTATGAAATTATTTTTAGATCTTTCTTACTAATTTGCTAATTTATCTGAGACAAAAATGCTATTAAATTCTGCTACTTTTAGCATGTTTTTTTTGAGGCCATCTGAAACTATCTTGATTTTATAGAAGTGATTTGTTTTTAAGCTAAGACAGATGTTCTTAAACGGGTGTCCCGAAGCATTACTTTTTCAGTTTCCCTTGATCCTTTGAAACACAGTGCTGAGTTTCACATGGGTTATGTTACAGTATCTGAAAGTAGAATGCTTATTTTCCCCTTAAAGAATTATAAATGTATATGAGATGTCAGTTGCCTGTTCCCACAGTACCTTTCTTTGTAGGCTCCCGCAGCTGTGAGCCTTTCAGCACCTTATAAAACTGGCCAGATCCGAAAGGGCTGCTCAGCAAGTCGGGGTTTAACCGACTACAGTTAGGGGTTACTGAGTCTTCGCAGATGAGCAGAACTTTAAAACAATGCTGCATGTCAGGATTAAGAAACGATCTGTAGGCCATTTTGGGGGGGAAGGGAGTTGCTGTTATCTACAGACTATTTTAAATTGCAGATTTATGTTTCCTGTGCTTGTTAGCTAAGAATTCATCACAAATGGGTTTAACTTTTTTGTGTTTTATAGGCCCCTTATTATTCTTCCAAGCATTGAGTTAAAGAATCTCTGTTCATCTGTCTTTGGTGTGGAGTGTGTTTCTAAATGCATTCATGGGACATATATGGTTCTCCGTGTTCACTGTGGAAGGTTTGCTGTTTATAATATGAAAAATCCTTTTAGCACCAATCAATTTCAGAGGTCCACACTTACAGACATCTGTGTATAACTTAGCACATTTGGCTTGAGCACGTATTGCTGGGAAAGTATATGGAAGTACGCTGTAGGTAACTTCAAAGGGAACACATTCAGATGGTGTCATTAAGAGCGTGATATGCTGCCGCCGCCACCAGTCGTGATGAGTGTGCCGCTGCTGGCTGTGTTTGAGTTGGTGGTGGTTCCGGCTTCCTGCGTGGTCTTGCCTCCTGCACGTTCGTCAGCTTCTCCTGCCCAGGAGCTGCGCCCTCTGATCCCATATCGCTTTTCTCCCCACAGCTCAGACCGTGCTGCTGTCTCAGCCCGCGGTGGTGCAGCTGCCGGCGCCTGGAGCCCTGCCGTCTCCTCAGCCCGTCCTCACTGTCGCCAGGGGAGCCGCACAGCTCCCTAGTCACGTGCTGAACGTGGTCCCTGCCCCCGTGGCCGGCGGCCCCGCGACCGGAAAACTGGCTGTCAGCAAACCGGCCGTGCCGAGTGCCATGAGGAGCTCAGATGTGAGTGTGACGCTCAGGGCAAGAGCGCGATGCTTTTGCTTCCGTTGCCTGGGATTCGGTTTTGAAAGGTCGCGGTTTGTGGGTCAGGGTGCTGACACCGCACGTCCAGGCTGTGGTGGCTGACGCGGGGCAGCTGTGTTCTGTCCGCAGGCTCAGTCTGCAGTGGGTTGATGTGCATGTCCCAGCGCCCCTCTTCCTCGGGGCCTGCTCACCCCGCCCTTCCCGTCCCCCGCGTATTTTACAGGGTCCTGGATGGTTCCTGATGCAAGTACTTTTTTAGGGTTTTGTACTTAGCATCTCTCCTGACTGTGGAAGGGTCCTCACCACCGAGCAATGACTCGCACGCTCAGGAAGTCTGTCTCGGTGATTGTTGGGTACTTTCTCATCTCTGCAAACCTTCCGATTTTCTAGCATGCTGTAGGGATTTTTTTATCATTTATAAATCTCAGCAGACTGTCTAAGACCGGCCTGTCCCTACACACAGGTTCAGCTCCTGCCACTAGCTCTTGCTGTCTTTAAAAGTGACGCAGAGAACCTCATGTTCCCTGTTAAATGGTACTTGAGCATCACGGGTCTCCAGGGTGATGAAAGGTCAAGTCAGATGGTCAGCCCAGCAGGGGCTTCTGTCAGACTGGTGGAAAAGCAAACCCTGCATGTTTTCTTTAAAATAAAGCCAGTATTACTGGTTATTAGTGTTGCTATTCTACTTTTCTTCGGTACTGAGAGTACTTTTACAGTCCTGTGACTGATGTGAGGTTGTTTATCAGACTAGGGCTGGTCTGTGCCCCAGATTGGACCCAGCGTGTCAGCCCCCCGCGTGGTCGTGGAGTCGCCCCACTGTTGCCCAGACAGCAGCCTCAGTCCCTGGCAGTGCTGTGAAGACCCTGGCAGGAGTGTTGTACAATGGAACACGCAGCGGCCCTCATCCTTCACGGGGCCCTGTCAGCGGCGTGTGCCGTGTCACGAGGGGGGATCCTGAGTGTCGCCTGAGAACAGACGCGGTCGTGTGGGATTAGGCCTGGTCCCTGTGTTAGTGTGTTCTGAGGACCCTACGAGGCGCATACCAGGCTCTGTACCTCGTGTGTGTTTCAGCTGAAGATGGCACGGTGATGGGATTTGCTTGAAAACACTCTGTGGGGCGGTGATGGGTGCAGGAGCCAGGCCCAGGCCCAATGTTGATAGACGTGGTAGTTGGGTGTGAGCGTTCCCTCCTTTTGGTATTTGGGAAAATTTCTACAGTAAGTGAACCACAGTAACAAAAGTCTGATTATACTCCACGATATTTTCAATTCAAAAGTTGTACAACCAATACAAAAGAATATGCTTTCACAGGATACTGAGAAGGTTCAGAATGATGAAAGAGGATTTAAAAGAAATGATCCTTTAAATGTCCTTTTAATACTCTTTAAATTATGAATTTCAGTGTTTCTTGTGTAATCGTCCCAAAGAGAAGTAGCAATGAGAAGTAGTCAAAGCTGTTTTTATGTAATGTTCTGGGACGTTTAAAATATTTGGTATGAACTATCTTAGACATTAGAAAAAGTAAAGAGGGTTTAAAAACTATAGGTCAATCGTCTACCACAGCTTTTAAAAAATACCAACTTCATGTCAGTCTGCGCTCCGACCACGGCGCAGAGCAGGGAAGAGCCCGGAGGGGGGCTGTCCAGAACCCGCGTCTCAGGAGGAGACTGGCGCAGGGTGATTGGGTCAGTGAGGAGGCGAAGGCTGGAGACAGAGCCGTCGTCCCGGACGTGACGCTTGTCCTGCGGAAGACGGGCTCCTGACCCTGGGCCGTCCCCGAGGACACCGAGAACGGCCGTAAGTCCAGTCCTGAGACTCGTCGATACGGTCGCTGTGTGGAAACCAGAGCGGGCTTCCTTCTTTGAGGCTTCTCGGGTATTGGAACAGTGAGCTTCTTGATGTCGGCAGTTGTCGTTGGGTGCTGAGGTCTCAACATTTCTGTGAATTGTGAGCCCGCGGTCCTTTGTAAGTTGTTGGTGTGAAAGACCATGTCTGCTCTGCTTTTGCCCTCGGGAGGGCAGTCCGAGAACATGGTCGTTTCCTGATGACGACTCAGTGCTGAGGGGTTGGGGGGGGCGTGTGAGACGAGGGGTCCAGACCCAGCACTCATGAGCTTTTCTTGTTGAGCAGTATTGATTGGCTAGCGTTCTTATTACTCTTGAGAAGTTAGTTGACAGCATTACGAGAGGAAGACTGAAGTAGTGCGTGGCCTGGCGGGAGCCTGGCCACCCTGAGTGCACGTGCTGCTCAGCCTGCCCTAGGGTTTCCCTGGCCAGCCCGGCAGGGCTGAGCCAAGCCTCTTCAGAGCGAGCTTTCTGGTAGAGCTTTGGCTTCAGGTGTATTTCACGTGA
This sequence comes from Rhinolophus hipposideros, assembly GCF_964194185.1. Lineage (NCBI taxonomy): Eukaryota > Metazoa > Chordata > Mammalia > Chiroptera > Rhinolophidae > Rhinolophus > Rhinolophus hipposideros. Next base: position 54,165,105 of record NC_138065.1, on the reverse strand, counting down.
AGAAACAGCAGTCCTGTCAGCCGGTGAGGCCACTCGGGGACCCAAAGTGGTCTGCTCCAGAAGCACCTGCGGAAGACGAGGGGCTTGGACTGCCTGTCTCAGACCTGGGTTGGTCTGGGTAGTGCATGCTTCTCCTGGGCTCATGCCCTGTCAGTTAGATAAATCGGAATGAGCATACGTTCCTGGTTCAAGGTGGCCCAAAAGACAAACTTGCGTTCTGTGCTTTTAAACAAAAAAATGTGAAAAAGTTGTAATTCAGCTAAAAGGAAAAAAGCGTATCAGTCTTTTGTGGCTTTGAAATGCTGACATGGCTTCTTTTTGCTACCTTTTTGTTCTTTTGCTTGGCTGGGCTCACTCTCAGGAGGCCTGCTCCTGCCATCAGCGGCGTTTTCAGCACACCGTGACTGCAAACTGCATTAAGGGCCGCATTTTCTCTATGAAACATTTTGCCTGGTTCAGATTAGCATCTCACTCTTCCTGCCTTTTGCTGGTAAATCTTTGAGTCTGGAAACTGCACCTAAGTTTTCAAGAAGTATGATTTGATTTTGGCTCTGATCCTGATGGAAAAAATGAGCACAGGCTCTCATTCAGTGCAGCTGTCTTATATGCTCTCCTCGTCATAAGTGGCACTCTTGGAACTGCTCAGATGCCATCGCAGGACAGTGTGCTACTCTGTCTTCAAAGGCTCTGGACTGTTGCCAGACTGCAAACCAGGGGCGTGAAAACAAGTAGTCTGTTTAAATCGGCAGTGCGCTTACCACCTACCCGTCATAATCCATGACGTTCGTGAAACATTGCGACCCCAGTTTCAAGGTCATGGAGTTACATTGTTTTGGTTATAGGGACAAAAGACCAGGGAAAAAAGACGTGGTGAAATTATATTCTACATCGTCCACAGAGCGCAAAGGTGGAGCAAAACCCCCTCATGGAAACCAGTCAGTGGGAACAATGGAAAGCATGATCCCAAGCTAGGTCAGCACCAGAAGCACCTCAGGTGGCAGGACGGTGGAGGGGCACAGGCTGTGGTGACCGGCCTCCCTCTCCACCCATTCACCCCGCTGAGCGTTTCCCAAACTCTTTCTGCCCTGCACCCCTTTCTGATTCTGTACTTCGTGGCCTTGGCCCCTTCCATCCCAGTCTCTACCCTGTGCTGTCCCTGCGCTGGGTCACTAGAGCCATCGTGAGAAGCTGGATGCTGGGGGTGGGGAGGGGGCCTTTCCATTGCCTGCAGCTCTTAGAAATGGTGTGAAGGGATTGATTCCCCTGGCATAGCAGATGCGAACTTTGCTTCTTGGTTCCTGGAGACAGTGTTATGCAGTCAAGTTCAAAATTTCAGGTGCCATGAGGTGGCCCCGGTGGGTGTCATGTGAGTGTTCCTTTGTTGTGTGGACGGATGCTGAGCTTTGGGAATCTCCTACTTGTATAGGAAGCAGTGACCAAGCCTCCTCATTGTCCAGAGGGAGACGTTACCTCATCTCATGGGTCCTGGCTGGAAACAGCCTGAGAAATGGCCTCATCACAGTGGCCAGAACCTTGTATTCTCACTGGACCCAGGAGGACTTGGCAGGAGCGTGACTCGCCAGAGACCCCCCACAGTTTCTTTCAAGAAAAATGTGAACTTAAAATAATCTGTTTACAATGCAGAGGAGCTCCTAGAAAAAAGAAGAGTGCCTATTTTCCATTTCAGAAACAAAGCACAGCTTCTGACACTTCAGCTGCTTGTTTTATTTGTAAGATCCAAGACTAGCTTCTGTGTTAGGTCAGAGTGAGCCGAGTATCCTTAAATCCTGTGGCTGGCTTAGATCTAAGGAGATAAACACTGAATAGTACTTTTCAGTGACTGAATTCTTTAACAACAAAGATTTTGAGACCATGATATTCCTCCACGCTGGAAAGCAGAGGGGTCCATCAGAACAAATGTGTCCGGAAGGATATGGCGATCTGAAAAGCTGTCCAGTTTTTAGTAAAAAATTACTTCTTTTTGGCTTTCCTACTACCAGTGACTCTTTGCAAGTAAAAGGAAAACATGTTTTGTTAAAATATTTGTAGTTTCTCTTTCGATGGAGGTTTGGGGCTTCTGAAAATTGATCTTGAATAAAATTTTTGGCAAGTGATTTTATTTGTGGTTACAGTAGCTTTGGAAAGGGAAGTGAACAGAGGTGTTTTTTTTCCCCCCACTGATGTATTACATTAGGTTAGATTTATGTTGTGGTAACTTCCACATTCTTCTGTATTTTTCAGTTTGGCATCTTGATAAGGTTAAAAAAATAATTATTTTTTAGAAGGATGCTGATTCATATAAATAACTAAATATGTCTGTCTCTCTCTGTTCTCTGATCTCCCTCCTGCAACGTGCCCTTGGAGACTCATTAGGAGACAGTCCTTCCACACTGGTTGAAGGTGCTTTCCAGCCACTCGGGTCAGCTGCCCAGAAGCAATCCTTGGCACTAGTGTTTTGTGTGTCCTTCTTGAGACAGTTCTTGAGCATTATAAGTACTTACAATGGTACCTATTTACCTGTTCTGCAGAAATGGTATATGCTGTACATAGCCGTCCTGCACCATGCTTTTCTCATGTAATGTCTCTTAGAGAGCGTCCTGTATCTGCATGTAAAAACTTTTCCTATTCTTTTAATTGCTGGGTGGTAGTCTGTATCATAGGGGTTCCATAATTGTTTCAGATTTTGCAGTTCTTTATAAACATTCCACATTGAGGAATGTGGTCTTTATTTTGTTCCTGTACAAGTACACCTGTAGGAGTTTCCTAGAGCTGGAGAGTCAGAAGGTAGATGTGAGCCAGGGGCCCTCCGGCGGGGTCGTTCTAGTTGATTCTTCCTCTTTCAGGTGTGAGAGTGCCAGTCGGGGCTTCTGAAAGGAATGCACGACGGGCCTCAGTGTCCCTTGCACAGGTCCCCGGTCCTCACGTCGCCCTGCCCTCACATGGTTGTCTGTCAGACTTCGTGTGCACGTGGGTCTGGGGAGCGAGTCCATAGCTTCCCACGCAGTCTTTTGTTGTTGGTATTTTTTTAATAGCTTCATTGAGGTAAAATTCACTCACCCTTTGAAAGTACGATTTCATGGTGTTTCGAGTATTCACAGAGTAGTGACACCATCACGTCTGGTGAATCCCAGACTCTCATCCTTCAAAAAGAAGCTCCGCAGACATTAGCGGTCATCCCCCACCCTTCTCCCAGTGCCTGGCAGCCACCAGAATGCTGTCTGTCTGTACGAGTGGCCTGTTTCGGACATTTTGTGTCAGTGGGCTTAGACACAGTGTGGCCTTCTGTGAATGAGTTCTCACCCAGCATCATGCCTGTGGTAGCTGAGCGCGGTCAGCACGTGCTCCTGTCACCGCCAAGTCTTACTCCATTGTTTGGACAGACCACATTTTGTTTATCCGTTCATCAGCTAATGGACATTTGGATGGTTTCCACTTCTTGGCTATTATGAATAATGCTGATTTGAACTTACATGTATAAGTTCCATAGTTTTTTTTAAACTATTTTCAAATCAGTGAGAAAAGTTGTGAGTTAATTCCACAATCAGATGGACAAAATACTATGTGAATAGATAATTGACAAAGACGAATAGCAAATTTGTCCAATGAAAGTATCAATGGCTGTATATTCTTGAAGGGCATGATTTTACAAATATGTGAAGGAATATTAGTTTTTAATAGAAGAGAGATTTTGATAGGTTAAAGCTGGTTAAAGACTGATTTTCAAGGACTAAAAGTGTTACCGTTTCCTCGAAAATAAGACCTAGCTGGACAATCAGCTCTAATGCGTCTTTTGGAGCAAACGTTAACATAATACCCAGCCTCATATTATATTGTACTATGATATTATACTTGGTCTTACATAACACCTGGTATATTATATCTGGTCGTATATTACGTTGTATAAGATCTAGTCTTATAGTAAAATAAGACCAGGTCTTACATTAATTTTTGCTCCAAAAGACGCGTTAGAGCTGATTGGCTAGGTCTTATTTTTTGGGAAACACGGTAGGTTAAAATTTTCTGAGGTTCTTATGCCCCTGATCATGAGTTCTAAAGGTCATGTGTTTATGTCTTTTTATAACTCCCGAGTGTTATGTGCTTACTGTAGCTGTGTGTGTGTGTGTGTGTGTGTGTAGTGTTTAGTCTGCACATTGTACTTTTTTTTTGTCTAGGAAGTGCAGAATACTTTAAATGTTATATATTCAGAGAGCTGAGCTATAAAGTTGCAACTCTGTTTCGTGATTCCTGTGGGTTTCATTTATTTTTATTGTCTTTACCCTTTGTATTTATTGGTAGCTTTGAGGATTGACTTTATTTTCAGAACTATTATATCTTTTTCCACAGAAGAAATGAATATTTGGCCACAGGTGGTTTTCATTTTTTTAGCATGAGGCATATGCACTGACAGCCTTTGAAGCTTTAATGCTGTATAATATGCAGGTGCTTTCATTGTTTATAGAAATCCCTAATCCTTGCTTGAAATTTAGTAAATGGTATGCCATCTGTAAGCCTCCCGACATTCCACAGATGAATGAGCCTCTAAAGTGAGGTCGCCTTTTATGTAGTTTCCATGTAAACGCTTGCCCAGGTTTCCCATGATGGGCTTGCCAGTGCTCTGTGCACTCTGTCACTCTAGTGTGCAGTGTGTCATGGACTTGGCACTGTCGTGATGGTGACGCCCACAGAGGGACCTGCAGGAAGCAGAGCGGCCTTGTCCAGGGACGGGTCTGACACCGGCGAGCAGCGGTCCATGGCTTTGCTCAGCTGCGTGTGCATGCATGTGCGTGCGTGTGCATGCGTGTGTGTGCATGCGTGCGTGCGTGTGTAGTGTCAGTGGAGAGTGGGCAGTTACTCCACAGGGAAATTTTATAGGTGTAGGTTGTGTGAGGCAGCACCCTTGTAACATAACGTTTCTATTAAAAAAGGATAAAAAGGAAAAACTCCCTTTTCCCCACCTCACGTAGTGTTTCTTTTCCTCGTGGGCTCTGATTGGAAGGTTGTTGACAGTGTTTTGCTGAGGGACCCCTTGGTTGGCTTCCGATACCTCTGTTTCAGAGAAACGTAGTATGGGGTGGGGGTGTGCTGTTCTAGAAGAAATCAGTATTTGTTTAATTTTATTTACTGGTCTCACTAAGAGCTATTGAACACCCCACAGTAGAATGTTTATATTTTAAAGTCCATTACAAAACTTAGGTGTCAGTAATTCAGTCATTTGTGTAGTTAAAATAATCGATTTAACATTTTTTGGTGCTTTTTATGGACTTAATTTTGCTACCTCTTCCCCTCCCCCAAATAAATTAGACTAATGCTGTAACAAATAGTTTCCATAACTTAGTGTAGAAAACATGCGAAAACTAATTTTGCTCAGTAAGTTTCGACTGTGGTAGGTCTTTTGGGTAGTAAACAAAAAAGGAGAATTACATGGTTTCGGTCTAAATCTAGGTGGAGAGAGAGAGTTAACATTCATGAAACCGGCGAGACCACGAGAGTGTTTAGGTGCATCTTCCACATTGTAAGGGCCCAGAATGTTCAGAGGAAACCAAGACTCCGAGTGGGTTAGCAGAATTAGAGCTGGGAGGGTCCTTAGAATTACGTCAGCGGAGGAGACAGCATTCCAGATGGGAATGAATGGTGTGAATAAAGGAACGGGTTAGGCCTGAGTGGACATCAGGTCAGGCTGTGGTTTGGGTAGTTGTGGAGTTAGCGCCGTCACATGGCGGACGGAGGCCTTGCGTGCCCCGGTGGTTGCTAGGACGCAGGACTAGCTTGTTTTGCCCTAGCATAGCAACATAAAAGTGATTTGGTGGGGAAGGTTTTCTTAGAAATGGTGGATAGGGAGACCGATGTCGGGGAAAAATTGTTAGGCGGCTGCTGCGGTGGCCCTGGGCTGAGTTGATGAGAGTCTGTACAGGTGGCATTATGAGTGATTGGGTGTGTGCTTCTGGAAAGCTCTTCAGGGCCTGAGATACTATCAGGTTCTCTGCACACGTAACATCTGTACGTCAGACACTTGCTGAGCCTCTAAGGGGAACTGGAAGAGTAGCACACAAGCCTTAGAAAGCGCCGGAAGGAATCAGTTCCCATCAGTTCCCAGAAAGTCTCGTTTAATCACTTGATTTTACTGTATTTTGAGTAATAGTTTTCAAAACAATGTATGTGTGAATAATTTGTTTAAAAATAACTGTGAAAATGAGACTCTGCTGACCAGTGTGACTTTCCCTAGATGGCCGTGCTAAGGAGACAGCAGCGCATGATCAAGAACCGGGAGTCCGCATGTCAGTCGCGCAGGAAGAAGAAGGAGTACATGCAGGGGCTGGAGGCCCGGCTCAAGGCTGCTCTCTCGGAGAACGAGCGGCTGAGGGAGGAGAACGGGTCGCTGAAGCGGCAGCTGGATGAGGTGGTATCAGAGGTGAGTGCTGCTGGTGGGTGGGGCGCCGGGCGGCCCCATTCTCTCTCTGTGAGTCAGCAGGGATGTGACAGTGTAAGTTCAGCTGTAAGAAGCCAGGGTGCTGGGCCAGAGGGCACACTGCCCTGCAAAGACCAGCCTGGAGCGAGCGTCTGGTCTGCACCCACCAGCCGCCCTCTCCTTGCTCCCCTCACTCTTTCCTCACTAAACTCAGCAGCCCTCTGAAAAAGAAACAGTGCAAACACAGTGAATCCTGTCTCTTTCCCCCTGGCCTCCGTTCTGCTTCCTACTTTGTTGCCACGCTGGCCAGTGAGGCCCATCCTTCTGGGCCTGCTCATGTAGTGTGTGCCCTGCAGGACCCTGCACAGCTCTGAACCATGAGTCACATGCCCCTGCAGGCGTCCCTGCTGCCCCGACAGCTGTTGTGTTTCTGCAAACAGTGGGCTAAGGGACAGGGCACTTCCACAGAAGCATGTCAGAAGTTTCTGAGCACCCCTAAGAATGTGCAGTAGTTGAATTCCTTCCTTTCGAGTGAAGAGGCTGTTGTGTTTTTTCTCCACCTTTCTCTCTTTGCCGAGAAGGGAGTTCGGATGGGTCTGCTGTCATCTCAGGAAAGCACTGTTTCCTGACCTTGAGTTGGGTTTGGTTAAACCTTCACAGGGCGGTGAGGGGCGCGTTCCTGTCTCAGGAGCTGTTTTCTGTGAGGTTGAGGTTTCATTGTTTTTCGTGTGGTCATTCTCTTCTAGAATCACCGGCTTAAAGTCCCCAGTCCAAAGCGCAGAGCCATCTGTGTGATGATATTGTTGGCGTTTATCATACTGAACTGTGGACCCATGAGGTGAGTGAGTCGATATTTGTTTCGATACTAATGCTAAGCCTTTAAATTCTCGTCAGTGTTCTAGTTCTGGTCATAAGCTAGAGAAAAGCAGACTTATTTCGTTCTTCTCAGAGGTGAGGGGGAGCAGAGTGCAGCTCCCCTTCCGTGTCCTCCAGTTGGGTCTGCAGGGTCCATGCTTCTTAGTGCAGGAGCTTCGATCATGAAACGGGTCCCTGCTGGGCGGAGCGATGAGCAGGGTTCCAGGGCCTGGAGTCCACGTCCCAGCTCCCCCTGAGGTGCCTTGTCTCAGGCACGGCCCAGCCGCTTGCCTTTCCCGTGGGTGTGCGACGACATGGCCCTGCCTCAGTGTGGTGCGTGGCCACCGTGAGGCGTCAGGGTCTGCCTCCCGAGCTGGAAAGCAGCTGCGCTCGTGATTGTCTGTTTCTCAGGCACAAGGTCAATAGAGACAGTCAAGAACCTCGGTGCCTGTGAACGTTCCCGTTGATTCTGATGCAGGTTTGTGGCTAAGCACACCTAGAGGGGTGCCGCTTTAGGGGAGTCACCGAGTACTAGAATTCAGAGAGGTCTCCGAGGACCTCTTTCAGGTTGCCACTCTCCATGCACAGGTAGTGCAGAGATACGTTGGCGTCCTAGACACCGGCGTCACAGGTGCCGTGACCACTGGGAGGGGAGCTATGTGCAAGTATGGCTGCAGGGGTGTGATGGGTGTGCTGTGAGGAGGGACCGAGCCCTGAAGGTCACGTTTTCCAGGAGAAGGTCCACAGTACGGAGAGGCTCAGGCATCTCTGTCGACTGACAGAGTGATAAGGGAAATCCCCACAGAGGAAGCTGAACCTTGATGTGGGATGACGGTTTGCCAGGTGGAAAGGATGGGAAAGGCACACCAGGCAGAGGGAATAGCGTGCTAATAGGCACAGTTATGCAGTGCCCTGACACTGCCAGCAAACAGTGACAGCTCCGGTATCTGCTGCGTGAGGGACATGTGGTTGGAGGTATCAGTGGGGCCAGGTCGCAAGGGCCCCGTATCTGCTGTGCCACCCCACCTGCGTTCCCAGCAGGGGCCGACACAGTCAGCTCTGTGTGTTCCGAAGGTGGCTCTGAGGGAGGCCTTGAGAAGGGCATGACTGAGGAGAAATTTCTGGCCGGGTCTTCATGTTTGTCATTCCCACTGCCTGGAATGCTTCCTCCAGAGATTCCCCCGTCAAGGGCTCGCTCACAGGCACCCTCAGTGATGTGTCCCCTACCAGCTTCTCGAAATTGGGCCTCCCCTACCGCTTCCTCCTGACACTTCTCCGCAGCACATCTCACCTTCCACTCGACTGTGTAATTTACTTGTTTATTTTACTTCTTGCCCCGCAGAGATTTCTCTCTTTGGTTTTCACTGTTAGTGCCTGGCACACGGGAGTCCATCAGTAGATACCTGTGCTCTGAGTGAATGAGTTCCCCACAGTTCTCAGTAAGCTATTACATTTCTTCCTGTCTTCAGTTAGTTATGTTCCCCTTTCAAAGGCCCTTCCCTTTGGCCTGAGTTGCTGTCGTGACGCGCGGGTCTAGTCCCTGACGGGCGGCCTGCTGAGCTCGCTCCGCTGCCCTTGACCCACTTCTGCTGCTGGGCCTTGACGCACAGCATCCCCAGGCTGGAAGGACTTCCTTTTCTCTTCAGCTCATAGTTTCAGTTTAGTGGTGATTTTAAGAAAGCTCTGGCTGTCTTCAGCCTCTTCTCACCAGTTACACAGTCGGTCGCAGACATTTTCTTCCAGTGTTGGGCTTTATGCTATTACTGTTTCTCATGCGTATTTTATCGCAGCTCTAAGGTCTCAGGTCGCGTCGTCTGCTTCTTCAGTTCTGTCCTGTAGAGACAAGTGTTCCCCCAGAACAGATCCAGTGTTTGTATGTGTTTATTTGCTGTTTCTCAAGACCCGTGTGCTCACAGCCCGCAGTTCTTACCTAGGCCCCAGGAGGTAGTCATGCATTGATTCAGTCAGACACACCGACTGTTTGCCAGCTACTGAGCAGGGAGCCAGGGCTGCCAACATGAATCAAAGTCTCGTGAGAGACGCACATGTGTGAACAGCTGTGCTGTGCGGGAGACTGTGTAGACGTCACGTGAAGATGCGCCGTGCTCCTGAAGGAGCACGCGACTCAGGTGACCGTGGCCTTCACAGAGGCTTCCGCGACGGCGTCCACGGGCACGTGAGACGAGGGACCCGTTGCAGGACGCGAGGGTGGTGCTGGGAGACGTCTTGCCGCAGAAGCCCTCGTGAGTCAATAGGGATTTGGAAGAAAAGTGAGGAACAGCGGATTTTAATGACTTGGCAGTGGTCACCGCTGTTGAGGTGAAGGGCACGTGTGGGGCCGGGTGTCACTTCCATGGGCAGTAGATGGGTCCATCGTGACAGGAGGAGATGCTGGTTCCGTTTTACCAGCGAAGTTTTGTTTTCAAGAAGTTAGATGGACGGTACAAACTGGAATTAAGAATGGGAAAAGTTTAAATACTTGAAAATCCTGAGGAACTGCCAGAGAAGATCTGTGAAGGCTTTAGGAACCAAAAGCCAAGAAGTAGGGGGAGTTTTAGGAACTGTTCAAATTAAAAAAAAAGAAAAACAAACCACGTTAAAAGGCTTAGATAGAAGAAAAGCAGCACAGAGCAGAGCTGGAAGCCATGAAGTGATAGGAGAGCATCTCAGCAAGTTGGATGCCTCAGGCCCCACGAGGGGAACCGGAAAGAGACTGCATGAAATTCCTGAGCACCAGGAACTGCTTCTTTAAGAGAGAACCTGGCGTAGCAGGGGGAGAGCGGAGCTGAGAGCAGCAGTGGTGTGGACGCTGCCACCTCCCCACCCCCGACCTCTGTGGGTGCAGCTGCCCCCGTGTCTGTTCTGCAGAAGCCTTTCTTGGTTGCCCCATCACTCAGGACTGAGGACCTTCTCAGGCTGGCAGGCGGCCAGAAGAGTGGGGACTCCGCAGTGAAACATCCCGAGTGCCATTTGGAAGATAATTATTGGCCCTCTGCAAGAAGCGTTATTATGTTTCAATTGGTCTGGAAACTCTGTAGGCTTCTGAAAAACAGGTAGTGAGTTCTCCGTGAACTTTTCTCAGGGACCACAAAACTCAGTGTGGCCAAACAGACATTTTAATCAGAGATTTCCAGAGCATTTCATGTTTAGGAACCTCAGCTCTCAGAGCAGATCATGTTACCGTAATAAAGCTGTTAAGGTCTCAGAGGGTCGGTGTAGATGGGGCTTTGGTGCCTTGTCGCTACGGGGCCAGGTGAGAGCATATGTACGCACAGGTCTGCCAAATGCACGTCTGCCTCAGGGCGATTTTCCCGAAGGCGTTTGGTGGTGCCTGTAAATACATCTCACATCTGAAGGAGGAGAGTTTGGTCAGGGTTGTGCTGCCAAACCAGCCAGTTTGAAGAGTTTTGGGTCACTGAGTAGTTATCACACAGACAAAGGAGATAAGCAGCCTTTAAAAAGTTAATTGTGCTGACTGTTGATGTCCTGTGGCTGGTAAAGAAGGCACCCAGCTATTTTTGGCGCAGGATTCCAGCATCCCGCCCACTCTGGGCCCATAACAATAGCGACTGTAGGAGTAAGGGGCCACGTGGGGAAACCCTTTTTCCTGACTACCCATTGGGGTTGGTGCTACGAGTTTTAGTCATACTTTATAGTTGAAAAACCTGAGATTTAATCCAGGTCTCTCTTTAAAAATTAGAGTGAAAAATTCTGCCTTCTCTACTATACCACGAGGTGTTTTTCTTCCCCCATTGTCCAAGAGATCGTAAGGACTGCTGTTCTGTCCCTACACCAGGCAGTGGTGGTTGGAAACACATTCTCAGAACTCTTACTCCATGGCTGAACTGAGGAAAAAAGAAGGACTTCTCAGAGGCCAGAAATACTAAGATAGTATGAATCCATATGGTCAGCTAGCGTTGGAAGTGGTGCTTGTTCTGGACTTACTTCCTATGCTTTTGGCCTAGAGTCTGGTGACAGGAAAGAAAGTTCTGGAATCAAGCAAGGTAGGAAGTCACAAGTGAGGCCTCCTCGTCCTCCTGCCATACAGACAATGACATTCTTGGTTGCTGAAAGAGAAAAAGGAGGTTGCATACCACATAGGGACTGTAGATAAGTACCTACCTTGGTACTGGCTTCCCAGGGAATTTGTTTCCACAAGCCTCAACTTGTGCCCGTTTGAGCCTGAATTTACATCCTGGTGATGGCCCCTAAAAGCCCAAAACAAAACTTTAGTTTAAGTGGCCCTGTGTCAGTGGTACCGCTGGGCTTCTGGCAGAAGCAAGCCTTTGTCAGCGGAAAGCCCTGAAAACAGTCACAGGTGGAGTTCCAGCTGTGCATGAGTCCAGCCCCCTCTCATCCCCAGGTCACTAAACACACCAGGAAACAGTCTGCCACGGACAAGAATTAGAGCAAGTGACAAACTGCAGCAGCAGACTCTGAAAGACTGTAGATATTTGAAATAACACATACAAAATGTAAAATAAAAATGTTAAAGAGGGAATTAATGACTGAGAAGCAAAGGTCTATTGGAATTAAGACATTTTGGGGAAAAAACCCCCTGGAAATGTGATCATTAATACTTAAAATGAGAAAAACAGTGCTCAGCTTAAAACAACAAAATAGGCACATTTAAAGAAATAAATAGTGAATGAGAAGATGGGTCTGAAGAAATTGTGCAGAATGTGACACAGAGACAGCGCAGTGGAAACATGAGAGACACCAGGAGAGACAAGGTTTCATCAGAACGACATCTCCAGTCAGGACGCACACCGACGCCTGTGCCTTCTGGAGGGTGCGCTGATGGGCACGAGCTCACTTACGCCACGTGCGTAACCCAAATTTATCGTGAAGAACCAGAGTGAGGGGGCATCCTGTAAAGTAAGACCCTGCAATCTTAAACAGAAGGAAAATAACCTCAGAAGAAGGTCTGAGATGCGGAAATGAATGGCCAGCAACAAAAGCAACAAGTGTGGATGGAGCTTTAACAAAGTTGCTGCGAGAGGCTGAGAGCAGTCTCTTTGTAAGGCCAAGGCAGCAGATGGGAGTGATTTCCCTGGTGCTGCGGCACATGGGGGGGGGGAGGGCTTGCAATTGAAGTTAGTGCACTCAGTTGCTATTCCTTTGGGGAAGGAGGCAAAAATATTATTAAATTACATTGGCATTTAGAAAAAATTTCAGTAACCCCTAACAATATAATTAGAGTGTATCATTTCCAAATCTAGTAGAAGAACAATCATAGTATGAGGTGACAGACTTGTCCAAAAGAAGGAAGGGAAAGGGAGGGAAAGACACTACTGGATACAGAAGCTCCAAATACAACAGCAGAAGTGAATCTGGAATGATAACTCGAGATCACTGTAAGTGGAAATGGACGGAATGCTGCTCTTAGAAGGCAGAGGTGTTCAGCCTGCAGGGTGGAAACACAAAATTCACCTTTGTGCTGTTTACAAGAGAAATACCCAAATGCATAAAGCTACAGAAAAGCTGAAAGTCAAAGGATGGAAAAAGCAAATAGTAGCGAAAAGAAAGCTGGAGTTACTCTATCAGACAAACGTACTGTAAGAAGAAAAGCATCATTAGACATAGTCACTACACAGTGACTAAAAAGTGTAGTTTACCAGAAAGGGACAGTGATGCTAAACTAGCACGTACCTAACAATATGTCTTGAAAACAACAGCTGACAGAAGGACGGGGGAATTTGACATTCCAGTGGCATCGCAGGAGGTTTTAGTGAACCTGCCCCTCCATAGACCACATGGACCGGAAGACCTGCAAGGCCATTGAAAATTTGCATGTCAGCATTAGCAAATGTGACTTAACGGCGTGTGAGTGAACACTGCATTTACCAGTGCACAGACTTTTAGAACCATATATGAAATGTTAAAAATCAGTCTGTACTAGGTCATAAGAGAAGTGTCAACAAGCTTCAGAGACAAACAGAGATGCGTTCACAGTCAGTGCCGCTAAGCCACAAATCAGCAACAGAAAGGTGACAGCTAAGAGTTGTGTCTGACTAAAATGAAAAAGCACAGTGTAAATAACCCACAGATCAAAGAGGAAATCACAATGACTTTATCACTGAACGGTGTTAAAAGTGCTGTTTATAGACCTTGTAGGAAGTACCATATTGTGTGGGAAACGCAGACTAACTGAGAGTGTGATTACGTGTGTTCCAAGTTCAGATCGGAGTGCTGCGTCATGGGGGTGTGTGGAGGTGCGGGAGCGGTAAAGAGAAGCCAGGGACTCGTGATCGCAGAACTCAGAGTGGCGTGAGCAAGTTCAGCTTTCCCCCAGGCAGGGCTAAGTGTTTCTTCCTGGTGCCCCCAAGTTATCCCGTTTGCACACCCAGAACTCACACACCCAGAACTCACACACCCAGTAACTCACACCTGTTACTGGTCGTTGGCTGCTGTGTCTGTGTTCACCACTGTAGACTCCTGTGCGTCTTTAAGAACAGAAGCTCCGTCTTGTTCCTTTGTTTACACCCCCAGCCTCTTGCACAGCGTGCGTAGCACACGTACATGGTGGACAGTCAGAAAGTGTAGCCCTGAGTTGCTAAGAAAGAAGGGTTTTGTCGGGCTGACCGGGGAGCAGGGCATCCAGGCAGAGGGAGGACCCTGGACAGGTGTTTACAGAGGTGGGAGAGGGTGGCTGGAAGTCACAGTTCTTGTCATACGTTTTCCAGACCTTTGGGGGACTCGAAATGACCTGCCCGTGTTTGTTAACCTACTCTCTTCAGGCCCACAGGCACATACCGTGGTCCAGGTGTATCGGTGGGAGGTTATTTTGTGCCTTGTGGTAGCAAGAAGGAGAAGCATGCTTCTGATTGTAAGAGACACAGGGACTTGTATTTTCTTGGTGTTTGTTCGCTTATTTGAAAGTACTGAGTAGAACCTGATGTCAGCTAATCACGGAAGGAGTTGGATTAGACGGCCTTGCTCATGTTAGGAGCTGTGGTCACTAACATGTGCGGTCAGCATCCTCCCCTCCCCGTGACTCTGCGTCCTCGCTTCTCCTCACTGGACATCGAATGACGCTGAAACACTCAGGCTAAGAGTCTAAAGGTTCACGTCAGCAGTAACTTTCTCACAGTCTTGCATACATGTGTCCATTACAAGGCCTGTCAATTTCCTGTCTTAGTATTTGTGGTGTCACAATTGTGCTAACACAATCTTGAATTCTGGCAGTGAAATAAAGCTGTTTTGTGTTTTTCAAATATTAAAAAACAAGGGAAACACAAACCTGTAGTTATTCAGATGCTTAAAATTAGTTTATGTAGATCATTTTGTAGGGTTCAAGCATTTATAGTTTTTGGAGCGGAATTGGACAGTCAACTTGTCTGTAACTTCGCTTAAGAGAAATTTCATTTTCATACTTAAAAACTGCAGGGAGAGGAGGCCAAATGACAAAAAAAAAACCCTTAAACAAATAAGTGAACAACTTCAAAAGATTCTTTATAAAATTTCTTAATATATTACCTTTTCAAAATACCTCCTGGGCCAGTGGGTGGGTAATAAAATTGAGACTCCGAGCCTGTTTGGATCGTGATGTTTGCCTCCGCACTGATGCACTGCCTGGCTTGACGTGCTTTGTAGACTGTGTGACGGAAGGAAGGTGTTGGAAAGGTCGTGTTTTTAAGTCCACTAACTGAGGTCGAGTGAGCCCTTCACCTAAGAGTCAAGTTTCTGAAGTAGCTATGCTGACCACAGTTGTCGTCACACTGTGGTAATCTCTAGCAGCGTGGCCGTTGGGAACAATAGTGACACGTATGAGCCAGAGCAGTCAGCGTCCAAACTGATATCTGGCCGGTGTAGCCAAGAAGTAAGTACAGCTGGAGCATAGTGAACTGACAGTGAAACTCAGGGCATCTGCGTGTTGCAGCCATGAGCTGTGAGCCGAAAGGCCAGTCGTCATGGTGCCGAAATTGGGGGAAGGGCAAGGACATCGGAGGGCTCTTTGGAAACATCCAAGTAGGAATAATCCGAAGCTGGTTTAACTGACAAGTCATCCATCAACAGTACAGGTGGCCACTTTTGGTCGGCCCTCCCCCAGATCCGAGGCACAGGACTGCCCCCGGAGAACCATCCTTTGAGAGCCACCTGGCTACAAGGCCCTCTGCTCACCTCAGCCTCCTGCTCCCTGTCTCTCTCTGCGTAGAATCTGCTGTGCTGCCCTCAGTACGTCCCCTTTGTGTTCAATTTCAAGATTATAACTGGAGTAAATTGTGTGCGTGGTGTCAAAAACAGTGCACACACACAATCCATGGTACAGACCTCTACGCCCAGGACTAATGAGTTAAAAGTGTTAAAGAACTATTGTGGTCTTTCATGTGCGTGTGTGTGTGCGCGCATGTGTATGTGTGTGTGTGTGTGTGTGTGTGTGTGTGTGTGTTTGCTTGCCCCAAACTACATATGTCCATCAAGAGGACATACACTGATGAATGAAGGTATTAGTGAAGCAAAAGAAGTAAAGAGGACATTTTTACATGTAAATAAAAATAGAAGTATTTTTATAATAATTTTTTGTTAGCTTTTTTGATGCCTGCCTTCTGGGATTATGAAAGGCTAATTAATGTGACTGTTGCTAAAAAGAGCAATTACCCCCTGCATCTGAGGTACTTTCTTATTGGAAATACCAGCCTGCAGTATCAGGAGACCTTCTTTCAGTTATTATCTGAGTTTAAAATTTGTTTAGGGTCAGCCCGGTGGCTCAGGTGGTTGGAGCTCCATGCTCCTAACTCCGAAGCCTCCCGGTTCAATTCCCACATGGGCCAGTGGGCTCTCAACCACAAGGTTGCCAGTTCAATTTTTTGACTCCTGCAAGGGGTGGTGGGCTGCGCCCCCTGCAACTAGTAACGGCAACTGGACCTGGAGCTGAGTTGCGCCCTCCACAACTAAGCTTGAAAGGACAACAACTTGACTTGGAAAAAGTCCTGGAAGTACACACTGTTCCCCAATAAAGTCCTGTTCCCCTTCCCCAATAAAAAAATATCGAAAAAGAAAAAATTGTTTATATGCGCACTGTACTTATTTCTACTTTATACCCATACGTAACAATGTTTTTAAAAGATACAGAATGCCAGTGTTGTCCAACAGTTTGTAAGGTGTTTGTGTACTTGTAAATGTGTTCTTTGAATCGTCCCGTGCATAGATGCCAGGCCGTGAGCCGGCCACACCAGCGTGCTGTGCTGTCCTGCTCTGCCCCTGGACCTACCCAGAAACTCGGGGTTGCTTCAGAGCTACACAGAGCAGGTGGGACACAGTTTTGTTTCACTTACTGTTTTGCGTTTTTACATTTTCAGCATTTTGGAACAGGATTCCAGGAGAATGAACCCTGGTGTGAACCCTGCACTTCAGAGGCGGCGTCTTCTGGGATTTTCTGCCAAAGAGGCTCAAGACACGCCGGACGGTTCCCAGGAAAACAGCTACAGGTAGAGGGCTGTGTGCTCAGCTGGCGTGCAGAGGCTGACCCAGCGTTCTGTCGGGCAGCTTACATCCCAATTGTTTAGTCGCAGTTGCTAAATATTAAACAGACAGGTTCCTGAGGCTGTCAGTAGTTTCCTGTTACGATCACTTTTGAAAAGAAATTTCCTTTCGGAGACCTTTCCCAGTGTTAGAATTCCTGTAGAGGTGTGATCTTAAAATCTCAGTTTATATGCACTAACAGACATCTTGAAACACACACAATATATACACATTTGAGTAAGTATCAGCCCGTTAATTTGACGCTCTTGCTTTTTTCATTACAAATGCTGAATAAGAGACACCAAACAAGTTTGCCACATTTGAAAGCACCAAATGCACATTCGTTTTGAACTGAGTTTTAGGTGATTTATTTATATTCTGCCATGACACTTGTACTCGTTTCTTAATGTAGTCTATTTTATATTACGTATCATTTTTTAGGAGAGTTGTGAGAACTGGTTCAAATAAAAAGGAAGGAGATTCCAGTCCCATGATTTATAATACTGCATTTGCCTGTCATTTCATAACTAACTGCATGTAGTTTTCAGTCTTAGAAGTGGATGGTGTATAATGAGATGACTATGTAATTTGTTCAGCACATTGGCACATTTCTGAGAGTGGAAGGTGGCCTCGTGGTGATGCCGACAGGCTCCAGTCCTCACTGCCTTGGGCAGACGGGCAGGGAGGTCACATGTGTGTAGGAATTCTCCCTGGCACTGTCCTGCTTCAGCACTTTATCTCCTGAGGTCTTACTCCTGAGTGGTTTACTGGCAGCCTGGCACCCAGGCTGCGGCAGGGTCGGTGTGGACCTGAGTGTCCCCAGGTCATGTGTTGGCGTAGTCTTCCTTTTCTTCCCCAGCGCCACCCAGTCGCTCTCTTTCCTGGTATTTCTGTCAGATTCTTTCTCTTTTCCAAAGAATATGTTTGGCCAGTAGAACAAAGCCAGCCAGCACAGATGTGCAGAAACCATTACTAGAGTTTATCACATGGAAATAAAATTATAAATCAGAAATGTATTTTCAAAAGCAGCATGGACTTTTCTGAGGGACTGCAGCGCTTGTGTGTTTGTACATATGAGATCTGACTTTTAAAACAACATGGATGGGACATGTCTGCTGGTGGGTTTGCAGTGTGGCCAGCAGCATGTTCCTAGAGGCATCCAGGATTCCCCAAGGACCAGGCAGATTTCTTCCTTCTGAGCGTGGAGGTTTAGCTGATCTGCTCCTGTGTGTGGCCATTGTCTGTGTTGTTACTGGGAGGCGTCACCTCTGCTTTGTCCCACACAACCTGACCCCGACAGGCCGCAGGCAGGACATGGAGACGTGTCTGCGTGAGGTGCAGGGAGGAAGTCTGTATTTTTAGCAGGTGCTGCTTTTCCCTCGTGTGTGTCACGCGTAGAAGTCTCTTACCTCAAGTTAGTTTCCCCACTGTGCCAAATGATTTTGTCAAGGGGGCCAGTGAGTTCGGTGTTGCGAAAAATCAGTGGAAACTTCTGTCTCCATCCTATGTGATCGTTCCTCAGCAGTTGGCTCCTCGAAACATTCTGCATTTCGCTACATGTTCTGTTTTCTTCCTTTTTCGGCTGCTGCTTTACAATCTTTGTGGGCATGGCCTCTGTCCCAAGATTTGGAACTGTGAACCCTTGTTTTCTTCCCTCGAGGTGACTCATCCGTAATGGAGCTCACAGCCCACGTCTATGTGCCCTCGACTCTCAACTTTATTTCCCGTCCAGACTTGCAAGTCTCTAGACTCACACAGCCGCTGGTTCCCGTGACATCTGTACTTGATGTTTCCACCCGACACTCACACAGGGAGCACTCGCTCCCGCACCCCAGTCTGGCCCTGAGCAGTCTGGCAGCCATCTTCCTCTTCTCTGTTGCTTATGCCGGACGCCCGGTGGTCCTTCGACACTTTCCCAGAGACCTGAGCTGGCCCCCGTGTCCCTGCTGCCCCAGCTCTGGCCTGGGTCACCGTGCTGCTCCTGTCGGGCCTCCCGCTTCCCCTCGGTCTCCATGGATTCGTCGGTGTGATGGACATCACGGTGTGAACGAGCACAGAAATAAGGCCCTTCTCATTATGTGCAGGAGTTCCATATCATCACGTGCTTCCCTCACTTGCTCACAACTCCTTGGCTGGTCAGTGGTCTCTCTAAGTTCCCTGAACCTACCTTTTCCACCCTCCCTCTCTCTAGAACATTCCTCCCCAGTTGCTCTTGTCATCCTTCAGGCCTTGGCTGAAAAGCCATCTCCTTCTCAGACCTGTGTAGAGTAGCTGCTGCTGTCGGTTTCCTAGTTGAACTGTTTGTTTATTTCTTCCATAGCTCTTGCCACAGTTTGGGTTTATTCTGTGTGTGTCCTCTCACATCTTTGGTCCATCTTGCACTCTAAGATCCTGAGGGCACAGCCATCATTTCTCGGGTTCTCTGCTGGGCTCCCAGCACCTAGCACAGTGCCTGGCACACAGTCGGTGTTCAGTAAATATGTGTTGAATAAATTAATGAAAAGTGTGAATCAAGCCATGTCCAATTTTACATGTTAACGTTTTTTTCCTTTTGGGCTTTAGTTTATCTAATTTTCAAAATCCAGAGCATTATATATAAAGAAATTCGAGACATCTAAGATTTCTTAGTGGGAAAGGTTAAAGTAGCAGATGGAAGAGAATAAACAGCAGCGGTACCCCAGCTCCACTGCTGATTTCCAGCAAGGTCCTGCCTCCTGCATTGAGCCTGGGAGTGAGCTCACATCACATGGGTCGCGTGGTAGTTAGGAAAGTGTTTTGTCAGCTAATGAGTAACTGGTTCGAGTCACCTCGTGTTTTATGTCTTAGTGATTCAGATTCCTCCATAGTCCACATTTTATATTCAGCTTTTCGCACTTTCATTTTTCTCCTGCCAAGTATTTTGTCCCCTGCCCCACATTTTAAGGCGACTGTTTGGTTTTGTTATCACAGAACTGTGAACGACCGCACTGCTTTAGTCTGTTACGTGACACCATTTTTCCTAGCTCAGAGCGCCTTCCCCAGGTCCCTCCTGTGTCACCTTTTCGGTCCCAGCAGCACTGTGTGCGCCTTGAGCTCGTTGAATACACGCGCCATGTGTGACTGTGGCAGCTTCTTGTGCATAAAAACTGCTCCATCCCGGGGGCTGGACCCGTGGGTGGTGTGAGGGGAGCTGGAAACCAGAGTGTGACGTCGTGCCGTGTGGGCTGTTCCTGGCTTCTCTTGCACTAGGCTCAGTCTGTGTTTTACTTCCGTAAGGAGCTGATGCCAGTGCTGGCTGGCTTAGGAACTGGGGACGCAGGAGACACGTGTGCATGTGTGTTTCAGATCCGACCACGCGGTGTCACGTGACAAGGCCCTGATGGTGCTGAGCGAGGACCCGCTGCTCTTCATGCCCTCACCTCCGTGCCGGCCCCTCATCAACACCACCGAGTCCCTCAGGTGCGTGGGGCGCCTGGCGTGTCTGGGGGGGGGATCCCTGCACAGATGTCGGGACGGGAACATGTGTGTTCAGCCAGTCCAAGCAGCTGAGGACTCATTAGGTAACGAGGTGCAGGGGTTGATGTCCGGTCCCCACTAGCCCGGTAGAGACGGGGATGGCTCTGCTTCGTGCACTGGTTTTGGGGGCGCGTACCTACATACGCCTTGTTTGAAAACTCCAGAATGACATTAACATAAAAACTCAGGTGCGTTTTAGACTTGGTGGTGGTGACATTCATAGTGCAAGTTGCCTTTTTCTTTAAATTATGGAAGATAGTAATTTGAAGACATGTGATTCTGGAGACACTTTTCCAGTAGAGCACCTTTTCGTATCTAGTTTTCCCTTGAATTTTTTCTTGTGATTTTGGATCCTGTCCTCGAACCTGAAAAACTGCTTAGTTACAACTGATCCACAACTAAACAAAATAAAGGGAACAAAATAAAGAGAAGTTATATGTGGCTAGTCTTTTTTAAATTTCTGGTATTGGAAACTTTGGATTACAGTGCATTGGAATTTCCTCTTTCTCGAGCATGGGAGATGATTTTCACATGATTTTCACAGATGATCCCCTCACAAGGGGATGATTTTCAAAGGCTGTGATGCACAGTTGTTGGTGGGTCATGTGCCCCAGCATCTCCGCTGCTGGTGTGTATGTAGCCGAGAGACAGCAGACACGTTGTGTGGAAAGCCTTCGCACCTAGGTTTACCCTGGCCAGGTGTGTGGCTCCGGTTTTCTGCGAATTCTGAGCTCGTGATTGAGGAGGCTGCCGTAGGAAAGGTCGTGCCTTCCTGACATGAGCTTAACATTCAGTATCTTAGTTTTTTCAGACCAAAAAGCAGCACTGATCCTCAGGCCCCTGGCACTCTTTGGGGCCTGTACGATGTGGGTAATTCCTCTTACCAGGTGGGACTTATTTCTGTGTAGTTTGTCTCATTAATGAAGGTGTTTTACAGGTTAAACCATGAGCTTCGAGGGTGGGTCCAGAGGCACGAAGTGGAAAGGACCAAGTCGAGGAGGATGACTCGTGATGACCAGAAGACACGCATCCTGCAGGTCTGTCTCTGCTTGTGTCCCAGCGGCACTTGGTGTCTGTGCCGGAAGCTTCCTCCAGCCGGGCTGCTCTCGCCCCTGGAGGACGTGGGATATGGGAGCCTGAACTGCAGGCCCCCCTCCCGGCGCCCCCAGCCTCCTGCTGCTTCCACAGAGCTGTCAGGCCAGCCCCCCCCTTTTTTTTAACACTAGGGCTCCCTGCTCTCCTCAGACTGGCTTTCACGCCAGGGCTTCCCGGGCATGGGCATCCATGTGTCTAGGTGGAGTATTTGGCACAAATGTTAAAACACACGATGCTGGTGATTTGTGTTCTCAGAGCTTTTCAGAAAATACGTGTGGAAACTCAGGACCCGTGTCCACGGAGGGCGTTCCTGAGTTCAGACATGTAGCTCTGCAGATTAATGACAGCTCTCATTCAGCGCCTGCTTAATTGGACTTCCATTGCTGTTTGCCACCAAGCCCCGTTTCTTGTCATTCCATCATTCGGCAAATATGTGTTACTATGAAGCACTTAGCGTGGCAGCTGGCACGCTGCAAGCCCCCAGCAGCCGTCACTGTGGTGGTGACAGTAAGCCAGGTCACGCTCCAGACTCTGGGGACGTGATGGCGAGGATGAGAAAATCCTCGCCTTACGGGCTTACGTTCTGGTGGAGGGACAAATACTAAATAGTCAATATTATCTCAGTTTGCCCAAGAGAATGCTGAGTTCTCTGTGGAAGCAGCAGGGAATGGGGAGCTGTGTGGCTCCCAGACATTGCGGTGCGGGGGCTTCCCTGCAGAGACTGCACTCGGGGAACGCACAGTCGTTGCCGCAGCTGCCCCCGATTCTCAGTAGCTTAATTAATGGAATGCCAGCGTGCCTCCACCCCCACCCCCATCTGGTCCAGCTGTCCAGGATGGCTTTCCTCCACACACTGGCTGAGGAGCCAGGTGGGGAGGACACCGGCTCTGACACATTTTGACTACCTGCCACGCGCCTTTCTGGGCCCCTCCTCCGCTCTGTGTCACGTATCACGGCAGCTGTACTGGCAGGTAGGACTGACTGCTGGAGGCTGCAGGCAGTCATTGCCAATGTCACAGGTGCCACGGAGCACAGCCCTGCGGAGATGCGTGTCTGCCAGAGCCTCCACGGCACACAGAGAAGGGGGTCTGTCTCTCTCTGCTCCCCAAATCTGGTGCAAGGCAGCACGTCCTACGGGCAGGACCTGGTGGTGGAAAGGGGGGGTGTCCAGTGTAGGTCCCGACCCTTGCTGTTAGGGGAGGGGCTCAACTGCTGTGATGGCCTCCTGGAGACGCTTACAGCCTCAGCCTCAGTCACTTTCTTCGCCTTAGCTTCTGATGCTCTCTCATGTAATTTTGTCCTGGTCGTTAGCTAAAGAAACGGAGAGCTCACTGTGTAAGTGGTGTTTGCTCTTCCTTAATCTTGAAGGAATTTTAATGCAATGAAAATAATTTGTTTTAATTTCACAGCTTTGGAACATTTGGCAGAGATTTGGAGTTTCAAGTCTTTTGCCTTTCTCTGCTGCTCCGGGGGCATATCTTTGTATAGTAAGCATAGGTGACGGTCACAAACGTGGGACTCCCAGCTGATACAGGGAGAGGAAGGGCAGGGGTGTGTGTCCCAGGAAGGGGAAGAAGTTCTGCCCAGTCGCAGGGAAGAGGATGACCACTGAGCCTGCGTGGCTGTCGATACAGAGCTTGTGCATGGCCCTCCTGTCCCGCAGAAGGAGCCGGATGTAGCCCCGGCCAGTCCCCAGCTGCTGCTCTGCTTAGCTGGCCGCCTTCCCTCACCCCCTCTTCTCCCTTTCGTGTGGTCTGGGGACCCAACAGTACAGTGACGTGTCCCGTGGAGTGGAGGGAATTTTGGTCATTTCTCAGCACCATGAACCTGATTGGGCCATTTCACACCTCAACCCTCTTCCTAGACTGAGTGATTAGAAAAGATAAAGGGTCAGATTAGTGAAAGTGTTCTTCAAAGTGAAAGCAAAATAAATACATGGCCAGACAGACAGAAACTGCCGTACTTTGTCTGCAGAAGAAATAAAAAATGCTAAAGAGTTTGTTTAGATGCAGGGAAATGGTTATCAGATAGGAGCCCACATAGCACAAAGGAACAGCACAAGAATTGTTAAAAATAAATGCCCCTGCTTTTAGTATCTTTATTTTGTGTTTGTGTGTATGTACATGTCTTTAAAAGATTTTTTTGTTTGTTTTTTAAAGCCAAAACTCAGAACAGTTTGTTGTGGGATTTCCAGGTTATGGAGAAGTAAAATGTAAGATGGCAAGAACAGAAGGTACAGTGGTGGTGAATGGAATATACTCTCAGGAAGTTTTCTTACTGTTCAAATAATATTTCAGGGTAGGCTGTGGTAACTTCTAGATCAAAGTGTGGATCTCCAGAGCAGCCAGTAAAAACCAGCACGAAGTACAGCTCAAAGCCAGTACACTAAATGAGGGTGGAATACGAAAAAAATGTATTTCAACAAAAACAAGGCAGCAAAAGGACCGACAAAAGACAAAAAGGATAAGTAGAAAACATAAACTGAGGTAGTAGACTTAAGCCCAACTGCATTAGTAATAGAATTTAATGGGCTAATAAGCACAGCAGTTTGAAGGGAGAGATTGTTAAACTAGATTTTTAAGAAGACAAGACCCAACTATATGTTGTTCATAAAAAATAACATTTTAAATATTAATATTTATATTTAAATATTAAATATAAAGACACAGATGGAAAATAAACAGGTGCTAACGAGTGTATGCCATGCAAACATTAGGCATTAGAAGCTGGTGTATCTATTAATCGGACAAGGTAGACTTCCAGACAGAGAATGTTATGAGACTAAGGAGATTTCATAGTAAAAGGACAATAAATCAGAAGACATAATGTCAAATATATAGGCTCCTGATAACAAAGCTTCGAAGTATATAAAGTGAAAATGTGACAGAACTAACGGGAATAATAGGCAAATCTACAGCTGGGCTGGGGATTTTCAGTCTCTCTCATTCCATGTAACTGCCTCCCTGACAGTTTTGCTGATTATGACCTTTTGCTAAATCCCCATAGTTACAAGTCCTAAAGCTCATTGCCAGTTTTTCAGAGGTTCGTTTGTTCATTGGCATGAATCTTAGGTAGGGAAGTGGCACATCCAATTTCTGTTTCCTAGTGTCTCTATAACTCAGTGTTTTTAAAGCCTACTCCTTTCTGAGTCTGGGGGAAGAGGGCTTGTTCCTTTGATGAAATCTCTTAAATGATGGCTTAGTCCATAGGCAGATGCAGGCGTGAAGAGTTTTGTGTTGAACTCAGCAAACAGTAGACTCCGGCTTCGCATGGACCTTTCATGCTTCAGGAACTTTTCATTTGGAAGTCGTTATTTTAGGCCAGCCCAAGTTGTTACATCTTTAGTAATACATGTACGACTTGGCCGTAAAACTTGTGGAGCTTGCACTGAGCTTTGGGGCTATTGTTTTTAAAACTTTATGGGAAGTGTCTTAAATGTCTTTATCTCCATAAGACACATCTGTCAGCCCAGGATGTGGGCAAGGGAGCTCTGATTTCTGTGTTGGTGTTCGGTCATGTAAACTTACTATGTCAGAATACCCATGAGAGAAACATGGAATGCTTTCCTGAGAGTTTAGTCCACATCGTGTAGACCGAGTCCCTGTGGGACAGTCTTCATGCCATTCCCTGTGTGTCACGACATCCTTTTTATCCTTACAGGGTGCTCTGGAACAGGGCTCCGATTCCCAGCTCCTGGCCGTCCAGTACACAGAAACCCCCAGGATCAGGTGAGACGGTGTGCATGCTGTTGGGCAGGAAACTGGACGTGATTAGGCCGGCCGGCCCTTGTCCCTGTTCGTATCTGTCCTGACTGCTTTCTGAAGTTGGCTTGTAACCCCAGGTGTGGCCATGTGCAGACACATGTGGACTCTCCCAGGCGAGGTGTCAGAAGGTAGCGCTGCCTTCTGTTCGGGCTCCCCTCCCGTAAACAGTGTCCTTTTCCCAGTGTAGTTTAGGGCCATGTTTTTCACATTTTTGTGCTTTTGGTGGCCTCTGAGTGTAGTGCCCATGTGCCGCCTTAGTTGACAGCACCAGAAGGCTGGGACGGGCCTGATGGGGAAAGGACATGTGTCACGTGAGCTTCCTGCAGGCCTGCGTTCCAGCGGGACTTCACCCAGGGGCTCACAGGAGAACCCTGTTTTCCCTCGGGAGCATGGCTCAGGAATTGCTGACTCAGTGTTTGCACTGGCTTTACAAGCTGCAGCTGCCCTGAGTAGGGCGACTTGGCTGTGTGTTCAGAATATTATAGCCTAGTGAGCAAATGGAAGCGTTTCCAAGGAGGTTCTATGACTCACTTACAATTTCCTTTTTGGCCACTCTTTTTCTCCTCTTAAGTTAATAAAGATTTTTTTAAATAGTTTTTTAGTTTTCAATTAGTATTGACATGCAGTATTATATTAGTTTCAGGTGTATAGCATAGTGATTAGACATTTACATACCTTATGATGTGATCCTCCGCTTAGTTCCCCTCTGACCCCACACAGTTATCACCATGTCATTTGACTGTGTTCCCTGTGCTGTGCTTTACAGCCTACGATTATTCTGTAACGACCAATTTGTACTTCTTAATCCCTTCCCCCTTTTCCCCAACCCTCACCCCCCTCCCATCTGGCAACCATCAAAATGTTCTCTGTATCTATGAATTTGTTTTGTTTGTTTGCTTATTTTGTTTTTTAAATTCTATATAAGTGAAACATATGGTATTTGTCTTTCTCTGACTTACTTCACTTAGCAAGTTAATGAAGATTGATTGAAAACATAATGATTGAAAACACAAGAAGGACATATATGTTTTCTTTTTGGAGAAAAATGAAGCATTATTTCTTTAACTCTCCTTTAGCTCATGAGTGTTGGCTTATTGTGCTAAACAGTAAAAGACACTGGTTGTTAAGAACTATACTAATCCATGGGAGTGAGTCTTTGGGCTGAGGTGAGGTTTGTGGCTTTGTGAGGCGCTGCCCCGTCCTTTTAGTAACTTCCATCAGTGGCTGTGGAGGGCTCCTGTGGAACAGGGTGCATGCGTGCTGCGTCCAAAGGACCCAGCGTCTCTGCCGAGCCTGCCAGGTCCTGCCAGACCCTCATGGCTGTGCTCGTTCCACTGATGAGGAGACCGAGCTAGCTGTGAGGCTGGCTCCCAGGACACCCAGCTGAGGAGAGCAGGACTCCAGGGCCCTGGCTTTGTTCCCAGATCCGAGGCCCTTCCCACCGTCCACACCGGTGGCCTGACAGGCATGCACGTGTCTTCGCAGGCCTCACAGAGCCGTGAAAAATACCTTCCTCAGACTGAATTTTTGTTACCCCAAATTTTGAAATTATGCAAACCAGTGCGGAGATAATTTTCTGGTGCTTTCATTACTATTACATGCTTTGCAATACACTTGACTGGAGTACATTTTAGAGTCTTGGTTCAGAAATGAGAGTTGTAGCCTAGTGAATTGAATCTTACAGATCTCCTGACCTTGGGCTTTTCAAAATGTTCTTAAAAAATGACCAAAATGCTCCTAATACTTGGTGGAGATTCTTGTGATTTAGGCGAGCCTTGGGATGGGGTTTCTGAGTGGGCGTGGGGTTCTGCGGCCTGACCCACTGTGCCTCTTCTCCGTCAGTGGGCCCACGGGCAGCGAGCTGCAGGTGTACTACGCGTCGGCCGGCGGCTACCGGGACTTCTTCGACGCCATCCGCAGGAGGGGCGACACATTCTACGTGGTATCCTTCCGAAGGGTAAGTGCATTGGAAAGAGCAGAGGACATGCTCTCAGCCCCTGCTCAGTGCGCTGGACGCTGGGAGACGAGAGCAGTAGCGGCAAGCTGCGGGTAGCCTCCGTGCAGGGTACCTCGTGCCCTCCGCTCCTCAGTAGGAAGGTGAGCATGGATTGATGTCGGCTGGGAGTTCGGAGTCAGAAAATACCAACTCCTCATTGATGTTTTCTGTTGTACTGTTCATTATAACCAAAGGAGAAGTGAAAACCAACATTCCTGTTCAGGCTGGTGGTGGGGTTCCCGTTGGTATTGAGAAGTGGCTCTCCCAGCTGTGGGGTCAAGGTGCACCGTGGGGTCTGTGAATCCTGCTCCCCCACTGTGTGAGTCTTCCAGTGTCTGTCCTCCAGCATACGTTTGCTCCCGTGCTGAAGGTGTGCTGGCTGCCCGTGAGGTTATGCAAAGGACATGTTGAGGCACGCACTTTGGAATGTTACGGATGTTAGACTGAGAGGGAAAAAATGCACAGCTATTTACATCGATCTGTTCTTCCTCTGCAGTGAAAATACATTCTTCAGAGAGGGCCCTTCTGAAGAGCTGTGTTTGTGTGAACCTGGGGCAGAGTGAGTTCGAGTTCCGCGGTGGTTTGCAGCCTAGGTTTCTCTGTTTTTGAAGAATGTGGAGGGCCTGTGGTTACAACTAAGCACATACTAACAAGAGCAAACCGTTTGTTCTCTGATTATTGTCACCGCTCACAACCATTACAGTTCTCAGTGAATTCAATTCTTTCGCTAAGATCTAAATATCTAGGAGCTCAGAATTTTAGGACCAGAGAGCTTTGACACTAGAAGATTAGGGAAATTGGACCTTTCACACATTTTTGGTTATCAGTCAGATATGCTGGGAGAGTTGGGATGCCCTCGAAGTGGCATCTCATGATTTCTGCCTCTTCACACCCCCACTGCTCTCAGACCTACGGGTGTGTTTCTGGGCCACCCCAGCTCATAGTTCACTTTCAGCAGCAAGGGGGCAGCTGGGACCAGGTTTCCCGGAGCCTCCAGCTGCTCGTGACGGGAACAGAGTGTTTGCTGTAGTGTTGGCAGAGTTAGCCTTAAAGTGGGAAGAAAGTAAATGTTTAAAAGTGGAATCCAGCACCACGAAGAAGCGGCTCGACAGATGTGAGAAGGAACGTGTTGGAGTGTGTGCCGTGGAGTTCACCAGAAGAATGTGTTTAACAATCAAATAGCTGAATACTTCTCTTAGCTCCAGGGTAGCTTCTCTATTATTTGATCAAAACAGTATAGTGTGTGTTAGAAGTAGCAGCTGTCAAGCTGTGGGTTGGTTCATGGGTAGCTGGGGTTTTCTAGGGAAGAGAACCAGTATTTGTCACAGAGAAAGTAATCGCAGCTTTAAAGGGATTGTTTTTACAGAGGAAGATGGATGGTGCTCTTTTGTAAATATATGCGTCACATTTCTTGCCTTTATAAAAGCTAGTTCTCATTAGTTTGCTGTGAAAAGTGCTGCTGGAAAAAGATACCCCCACCCCCATACTTTGATATTTGGCAGGAACATTTTGGAGTGGGTTCTTGTTAGTCCTCACTGCTTTCTTTTTGGAGAAGGGATGGTGTCCAGTGTCCACACAGATTCAAGCAGCCTGAGCCAGAAACTTGAAACGTGGCCTCAGGGTAGGAAGGCTGTCATTGGTGCCAAAAGGTTGACTGGTGGTTTTACTGGTTCAAATGGTGTATTCCCATGAAGGGCCACCTACAGGAATGTCACAGAAGAGCAATGACGTTTCCTAAACGAATGCCTAGGCTTAGAGCTAATACACGCTTAGAAGAGTGGCCTCATTTCGTAACGTGTGCTCTCTATTTCCTGGGAGTTTCTGTGTAGCACCTGTAATTGTCTGGAGGCCCTTCAGACGAGAGGCGTGTCCCCGTCATTAGAGGAAGTCGTTTTCTAAAGTCTGCTTCCCCGGGGGATGCGCCGCCTCTGGTTTTGGGTTTACAGTTGGAACGTGCACCTGGGTCCTGGAGTTAGGCCAGTTTCTTATCTGCATTTTCAAGGCCTTTTTGCCAAATTCTTTCTCTAGCTGGAAAAAAATGGGAATGTATGAGTTTGGAAAGATAACTTGCTTTAAAAAAAAAGTATTATCTCAGAAGAGAGACTTTTAAAAAACTTTTAGAAGGCTTTTTAAAAATTAATTTGTAACTCACTTTGAAACGCACTCGCATTCAGGTCTAAAGCACATTATAAAAAATAAAACAGATTGTCTGAGTATCCACGTAACCCAGGTAACCTGTGATGACTTTAGTAACATTCTCTACATCCATTTCTGTTTCATTTCAGTTATATTCAAATGCTGACACCTTTAATGTATAGAACCACTATGGCTCACCAACCTCTTTCACATACGTAATCTTGTTAGTTCTTACACATGATAAAGTAGGTTTTCCTAGTCCTATTTACAGACCAAAAAAAAAGGCAAAGAGAGGTTCAGTGGGGTATCTGAGGACCCCAAATGGTAAGCAGTAGAACTAGGGCAATAATTGAGGTGTTCTGATTTTCTCTTCACTTTCTGATGCTGCATTTCAGATCATTGTAGAATATGTAAATAGAAAATTTACTTGTTCCTCCCAAGCCAACCATGTTTCACTGGCACATGTCCTGGCAGCTTTGCTGGAGTTCTGGCAGAACAACTCAGTTAGTCCTGTTTGTTAATTACCTGATTGTAGGTTAAGCGCTTAATTAGGTTACACTGTCATTGATGGTAAAGAATAACTTAGTGGTCTGAAAGATTATAATACATGTTCGGGTTTCAAACCAGGGAATAGAATAAATAGGCTTTAAGAGTTTCTAGTTTCCTTTTAAAGCAATTGGAAAGAATATCTTTGCTGTTTCTTAAAAAGGAAGTAGTTTAGCCAAAGTAGACGCTACTATGACAATCGGTAGGTACTCCAGAGCTCCTCACAGAGAAGTGTGGTTTTGTGCGTGTGTAAATGCATTTTATTGTGGATTCTGTGTATGGCATGCCAGCTCCCTGAGATCAGAAACATTTGATCTCAGACGCCTTGTTAAATGACTTACTGCTGTGGTTTCAGGGGCTGAGTCATTTGTTCCTTGGCTCTGTAACAGATTGCTAGCTAACATAAAAAAAATTCTATTATTTGGACTTTTCAGTTGCAAACTCTAAAATAACTTGTTTTGTGTTTGAAAAATGATTGCTCAGTAGTCTCTGTAGTTAGACCTGTATTTAGAGTATCCACGGACACAAAGAGCCTACTGCTCATGAATAATCGGAAGTCTTCAAAATTCTCCGGAAGGTGGGCCCATCCCTGAGTCAGGACAGTTTTCCATCTGTTCATCGTTTGTGTGCTCTCGTGGTCTTCATCTTAGAATGTCTTTTTCATGTGCATTTGTTTAACCTCCCTTTTAATTGGCATAGTTTCTCTGGGCATGGACAGAGTCTGCTCATCCTATTTTGTCTTTCTACAAGGTCTGTTGCACTTCACTGCAGACAGCAGAGCAAGTCCCACATAAGTGTTCGCAGCTCCAACTGTTGTTTATTTGTGTCTTTTAACCTTATTTTTTATGCCTACCATTCAAAAGATTGCTAGAGGTGGGGATTGCAGAAACAAAAAGAAGGACATTTTTCTCAATTGATGTTTAAAATCACTTTTATAATTTGAATAACCATGAAAACTTAAAAAATACATGGTCTCCTTTGATGTGGCTGGACCTTTAGCTGTGGAATAGACGTGTTCCTGAGAGGCTGCCGAGTCCCCCTGAACGAAGGTGGGGCTTAGTAGCTGCGAGCTTCAAGTTTTGGTAGTTTCCTTCTCATCAAATTTCAGATTTTTCATCACAAAGAAAGGAAACATTTCCTGAAAGCAAAACTGCATTCTAAGAAAGACTACTTCTCCACATCATGAAAATGTGAGGGAAACATTTCCTTAGCGGTTCATCATACAGCCCTCCCACCTGCCTTCTCGCCCCAATGCTTCCCTGGACTTGCACAGACCACGGCCTGGTCTGTCCAGAGGGTCCGCGTCTGAAAAACGATCTCCTTACAGTAGACGTGCACTTGGCTTCCAGCTCCAGGAATCTGTGCTGCTTCTAATTGTGCACGTGTGGGGGGTATCCTGTGTGTCGTGTGTGTGTGTGTGTGTGTGTGTGCGTGTGTGTGACCACTGTCCTCTTGTAAATCTTTAGCATTGTGTTGAATTGCTAAAGCGATTCAGTCTACCAGAGTTAGTGCATTTTAAGGGTTTTGAAAAACAAACATAAAAAAACAACAAAACGTCAAGTTACAAGGTAGGCTCATATATTAATGACTTTGAGTTTTTAAAGCTGGTATCTCAGAATTTATTTCATAATCACTTTAATAAAAGTGCTTACAATATGCCAGTCTTCAATTCTCAGAATGTCCTACGAGGTAGGTACGGATGGGGAACCTGAGGCCCAGAGGGGTGAATTTTTGGGTGAATTACCAACGCGATGCCATTGGAAGTGACAGAGCCAGATGGCCCAGAAAGCCTGGCTCCGAGGCCTGTGTTTCTCTGATCACTTCCCTGCATTGCTTTTCTAGAACTTTTAGACCCAAATGTCTCAGCTTTCCAAGTGGTCACCTTGGAGTTTAATTCCATTGATTTCTCTGTTCAGAACATACTTGGAGTTGCTTCAGGTTCGTTTTCCAAGGAGAATAAGAGCAAAGCCAAAGCCCCTTGGAAAACCAGCCACACGTTAAAGGGACAAGTGCCCACAGGGAGCCTGAGGGAGCGGGTAGAGACACGGAAGGAGACCTGCAGCCGTGTGCCGCCGATGAGGGCAAACCTGACTTGTTTATTTTATTTGAAAACCTGGAGGTCGAGGAAGAAGAGCTCAGAAAGGAGGTGGTCAGCAGTGTCAGATGTTACAGGACTCGCGAAGGGTCAGAGATGCCAAAACCCACCTGCTGAATAAACATGGAAGTCACTGGTAACTGGAGATGACAGTGACGGAAGACTAATCAGAACAGAGTCCAGACTCGAGACAGTTGGGAGGCAGCGTAAAGGAGTAAAGCGGGGCTTTGGTAAATTTGGCATTGGAGGGAAGAGGGGATAGCCTGGATATAGAACTATGAGAGGAGGATCATGGGGGTGGGGTGGGTGTGTGTGTGTGTGTGTGTTTTAAAGATAGGAGGCATATAAAGGTAAAGTATAAGGTAAATAGAGACTATTGTGGTTCATTTATAGCCGTATGAATGTAAGGATGTAGCATACATTTTATTTTTGACAGATGCTTTAAAGGAAAAGAAACAATTGAGTGTTTGTTCCTCATCTGTATTGTTTTCTGTTTAAAGCAAAGCAGGGAGAAAGTTGAAAACAATTTTTGTTTGTTTATTTGCAGTAGTACTACAAAAAATAAAAGAGAGTATGGAATTAAAACCAGATTTAAAAAAAATAGAATCATATTTAAAGTATTGCTTGAGACATCAAAAGTCTTATAAAATCTTAAAAAGGAGCTAGTTTTTAATAATGGTTAAGAGTTTTAAAAATAAAAACTTGACAACTATTTCCAATTTAATTTATAAAGAGATGGTCTTGGAGTTGTTCCTCACATAAAGTCAGAAAACTAGAAAGTAGTCTGTTAACTCGTTTTGTGTCTAAACAGGGTTTGGTGCAAGCTTTTTGATGATGTCACACACTTAATTATGGGGCCGTGATCATTGTCGTTAGGAAAAGTTGGTGATTTACGATGTGACTCAGGATTAAGGTCTGAAACCCTCGTGTCATTTTCCTCCCCTCCCCCACACGTGCTGATTTGTTCATTTGGGCTCCGATTTGTTTGGCTTTGACACTGTCAGCAAGCTGAGCACTGACACTTATTTGGTGTTTCCTGAAAACTAAGGCTAAGAGCTGTGTGCCATTTATTTCCGGGCATCAATGCTAATCTGTAAAGAGCCTGTGGTGGGTGGGCTTGGAGGAACCAACTGGCAGCCAGAGGGATGGACGACTGGCCGAGACTGGGCATACTGGACCTGTCTCGTAAATAGCTGTGTGGGCATCGCTTAGCGTTTTCCCCCTGCCGGGCCTGCAGCACCCCGAGGGCAAGAGCCACCTGAGTCTCTCCTGGTACCCAGCGCAGACCCAGGCATGCAGCAGGCATCCAGTGATTGCTGAGTGAAGGCCCGGGCGAGCTGGGTACCCAGTCCATCAGGCTGACACCGTATTCTAAGTTCATACCACCACCATAACGTGTAGAGAATTTGTAACAGACAAGCTTCTTGAGTATTCTTCTCAGGGATGTGTGTGGCGTGGTAAGTCGAGAAATCAGTCTTTGAAACGCAGTGAATTCAAATGCATTTTGAAAAGGCTCGATGGTGCCATTTGCATTAGCTCTGCACCTGGTCACACCTGTGTGCTGCAGAGTTGAAACACTGACCTTGGGTGTGCTCAGACAGAGAAGATTAGTTTCCAGTTAGGATGCTAAACAGACGGTGGTGTCATTTTAAGATCTAGAGTGAAGCAGCCACACACTAAGTCTCTGTTTACAGAGGCCTGTCTGTAATGTGTGTCTGTGCTGGCCTGGAAGGATGGGTGATGCTAGAATTGTATCCCTCGCACAGTGTTTGTTTTGAATATGGAAGGTGTTCAAGAAAAGCTTGTCAACTTCAATTGTTTTAATCTTTCCCGAAATCTATAGTTTGAATAATTTCAGTCATCTACGTCTGATTATCATACACTTAGAAATAAATCTTAAAAATGAAACTAAAATGTATTATACAGAATAAACAGGCCTCTGTTATTTAGTTTAAATTTTATAGCAAGTTTCTTCTGATTCCACTTATTGAATAGAAACGCAGTGACTTTTATTCTGTTAAGAGCAGTCTGCCTTGGAGGGGGTGTCAGGTGCTTACTTTGTAGTTCCTTAAGGAGACTGGTTGCAGTTTCTAAATGTGCTTCAAGACAGTGAGTTCATTTCCTGCAGATAATACCCAGAAGTGGGATTGCAGGGTCATATGGTGGTTCTACTTTCAATTTTTTGAGAACCCTTCATACTGTTTTCCATGGTGGAATAGTGTTTTTTAAACAGCTTTATTGCGGTACAATTGACATAAAAGGAACCACATATTTAAGTGCACTTTATTAGAAGATTTGACATGTATTTATATCTGTGACATCATCACATAGTCAAGATGATCGGCTTGCCCATTATTCCCGAAAGTTTTAAGGTTCCCCTTGCCCCTTTGTAATTTCCCCCCACTCACTTGTTCCTGTCGTCAGGCAACCACTGATATTTCTGTTACACTTAAAAATTAATATAAGTGTAAATTAGTTTACACTTAAAAAATAATTTATATTAAGGAATTCTACATTATGTACATTTTTTCCAGCACAATTATTGTGAGATTCCTCCACATTGTTGCTGGATCAGTAGTTCATTTCTCTACGGCAGGGTGACCCACCACAGGGTAGGGAGAGGAAGGGGCAGGGGTGGGGTGTGTGTGTGTGGGTCCCACTGTGGGTGGCGACACCACTTCTTCACCTTCCACGTTTGGCTCCTGTGGATATCTGTACAAGTGTTTGTGGGGCACGTGCTCTCACTCCTCTGTGTGAACACCTAGGAGGAGACCGCTTGCTTATACGGCAGGTGTATGTTTAGCTTGGTAAGAAACTGACAAACTGTTTTCCAAAGTGGCTGCACCATTTTGCACCCACCAGCAATGCGAGAGTCCAGTTCCCATGTGTCCTCACCAACATTGGATGTGGCCAGTCTTTTAATTCTAGCCATTCTAGATGGTGTGTAGTGCTATCTCATGGCTTTAATTTGTGTTTTCCTGATGACTAATACTTTTAACCATTTTTCCATGTGCTTATTTGTCATCTGTATATCTTCTTTGGTTAAATGTGTGCTCAAATCTTTTGCCCATTTTTAATTGGGTGGTTTGTTTTCTTATAATTGATTTCAGAGTTCTTTATATAGTGTGAATAGAAGTCTTTTATCAGATATGTGATTTGGATATATTTTTTCCCACTCTGTTGCTTGTCTGTTCAATTTCTTATCAGTGTTTTTCAAAGAACAGAAGTTTTAATTTTAATGAAGACCAGTTTATCTGCTTTTCCTTTTATGGATGGTGTTTTTGTTGTCCTAAAACTCTTTGCCTGACCAAAGGTCACAAAGATTTTCTCACGTTTTCTTCTGAAATTTTTATAGTTTTAGGTTTTAATGTGTGGGTCTATGATCTATTTTGAGATAATTTTTGTATACGGTGCAAGGAGGGATCAAAATTTGTTTTTTACCTATGGCTATCTAGTATGTATGATAGTCAGTGCTGTGTTTTCATCCAGTAATTTTAATGGAAGAGTTAAAACAAAGCCAAGTTTAAAAGGTATACGAGGCTGTGAGGTTTTTGTATGTTGTCCTTAACTTTCTTGTTAGGTTGTACATTTTGCTAAAATTTCTTAAAACAGGATCCTGTGATTGAACTTCTTCAACCTCAAATTTCCAGTCTTTATACTTAACCAATGAAATGTTATTTATATACACTTTGGAAACATAACATATACTGTAGATAATTACAGCAAAAGTGTAATGGGTAGCAGAAGATATTGCCAAACCAAGATTCTGGAGACCAGATGAAATAAACACATAGCATGTGTCTATATGGATCTCAGTGCTAGCAAATACACAGAGAAATAAGTAAAAGACTAAAAAAGTTCTTATGAGAACTTTCTGTTACTTTTGGTCTAATTTGCTAGTGTTTTTCTCTTTATTTAGTAAAAGAGAATTAGACTAGAACTAATCTTTTCAAAATGCATACGTTATGTGCATGTGTGCTTATACCTATAAACACATACACATGCTTTAGGTATTAGCTTAAAGAGTAGAAAACGAGCACAGACTAGAGATCATTTATCCTGTAGCATTGTGCAGTCTTATTCAGAAATTTAAAAAATAAAAAGTTTTTCCACTCAGCTGTGAGTCACTGCTTTTTGGTTTAGTGGAGAAAATAACTTTGGGGGGCTGACACAGCATTTTTTTGTAGGCTCATGTAGCGTGGGCTGTGGAGTCAGATGAATCTGGATCCCAACCAGCTTTGTTCTGCTGCTTCCGGACTCAGAAGACTTGAGGGAAATGCTTCCCACAGCCTCTGGGTCCTTGTCTCTCGTGGACACTGTCAGAGTAGCTCCCTCATCCTAGTGGAGAACTTTCAATGAGATAGTAAATCAAGGACCAGCGCAGTCTTAGCACATAGCAGGCGTTCAGTATGTGTCTGTTTCTCTCTCATAGGGGTCAGCCTCTGACGCATGTAACTACAGTTTCAAGAACCCATAGCGGCTAGGACAGGAGAGAGTTCTTTTCATCAGATGTAGCCCAACCGTCCATGATTCCTCCCCCACCTCCCCATAAAGATTCATTGTAATACTACTACTTTCCTTACCATCCACCAATAGACAGAAAATGAGCACATTTGGGAAGAGTATGAAATCTGCAAGATTTTACAACAGTAGCTTTTACATTACTGCCCATTATCTAACTAGGTTTATGAAGGCTTCATTTAGATCACTTAGGCCTACCCTTTTTGTCCTTTTGGGAGAAAGAGAATCATAAATTTGAAAAGAGGGGCCCTTCCAAACAGAAAGATAGGCAGTATCTCCCTTGGTAATCTATAACCTCTTACAGTCGCCTTTAAAAAAAGTGGTTTTTGAGTTTTTTGAAACTTTCCTGTGTTGACTCTAATTCAGGGTTCATTTAACATAATGTCCACAGAAACTCTAGAGACTTAGATTACATACAGAAAACTGAGTAGCAGCAGATACCAGGTTTGCGGCGGTTTTTAGGGTTTATTCAAATTAACTGTACAGCGTATTCCTTTCGATGGAGTCAGTGACAGCACCAGCTGATAATTGAAGAGAAACTATGTGTCTTTAATCTGACCTTTCTACATCAGTATCAGATCGGAGCCATAGGACTATGTCATATGCTCATCAGGAAGATATAGTGAATGATACTTTAATCTGTAGCATAAAGCCAGTCTTGTTTGCTTATAAGTATTAACAACATGCACACATAATGGTACACAGATTTTAAAACAATCACATTGGCCTAGGTTTAGAAATTGTTAGTAGATGTCACTGCTCAAGGTTGCAATTCCTTGTTTTCAGATGAAACCTGTTACCTGACATTTTTATTTATAATAGAAGCCTATAGGTTATTAAGATCAAAATTCAATGATAAAATAGTTTGAATTCAGATTATAAAATAGTTCAGATCTGTTCTGACGAAACTACTTAAGTCTGAGGCTTTGGGAGTCAGCTTTTTAGTTATAAAATACATCTTGCTTATTTTTTAGTTAAAAAAAAAAAAAAGAGCACATAATACTCTCCCATACAGAAAGAAGTGTCAGCCTAATTTCTGTGTATATATATATGATCAGTGATTATTTGAAAGCTATCATCCTCCTAGGATTAGTTGACCAATTTTGTGTTCAGCTTAGATTAAGGAGAATATAGTATTTTCTTAAGCAGAATACTTATTAATTAGGGCTGAAACAAGTCCAGACTCAATTGCTTTTATTAGTATTTTTTGGATTTTACTATATTTTTATATAGTTGACATGAGTTTAAAATATCAATCTAAGAAGGCATATTTTCCATCTACCAAAATGGGGATCTTAATTTCATTTTGAAACAAAAAGTTCTATATTTAGTAAATGGTAGTAGCAAATACCAAAAATCCCAAAATTTTAAAACTAGTAGTGCCTTTTTTTGTTGCTGTCTAAGAAAAAATATAAATATGACATATCTTCAGAGCATAAAAGGTTTCTTTCTTCATACCTTTTAAGAATTGATTGTATTATCCAAAAACCCATATTTCTTCCAGGTTGTGACTATTTGAATAATTGCTTTTATAAGAAGTTCTTCCAAATGCAGCTATTCTCAAAGAATTACTATTTAATCAAGAGATTTAACCAATCTTTCTGTCGTTCATCCAAAAACATAGTTGAGTAGCCATTATGTTCCAGGCTGTTCTTACTGCAAAAAATCCAGCAATAAGCAAAACAAACAGAGCCTTTATGTTCTACAGACAGATACAACAAATACACATAAACATATAAGAGAATTTCATTTTGTGATAAGTGCTAAGAAGGAAAATCCAGAAGACACACTAATTTTAAATGAACACTGAGAAAGTACATTTTTTCAGGGTGAAGTATATAAATTCTTCGGCTTTTTTTGTTGTTGCTGTAAAAATTATTTAGAGGAATTAGAAACTCGTACATATTTTGATTCGAATCTAAAAATTTAGCCCCAACTAGTGAATGTAGCATTTGTAAATGGAAGTGTCTATGGAGGAATACAATCTTTAGTTAGCTGCCACTTCACTTTTAGCAGTAAAGTCTGCAGCTCATGAAATCTGTAATTCTGGAGCGTGTTGAGCTTGCGGCAGCCCCTGCGGGGCCTGGTGACACAGCACCGAGGTGGGGATTATTGTTCATCTGTTGAAGTTTTATGCATAGGCATTTGCTTACATCTTCCTCTCTCAGTTGAAATCCTGTATTTGCCAAATAAAACGAATCCCATAGTAACAAGAAGCTATGACTAAGCAACAGGAGCGTGGGGTAGAGCCAGCGTCACTCTCACTCTGTTGGTGTACCTCTTGGGGCTTCTGACGGGCTCACTGCGCAGACTCAGGGCCCGGATGCTGCCAACCAGCTCGTGTCACCTTAGTGAGCGCTCGTTTGGAGAACTAAGCAGCCCTGTGACTACTAGACTGGCTGTTACCGCAGTCAAAAGCAGCATGTGAAACTCTGCATCCTGTTACTGGGAGGAAACCTTTCTTGTGTAAATCTCCAAAAGTTCCATCCAGAAGACTGCTCTTCTATTTCCAAAATGGATTTTTATAGGCTGCAGCATAGTTCAGCAATTTTCAGGGGAAAAAGAAAAGGATAAGTTGCTGGAGAGTCCCATCTCTTCTGCTAGTCAGGTCCTGCCTGATAAACTTGATCCTTTTCGCTTCGTTACTTCGTTGGTTCATTCAGTATGTGTTCATTGAATATTTACTCTGATTCGGCACTGTGCTGCCACAGACTATGTTACGATGAATACGCTAAAATCCTCATCCTCGAGGGATTTAGTACAGCACAGAAAAGGGACCTGCCAATCAAAACTGCAACCCTCTGATAGGGACTATAGAAGAATCTGCAGAATGCTCTGAGAGTACCAAAAACAACCTATTCCTGTGTATGAAGAATTTACGGTTCTGTTTTATATGTTATCTCATGGAATCCTTCACCAGTTGTATGAGGTAGATATTATTACCCTGTGACTTGTGCTGGGAACACTAACTTCATCTAGGAAGGAGAAGGTGGTGTTGGGAATGTTTTTTCAGAAAACAGTTCTTGAGTTGATTATAGAAGGATGAGTGAGGAGGGTAGAGGGTGGGAGGACGGTGAGGCAGTGTGGCATTTCACAGAGAGATGAATATGTGAAAGCAGAGTACGTGTGAGGGAACTGTTCTTGGAATGTAGAGTAGGTTCTGGGAAATAAAAGATGGCAGGATTCCGATCAGGAGGGAACCTGTGGACCATGCTTAAGGAATTTGGTCCGTCCCCTGTAGAAGATAGAAATATGATCAGACGTGCTGAATTTCAGGAAGATAACTGTAATTGTTTTGCACAAGGCATCAGAAGAGTATTTTTTACTTTTAAAGGAAGAAATTCTCCAGCGTTGATTTATGTTTATTAAGTACATATAAACATAAAACTCGAAACATCTTATACTTCTACTTTTAACTACAAAACCAAAGTAAATATATAAATTAAATATAAATAATAGTACAAAGATAAAACTCAAGTGAACAACATGAACTTATGTAGCAGGTCATGTTTTTGTGAAAGTCACTTCTGACAAGTGAAGGCGACACTGACTCCTGGTGCTGGTCCTTTCTATTCTTAATTAAGTGTTTCCATATTTTTGAGTACTCTGTGATAACTTAGTTCTCCCTCCAGTCTTCTCTGTTTGAACCACTAAGAAAAACTTTGTTCTGTCTGATTAACAGTTACTTGGGAGAAGGAGAAAAGGGATAATTGTACCCAATAGGCTCCTCTCTCTCATCAATTAAAGAAGTGGTACTCGGTGCCACCCGAATCGTAAAAAAAAAAAAAAAAAAAAAAAAAAGTATAATTGCAGGCCCCTAAGATTGCATGACAGTTACAGTATGACCCAGCGTATGCTTATATCAATTATTTTATCAAAATGAATACACAAATAATTATAGGGAACTGATGGACTCCAGTTTGAGAAATGCATCTCTAGAGGATTCATTGCTCATCTAGTATATTATTCATCCAGGAATTTTGTAAAAAGGAAAGCCCTCAGTGTCTTGGGTGTAGAGTCATTGGCCAAAGCATCTTAAAAAGTCAAGAATTTAGGACCCGGAGATCAGTAGATTTTGTTAAAATCAGTGATCATGAGGACCCTTGAGAGTACACAGCATTATTTCCAAACTACGTATACCAATTATGTAATTTGTAAGATAAAATAATGTGAATTTGAGGAAGTCATGGCTATTGCCAGAAGGGGTTCTGCTCAGAAATGCACTTTTCAACCAAGGTAGCCAGTAAACTTTATGCTTACTGCACCTGTGCCCTCTGTGATAAGGCCTCTGACTAAACACTGATGATTTCAGAAATTCAAGCCAGTTTTTTTTTGTTAGTACTTATATTCAATTCTATAGTATGGTCAGTCATCACTGCTAAGTAACAAGATAGTGAACAAGAAAATTGTATCTTGGTTTATTCGTATGGAATTCACAGTTCTCTATTTAAAGGGTGAAGGGAGATTTTGGAATGTTGATGGAAAGACTCTCCTTCAGTAATGACTAACATTTATTGAGCAGTTACAGTGTTCAGGGGACTGTGCTAAACTCTTTACGTGTATTAACTAACTTAATCCTCAAAACAACTTTTATGAGATAGCTATTGTTATAACGCTCCTTTTACAGATGAAGAAAGTGAAGCACAGAGAGGATGAATAACTTGGCCAGGGTCACGTGGCCACTAAGTAGCAAAGCCATTATTGAACGTGGCAGTCCAACTTGTAGTCTTCACGACGATACTTTGTTGCCACTCTTCATGTAAAGGCATGCACAGGTTAGAGCTGGAGATGGATTCTGGGGATGTTGACTTGGCCACCAGAGCTGACAAAAGGACACTGCAGCCAGCGCCTGTCCGGTGTTTACTTCTGTGCCCTCACTTGCCGCAGTCCAGGGGAAGAAGGACAGGGAAGCGAGGTTCGCCAGCCCTAGACGTGGGCTCTGGCAGGGTTCTCGGTAATTGGGTTGTAAAACTAAGCATAAGTGGTAAGTGAAGCCACTGATCTGGATAACTTAGGATCCATTGCAACCCAGAGATGAGGAATTTTATAAACATCAGGGATAAATATTACCACCCGCCAGAGTCTTAAGATTATCAAGACTCAGGCCCATTGATTCTGTTTCTCCTAACGTTTACAGACAGAAATCAGTGAATTAAAGTATTTTGAAGGATGAAATTCCAACCCGTATGTCCAGGTGACATACATGTCCAATAGCTGACACAACAGTTGCTTAGACTAGTTTTACGGTGGCGGCGGCCATTTCCACCGCGGGCAGCCGGGAACCTCTGGATGACGTCACTTCCGGCGCAGCGCGTTGCGCGTTGCCTGTTGGGAGTTGCCACGGCGGAAGCCCGGCCGCCCGCCATAGAGGGCGACCCGGGTGGTGCTGGGCCGTGGCTGTGCCTCTGGAGCCGATGTACAGACTTGACTCTGAAAGCTGCCGTAAAAACATTTCCTGTTGAACAGCAAGAATTGTTTAAGATGTCAGAGATGTTTTGCATATTTATAGAAAAAGAAATATTTCTGGGTTTGAACTACACCCCGTGACTAGTGGGTGGTTTTTGTTTTTCTAAAGTGGTGATTCCCCTTAGGTTTTTCTGAGGTGGTGTCGTTATCTGTCCAGGACCAGCCTAACGATTCCTGGCATTTCTTTCGCTTTTTCATTTTCCTTATCTGTCTTGCCTGAAGCAGTGTAAAGACTGTATTTCTCCATGGATAAGGTGAATTAATTGGAGGCACACGATTCTGTTTCAGTCACCTTTGTTTTTTATTTTTATAGTTATGTCTAAAAGTCCGTACTTGCCTAGTTTTTATCCATAGTTAATCAAGGTTTAAAGTATCTGTTCTGAACATAATATGCCCATCATCTTTTTTGCTTGTTCCTTTTTCTCTTAAGCTGTCAAACCCTATGTCAGACTGAAATCAATTGTCTCTAACACCCAGGCATGCTTTTGACTGAGAATATGCCTGTCCTCTGTAGTTCAAGATTTTGGGTATTAGCATTTTCTCCATGTTCCAACACTATTGTCAAACTAAATTGGAGCTGGAATGCTTTTATAAAGTTCCTACTTCTGCAAAAATTAAACCCTTTGTGATTTTCTCCTTTCTTGCAAATGGTTGCAAAAGCTTTTCTAATAAACCTATCTTACGAACTGTGAAAAACATGGTATTTGACGTAAATCATTTGCCTATTATTAGTACTTAAATCCTCTTTAAAAAAAAAAAAACTTTATGGAACTCTTACAATAGTGCTTTCTATGTGTCAGTCACTATTCCAGCTGCTTTACGGTAACTAACTTGCTGAATCTTTTGACATGACCAGTGCACTCAGTCTCATCACCGTCCTAGTTGGCTGGTGGGGAAACAAGGGGCCAGAGACATGGAGGAACTCGCTTGATCCTGCTGCGGGAAGTCCGGTGGCAGAGGCGGGACTCTCAGCCTGACGGTCTGGCTGTGGTCAGTGTAGCCGTGCCGGCCGGGTCTCGTGGTCGCAGTGTCGTGGGCTGTGTGCGTCGGCGTCCCAGCCATCCTTGTCAGAACAACGCTTTGGCTCAGCTCGGGCTTGCCACATCAGGATTGTTTTTGGGGGTCGGCGCCTTGGGGGCTTCCTCGTACAGTCCTGC
The DNA here is from genome assembly GCF_964194185.1 of Rhinolophus hipposideros. Taxonomy (NCBI): domain Eukaryota; kingdom Metazoa; phylum Chordata; class Mammalia; order Chiroptera; family Rhinolophidae; genus Rhinolophus; species Rhinolophus hipposideros. Next base: position 54,122,108 of record NC_138065.1, on the reverse strand, counting down.
GGGCACTCGTGCTGCCTGTCCTTGGTTCAAACCCTCTCTTTGAGAAGGACCTGCTGTATCACCATGTCCACTTCTGATCTTGGCTTCCTTTGTAGATTTAAATGTGTTCTGAAGGTACCAAATTACTATAGAACTTAAAATTAATGCTGTTATACCTTAGTTTGCCTTTTAAACCATTACCACCTGAAATTTTTTCTAGAACAATATTTGACCCAACAATGAAAACAAAAACTTTACTCATTGTCCACAAATGCATTTATCTCAATAATTCCCTTTAAAATTGAGTGGAAGCCGCAACTTGGTGTTGCACTCATGTTGAGAGTGAAGAGAACTGTGTGGAGTTCCGGAAAGCACCCTAAGAGACACGAGGAGAGAACTCGCTGGGTGGTACCACCTCTTTGCAGCTGGTAGTAAAGCTCTGTTTCCACTGGGAGCATTTTTCACTTCAGCTATTTTGTTAACCCCTGATCCCAATACAAAATTTGTCGCTAAGGTAGGTAAGTCAGATTACTGCAGCTTATGGCTAAAATTTTAAGGGCATTAGAAGAAATTTAAGGAACATGCTTTTCCCCACCACTTTGTAGTTTGCCCTGTAAAGACCAACCTTTCCTAAAATGTACTTTAGTCATATTTAACAGTTCTGCCAATTTCTTCATGTGAAACCGAAATCAAAATTGCTTTGGAAGGAAAAGGATCAGGACATTTGATGAAGACTGGGCAGTGTCCAGACCCCGACTTCATGCGAGGAGAGAGAGCTTCAGAAATGGCAATGAAGTAGGGGCCCTCTTTCCCCCCCACCTTCACAAAGGTATGGAATCGTTGCTGTGAAGGAGTCAGCTAGAATAGTATCTCCGTGTTCCCTTCGCACCCTGCCGTGCTGCACACACACATGCACGCACACAACACACACGTGAGGCTGCTCTTGCACACGGTTACCTCAGTCCTACAGTGTCTGCACGCACACAACACACACGTGAGGCTGCTCTTGCACACGGTTACCTCAGTCCTACAGTGTCTGCCTAGAACCTTAAAAAATAATTTTTTCCCAACCCAGCATTTTCCCCATTTTTTCCAACAAAAAGTAAAATAACTCCCTGAGATGTCTATATTTAACTTTTCCATGAGGTGTTGCCCAGAACTCTCCTCGGAACCCTTGCTGACTCCATTGGCTGCAGCCCCGCCTGCCTTTCCCTTGGTTTGCTTTGGGAGCATGTCTGCAGGATGCAATTTCATCTTTAGCAAATTCACTTCCTACCAGTAGTCCTGAGTGAAGTGATTTTTAAAATGAAACATCTTGTAAACATTATGTCTGACAAACTCATGTGGTCAAACTCTATGCATGGAGTGCTTGATCCTTTCTGTTAATAAGACACTCTCTGAATTGTCACACTATTGGCATCTGACAGACGATGATGAGACAAGTCCCAGGGTCCTCATTTATTTTCTCAGTCACACACCGTCCAGCCTTTGGGGAAGCTCTGTGTGGGGGCTGACGGTGTTCTGAACTCTGAGTAGCTCAGGTTGGCGGATGAAGTCACAGGAAGTACCAGGTCAGAGCTTTCCTGGGCCTCGAGCTGTCCAAAGCACGTATGTGTTTTGATGTGATTTCACTATATTATGTAAATGTGCCTTTAACTGCCAGGTTTCGGGGCGGGTCCAGTACCTTTTCCTTGAGTCCAGACCCACTAGAGTTCCTGGGTGCCTTTCTTGTGTAAACTACACTCTGTGCGTTAACCGTAATTTCCCTTATCAGTTACAGTTTCTTTAAATCAGGATAAGAACTTAAAGATGCTTGTTAAACAATCTGAGTGCAGACTGTTAGGATTTTGTTCCCAGTCTTTTATGGCTGTTTTGCAATGAGGGAAAATTTTTTTAACCTATTCACTTCTATTAAGTCTTGCTGTCTCTTCACACTGTATTATATTGGTTTAAATAATATTTTGTTAAATTACACAATTACCGAATACAAATAGCAAGAATAATTTTGGGAAAAAACCCAGCTCAGCTAGTCGTGGATATTCAGTGTGCTGTGGGCATCAGTCAGTAAGGGTTAGGGGTATGAGGGGTCATGTAATTTAGCAGATCAGTATAAATTGAGGTCAGTTTCTACTACTCTGCTCGATGGGTAGAATCAGCATTTTGTAGCGCTTAGTGGGGCTTCACATGTTCTGTGAGTCACCTTCACCACCATCAGCAGAGCCAGTGGGGTTCTGGTCTGTCCCCATGCTGGTCTCCAGAGGGCAGGAGCAGGCTGGCACCAGCTGTGCGCCGTGTCTGTTCTTTCTGATGCAGGACTGGGGGGGCGGGGGGCTAGGGATGGCATGCAGATAGCGGCCTTGCGTAACATGGGAAGACCCGTGCTTTGTTCTCAGTGAAATGTTCTGGTGTCTCCCCACCGATGCTTGTTTCTCTCACTTGTGAGACTGGTCCCCATGGCTTCCTCCCTGGACGGACCCTGAAGTGCCTCCGTCCCATGAAGCCTTTTCAGGAGTCTGTCTGAAGATGTCTTAAAATTAGTGATATTGTTTGGAATGACATTTATCTCTATGGTAACATCATTTTCCTCCTTTTCCTTGTTATTTTTAAGTAGCTTCACCATTGTTGCAGCTGGACTATTTTAACTGACTTAATAGGAAGGAAAGAGTTTTGCTCAAATTCATCCCATTATATCTCTGCTTTTCTAGGATGTAATTTCCTCTACAGGCTCTTTATTAAGTAAGTAAAAATGGGGTGGGGGGAAGCCGACAAAGGAGGCGAAATAATAAATACAGTGTTTTACGCTGTTAAGAAAGAGGGACACTTGTCTCTGGTTGCTTGAACCATTCGTTATTCAGATCCCTCTTAACTAAAGACCTTCAGTAGTGTTTCACAAATTGTTACTATAACTAGTAATTAGGCTTAGGTAGAGCTACGAGTGACAGAAACCCAAAATAATGGTGGCCTAGACAAAACAGGATGCCATGTCCATGTCCCGGGTCGGTCCGAGCACTGTTATGGCAGCTGCTGGAGCATCCGGATGCCTGGTGCCTTCTGTCTGCTGTCACCCTGATGGCACCTCGCAGCTGCCACACTGTCCGAGGGCCTTCCCCAGGCCCAGCAGTCAGCGGACGGGGGACACGGTGGAGGCATTGCCACCACGAGGACCTGCAGACCCCGTTTCTCCTTGCAGCCCACTGACCTGAACTCGAGGTCACACGTGACGTCAGGGAGGCTCGGGAATAGTCTGTTTCCTGGTCATCTGTGCCCAACTCAACCTACGCTCCTGCTGCTCTTCTGAGGCTGTGGGGGAGAGCAGATCCGGCCACAAATGGCTGTTTCTGCCACAATTAGCATCGTTTCCCCAACAAAATAAAAGCTGGAACTTACTCTTTAAAGGAAGAGACCCTCTGTGGCACAGGGCTGCGTACATGTACCACTGTGCCCAGGGGGTTTGTTTCATGAATGGTGAGAAGGCAGTTAAGTGTGTGTCGGTTGAGAAAGCTCCTGGTTTCTGAAGATGTCACTCATAGAAGAATGGATGCTGATAAGGGAGATGAAAAGTGGAGAGAACAAACGATTCAAAGGAGATGAACACAGTGGAGAGAACAGACGATTCCAGATTCGTTGTTGGGGCAAGGAGCATTTAATCTGAGGAAGTGAAGGTGGACGTTAAATGAAGCAACTGCACTGTCCCAGGCATGTGTGGATTACGTTTAGTATCTGATAAGCACTGTTAGGGTTTGTGGTGCACCAGCTCTGATACCCTGTACTTCTGGTTGTTAGGCCTCTTACAAACACTTCAAATTATAGCCCCCCCGTCCCCCCGTTGGAAACCTTTAATAATTAGAGGTAAGGTAGGTCAACTAATTTCATACATTCAGGTGTGATTCTTCTCTTTCATAAATAATTGCTGTTTGGCTTTCTGCTGCAAAAGTAACTACTTTGTTTGAAATTAAATGAAGACAGAAAGCAGGAGAGACCGTGTTCAGAAAGTTCTGTTCAAAACGATGCTTGGTGTAGTATCCAGATCTTAGCAGGAAGTTCAGATATGAATTGGAGCCCAACCTAACCCGTCGCCATGGAATCTAAGTGTGTTTATTTTTACAGTAGCCTTAATTTAGGGTTTGCAAGTTAGTTGGTTTGTTTTCTTATTCAATTTGGGGGATGCTGAAGTCGTATTTGAATTATAGGGATTAAGCTATTTATATTTTATGGTATGAAGATGAGCAGATTTTGTTTTTCTCTTGGCTATCATATGTCACCCTCCTCTCAGAAATGTGTGATCTCTGTGTCTAGCAATGCATTTAAGAATGTCCCATGCTGCGATGCTGGAATTCTCACAGACCAGCTACACTCTCTCCCCCTTTTAAAAGAACATGTTCTCACGGAAGTGTTGCCTTGGCCGAGACAAAGCTGTGCAGCTCTGTTCACGTACGTGGATTTCAGCTTGTTCACCTTCTAGGTGTTTTTCTTAGCTTTACTAATTTCCTTCCATAAATCACATTGACATTGAAGTTGGTTGCGTTGGATTTTTATCCCTCTCAGCTATGTCAAATCTGACTTTTTGATGAGACCTTCATACAGAGATTTTGTTGAATGAATGAATGATGAAACAGATGAAAAAAGGAATAAGAAAGCAAGCGGGGTTCAACTCAGGTCCCAGTTTTCTGCATGTATTCATGCTCCTTTAAATGGCAACACTAACGTATATTTGTTTCTCTTTTTATTCTTTTTGCTGCGACTATTCCTGTTTCTGTTAGGGAAAAGGAGTTATTCAAAACAGCAGTTAATAAAGTCCTGAGTCACTTATAGTCGCTTTCGCATACCCACAGGTGTACACATGTGTCCCCAAAACACTCCTACGCTCCTTTGGAGCCACAGTCCTCTGGGCCCAGTGATGTACTGTCTGTGGTTGGGGACCAGCAGCTTCGGAGGCCCTGGGCAACTGACAGGCCATCACGAGTTGGCAGTATTAGATTTCGACCTGTGTAGGTGTGCTAGGCACGTGTTGACAGTTTTCTGATCATTGCTGCCAAGCTGCACACCTGCTTTAGCACACAGGTGCCTGTTGCTTACAAAGGAGGTCGAGTGCTGTAGCTGCTCCCTTCAGAGGGAGACGGCAGGCTAAGTGGGGGAGGAGGCTTCAGTCAGGGTCTTGTAATAGCGATAACTTGGGATCAACATTTTGGGGGGAAATGTCCCTCTTTAAAAAAAAGTTTGAAAATGACTCTTGGATAGATAACTGCAGTGTCTGTGACATTATGTAGCCTACCCCCCCACCCCCATTTTACAGGACTGGGAATAGACCCACTTCATACAGCTAGTCCGTAACAGAACTAGAATGGAAAGCTCTCTTTTCCAACTGCCGGTGGCCGTGGAGCATACCGGTATGTCACCAGAGCCTGGGAGTAGTACAGGAGTATGCAGAATCCCCCCTGGTAACGACAGACACCCTGTACCTGTCTACTGCATTGTGAAAGGAACCATGAGATGGCTTGTGTTTTAGTGCCCTGAAGCCAAGTTCCAGTAAAAACCGTCCCTTTTTATGATCCCACTGGAATGTTGGCATCATAGAGACCCTGAATTTCGCCTGGGCCAAATTGTTGCGTGTAACCGATTTTTTATTGTTAATCTTAGGACCACCTGCTGCTACCAGCAACCACGCATAACAAGACCACAAGGCCCAAGATGTCCATTGTTCTGCCAGCGATAAACGTGAACGGTGAGTTGCCGTTTTGGTTTGTGAACAACCTGAAATAGCTTTGTTTAACCAAGGTTCTCTGGATCTAGTAAAAGACGTTGCAAATATTCCCTTGGTCAGGTATGTATCCACACACTGATTTTGAAATATTTTCCCACTGTTTTCAAAATTCTGTTTTAAAATTGTTATACTCGTTTTTAAAAATTACTCGTTTAAAAACTAACAGATTTTAAATTCCTTTTAAAATTACTATATTTTAAAAAGAAAGATTCATTCTCTTTTATTTACAAAGCTGGAAAGTTAGCATCTTGATTGCTGTACGTCTTGTTGCCTAGGCCTTCCTGCTTTTACATACCAGATGTGTTCTGAGATGGGGTTGGTTGTGAGTTAGGGGTTTGGAACTCAGAGCAATGGCTTGCATTGCGGAAATGGTGGCCCGATTCCCAGACCAGACACCAAAGGCCATTCTTATTTAATCAGAGTACTGAGGACTCGCTCTTGGTAGTATTTTCCCGTTAGTGATGGGTCTTAAATAAAATACAAATAAGGCTGTAATACTTTGAGACCATCCAAAGGGGTTAAGACATAGTGTACTTGCTGGTAGTCGAGAAGGGAAAATAAGACCAGCTCAGAAATCACTGCTGGGCCGGCCCGGTGGCGCAGGCGGTTAGAACTCCATGCTCCTAACTCCGAAGGCTGCCGGTTCGATTCCCACATGGGCCAGTGGGCTCTCAACAACCAAAAAAAAAAAAAAAAAGAAATCACTGCTGCAAAAGACAGGTCCCAGAGGCATTTACAAAGTACTGAAAACGTTTAGCAAAGGCGAGACTGCTCCCACCCGGGTTCTCCGTGGAAAAAAGAGCATTTCAGCCCAGCGCCGCCGTGTGGTAAGTGGGCACATGGTGGTGCTCACAGAGTGCCTTCTATGGATATCGTATGAGGCTCTGATGAAAGGTGACGGGCCATGCCCTCGGGCTGTTTGGCTGTGTCAGGGGCCCACCAGTAAATTCTCTGTCCAGTAGCAAGAAGCTCACAGTATGTGAGTAAGATGAAAACGAAGGGCCGTTTGAACTGACCTGCTATTGACCCAGTCCATATTCTCATAGATGACCGTAATTAAACCACAAGTACATAATCAAACACTGGGCTTTTAGGAAAATTTCAATAAAATTTAGTCTTAGAGAACACGTATTAGATATGCACTGTACATTTTAAGATCAGAGAGGACTAAGTTTTCAGTGAGCTGTTTACAGACAACTTATTAGAAATGCTTAGGAGGCAACTTGAAAGACATGAAATAAACAATTTTTTGATCCAGCATAAAAGAATTACGACACTTTCTTCGTCTTACGAAGACATTTAAACAATTAAAACAGCCGCCCTGACACAGAACTGTCCCCCTGCGTCTTCCGGGAGATGGTACACTGGGGACTCTGGGACAGTGTGTTCCAAAGTGCCTGCTTTTCTCCCCAGAGCGCATGTTCAGGAAACAGCCTTCATTCTCTTTCCACAGGTGCCCAGGGTTCTCTGCATGAACTCAATAGATTTAACTTCGGGTCACCTGTGCTCTGAAAGGCTCTTGTCTTAAATGCCTCAACAAGGCGGAACACACTTCGTTTTGTTGTTCTGACACTAGGTTCTTATGTAAGAGGATGCCTGGTTAGAAGAGTGGGCTGTCCGTTTCTATGAAGCCAAAAACAATAAGATGCTGTTTGACTCTGTTTATATTGGCCAGGGGACTAATTTTTGACAATGAGCCTTTCATGGATTTGAAAAACACAATCTTAGAGGATCATTTCTGTTTTAATCTGGCTTGGATTTCTTTGTAAATAGTTTTGTCTTTTTCCTTCTTAGGATAAAATATAGTAACTACTGGAAAAGTTCAGATTCAGACTCGAGAAATACTCATGGGGTATGTCCCCTGCTCTGTCCACAGCCTCTTTTCTGAACAGCCCCTTGGCCTTCTCGCTCTGATTGGGGGAACTTGTTGCCCCAGAGCCTGGTGTTCTTTCTGCCTCGTGGGCAGAGCCGCTTGCACATCATGTCCCCTCATCTCCCGCACACCTCTCAGTGTGTGACGCGTCCTCCCGTCTGTATTGGTGTCTCCTGCCCCACTCCCTGGTGACTGCTCTGCTTTTGTCATCTCTCTATACCTACATCGCCCAGGTGGAGGATCTGCCGGCACCCTGGCCCCTGCGGCCAGTTGCCTTTACTCAGCACCACCTTGGCCTCCATCCTCACGGTGGCACTGAGCCCTCATCACCGCCAGCCGTGGCCCGGCCCTGAAATCTCCTCTTGAAGCCCCCCTCCCCCCCGACTGCCGCTTCTCCCGTCCTGTCATTCCCGCACTCCGGCTGCTCTCTGACCTCACAGCCTCCTGTCTTCTCACCCCACCCCCTCTTCTGTGCCCAGCACGACCTCCTGCCCTTGCACCCCTCCTTACCTGGGCTACATCCCTCTCTTGCAAACCCCCTTACTCCCGGGCTCCTTTCTCTCAGGTCCCACCCTAGCTAAGCTCAGCCATGCTCTGTGTGTAGCTGGGAATGTCGTCCAGTCAGGACAAGCAGATTCACCTCAGATCACGAGCACTAACTCCAGAGGGGCATCAGTTCTCCCGGCCCCTGCTGGTAAATCCACTTCCTTTTCAAGTCTCCACACCGCCCTCTCCCCTCCCCCCACGAACTCACCAAGTGATCAGATGGGCCCGTCCCCTTCCACTGCCAGCAGCCAGCGGCACCTGTGCTCACAGCCCTGCCCCTCTGCCCGGGGAGGCGTCCCACCCCCGCTGTGCTGCTTGTCCCGTGTGTCGTCGGGCCAGGCACGGCTGCCTCATGTGTAAAGGGTTGTGTTCGTAGCACATTCCTCTGGGAGTTGCGTGAGAATTAAGTGAGGACACAGGCTTTCAGTAGTGCCCAGGGACTTCCAGGCTAGAGGCTGTTGTCCCACCTTCGTCACTGCTGTCCCGGTCATCGTCACCATCATCTGAGGTGACTCCTTCCTCGTGGACCCTGCACCCCAGCCCCTCTCACAGTTTCAAAGTGCTGGCTGCCGCATTTACGTCTTTTCTGTCCTGCTTACCGGCTTCTCTGTGGCTCATTCCACCAGCGTGCAGAGTGTCACCATGACCTGGTGGCAGGGACACTGTTGCTCCCATGTCCTGTTTTTCTGCTCCCCTTCCTGGCCAGTCTGCTGGAAGACTTACTGGACTCATCACTTCTGTTTCTCATCCCCTGTGCTCCCCGCTGCCCACTCTGGATCATGACCCCTCTCAGCAGGCTGACATGGTTGACTACTCCCTCCTGTCCTTGGTCCTCAGTGTTTATTTTTAAAATTTTCAGATCCACGGAAAAGTCGAAAGATGAGTGCAGTGATTATCTGGAGACTCTACGTAGCTTTTACTGATGGTTAATTTTGCACATTTTCTTAACCTTTATTTATCTACATGCACATGTTTTTCTCCTGAGCCATTCTAGAATAAGCAGTGATATTTTTTTCTACCCCCAAATACGTGAATATGCGTCTCCTAAGAAAGGGCTGTGCTCCTACGTAAGCACAATAAAATGACCATACTTTAAAAAAGTTCAACATCGATACAGCATAGTCCAGTATGTGGCCACATTCAGATATTCCCATTTGTTCTGGGGGAGGGGTTCAGAATCTGGAGATCGGACGTCACACCTGCTTGTCACTCCTCTTCAGTCTCTTGCATCTAAACAGGTCCTGCCCTTTTCGTTGTCTTTCCTGACAAACACATTTTTAGAAATAGTTTATTGAAGTATAATGTCCATGCAGTAAAAATCGCCACCTTTGCGTGTGTTGGGACCTTTGTAAACAGTTCTGAAAGTGCCGCTTCAGTTGTAATGCAAAGGTTTTCTTTACCTCAGAAACTTCCTCGCACCCTTTGCAGTCGCTCCTCTCAAGTGCGTTTCTGAACACTTGATTGTGTGGGCTCTCGTGAGTGCACAGCTGGTCTGGTTGTACTCCTGTGTATCTCACCGGTCAGCTCAGCCCGCTCCCTCCTCTCTGAGGACAGGGCTCTCGGTTGCTGTGTCTGCCACTTACGACCCAAAGCAGTGCCTGGCACGGGACACACTGCACCCTGAGGCTCTGTGATGCCTGAACTCATGTCATGCTCAGTCTCTTCATTTGATAGATGAAGACATTAGAGCTTGAGAAAGTAGTCATATCATTTACCCAATCGCTTTGTAACAGAGCTAGGATTCACGTTGTATAGACATGATCTGATCATCATGTTGTGATTTCAGTATTAGACAGACGTGCAAATACTGAAAATATCTGGGACTCCAGAATTGAAGACAGACATTTATGCCACTGTGCCCTGCGGATAAGGCTGTGCAGTTCACGAGAGCCATTCCAGAGAGACAATAGATGAGAGAGGAGAGAGGAGAGATAAGAGACCAGAGATAGGAGAGGAGAAGTCGGCTTCCTTAGGGCTATAGCTACGTGACTCGGGTCATCAGTGAGTCAGGGGAGTGGCTTTCGCTCTGAAACAGGAAACAGCATCAAGCACTCTGTGAAGACTTAATCTGCCGGAGGGTCTGTCAGTGGAAGAAAGTTTGGAGGGAACACGAGCCAGGAGGCAGGGAGCAGCTTTGCAGCTGTCGAGATGAACCAGCAGACGTGGCAGCAGACGGGCGGGGGCGCCAAGGCCTGGAATGGAGAGAAGGGAAATGGCCAAAGACATTTCAGAGGGAACATCTCTAGCGCCTTGCATCAGCAGGAGGAGGGGGGAGAGAGCTGCGTTCCGGACGCTGACACTCAGCTCTAAGGCTGCTTCTGCCCCCTCCCCCATTTTCTCTGTTTGACTTTCCCTTTTGTTCCTTGAAGTCATGGGGTGTCCGTTTTTCAGTCCTCCCGAGCCATGAGGTTTTCCCCACTTAGCCTAGCCTCTTCTGAGCCCTCTTCTGCAAAGCAAACCTGAAAATAAATTTGTCAAGTGAGAGCGGCTGAATGGTAGGTCTGCCTTTGTGGATACGTACAATCACCTTATTGGAAGGATTATCACTTTGGTGATTTATTGGCAGTTGCAGATAGTTTTTTCCATGAGAACTTTGTCTCTTTGTATTTGACTTACGAATAAGCTATTTAGTCTATAGTAGGAACGCTCACCAGACTCACTCAGGAGGTGTTAGATCAGCTGGCACCTTGAGCCAAAGGAGCCGGCTGTTGGGCCACCGCACCTGAGTGACCTCGAGTCCCGTTGGCTTTCAGTGACATCACTTTCACTTCTCCCTTGTGGTAAAATCTGTTTCTACTCAAACAGATGGTTTAGCTTTCAAGTAATAAAAACTAGAGATCAGCATCTGTTTAAGCCAACAGAATTGATTTGAGCCTCCTGCTAACTGTCCAGAATCTGAGTTATTTCTCTGTTTTATCCATATGAAGCTCCTCTGAATGGGTTTTTCTTTGTACTGGAAAATCAAGAACCTTGTAGTGAGGGCGAGAAAGTGAGCGAGTGGGGGACAGCACCTAAGACAGAAGCCTGTCTTCTGAACCTGTTCACGAGGTGACATGCTGTCCCTCCTGTCCATTCTGTTGGTCACACAGACTGACCCTGGCACATAGTGGGCGGGACTACAGAACGTATGACTGCGGGAGGTCGCTGGGGGCCGTCTGAGATGGGAAGTTGCGTGCCGTGCCAGCTCGTCAGTGTGTCCAGAGCAGCTCTGGGAGTCAGGAATGTTCTGGAGAAGGGAAGAGGACAGCGCACCTCACATGCAAGGTCTGACAATGAAGTTCCCGAACTTGTTGTGACGATTTTGCTAACCTGTTTTGATACCAGAGGGATTATTCATTATGAATTTGTACCAACTAGACAAACAGCTAACCAAGTTTACTATTTGGAAGTGCTGAAAAGGCTGCGTGAAAAAGTTAGATGAAAATGACCTGAACTTTTCGCCAACAATTCATGGCTCTTGCATCACGACAATGCACCAGCTCACATGGCACTGTCTCTGAGGGAGTTTTTAGCCAGTAAACAAATAACTGTATTGGAACACCCTCCCTACTCACCTGACCTGGCCCCCAATGACGTCTTTCTTTACCCAAAGATAAAGGAAATATTGAAAGGAAGATATTTGGATGACATTCAGGACATCAAGGGTAATATGAGGACAGCTCTGATGGCCATTCCAGACAAAGAGTTCCAAAATTGCTTTGAAGGGTGGACTAGGTGCTGGTGTCAGTGCAGAGCTTCCCAAGGGGAGGACTTGGAAAGTGACCATAGTGATATTCAGCAGTGAGGTGTGTAGCACTTTTTCTAGGATGAGTTCAGAACTTAATCAATTGTCTGACCTCGTAGAAACTGTCCCCGCAGTCATTTCTCCAGCCCCCGCCTTGTAGAGCTCTGAAAGGAAGTGCTGGCTGACCGAAGGAAGGGCTGGACAGCTAAGACCCACTGGAATGTAAACAGCCGTTACCTTGCCGATGCTGAGTTGTACACTATTAGGTGTGATGCCCTGGCTCCAGATTTGCTTTCATGGTGAGATGTAAGTGCAGTTCAGACGTGCATGTGTCCACTGCCAGCACTGCAGACCTGAGAGCTCCGAATCGTCCAGGAGGCAGGGTGTGTGTGGATCATGGAGGGTCTCAGGCTGGAAAAAACTGCGGGACAGTCTCGCAGAGCGGCCTCCGCTCCAGGTAAGGAGCTGGCCTGGGGACGCCAAGGCTGAGCCAGCCCGGCCGTGGAGGGGCTGCGACCAGAGCCCCGGCACTTACACATGCAGAAGTCTTTCTACAATTTCTAGTAAGTAAACGTTGGTCATTTCCCTAAACTAGCCTGTCCCAAACCACAGATCGGTTATGTATTCAAAACAAAACCTATCCTTTAATAGTAAAAGTAAACATTCTTCTCACTAATGAATGCGCTGTCCACATTTCTGTAGTTGTGGCCACGTGTTTCCCAGGAGAAGGGACTCACTCAGGCTCAGTGTGTGAGGCTGTTAGAGCCCGGCTGCAGATGTGAGAAGTCTGCCCACTCTGTTCCCATGTGTTCTGGCAACGTCTGTCCCGTTGCCGCCACTTTACCTCCTGCCCCAGGAAGCCCCATTCAACTACTGAATCAGTTACTGATCAGCACACAATCTTCTGATCAGTAACAGTAGCTTTGGAAACAGCCAGTTTACTGCCACATCATAGGACCTACTAAGTACGGAGAGAGGCTGTTTTATGTGAAAACGTGATGTATTCCCAAGTAAACTCACACTGTAGTAGATTTCCTCCTCTTTTTTTAAATTTTTTTTTTAAAACTTTTAGCTGCTTGTATCTATGGGTTTTTCTTAGTTTCAAGTAACAGAATTTAACTCTGGGTAACTTAAGCAGAATTTCTAGGAGAGCCACAGAATCAGACATAGAAGGAGGTCCCTTAAACAAAACCACAGCCCCACCTTCTACCACAGAGCTGCCTTAGGCCTAGCTGGCACCACCAGTGTCCCTGACACCACCCTGCTTCCAGAACCAATGCGTGGCCGGCTCGTGACCCAGATACTGCTGCTTCCAGGGCTAGCATCATCACAGCCATGACCTCACTGCAGTGGGGGGCGGTACTGGGTCACATCCTGCATCCCGTCACCAGGAAGTCTAGGAAACACAGCACCTGGCACCGCACTGGACAAACCCGGGGTGCTCCTTGCCGCCTGGGCTTTCTCCTTTCATACCACACAGAGTAGTAACATTTCTGGTCACGATACCAGCAGACTGTCCTACAACTTCCCTCACTTCTGTGAACCTAGAAAGAGTGTCAGGTCCCACAGGTGAAGGGCTCAGGCTACCAGGACTGCCCCCCTGCCCACTTCAGGTGCCAGTCACAGGTCCAGGTTGTCACCTGTGCTTCTGACCAACTCGGCCATCTCCTCCGGTACGATTAACTTGCTAGAGTGGCTCACAGAACTCGGAGACACTGGCTGTCAGCAGTTCATTAAGGGACGTGGTAAAGGAGATAGGTGAGCAGCCAGGTGAAGCCACCCAGAGCGTGCAGGAGTCCTGTCCCTGTGGAGCCGGGCTGCGTCCCCCCGGCATGGGGATGTGTTCACCAACAGGGAAGCTCCCCGAACCCCTTACTGTCAGGATTTTATGGAGCTCCCTTGTGTCAGCATGATGGGCCAGTAAGTCCATTTCTAGCCCTTTTCCCTTTGCAAGAAACTGGGGGCAGGGCTGGAAATTCCAGGCTTCTAATCATGGCCTGGGTTTTGTGGGGACCAGCCCTCAGCCAGGGACGACCAGAGCCCCCTCATTAGAACCAGAAATCTCCCAGCGCTCGTGTCACTTAGGAATTCACAAGGGTTTCGGGAGCCCTGGGCCAGGACCCGGGCAGAGACCAGGCGCTTAACCTCACTCCGGGAGGTGCACTGTGCCTCTTTTGAGGGGAGAATGAACCTAGGAAGACAGAGGTGCAGTGGCCCAAATCTTCTGTGTGCAGCATTTTGAATATCAGAGAAGCTGAAGAGGAGGTGAGCGGGACGAAACAGAGGCAGTGAGTTTGGCCTGAGTGCCACTAACGGAAGTCAACCGTCTGCTTTCCTAAAGCATCTGATTAACTCAGTGAGTGGAGGGCTATGTGGGAGCTGATCGTCCCGGGAGTGAGTGAGGTCCTGCAGCATGTCGTCACCTCTGGGAAGGGTTTTCCCAGCAGGACGTCCAGGAAAACGGCCCACTCTGGGAGTCAGCCCCTCTCACCCTACTCAGCCTTCATCCCATGGGTGGTCTGTGTGGCCAGTAAGCAGCGGCTTCAGCTCAGTGCCCGTGTGTGAAGAGGAAAGGGGAGGGGGCGGTGACCTCTCCAGGTCCCTGGCAGGCTAATGACAACTCATGCCTGTACTTCCACTGATGGTAGGTTTTGGAAAAGCAAATAATTGTGAGCTTATTTTTTGATGACTGTAAACTTCCACAAGCTAAAAATAATTAAATCCCCACCTCCCACTTAGTTGTGTATGTTTTTGAACAATGGTATTTTCCCACACAGTGCAGTTCAGACATTCAAGTTACAGCGGGGGAAATACTCACTGAATTTGTCATCGTTATTCTTGGCTTGCATTTCTGTGAGAGTCTTTCAGTTTCCCACTTTCAATACTCTTATTTCTCCAGTAGATATTAGGCCATAACGTACCTTATTTAACATTTGTGGATTAAGTTACACTTATGGTTATGAATTTGAATGTTCCATTCAAAAATAGTTGTCTCAATATGGAATACGAGATTCTGCACATTTACTACAAAGTGGGGACTTTGGGGGATACTCTGTAGCCACTGGTCAGCTCTTTTCCTGTTTCGATTCAGTTGATTCGGTGATGGAAATGGTAGCAGATTGTGCATTTCACATAAATAAAGTGAATCGACTGAAGAAACGCAAGCCACGGTCCCCACTGCTGCACCTGCTGCGTCCCCAGCGTTTCCCCCACGTTCTCGACAGCACTTCCTACCGGCTGTGTTGACTGTAGCCGTCGTCTCTGGTGTGCGCTGGTGTTGGTGTGGCTTTGCTGCACGTTTACCGGAGGCTGTTACTTGTTGAGCATCTTCTCGTGTTTAGTGGCCATTTGTATGTCTTTTGAAGAGAACTGTCTTGTCAGGTCATTCGCCCATTTAAAAAATTAATTATTTGTCTTCTTAGTAGACTGGAAGAGTTCTCTATGTATTCTAGGTACAAGTTCCTTACCTGATGGATGATTCGCAGGTATTTTCACTGTTGTATGAGTTTATCTTTTCCCTTTCTTGAGCAAGTCTGATTCTTACCTCAGGTGAAATTCTGGATTCCTGGACTTTCTGCTAAATTTTACTAATGGTCTCAAGTTGTGAAGTAACTGATATTCCCTGAAAGTAGAGCTAGACTCCAAGACGTAACAGCAAGTGGGCATCGTTAGCAGGACAAACGTTGTGCTTTCCCATGCGCCAGGTGTCATGCTCACGCAGGCCGGAGAGGCTGGGCGAGCTGTACAGGGGCACAGAGCACCGGCCGGCACTGTAGTTTTGTCTTTACACCCCACTGTCATGCTTTTCAAAACAGCTTTACTTTGAAGGCTTCACTTTTCATCCATTCATAGCCCCTCTATTTTCCTCAGGTAAACTGGAGCCCAGCCCTTCACTTCTGCTTAGATTTCGGTCTCTCTGAAACTGGAATTCCTTAGCTTGTGACCAGATGTTTTCACTAATAAAAACCTTTTGATTTTTTTAAACTATCCCTTCCAAATTGGCCCTTCCAAACTAATTGTAATATTGTTTTTAGTCAGCATTTTGAAAATACTGTAAAGGTAAACCTGCTGATTACAAGATGATTAAATGTACATATTTCAGCCATTTTGAATGACTTTGGGATTGGCCGCTCCTGAGAACTGAGCTGACGTCCTTCTCCACTAACACGTGTTCACTACCTCCCAGCTGCAGTGGGTCAGGGACCCGGCAGCAGCCCAGCTGGGCCTCTGGCTCCAGGTCCCTCATGGGGCTGCAGGCAACCTATCTGCTGGGGGCCCAGTCCTCATGCCTGTTGGCCCGAGGCCTCTCTCAGTTCCTGGCCTCTCGGTACAACAGCTCACCCCATGGCCCCTGGCTGGTCGCAACAAGCAGGCGGGTGTGCCCGAGATGGGAGCCACAGCAACCCTGTCACCTGCCCAGAGCTGTGGCCCATCCCTGTTACCAGGTGCTACTCAGCCCTTTCGGCTCCTCCTGGGAGGGTGCGGAGGTGTGGGACCCTGAGGGGTTCCCGTGGGGGGTCTCAGCGCTGCCTGTCCCACTCGGTCAGGGAACACCCACAGGCCTGTGCCCCCCAATGGAGCAGCGGCGTGTAATCCCGTCAGAGAATGCTAGTGTAAGGAGGCCACTCCATCCCAAATACACACTCAGGTGTGCACGCAGAGACACAGAAGCATCTTAACTGCTCGTGTCTGCTAACCGTTAGTCGGTGCACCTTTGTCCACAAAAGACATTTAAGTTGAGACACAGTAGAAAAGAAATTTTTCTGTAACTTTATTTTCCCCTTAACTTAGAAAGGTTGCCGTCCTTCACTTTTAGTAACGGAAAACTTTGGCCGAAGTAAAGATGATTTTAGTTGAAACATGTTAACATGCAAAGACTTTCCTTCCTCTTAAACCATACTGTAGGCCTCAGTCCTAATTGAACAAAACAAGTAGTTCTGAGTGGATCTTAGTGAGTCATTTGTCCAGCGAAGCTCGTGAGTTACCCTCGTAACGGGTGAAGTCCATGCTTCTAGCTGGGACCACACAGCTCAGCCGACCCCTGTCCACACGTCCAGCTTTATGTCCTCTGTCACCAGCCCCTCGCTCCCCCCTCTCCAGCACACAGACCTCACTCTTCCTCACCCTGACTGCTCACTCGTGTCACAGGCTCTCCCGTCTTTCCGGAAACCTCTTACCCTGGGTTGCCCTTGGCTCCATCCGTCACTTCACGTCGTCCTCTGCTGCAGTGTCACCACCACAGGCGGCATAGCAGGGACGTGACGAGATGAGTCTGCTGACAGTGTACAAGTGACTTGTCTGCAGAAGAGGCTGGACAGCGTGGATGAGCAGAGGCCACTTGCGCATGCACTCAGGTGTGACTGGCTGTGACCTGAGCTGTGACGTGAGGAAGGTGTTTCCTCAGGCAGAGCACGAAACGCTGAACACATGGCAGGTGACCCGTCCAAACCACGTGACCTTCTTCACTGCTCAGTCGGCCTCGTGCTGAAGGACTCTGCCAGCTGTCTGCATACGGCTTTGCCCACTGGACGGCCTTTGCCTTGGAGGCTTGTCCGTGAGACGGGCTCCCTCCTGAGTACAGATGTTGTGCCGCTGGGAGACAGTGGGGTCCTCGTGGTTCCTGTGTCAGGTCTGTCCTGCAGGGGAGGCAGCTCTCTCTGAGCTCAGAAGGAAAGCATGTGCTGTGAGCCTTTCTGTCACCTGTTAGGGGACGGCAGGGCCAGTGTCCCTGATTGGCAGCCCTGTCGTGTGACACTACAGATGCTGTTCCTGTGCTGCCTGGAGGACAGCGATCTCCTGCGTGTCCCGAGTCCACACTGGGCACTCGGGGCTGGTGGTCACCTGGGCTGGCTCCCTGCCTGTCGCAGCCTGCCCGAAGCTGAGCGACTCCTGCTTTGGTGTTTTCTGGAATGTAGTGAGGTTTTCCCCAGCCGGCTGTGCCGAGGCTGTGTCAGGCTGCAGAGGTGTTGTGGTGGGTAAGGAGGTCAGCTGGCAAAGAGCCTTCCAGTTCCCTAAACTGATAGATTAGGCAGTCTCAGGTTTCATCCAGTTGATCCTATCATGAAAGTAACTAGGAGAGATGCCACGGGTCAGATGGAAGGAGCTTTGGCCAGTTGGGTGCCCACTGAGGCTTGTTCCACACTCCCGCCCTTGCTGGGGACACAAGCCCCTGACTTAGCTCCAAGGCGCAGAGTCGGGATGCGAAACATGTAAGACTGACTTGTCCGCTGGTTCTGGTCTCCATTCCTCACCGGACCTCCTGTCCATATCGCCCCGAGTGACCATTCCCACAGAACACTGACGGACCCCATTCCTCACTTCCTTAAAAGTCCTTGCTGGCTCCCCACTGCGGCTGGGTACAGTGCTGGACGCTGTGTGCTTGTCCCCTCCGACCTCTCCAGCCCCGTACCCCCATGTCTTGTGTCACCTACATGGAGTCCCGCTTCCTGACTGCGTGCACGCCAACGCTTCCCGCTTTCTAGAACTTCTGCGTCTCAAACCTGGCTGCAGGACCCTTCAGTTCTCCTCACCCCCAGGCTGGGGAAGGCACCCTTCTCTCTTCCCGACATACTACGTGCGGCCCAAACGCCACCAAGAGAGCGTTACCTGTTTACATAGCTGCCTCCTTACGAGGCGGTAAATCCTTGATCGGGCGCCAGGCCTCACTCATCTGTGTCCCCAGCACCCAGCACAGTGCCAGCACGTAACAGCTGCTAAGTAAATATTTATGGAATTGGATCATATTGATCGTAGGAGCAGACGCCCCGGGCCGTCTGTCCTGCCCTGTGTGCCTAGGGAAGCCCTGTTTATTACACTCTGCTGGTTGGGAGCTGCTGTGCCACAGAGTAAATTGGCTATTTCAGCCTGGCTTCAAAACTAAAGTTAATTGAGCATATTCACAGCTCTGTTGAGATTCCATCGTGCCTGTTAATGCAGAAGCATGTGGTGACGACACTTTATAGCTGTTGGGATCTGTGGTCCCAGCTGCAGCCCAGGGTAGCTTTCTGTGCTGGGGGTATTTCAACTGGATGACCTGAGAGTGTAAAAGGAACAGGTCACTGTCCTGTGGAAGAGTATGGGTGGCCAGACTTCTCCGTTTTAAAGTCTTGGTTTTTAAAAAAAATCCCAAGAAAGTAGTTTTTTTTAAGGACGTTTCTGGCCTGTATTTTTTAAGTCATAAACCAACCTGGTTTTCTGCCTCCAGCCTGGCTCCCCGAGAGGCTGGGGGTGACCCATACTCACCAGGTGCTGGTCCCCCATCTCGGGCTGGGGGTAGGGGTGGGGTGGGAGAGTAGGATTATGGCCGAGGAAGCCCAGAAGCGAGTTCTGGTGCGAAGTGCCGATCCAAGGAGCTGATTGGGATAACTTACCTTAAAAGTGAAAGAGGGGAACTCGCCAGGTGTTCTATCATTTTCTTAGTGTCCACAGTGGACTTCAGCGCTCTGCTCGCCACATGTCCCCCTCTCCCTTCTTTGTGCACTAAGTCGGAGCTCTGGATGATGTTTTCAGGGTAAACAGAGAACCCACATTGTTTCCGGCAGCTTCCTCTGGGTCCCTTCATGGTCAGCAGGAGTCGAGGTTGCACTTGTACTAACTGTGAGTCTAGTTTATCATCATCGCTCCTGTCGCGGTGCCAGCCAGTGTTTGCATTCTGTAAACACGTCTTCCAGTTTCCAAACAGCACCCATCCCTACTGCGTTTGTTCTCAAGTGACTTCACTGGGAGAAATTATGACTACCCTTCCCAACAGATGTATAAACAGGATCCTGATAGCAGGTCTGGTGAGTGTTCGTTCGTCACACGTAATTCTGTTTTCCCGTAATTCTGTCTCCTGAACCGTTACTACTGCTCCTCCTGTTGCCTCGCCAACCTGACTGTAAACTGTTCGCAAGCAGAATACTTGCCAGTTCTGTGAATGAGCAGAGGCCCTCGGGGATTTGCTCGGATAGCTCGGCTAAGCGCAGCTCCTGCCCTGATGCCACCCTGGGTCCCCCGAGACCCTGACCACTTCTGTGAGCCCTGTGTGTCTCCCAACGTGTTTGCACAGGTGCCCAGGTGGCCAGCCCCACAGCTGCAGCCCCTTTAACCTGGGACGAGAGTTAGGAGGGGCCTGCTGGAAAGCCTCATCCACTGTACCCGACACTGACACCTATGAGGACACCGGGTCCTCTCAGAAGGTCACGTTTCTGCTGTGTCAGTGACGTCTACTAGCAGTTTTCCCCTGAGAATTCTGTGCACTTGAAAAAGTCAGAAAGACGTCCTTGACACAGACATCCGTGGTTTGAGGATCGCAGTGAAGGAACCTGGTCTCGGAGCCCGTGTGGCACGCCTGGATCCTGCTCTTCAGTGTTGTCTGTCATTGTCACAGCTGAATGGGACACTGGAATGTGACGTGTGCTCAGGTGGCCCGCTTTCCATTCAGTATTCATCATTTTCAGTGTGGCAGGTCTTACCTTCAACAAACGCCTCCTCTTTTGCTGTTGTGAGTTTAGTTTGTAAAACAAATGCAAGTAGGAGACCTCTGTCCACTGGCCATCACCCTCTGTGTCCCTCACGCTCACTGACTCTTCTCTGCACATCAGGTGCATTCCTTCTAAAGCCAGTTCGCTTTTAACTTTGCCGAATGCCATTTGTCTTCTTGTTACAGAGCTGTTGTACTGGGACTTTGTGTAATAAGTGCGACTGCCTCCGTTTTCTGAGAGAAATTACCTTTTGCGGCTCAGAGAATAACAGCATAACCGTAGCAAGAGATGTGGCCTGTCTGCCCCGCTTTGTAATGTTTAGAGTCATGGACAATTCCTGGGAACGAAGCGTGTGCCGTGAGAGTCATGCGTGGAGCTGCCTGCAGACTTCCGTGTGGGGTGTCTGGACTTTGGACTGGAGAGTCGCTCAGAGTAGAGTGGCAGGTTCTGGAGATTCTTTATTACGCAAACCAAAAATACCCCACAGCCCGTAAGCCACTTCTGAGCACTTGAGAGAAGGGTGACAGCTTGCTGGTCCCTAATTCTTTTGCTTCGGGACATGAGCTCACAGGGCAGTGTCCTCTGTTCAGTCACGTCCCCCTAGTCCTTCCCCAAGTAATGATCATCTAGATGGGGTCTGGTAGTAGCAAAGGGAAAAGCCTTCCTTCCCCTTTTTCCAGAATAAGTGTTTTCTGATGACTTCGCCTGTAAGTGAAGGGAACACGGACAGTGCCAGGTGAGCTCTGACCTTCCCAGGACTGCCTCAGCGAGGCCGCCAGCACTTCCTCTTTTCCAAGGCGGCATTTCCTGCCGGTGGGAGCTGCATTCGCCTCTTAGCTCAGATCTTTTTAAACCCAGCTTGTTGTCAAGGCCTCCTAGGCCTAAAAGATAAACTTAAAACTGGTGAAATCTTTTGAAAAGCCAACGCTCAGCAGTTGCTTAGACCTCAGCAAAGCGTTGGATCGGGAGGGTTCCTTCCTGCTCGCAAGTTCTGCTCGCAGCAGAGCCGGAGCTGCCTCATTGTGACAGCAGAGAGGTTGCCCAGAGCCCTCATGACGCCTGAGAACAATTCCCATACGCTGGCTTTAAATGGAGTGAAAGAGGCCTCAGTCGCCTGCAGGTACTTACTCCATGGGCTCTGGAGTTTGTAGGGAAGTGCTTCTGGCATTGGTTGTTTTCATGGGTCTTGAATCTCAGATTGTGACACTTAACAACAGTTTTCTAGTGCTTGGTGCCGGTGATGTAATTATTGGAAGCAAGGCAGTTACTGGCCATAGCTAGGGTTGGGCCCCAAACCTCAGGCAAGAACTGCAAACTGAGCCTCAGGGCAGCAGATCAGGTCCCAGGGCAGTTTGTTTTCAGTTTCTGAGGCGCTGGTTGAAATTCTGTAATAAGACGTCAATTTTGGAGTCTAGAAACTCAGTTTGAAGAAATGAGTAATAAGTTTGTTAGTCATTTCCTGTTTAATGGTCTTCCGGGGCAGATGGAAATCAAAGAAATGTAACTGTTTCTACGAGCTAATAAAAAACTCCACACTTGTGGGCAGCGTTCTCAGGCGAAGAGTAGGCAGGTCCCGGGAAAAGCCAATCTGGAACCATTCGTCTTTGAACGATTATGGGATTAGCCAGATTTCCTGAAAACATCCCAGGAAACCACAGAAGCCCTAGAGGAGCTGCACTTGAGCAGAAGTAGGAACTTGGCCACGTAGCACAGGCCCTTGACGTTCCTGGGGGTAGATTCCAGCTGGTCACCTCTGAAGGAGCCATTGTTGATGGTTATGAATTCAAAATACACACTTGAAGTTGGAGAGAAGTGCCCTTGGCCATGTTTAGAGATGAGGCCTTAGCAGGACTGCTTCTGTGTCTGAGGACGTTAGAGCCCTGTGCTACCACCACATTCTGGAATGTTCCGGGATGGTGCTTTCTCAAGTGGGGCCCAGATGGTAGGACGTTCAGGCAGTGGGGAGCCACCTGACGACATGAGTGGGGGATGAGGACAGCCTGCTGAACACGGGGTGTCCTGTGTTTCTCACTATCTTCTGGGCGCACGAAGGGCCCGTGGTTTGCACATGCACTCTTCTAGGTCCACACACTTTTGGTGTGAAATCCTTCTAGATCTTCCAACTCGATGAACTCTCTCAGCCGACCCCCGTGGCTCGGCGTCCATCACCCCGTGGTGTAGTTAACAGATAGCCTTGTCTTAACAAGTGGGATGTCCCACCCTCCCTCGCCTGCCTTTGGCCACCTCAGCCCACATCTCTCCCCAGCAGAGAAACTCGGGTTTTAATTTCTTCCAGCAAAGGGCGGACGTGGTGGTTGCTAGGCGCTCTGTGTCTCCAGAAAGAGTCCAAAGTGAGCAGCACTTGTGTCGTCCATAGTGCGACCAATTGTCATGCATTTGATGCTCTTCCTGGTGGGGGAGGGGCTGGTTCTCCACCCCTCCCACTCCCCTGAGATGCCAGATGTTTCTTAAAGGAGCCTGATCTCTTTCCTGTAAGTTCTTTAACACGAGTCTACAAAATGGAACATTTATATATTGATTATAAAAAACATCAGTATGGAGTTTTCCCGGAAGGTTCTCTGGAGCGGGACTTGAAGTGGGCCTTAAAGGGTTAACGGCATTCGCCAGATACAGAGAATTGGACGGGGTGCAGCCCTGCAGAAGCGCTCTCCCAAGTAGAGACATAAGCGCCGTGTGTTGCAATGGTCCAAACCAGGACTTGGGTGGAAAATCAGACCAGGTGAGATCGTCCAGGCACAGTGGGGTCAGCTTGTGCAAGTTGTAGAAAGTCACCTGTAGACATGACAGTTCAGTCCCACCTTCCTTTCCCTCTTGCTGCTTTGTCTCCCCTTCCTTACCCTTTTGGGTTACTTCCATAATTTTCCATTTGTCCGTTTTGGTTGAAGATATTTCTTGTGATGTGGGAATGGGTGGTCTTTATCTGCCTTGCATGTGCCCCACACCCCCCATGATTCGAGCACAGATACCGCAGCCTGGCACTGCCTGGCACCAGCCCAGCTCTCACAGAGCAACCTACCTCTTATTAGGATTAGTGTCTGGTTCTGAAAAGAAGTCTGTTTGATCATAGATGCTTGTTTGCAAAAAGCACAGCTGAAGTCTTGTCACTTTCCTATGAAACCCTCTGTAAGATTTGGGGTATTTAATTCTGTTGCTGGTCAGCGTGCTGGCTTGTGTGTTAGTCCTCTCCAGCCGGCAACCTCTTGGCAGCCCTTCTGAATTCCGTAAGCTTGCGTTTGTGGGCTCCTGGGAACCCCACGGCGCCGAGTTTCTCCGCCTCTGTGTCCAGGCCCTTTCTCCCAGGATCACACTGTAGTGCTGAGTTTTGCAGGCTTTCGTCTTACTTCCTTTTTATCTGCCTGATTCCTTTGGAATGTGAAGCACTCCTGTTTTACACCTCTTTCCTGATTCATGTCAGTGTTTCTTCTCATTCTGTTTGCTGACAGAAGAGGGAGAGGGAGCCTTAACATTTTTCTCCATCCTCTTCCTTTTGGTCCCGTTTGTCCCAAACAGTCATGGTCTTTTTCCATTGAGGACACAAAAGTGGTTTCTCAGTCTCCGCTCTGCTCCCACCCTCCTGGTGGGCCTGGAGCTTGCCTGGTTTCTCTCCGGTGTGTGCTGCTGTTAGACGGTGAGTGCACATCCTCAGGCTGGCACCGCCCGGGCACCACCTGCCCGAGGTACAAGCTGCAGGCAGCACTTGGGAGTGTGCCGTCCAGGGCTGGCCCGTGCGAAGCGGCTCCCGGCCTCAGCACAGAGGGTGAAGGCACTTCGTGCGCCACCTGGAGGGGACAGGCGCCCCACAGCCCACGCAGGGGCCGGAAGAGATCATGGCTGTCAGCAGCGTCCCAGTCTGTCCTGTAATTAAAATAATTAGAACCTCCTCGACAGTACTGAGACCGCCTCCCCGACTTGCCGAGGGAGGTCATCTGTCACAAGGTCCTGCGCGGTGGCCCGACAGTGATGCCGTGGTCCCTCTGACTGCTTTTCGAGGTGTCAGGTAACTTGGGGCTCCTCAGTGCATATCACCCGAAACCTGGAAGGGGCTTCCTGAGTCCAGCGGAAGGCTTTCACGTCCCCTCAGGTAACACAGGTAGTTTGCTCAGCCCAGAAGTTGCTACCTTCAGAAAAGAGGCTGTCTCAAAGCCACCTGGTCCATACCTCGCCTGAGTGTCCTCGAGCATGGGTTGTGGGTGACAACTGCCATCTCAGCCTGGCTGGGGACTCCTGGGCTTTGGCATCGGGTCTCAGCTTCAGTTTCCCCTCAGAGCATCAGAGCTCATGTTCCCAGGTCTTCCATCTCTTCCTGACATGTAAGATATTAAATAAGGACTGCGTCAGCCGTCTTGGGCACGCGGGCTCCAGCGACTGGTGCAGGTGGTCAGTCTGTACGAGGCGTGTCGAGACCTGGGCTCAGCTCATACGGGAAAGCAGTGAAACTTAGCGATGTGTACTGCACGCCGCAGTGCGTGTTTCCTGTTATTGGGTCATCTGTGACCCTGTGTGTGCACGCACACGCACACACCCCCTTCAGTTTTTCTAAAGAATGGAGGGACCATGTTTCCAAAAGATGACTGGCATCTTGAAATTGGGACCCAGCCGCATGTTCTGAGCGAACGGGTTGCACACACATCACTGTCCGTCTTTCTGTTTGGAAAGAAAACACTTTGATAGGAACACATTCGCGCATTTATAGGCATTCGGATGTAATTCTCCAAAGATAAGGAAAGGCTGTGCCGGCTATTGCAGAGTGGCAGGACTTGTACAGTTGGAGTTAAGGTTTCGTAGCGGTCGCCCTAAAGACAGCTGCTCGTCATCTCCAGTAGGGCTGGGAGACAAGGGGACTCGCTCCAACCATAACACAAGACGTTTGTGAGGCTTGTAATGGGAAATTCATCATCATTGAGGCTATTTTAAAAATTGGAACAGATAAGGAGCCAGTAGAAGCGGAGAAATGATGTCTTCCCTTGGCTTTAAACTGGAATGTCTGCTCAAAACACTTAAAATTGACCGATTATTAGCTCTAAGAGTTTTAAATTTTGGGTGTTTATAGACTCTGATGGAGTTCCTCTCCAGAAAAACACGCACGCGAAGAAAACTTTGCATGCATTTTGGGGAACTTACAGACTCCTCGAAGCCCCATGTTAGACCCTGACTTGAGACCCCTGGACTAGAGGGGCCACCGTCGTTCCTGCCCTTGTGAGCGACGGCTCCATGGCTCCATTTCCTAAACGTATGGGAAGCTGAAGGTCAGATGGCAAACTCTGGGTTTTCTTCCTCCTGATTTATAATATTTGGCATGTGCAATGGCTAAGTAAAAAAAAGGTAAGGGAGTAGAAAGATTTCTACTTTTAAATTTAATTTTTTGTCCCAGAGAAGCCACATGTTTAATTTTAACATCCAGCTGGCCTATGTCGTCCTCGTAATCAGGCAGCCCCGGCCCAGGCTGTGGCTGGGAGCTGCCGTCCTCGGTCCCCACAGCAGCTTTGGAGTCACAGGTGAGACAGAGGCCACGTTGGTGCCCAGCACGCGTCCAAGTCCACACATGCGACTGCGTTGCTATGAGTGTCCAGCTGGGCCTGAAGATACTAGGTATTTATAATCCTCTCCATTTCTTATCCAAGTTTCACTGACTACAAGTTGGCAACTGACCCCCCAGAATTACAAATCAGGCAGTGATTTGGCCCTTCCTTGTCGGACGTGAGAGTGTAGCACAGGTTTGCACGCACCAAACCTGTGTACTTAGTACCCATGCCTGTGCGGCATGGCTCCGTGTGGCTTTCCTATTCCTTCTGCAAACAGCCTCTAGTTTACCTGCAAGTCCTGCAGCTCTCCTCTTATCCCAGACTGGAAATGTGGCCGGAATCCAGAACTCTGGAATTCTGGAATGAAAGGTTGCTTTCGTATGGAGGGGAGGTGGCCGGGATCGCTGGAAAAGTGTAATTGTCACGTCTGGAACTTGCTGTCAGTCTCTAAGGCCAACCCTTCCACCCGTCACTGGGGCCATCCTGATGAGTTTGTTAGGACTCTTACTGATAGACGGGGCAGCGGCCTTGGACAGGGTCCCCCTGGCGTCCACATGGTATGTCAGCCCTTGGACAGTGGCTCCTCCCCATTGTTGAAGGGGGAGGGGTGCTTGTGAGCTCTTTCCCTGCCCCCACTGAGATCTCTTGGGGTCCCAGCTGCTCCAGCCATGTGGCTGATACGCTGCGTGGAAAGCAGACAGGACCTGACGTCTGGAGAGATGCTCTGTGGCACTGACGGGGAAGGTCGTCTGGGAAGCAGAACTGAGGCGAGGAAAAGCCTGTCAGGCTCCCAGCCCCGCTGTGGCTCTGCTTAGTGACGGAGTCCCCTGTCCCTGAGCAATGCACTGCCACACCCCCTCAGGCTCATGCGTATCTCGGTCTGGGCTCGTGGTGGAGGTGGGCATGGCTGGGTAACCACTGTGTCCGTCTCCTCTCCACAGAGAACGTGATCAACGGGCAGGATTACGAGGTGATGATGCAGATCGACTGTCAGGTGACCGACACCAGGACCCTGCACATCAAAAGCTCCTCCGTGCCTCCTCACCTCCGAGACCAGCAGAGGAATCAGACGCGCACCTTCTTCGGCTCCCCGCCTGCGGCCCCAGAGGCAGCTCGTGTGGTCAGCACCGTCCCGGAGTCGCTGCAGTAGCCCTGGCCGCGCGGTTGGGGGCTGGGCAAGAGGAGGGCTCTGCTACCACTTGTCCCTGACAGTGACACTTCAGGGACGCAGATGGAGAGAAGGCGCTGCATGTCCGCCCAGAAAGCGCTGGACCTGCGGACGGACGGCCCGCCCGTGGCAGCTCTCTTCCCGGCCTTCCTGTGTGTGTTGTGTCCAGTCACCACAGAGGCCTCGCCCCCCGAGGGCCACTGTGGTCCTGCCAATCACTTTCCGGCACAGTGAGGACCGTCTGCAGCGCGACAGCCAGCCTCTGGCTTCTGATTAGGCTGTTGGTCGGTTAATGCAAACCCGTTGTGGGTACTGTGCTTCCTGGAAATGGACCTCAAACCGAGAGCAGTCAACAGCGTCCCCCAAAGCGTGGAAACCATTGGGAGCGATAGGTGAGGGGGATCCCCGTCTAGTGGTTTGTCTGTACTGGGATCTGTGTTCACACCTGACCCTACACGGGAGTCCGCGTGGGGGCAGGTCTGAGAGAACGGGGTGGAAGAGAAGGGCCGCAGGTGGCCCCTGGCACACACACTCGAGCCCAGAAGCTTGGACGTAGTTGCGGTTTGCAGTCGGCCAAGCACCGCCCACTGGGGTGCATGCCGCTGGCCAACAGGCCATACCGCCTTCTTACCAGCCTGGCGCAGACCCCTGGGCTCGGGCAAACCCTCCACCTTTCCTGGGAGCCCCCCACCCCACCGCACACACCTGATGATACGATGGCACTGAGTCATCTGAGGAACTCATCTGAAGAATGACAGCATGTTTCTTCCTTGTGACTGCAAACAGCTTCTGCTGGGGGAGCCAATAATAGGCCGTGTTTCCAGCCTCTCCAGTAAAAAGTCAGTGAAGGCTGTAGTGCTTTTGTCCTCCGGTGAAAACTCAACAAAACTGCTGGAGGGTGCTGAGTTCACTTCTGTTTCCATGTATGTGGACTGCGCCCCTCTGCTCCTCTCGTCCCCTCTGCTCTTCTCAGATCCTCCCGCCTGACCCCCGCTACCCCGCAGCCTCTCAGGTACTCATAGAACCCATTTGCAGACACCGCTTCTTACCCTCCTTTCCTTCGTCGCGTTTTTTGCCTTCTACCCCACACTGTGCTGGCTGCATCCTCCTTCTAAGACGCAGAAGGAGCAACTCAGTCACCTGCTCTGGGATGCCGTGTGGCCTGTCAGCGCCCTGCCTGGGTGGTGAGGCTCGGCCGCACACGGTTTGAAAAACCACTGCCCCTCTGGTCAGTGCCTCCACTTAAGCCTGTCACAAGTCCATGTGGCACGCCCTCTGGCCTGGCGTCCTGGATGACGTTCAGACCCATTTTCCAGGGGGCCCGCTGTGACTCTGACGGTGCCACACGCACAGGGAAGTTAGGCTTCAGGCAGTGTTCTCAGGGCATGCCCTCCTGGGCCTGCTCCTGGCCCTGTGTCTGTGAATTGGCTGAACAGGAGGCTGGGACCCTGGCTGACGGGCAGTGGTGGCATGGCCACTGCCCAGCCGCTAACCTGCTGGGCCGCCCTCATTACCCCTGATGCAGGCAGCGTGTGGTGGCCTCACCAAGGGGGGACCTATGACCTGTCAGTCCCCGGCCTATCCTGTGTTCATCCGCCAGCGCCCACAGCACTTCCCTTGGGTAATGAGAGCAGGCGGGTGTCAGAAGGGCCACAGCCTCACAGCCTGCGAGGTGATCATCACGTGCCGTGTGGGAGCCCCGCTTCTCTGCCCGCTGCCCCTCCGCTCCTGTCCACCTGGGCTAGTCTCTGAGACGAGAGAGCAGGGTTCCCGTGGGGGCGGCTTCAGGAAGAGAGGGGCTGTACCTGCTGCCAGTGTCACCCCTCGGCAGCACAGGGCCTCCAGGGACCTGGGGCCGCTGCACCTCAGGGGCTAATTACGCTGGTGTTTGGCTTAATTTCTTGGTGAGACTGCTGTTTAGAGATTGCAGCCGGGTTTGTGGGGGATAAGAATGTATCTGTGTTATTTTTTTAATTTATTAAGTTCTTTGTGGGATTTCATAAGCTTGTGAGAAAGTTAGCTAAGCTCACGGAGTACTTGTCACTTGTTACTGGGTGACCCTTCGGGCAGCACTGCTGCCGTCCTGGGAGATGGAGGGCTGCTGGGAACCCTTCCCTGCCTGGTGGCAAGTCCCAGGTGTCTAGGCTTGATGGACTGGACGTTCCTGAGCTAACGCTGTACGAGGTCAGGAACTCTGCCCCCGGGACCCCGATCAGACCGGGCGCAGCTCCCCTGTAATGTGGGCTGGCTGGGGAGGCCCCCCACCCCAAGCTCAGGGTATGTGAAAGGAGCCATCTCAAAGCCACTGCACTGCTAGTCATGCTCATGGTTATAAACTTCCGTTAGGTTACTGGGTGGGGTTTGTGTCTTCACAAGTCAGTGGCCTCTGATTACAACTACAGAGCAGCTTCAGTACAACCACAGCCCCAGCACAGTGCTGGCCTCTCTGTGCCTCGTGTTAGTGAGAGTGAACGTGGGGCTTGAAAGCAGCAGCGTTACTTGAGTCATTCTAGGGCGTCCTGGATAAACATGGCTTAGAAACAGACGAGGAACTCGGGCTTCGAGCAGATTCTATGCCGTTTTCAAAGAGACACTGTCCTGCTCAGACCTCCTGACCCAGCACTTCTTCCTTCCCGGACATGTGTCCACAGTGGTCACAGCAGTGCCACTGGTAAGATGCTTCTGCTGAGACACTTGGCAGGATTACAGCTGGAGGACTCGCAGCGCTGTTTTCTGATTGTTGCCGTTTCACTAAAGTTCAGGTTGTAAAATGTGGCAGAACACCACCAGGGGAGAACTTGTTACCGTGTTTGATTCCTGACACACTGAGGCGTTTCCAGGCGGGTCCACCCTCAAGTGCCTGTTGGAGACGACCACTGACCACTGTCTCTGAAGAGCCAGAGGGAGACCCGCGCCCCTTCCGTCTGCCCAGAATGTTCTACGCGGGAAGCGACGCCCAGGCCCAGCTTCACGGGAGGCTTTCAGGCTCGGGCCGTTTCCTGTGCGCCAGCCTCTCAGCACAGCTGGGGCCTTACTACAGCCTGCGGACCCGCCTGGGGCCTGCGGACCCGCCTCCTACCAGCCTGGCTCATTCTAATGCACAGAAGGCAAGGCCCTTTGCTGCTAATATGAAGACTGATTATAACTTCCCTTAAAACCAGAGTGAGGCCCAGAGGAAAAGGAAGCGTAAGGAGTCGTCATTCCTGCCCCTGATAACAGTTGAGAGGGGACAGTTCCTGCCCCCCCCCCCCCGATTGTGGCTGGTGTGTGATTCTCTGGGAAACCCACCGAGGTGTTGAGCGAAGGCACCGTGGGTTCTGCTGCCTGAGGACAGACATCAATGAGTCCTGCCGACGACGCTGGTGGTCGCTGCGCTTGAGCAGTCGGCTCTGGGTAACCTTGGCCTGGCAGCCGGTGTCCCGGTACCTGAGCTGCCAGGTTTCCTGCCAGGATTCCATGAAGAATGAGGACGGTGTTTTGGTCAGGAGAGTTGGTCCTGGGTGTGGATCGGGCCATGGCGTCTGTTTCCGCCCTGGCTCGCTGATACTGAGCTTTAGAGATTTAGCACATTGAAATAAAGACTGCTGATGACACCCGCTTGGGGAGCCCAGGGATAAATGAATCGTAGACTGTCGTTCTCCGAGCTCAGCAACACCACAGTTTTGCTGCCTCCAGTGAAGCTGGAGGAAGCTAAGAGGCCTGGCATGTCCCCTGGTGTGGCGATCATGGATGGGAGCAGCAACTGACCTTCTCTGGACAGTCTGACTCACAACCAGCCCTATTTCTAGGCTGGTCGTTCGGACAAGAGTTAGAGTGTAGACGGAGCTTCAGGGGGGAACCGTCCTAAGGCCTCGGAGCCACCAGCCACTTGTTCTTCTCACGCTGGCGAGTGTGGTCGGGCTGAGACCTGAGAGCTGCAGGTCAGAGCTGCCCTTTCCCCAGGATTTTCCTCCTACGCTCGGATCCACGCTAAGGCAGAAATGGGGGAGGGGCAGCTCTGACCTCTCAGCACTCAGGCTTCTGCCGTCCCTTCATACTTGTGGTTGTTTATGCCACATGAGGAAACAGTGACAAGACTACTAAGTGCTTTCAGACAACCTTTATGCTGTTCTGTGTCTGAAGTTCAAATAAAGAGTTTTAAACTTGCCTTGCTTTGTTTTCTGTACATAAAGAGAAAAAAGACCCAGATGGACCTTCAGTGTTAAGTGGTCAGTAACGGGAAGGGGGCCCAAAACCGCTGCTCAGATGAGTTATAAGTTACTGAATTCTTCTCTCCTCCCTCCCCCTCCACCTGCTGAAGTGAAAGTTTCCTTTATTGTGTCCAGATATTTGAACTACAATCCCATCAAAGAAAGAAATTGTCTAAAAGCTCACACTTGATGCTTCTACCTCAGGAAATTGAATTACTCAGGCACACTGAGGGCCCCCTCCCCGCGTGGAATGACGAGTGGCCCCGTGGCGGACGAGTTAGGCAGCGTTCAGCGGGCACCATGTAGGCTGCAGACGCCGCTCGCTGCGAGTCCTTTAGCTACCTGGGCGTTCAGTGCTCGCTACAGCCCATTTCCTGGGACCGTCGCCTCCTAGGAAGCGGTAGGACCAGTGTTTGGACCCAGGCATTGGGTCCCTAACCACAGCCTATGAGCCAGACGCAGAATACGCAAGGTTACAAGGCCAGGCTTCTCTTAGGGCCACAGCCGCGTCTGTTTCCAAACATGCCGCTGTCAGGGTTCTCATTGGTGGGTGGGGGGCTGAGGAGCAGGCACGGGAAAGCGGGACCCAGTGGCATGGCCTCGGGCTACAGCCCACAGAGGGGTGCTAAGCAGACGGTGGTGATGGCAGGAGGCAAACCCTCCACTGTCCCAACTCTGCAGGGAAAGCTTTGTATCAGCTGTTTGGGGGACTGAAGTGATGGGCTGGACTCGGGTGCAATGAGGAAAGAAAAAGACAGGAAGATGGAAGCATGGAGTTTATCACCGCAGACTCAGCGAGGCAGCTGGTGAACGGGACTGAGTGCCTCCGCCCAGCTCCCCGGTCCTTCCTGTCGTGCCCCCGGGATGCCCCACTGTGTGTGGGGACGGTTCTGGCAAATCTGGGGATCTCAAAGGATAAGCACAGCTGACATTGGGTGACATTGTGTGTGGTGCCGTAAGCAGAGGCCTGTCCCAGCACCTGCCCTGTAATTTACCTGTCCTCTGTTGTCCGAGTCGCACCCACTAGCCGTGTTTGCTGACCACAGAAATCCACAGCCACTCCAGCCGTGACTGGTGGATCCTCCACGTGCCTGGGGGGCTGCCTGCCAGGTGCGCAGGACACTGCTGGACATCTGCGAGTGTTCGTTCATCAGCATTGCAGCTGCCTGTGCTCAGGTGTCATCCGCGTGGTACACACAGGTGGAGAAGCGGCCGGTACACAGCTGCTCTTACAGCCACGTTCTTTCCACTACACTCTGTAGCCACCATCCTTTAAAGCCAGAAAGGAAACCAGGAGGCAAAGGGGAAGAAAGAAGCACATGTCGTGGGCAAGCAGGAAGCCGGACACAGCTCAGCGAGAGTCGTGGGGCGACCCCCACAGGTGAGCTCCCTAAGGGGTGCAGCACGCTGCTGCTCCTGTCACCGAAGGCCCATTCTGCTCCAAGAGTGACATTCAGCCCTGTCCCCAGGGCATACACAGTTCTGCTGTTCTGAGAGAACTTGCAGAATGAACCTCCGGTGTGGACGCTGAGCTCCAGGTCCCAGACTGAAATGCTTGGTCCGGAAGTGAAGGACGTGTCCTGAAGTGGATACAACAGCACCTCAAGGGATGGGTCGTCTTGTAAGCTGAGCTGTCACGCCAGAAGCTGCTCTTGTAGGGCAAACCAAAAAGACCACTTCCAGTTACAGGCACAGCCCTGTTTCTGCAAACATCCACTGGCTACAAAGGGCGGGTGACAGCCGCAGGAGCCATCCCTGGCTGTCACTTTCTAGGTGTCCTGTTTGACTTCCGGAGCCCCGGGGTTTCGGGGTTGGCCCAGAGGGACTGGGTTCTGAGCTTCATTTCTGCGTGGACAGTGGGCTGGAGGTCTCTGCACAGACGCTAAGTGCTGGACCACCCTCGGACATGCAACTGACCTGTGGGAAGCATGCAGAGGGACCAGACAGCACCCTGTGCTCAGACACGTGACTGAGGTCTCTGCCACAGGTCTGCGCGGTCACCAGCCTGTTCCCACAGAAGACTCAAGATCGTTTCCAGGAGAGGGTAAGATATCTGGTCAACCCCAGAGATTGGACTGGACACAAGCTGCTCTCGGGAGCCTGCGGTGGATGAGAGCACACTGGTGGCTCACCCGCTCACTTGGCTTCTGGTTTTGGGACACACATGATGCGTTCCACCATGTTTCTGGTTTCCTGGGGACGCTGGGATTCTGTGCTGAGTGCCGTATTCACACGAGGCGACACATTGGCCCCTCTAGCCTGGCAGCCTCGAGGAAGACGAGTTCCAGCACTCCCTCCTCCGCACCATTTGTTTTCATCAAATGGTCAGCTGGGAGGAACCGGAAATCCATCTTAATTTGAACAGTGTGAGCAGAGAAGATGCTGGAACACCCACACGCTGGCTTTCAGCAGCTCGGGGTCATCCCTCAGGAGGACAAGTAGTCGCTCGTCTGCCCCTCAGCCCCAGGTCCCTGCGATTTCTGATCTGGTACAAGTAGCACCTTCCCTCTTTTGCAGACTCTCAGCTCTGCAGTCGCTTGTTTGGTACCTGTCACCCCGTGTGGCAGGAAGTTCCAGAGGGCAGGGACCTGTCGGTGTCTAAATCACGATGTCATCCCCAGTAGGGTGTGACAGTGTGCTCAGGTTATGGGACATATTAGGCTAAGTCAGAATTGTTCATTGAGTTGAATTATCAAGCATTTAGAAAGCCGCAGATGGCATTGTCTTTGTAGGCGTGTACGTGACCGACTGTTGTCTGCCCTCGTGCGTGCCTGCAGCAGCCAGGTCACCATGTGCAGACAGGTGGGCACACCGTGGCTCTGGAAAGAGGCTGTGGACCAGGGTCTGCGGGCCTGGCGCCATTCTGCAGCAGCACCGTGGAACTTGCTAGAAATGCAAGTTCTCCAGCCCCGACCCAGGCCTGCCGAGTCAGCCTGAGGTGGGCCTGCGAGCTGCGTGGTGAGAAGCCCTCAGGAGTTCTGATGGGAGTCACTCACACAGGTTCCTGTCTGAGAGGCGGCCGAGGGAACATCAGGCCAGAGCCGGGCTCGGGGGGAGCACGTGCTGCCATGTGCTCACTCCCTTCACATCCACCGCCTGCACCCCGGCCGCATCATCGGGCCTCCTGTTGCCCAGGGTAGTCAGTCCACAAGGGCAGGAATCAGGCCCTGCCCTTAGAGGTCAGTGCCCATAGTGGGGCTGCGTCCAGCTGTGGCTGCCCTGGGGACCGAGCCCTAGGAGGTTCCGCCTGGCGCCAGCACCGTCTGCTCTGGGGCCCTCACTGGGGCCGGGAGAGCCCCCACTGCACTTGGCAGGGGCGCCCGGAGAGAAGGCACCTGCCCGCCTCCCCCTCATAGCTTTGGGGCCAAGGTGTGTGCCGGGCTCCCTGGGCATTAGGCTTCCGGCTGCGGGCTCCTGCCCCGCAGGGTGGCGCTGTCTGTGGTCCCAGAACTTGGCTGCAAGCTGGCATCACCTGTTGCCTGGCCTCCTGCACTCAGAGTTCGCGGGGGTGGGGTGTGACCTGGCCCCAGGACGGCCAGCACTGGCCCAGGGGGCCTCTGCTTGGCAGAGAGGCGTTTGGGAATGTTGGAGGCCCAGCCCGAGGTCACGTTCTGCTGTTGAGGGAGCAGCGCAGTCCTGGAGGTGGAGGGCGGGGCAGTGTTCTGGGGAGAGAAGTGTCTGAATCCTCAGAGGCAGGACTTAGCAAGGAGCTGGTGAAGAAGGGCCCAGTGGGGGTGGGGTGGAGGCTGGACTCACTGCTGCAGATGATGTCAGACGTTCCTCCGCAGTGTTAAAACCAGGAAACACTTGCAAAGGACCGTGGCTGAGACAATGGAACTTTCTGTGAAATGGGAGCTGAGGGAGGTCAGGCGGAGATCAGGCTCCAGGCTTCTGGGGACCAGGGAAGACATGAGGGGGAGGAGAGGGCTTGAGTTGGCAGAGGACGGGGTACGAGAGGATGCTGTGTGCCCAGAAGGAGAGGAAGAAGCGAAACCAGGAGGGAAAGGGGATCAGCCCCACCTAGCCAGCGGGGCGACCGCCAGGTGGAGAGTTCCCTGGGGAGGCTGAGTGGACAGCTCACAGCTGCCCCTGGGGCAGGGGCGAGACACGCTGGGCAGGTTGCCCTTTCCTTCCCCCTGGGGCTCCTGGCCTCGCCCGATCCTCCCCTTCGGGCTGAGTCCTGAGTGTGGCCTCCGAACCCAGCTGAGCACCAGCCCTGGGTCCTAGCTGCCTCAGGGACAGCAGCCAGATACTAAATCACAGGCAAAACCGAGAAACGCTGCCTGGGCCCTCATTTCTGGGGGACAGATTGTCCACCTACTTGGTGTGGAGTCGGGAGCCCCTCCTGACCGGTTGTGACCACAACCCACGTGCTCAGGACGAGCTATTGGCACAGTGGCCCAACCTCGTCACACGGCGTGCCCTGGAGGCTCGGCTCATCCTTTCAGGCCGGCAGGCGGTCCCATCTTCACCAGAAAGGTGGCACAAGACGCTGTGGGCTCGGAGTACAAAGCCCCCATCCTGGGGTCATCCGAGCTGCTTTCCCAAGGGGCTCAAGGAGGTGTTCACGCCCTGGGAACCACGGGCTCTTGGTGACAAATGTCACCCCAAGTGCTTCGAGACGCTGACTGCCATGTGCCAGCCAGCTCTCCCCCCGACCACCCAGCCGTCAGCCCCTGCCCAGCACCTCCCTCAGGTCCCCCGCTGTGGTGCTCTCAGCCCTACAGCGGGGGCCACCCAGAGCACTGGAGTGTCTAGCCAGTGGTTCCCCACGGGAGCGCAGCCCAGGGCAGGCCTCCCCTGTGCTCGGCCTCTTCCCGCCCTGCCCGCGCCTGGCCTCGCCAAGGAATAAGACGTAGACTGGCTGCCTCAGAGATAAGCCTGGTACGCTGGCTCGGGTAGGACAGTCTGCCCTGCAGGAATGCCACATCCCAAGGGTGTCCCTGTGACATACACACAAAGGGCAGTGCCATTGTGAGATCACAGGCAGAGGGCTGGAAGGGGTCACTGAAGGCTGCTGGGAGGGTCGTCAGCCTCTGTATGACCAGGCCTGAGCTCTGGTGACAGCCCAAAGACCAGCACATCAGTCTGCCTTCTCTGAGCTGGGCCCTGGCCGAGCTCTGATAGGGAGGGACACAGATGTCCCCAGCCATGGCTGCGCTGGGGAGGAAAATGGGCGGCACAGCAATTCAGGGTGCCCAGTTTGGCGTATGCTCAAACAGGAGGAGAGGGGGGACCACCCAGGCAAGCCAGGAAGCCTTCCTGCAGGAGGTGGACTTAGGGTACGGCCTTAGGGAAGGGAAAATTCAGTCAGGCAGGGAGTGGCTGGGGGACACCTGTCTGGACACTCCAGTGGAGGAACGTGCACGTGGCCAGTGGGCCGGGCCTGTTGGTGGGAGGCGTGGCTCTGGCTGGCAGGTGACTTTCTGTATTTCAGAGCACCACGTTGGTGCTGAGGTTGGTTTCGAACGATCCCGAGTGGTTTCTTGAACATGGATGCCTCTGTCTCAGGAGAGTCATGCTCTGAGGAGTTCCCTTGGTGGGGACGCAGGCGCCATCACGGGCACCCAGGACAGACACCTCCAGGTGCTCAGCAGCCTATGGCTTGAGGCCCGTGGCCCTGGGCACAGCAGTTCCTTCCAGCACCCCTGACAGAGCCCCTCTGTACCAAGAAGGTCGGGGGCGGTCCCTGTGGCCCTTCGACGGGGGACAAGCCAGTGGAGTTAACTCACTGTGCCCTCCTGTGGTACCAGCTCCTCCCGGCCATGGTGGGCTGGGCGCAGTCCATCCACACAGTGGACACATGAGCTGGCCTGTCATGGAGTCTGGACAAGGAGCCTCGGGGCAGCCAGCTGTGGGTACTGAGCTCAGAGAGCACATAGGGGCGCTCTGTACAGTCGAGGCCGCCATGCTGGGCCATGAGCAAGACAAGTGACAGAAGCAGAGTGACAGGTCTCTGAGGGACAGGGAGGGTTGACAGTTCCTGAATGTCCTGGTGTCTGAGATGGTGACACCTCGTTGGGTATCTGTGGGATGGCCTGTTGTGTCCTCACAACGTGGGCCTCTGAACTCCGCGCCCACGGGTCCTGAGCACAGCCCCCGCCTCCGGGCCTCCGGGCTGGCGAGCAGGAGGGTGGAGCTGGGTTCTTCCGAGGGCAGCAGGCACACCTCCCGTCCCTCTCTCTCCAAACCCCAAGCTGCTGTGCGGCTCCGGGAAGTTCACCAGAGTGTCCGGCCCCTTCCTGGCACAGCCGCTGTGGGCTGCACTCGGACATTCCCCCCACCCCCCGCCCCGGGCACGCTCGCCAGCATCTCCTGCGAGCTCAGCTGAGGTCACATGGAAAATAACCGGCGACCAGGGCCCTGCCCCAGGCTGCCGGCCAGCTTCCCTTTGTGCTCCCTCGCTCTCTGGTCTCTCCCTCCCCCATGCCCGCCCCCCCACTGTGTTAGCACAGGTCAGAAGGCACTCCCCTGAACCCAGGCCTGCTGTGCAGGAAAATTCACACCTACCAACTGGGAACGCTCTAGAAGCCGGGAAGTCCCGGGACACTGTGCCCGGTGTGGACGCCACAGCGTGGCAGCCCTTCCAGGCGGAAACGCACGGGGCAGATGGGCCTCGCTTCACACCACAGCACGTTCCCAAACAGTCCCAGACGATCTGCTTGTCTACGGTCTGCCTTGTTCCAGGAAAGGAAACAGAAAACAACAAGGATGGCACACACCGGGATGTAAATGGGAGAGAAGGAAAAGGAACATCAGAAATGCAAACTGGAACCAGGAGAGGCCCGCAGCGTGGATGTGGCAATCCTGCGTGCCTCCCACGCCTGACACTCGGTGTGGCCCTGGGCTCTCCAGCAGCTGGTGTGAGATGTGATGGGTCACGGACATGTGGAGGCTGAACTCGGGGAAACGCAGTCCTGTTTCAGGTCCATCAGTGGCGGGTGTGGGGGGCGCGCCAGGCAGCAGCTGCCCCCGACGTGGGTGGGGGCAGGAGGACAGCGTGGCTCCCACAGGACTCATTTTGTGCCCCCCGTCCGGTGTGGTGTGGAGGACGGGGCTCGGCCGTGCTCGGGAGGGGCTGTGGGCTCCCCGGTCTGTCCCGGACCGGCCCTTCCTGGAGGGGCCGTGGGAAGGACCGCCTGGCTGCGTGAATGTCCAGGGGAGGAGAGGGTCGTGGGGACAGAGGCTGATGGCGGCAGCGTCAGGAGGGGCGGGGACTAGGTCACACCGCTCAGCTTTGTCAGCTTGAAGGAGCGGGAACAGGCTCCCACGTCTTGGGTGAAATGACCGGAGAAGAGCCGAGCAGGGCGGGGAAGCTGCTGTGACAGCGGGAGGGGAGTGGGGACCGGGGCTGCGAGGTCGGCGAGGGTTCGGGCTCAGCGCCCCCCCCACAGGAAGGCCTCCCCCACCCCCAGGAGGGGCGGGGGCCCTTCGGGCAGAGGTCACGGCGCCCGGGGTCACGGCCGCGTGGTCTGTGCGGCTCAACACGCCCGTTCCTGGCAGGGGTCCAGCTCTGGCCAGCTCAGTGCCGCACAAAAATGCATTTGGGTGACTTTAAATTTCTTCTTTATTAAAAAAGCATTTTTCTGGGTTTTCAAAGCTTCTCCAGGACATACTTTTTTCCTGCCCCTTAGCTCTTCCTTCTTGCACCTTCAGCCCTGCTCCCCGCGCCTCTGCCGGACGCTAGGGCTCCAAGGAAGGTGGTCAGTGGTCAAGAGGAGAAGTTCGTTTGCACAGACACACAGACCGTGGAGGATGAACCAGCACAAACACGTACGGATTGATCTACAACCCACATAAAAAAAATAGACCCACGTTGTCATTTTACATTGTACAAAATAAGATAGATTTTCTAGACAGCACACATCCATCTGCACACGCACGCACGCACACGCGCACGCACGGACACGCACGGACACGCACACGCGCACGCACGGACACGCACGGACACGCACGCACGCACGCGCATGCATGCACACACACGGACCCACGCGCACGCATGCACGCACGCACGCGGGGCCGCAGCCCCTGTGCACGTCCGCGCGCGCGCGCGGGCCGGCGGTCAGTAGGCGAAGATGACGTGGTAGGTGACCTGGTGGCCGTTGTCCCAGGCGTAGAGCAGCCGGTCCTTGGGGTTGTAGTCCACCTGCGTGGTGTAGGCGTACTCGTTCTCGAACAGCAGGCGCGGCACGATCTGCGTGTGCGTGTGCGTGTCGAAGGCGTAGGCGATGCTGGCGTTGCGCTGGCTGCGGCTGTCCACGGCGTACAGCACGCCGCAGATGACGAAGCCGTTGCCGTACAGGTGCCGCCGCAGCCCCGTGCGCCACGTGGTCTCCTTGCGCGTGCTCAGGTCGGCGGCGTTGAGCTTGCTCAGCACGATGACCTCCTGGCTGAGGCCCTCGTCGTCCAGCGCCGGGTAGATGAGCCACAGGCCGTTCTCGTCCACGGCGAAGTCCACGTCCGAGCGGCCCTGCCAGCTCCAGGGCGTGGCCTCCTCGTAAGCCGCGTCGTGCAGCAGCGCCCAGGCGGCCACGTAGCGCTGGCGCAGGTCGTACTTGATGATGTCGCGCGTGAAGGCGCGGTTGTAGTAGAAAGCCCCGCCGTACACCACGTGGCCCGTGCCCGCCCAGCTGTAGGGCAGCTTGTAGGAGTTGCTCCAGCGGCCTGCGGGGCGACAGGGGGCGGCCCCGGGGCTCAGACGGCGGCGTCTGCAGCCGGGTCTGCCTCGGGGCTCCCCGCTCTCTACTCTTCGTGGCAGATGCTTCCCTTTCTGCAGCCGGCGTCCCCAGCTTTCTGCAGCCGGCGTCCCCAGCTTTCTGCACCCGGCGTCCCCAGCTTTCTGCAGCCGGCGTCCCCAGCTTTCTGCACCCGGCGTCCCCAGCTTTCTGCACCCGGCGTCCCCAGCTTTCTGCACCCGGCGTCCCCACCTGTCGCTTCTCGCCCTGCTGAGCTCCCCAAGGACACAGGTGCCACCCCACGAGAGCCGTCAGGACCACGGGAAAGGGACGGTTCCCTACAGTCTCGGGTCCAACTCCAGGCCATCCCACGTCCCCGGGCTGGGAGGGAGGGCAGAGCTCAGAGACGGAGAGCGGACGATGTGACGGCGTGGGTGGTGGGTGTCCTGCTCCAGGGAACGTCCTGTCACCACCCCGAGACCTGGCCGTGACTAAGGCAGAGGACACAGGAGAGAAGGACAGACAAACCCGGGGTCCCACACACGCACCCTGTTTGAAGTTCTCCAGGTTCCGGAACTCCACCAGGGTGTTGCCATAGTAATAATTGGTCACGTAGATGCGCTCGTCCTTGGCCAGGGCGTCCTTCATCCAGGCGCCTTCGTTCCGCCCGTAGGTGTTCTGTGTGGTGGGCCCGGTGATGGTGGACAGGGTGTCTTTGCATCTTCCTGAGGGCAAGGGGGGTGGAGAGGTTGGGATGATGGAAGAAGTACCCCCAGCTCTCTGCTGACTCCCCCACCTGGAGACTGAACTCCTGGGCAGGTCCAAGAGCCCCGTGAAACCTGAGCCCAGACATGTCAGCATTGGTGCTGCTCCTTTTCCATCCTACGCTCGGCTCCATCCTGACGCCATCCTGAGCCACCGTCACCACCATTCTTTGCTGACTTCCCAACCCTACTGACTTTCTGTGACGATCACAGCTCCGATTCCTTTTCTGACATCACGTCCGGCTGCCACCACGCTATAAATGCACTTTCTTGCAGGACACATCCTCTTCCATCTCCGCATGGCCACCCCCCCACACCAAGGCACAAGCAGAACTTCTGAAACTTGGATGAATACACAGCAGCACGACAGGTATGACCAGAGGTGAGGACGCTGCAAGTGTGACCAGGATCTTGGAGCTCCACCAGCTCCTGAGGGGCCCCGAGGGGCTTGGTCCAGGCTGTTTGGGGCCCAGGCCACCCACGGAGACAAGCCCTGACTGACCAGTGGGTATTCATGCCCCGAGGCCAGCTGCCAGGTCCTGGAGAGCTGTCTTCAAGGCTGTGTCCCCATGACTGTTGTCAGCAGGATGTCAGGGCTCCATCTGGGGAACTCGAGGAGCAGGGGGCTTGCTCTGGCTGTGGGCACCTCCTTCTAAGGTCAAGTCTGCCTTAGTGGCACCGAGCTCAGCAGTGTCCTGCGTGCTCTTGGTGAGACCTGCTGCCAGCAGGACCAGGTCGAAAGCCTGCAATGCTTATATGCAATGTCTTCATTGCACAGGGCCTTGAATGACACTGAGACCACGTGTGACCACAGGGCACGTGCCCTTCCTGTCTTGCACTAGTGGGTTTTGGAAGGGGGAAGAAGGGAGAAGCAGAGGAATCCAGCTCCTCTAGCTCTAACACCCCTCCTGGCGACTGGCACCAGCACAGTGCCTCCACCTGCCATGAAGCCTGGGGCACAGACGGCGAGAGTGAGCAAAATGATTGGTCCCTGACCTTCACTCGCTACAGAGGAACAGGGGCCTTCAGCCCGGATTTGGGGTTCTCTAAGTTCCAGGCCCCCCATTTCCAGATTGTTTCAGTCTGTTGGCGTCTGTTCTGTCCCCGCACCCATCAGTGGTGTAGGAAGGAGCCCCAGCTGGCGGAGGGAGGGACAGGGTTTCGCTGGCAGGCCCCCGTCAGGTGCAGCTGGCAGGGTGCTGGCAGCTCTGTGGGGTTTACTGGGTCCTGGTCTGCAGTGGGAAGGGACTGGGGCTCTGTAAGACACAACAGAAGCCACCAGTCAAAGCCCCCTCCCCCGCCTGCGCTCTGCGGGAAACCCTGTCATTCCTGGAGCTGAGGCCAGCCCTGCTTGCCATCCCCTTCACCTGGCGCAGAGGCACCCCCAGCTGTGCACTTCACTCCTGTGTCTTGTGGGCTCTGGTCCCTCTCATGCAAAGACCCAGCTAATTGTTCTACCCCCTTCGTGACAGCGAGGTCAGTGTCTTTCCAGAGGGCAGTCTGTCTGACCCCTTCGACCCCAAGCTGAAGTGACGCTCACATGTCACATCGGAGCTTGCGCCCAGCATTGCCCTTCACCTGACACCGAATGTTGTTCCTTCTTGGAACACTCTTGTGCCTTTCAGAATTCGGTCCTGACAGTCATCCCCTCCACCAGACGCCTGGCTCCATACCCCCCCACGTGTCCCAGTGTGTGTCCCCCTGGCCACCCCAGCTCCTGCTGTTGGCCCTGCCTGGGGCGTCCTCACTGCCCCGGGAGCTTGTGACCTCACACATCCGCCACCCTTGGCCTGTGCTCGGCCACCTCAGCACCCCTGACCGCATCGTAGCTGCATGGTGCAGGCTGCAGGAGTCAGGAGTGGGTCCACGCTCTAGTCTGTTTCTAGGGCCACAGGCCCTGGTCGTCACTGAAGGCCCCAGAGGTTTGGGGGCGCTGGGGCAGGGAGGCTGCCTATCAAGTGACTCAAGGTGTGGCGGGGACAGTTCCTGGTCCTGAGTCTGGGCGCTGTGGAGACCAGCCAGCACTGCACTGACACGCCACACCACCAGCAGGCCACCCCAGGCCCATAGCCCTGCCCCACTAGGTGCTTTGTGGGGAGACATTCTTCCCAGGTGGCGGTATCTCCTGGCTTCAGCTGTGACGCGGGCTCTCCCTGCTGTTGTCAACCTGACTGTCCTCTGCCTGCTCCTCCCCACCCCCGCCCGTCCCCACCAGCCCTTCTGAACCACAGCAGGAACTGCCGCCCTGCACGTCTGGGACTCCTCGGACGTGTGGCACAGCTGATGGTCTCAGGAGCGTGTTGTGGGGAGCTGGCCGCCATCACTGCCAGCATCTCCCCTCACCCCTGGCCCAGAGCTAGGCTTCAGCCAAGCACTGTTCAAACAACCAAAAGGTACCTCTCATTGACCTTTTTCTGGACTCTTTCTGAGGATAATAGTGCACACCTGGGGAGACGTTTAGAACCGTGGGGTAGGCTGTTCCTCTTAAAAGGAGCCCCCTTAAAACCATGTCTCAATAGCCACAGTCAAAACTGCCAGACTCATTAAGCAGCAAGTGAGCTTATGGGCAATGGACCAGGGGTGTCCATTTCAGCCAAACGACTGTTACTGACCTGACCACGGGGACCTGGCCACTCCCCTGCTCCCCTCTTCTGTCCTGGGGTTTCCCCCAAGAGGAGCCCCTTTGATTTCGTGACCTAGCAAACTCGCTGCAGAGGACGTAACTCGGTCAGCACCGTGTACCCACCCCCATGGAGAAACCGAGGGCCGTCAGTCAAATGCCCGTGACACTGACTAGCGAAGAGGAGGTCTCAGCTCCATGGATTCATAACATTTTAGAAGGCGGCTTCCCACTCTTGTCACTGGCACATTTTGAAAACAGAAATCCTGGACGTTAAAACGGACCACTGGTCAAAGGCGGAACTCCATTTGCCTGTGAAGACGTCGGCCCGAGCCCCTCTCTCTCCCTCAGTGTTTCCAGGCTCAGTCCTTTACCTGCGCAGACCAGAAGGCCAGGCCAGGTACAGTGCACTCACCTATGACGTTCCGGATGCCATCTTCCTCCTCGGGGCTCAGGGTGGGGCTGGCAGGGGCTGTGCCCTGCCCGGCAGTGGCGTCCTTCCCCAGCGGGCCTGTGCTGACTGTGGTGGGTGGCACTGGGGCCACGTGTGCGCCCTCCAGAAATGTGTCCTCAGGAGCCACTGGCAGAGAAGCTGGGGCGGGAGGTGGCTGGGCCGCCTTAGTGGCCACGGTGGTGGTTGGTGCCTGAGGGGCCGCTGTAAGGTCTGCCTCCCCTGGGGGCTCTGGAAACAGGGTTGGCAGTGGTGTTGACGATTGTTCAACTGAGGTGGAGACAGTCGGGGTGGTGGTGCGGGGGGCCGAGGGAGAGGCCTCAGGCTGTGCTGAGGGCAGGGCTGTGGTCTCGGTGCCCACGTCTGCGGTCACAGCAGCGCCGTGGCGGGTGGCACTGGTCAGCAGTTCGTTGTGTC
This sequence comes from Rhinolophus hipposideros, assembly GCF_964194185.1. Classification (NCBI taxonomy): domain Eukaryota; kingdom Metazoa; phylum Chordata; class Mammalia; order Chiroptera; family Rhinolophidae; genus Rhinolophus; species Rhinolophus hipposideros. The sequence goes on along the minus strand of NC_138065.1, from coordinate 54,077,935 downwards.
TCAGGAGCTGATCTTCAATCAGCAAATCCACTCCGCTGTCACCGCTGAAAAACTCGTCTTCTGGGGAACAAGCACAGGGCCGTGTGTGGCTCGGGGACAGCAGCCTTTAGATGACCCAGAGCAGGCGGTTCATGGGAGGCTGGTTCCCCTGCGGGATGCCTGACTCAGACATGGAGCCCCGCTCGGTGTAGACCAGGGAGCAGGGCACGGAGGGGGGAGAGCTCCCGGGAGCCGCTGCTTCACCCCACTGGGGACTCGGGCCACCAGGGGTCTGCGGCCCTGGGCTTGGGAGCCTGGGAGGAAGTCAGTCACCATCCACCATCACTGAGCAGAGATTAGGGAGCAGGTACACTGTGAGCAAAGCAAAGATGGCCTCATGGCGCATCTGTCAAGAGGAGGAGACACTGACAGCACAGACAGTGCACTGGAAGGAGCGTGAGGAGGGTCCAGGGAGCGGGGCTGATGGACGCGGGTCAGGGCGGACTGGGGGGTGCAGAGATGCGAGGGCTGAAGGCGGTGAGGGAGTTCAAGCAGCTACGGAAGGGAGTCGGGGAGACAGACAGCAGCCGTGCAGAGGCCCTGAGGCGGGAACGCGCCCGTGGGGCTGAGGGCAGCAAGGCCGGTGTGGACGGAGCGCAGGGTGCGAGGGGAGAGTGACAGGTGAGGGCAGAGGGAGCGTGGGAGCTGGTCGTGGGCTTCCCTTTTTATTCTGAGTGAAAGGGGGTGAAGTTGGGGGGTCAGAGAAGGAAAATGGGGAAGCAATGACTTCCTAGAGCGGACACAGAGGTCCAGCCACAGAAGAACTAATAGGGAAATTGCTAAATTCCGTCTGCTCGGCAAAGACACCTCAAAGGGACTGAAAAGGCAGACCACAGGCCGGGAGAAAGTGTTGGCCACACGCGTGACTGGCAGGCACTGGCCCTAGAACGTGCAGGAAGCCTGCCACAAGCCAAAGGGGAGAAAGACAATGGACGTGGTTGGGCTACGGATGGGCAGAGGGATTTTGGCAGCGACGGGGTGGGCCTGACTTAGGAGGCGGAGGGGGAGGGCTGCGGAGGTGAGCCGGCTTTCTGGGGTGCTGGCAGGAGTGTGGAGGGAGTGATGGAAGCAGTGGTGGGGGCATCTCTGCCAAGTCACAAGAACGGGGAGGGCCGGTGAGTCTCGGTCAAGAGGCCCCGGAAAGGGACAGCCGGAGGCACCCGTGAGCTGCCCCCACCCAAGCCTCAGTTTCCTCGTCTGCCTGGAGTGCCCTCGGGTCCCCCCAGCTCTGCCAGGTGGCCTCCTGCAAGCCCAGAGAGGCCAGGGACCTGCCCCAGGCCACTCAGCAAGTGGGGAGGAAACTCAGCAAGAACCTAGTGATGGCGTCTCAGGGAAGTCTCAGGTGACAGCGGTGGGTGGTACAGCAGTGAGCACACTGCGGGGGGCGTGTGGTCACCACGGGCAGTGGCTGCCCCCCCCGCCCCTGGGAGGTGCGTGACCCCACTCACGCTGCTCTTCCATGTCGTCCTCAGGATCCTTGGCTTTGTAGTAGGTGACACCGCGAATGACGGTGGGTTTGGAGGCCGGCCGGCCCCTCAGGTGGACCTGCCTGTGCAGCGGCCTCAGCGGTTTGAGCACGGCGGGGGGCGCCAGGGGCCCAATGGAGCTGATGTGCTGGGACTCGGTCTCCTCCTGGAGAAGCCGCTCCTCATACTGCTCAGAGGGGATAGAGGCGGAAGCAGGTCACCATCAGAGAGGCCAGGCAGGCCACACATGGACGGGCCATCCCAGGGCACCTCCTCGGGGCCAGGCAGCTTCTGTGGCCTTACATCTGCTCACTGGTTTAACCTCGTCCCGGCCACGGAGGCGGAGACCGAGCCACAGAGGGCGTACAAGTTGCCTGCGGCCCCACAGCGGGTCAGTGGTAGACACAGGGTTTGAACCCCACCAGTTGGGCCAGAATCTGCAGGTCCCCTCTCAGCCCTGGCCTAGCAATGCTGGGTGACAGGTCTGGTGTCAGTGGTCGCCAGCGTGGGCAAGCTGGGACACGAAACCTGAGGACCGAGACACATAGCCTGAAAGAAGCATGACTGCGTCCACTTCTGCCATCAGAAGGGACTGTCCCAACCCACCCCTGCATCCAGAAGGAAGTCCCACGTGGTCTGGCTCTGGGGACCCGGCTGGCACCTTCCACCCTGTCCTGCCCGCCCAGTCCCCCACTCTCGTCACGGGGCTCCCTCTTGCCGTCTTGAACTTGGCCTGGCTCTGACCTCTCTGTCTGGAAAGCCACTCTGTCTCCCCAGATGACTGCTGTTGAAATTTCCCCGCTTATCCAGGCCGAGGACACACTCCCCACCCTCTCGCTCAGAACTGCACTCCTGCCCCCCTCATGCTGTGCTGTGTGGCACTGCTCACGGGCCACCCAAGTCCCATCTCCATCTCCCCACTGGTGGGAAAGTGGTTTGTGGCAGTGCTCGGGGCACCGAGTTCTGGCCAGCGGTGGGGACAGCTTTTGGACAAGGTCCTTACAGGGGGGCTGACTCAGCTGGAAGGCGTCTTGCTGCTTTCCTCATTTCTCTGGCCTGAGATGTGGACAAGAGGGCTGGAGCTGAGCAGCCACCGTGTGACCCGAGGGCACTCGGTGGAGCTCACCAGGGAGTTTTTGCCGCTAACCACACCCGCCCTGGACCCGTCCAGAGCCCCGGGAGAAGGAACAGCCACCCGCTTGTGCACCCTGGACCCCACTCACTGCCGAACACGCTGATGGATACAAGTCTGCAAGTGCCTCGCAGCCCCTCCCCGCCTGCCTCCCACGGACATCATGTAAGGGTGTTGTCTGGAATGTGACCTCCTAGGGGTCAGAGACCCCCTTCGTTCATCTCTGATCCTCTGGGTGGATGCTCCTCGTATCTGTTAAGTTTTGAATTATAACAATTCTCCAGGAGCTGTCTGCATCTGTGACTGGCTCCGACATCCTGTCAGATCAAACGATGCCCCTTGGAAAGAAATCCTCTGTCCCCAGATGCCTGGTGCCCTGAGGGGTACAGCAAGACCTCTGTGGTCACTAAATGCTCGCTGGCAGGGACCCAGCCACCATGGCAAGCTTTGCACAGGAAGAAGCACGTCAGGCTCCAGGGGTGACCTTTAAAGTCTGGCCTGGAGGAAACACGGAGCCCTCGTTCCCAACCAGCCACACCCCCGAGTCTGCTCTGGTTTTCCCGTGACGAGAGACTTTATCCAGATGGCACAACAGACATGCGTTCCTGGCGCCCAGCTCACAATGGAGACTGAGACCTGGAATGCAGGGGACACCTTACTGCCAGCATCCCCTGGCTGGGGCCTGTGAGCCGCCCAGAAGAACCCAGCAGACGTGTCTTGGGGCCCCGTCCCGTTTCTGGCTGGTGAGGTGACCTTCGGCTGGTGCTGGTGTTGGAGCGGCAAGCATCCATTAAAGGCAGACATGTCCCTTTATACTATGTCACGCCCTGCAACACCGGGGCAAGGTCGACACTATCCACATTTCATAGATGAGGAGAGAGGCTCAGAGTCACGGAGCAATTTGGTTGAAGGGCAGTTGATTTAAGTGGCTAGATGGGCACTTAGGAAGTTGCAGGGCCATTACGTAGGCCCAGGGCTGCCCGCCTTCGGAGCCTGTGCTCTTCCTGACATGCAGCCGCGGAGCCCACAGCTGTGACCACGGGACTGGCTCGTGCCCCATCCAAAACCTTGTCGACATGCCCTGGTCTGCAGGGCCGTGGTCTGGCTGCTGCCCAGCAGGCCTGGGGACCCCTCATTTCCTGCTGGAAAGAGCTGCCTGGGAGGCTGACAAGATGCCCGCCCTTGACTCAGACGCCATCTAACTGCTGGACGGTGGTGTTCCACTGCTTTGCCACAGTGGCTTGTCATTTCTTCATGGCAAACCCCAGGCACTGTCTTTAATCCCAGGCTCTCAGGGATGGGCGGGGCTCAGCTCTTCCTCAGCCAAGGGGGTGGGGGAGGACTGCACTCAGCCTGTGCCTGAGAACTCACCTCACCAGGGACAGCTGTGCGAGCGGCAGTGGCCCCACGAGCTTTGATCGTCTGTTAGGCTGAGGGTCTGTTGTATGACGTCCACTCCTGGCTCCTGCTGTCCCCACTCCCAGCCTGCCCTCAGAGCCCCTTGCCCACCCTCCAGGCAAGCACCTTCTGGGGGAGAGGCCTCTAGCAACCGCCACCCACCATTCTGAGAAACCTCGGTACCATCTACAAGAACCCTGAAAACACCAACCAAACCCAGACGCCCCCTTCGCTCCCTGTCATCGTGGGGTTCCCTTCAGGGACAGAGGGACGACAGGGAGGGGAAGAGCCCAGCCTTGGGCCCCTCCTGGGCCTGGCTCTGCCCCCCATCCTGGGCTGGGAGATTCTGCTAATGTCAGCAGTGTGACAACTGGGGACCTCAGAGGGAAAGGGCTTTGCTGAGCAAGGAGAACAAGTTTGGTTTGGTTTGCTGTTTGCCCTCGGAAATCTGAGCTGGGAAATCTGAGCTGAACACACCACATAATGTGTCATTGAGACGAGGGTGGCGCTCAAGCCAGAGGGCAGGGAGCACCAGGTGCCACTGGATGGGCTGCGACGGGGCCATTGGGCCCGAGGGGCATGCGTGGGGCCTCCAGCTCCCTGCAGCCCAAGTGACCTTTGCTCTTGGGTGTACGAGCTCCGCCCTGCTCAGGGATGGCCCACCAAGGAGACTAAACACATGCCCAGTAGGACACTCAAAATGGGAACACTCACTCTTTGACGGAATGTGTTTCCCAAATCATCAAAGTAGCCATCACGGGGAAGGCCAGACAATGACTGGCTGTCCTTGTGTGGGGTTTCTGGTTGGGGACCGGTTTGCTGGGCAGGTGCTAGCATCACACTGTCGTCAGCAGACCGGCCTGCTGTCCTGCTTCCGGGTCCCAGCGACCCCCCAGACTGCAGCGCTGTCGCCTGCGGAGCGTGTCTGCCCAGAACCAGGCCACGTGCTTCTTCACTGACCCCAGGTCTCAGTGATGGAGGCCGGACTCCCGTGGGGCAATGCCATCAGTCCTTTCCACAGCCGCCGCACAACAGTTGCGGGGCCCTGGCTGTCCCTGTCCCAGGCCCTGCCCCACGAATCCCTGCGCACTGCTCCAGGCCAGGGGGACCCTGGGGCACACCTGGACTCTGCCCACCGCCCCCGAGGGGCCTCCTCACTGCTGCCCCCTGGTGGCCAGCGCCGTCAGCACCACCTGCACACCTGCTCGCTGGGGTGTCCGCGTTCGTGCAAGTCCTGCCACCAAGCGTGCCCGTTTTCTCCACTCCTGGTCTAGCTCCCAAATCAACGCCAGTTTCTTGGACGTCGATTTAGGGGATAACCCACCAGGTAGAATCGTAACACACTGAACCATCGGCGCATGAACGCAACTTAGTAACTGGAGCCAAAGGAAACGGCGCCAAATGGGGAGGTACTTTGAAGCACGTAGGTGTTTTGGCCTCGCTCCAGTCCCATTAGACACTGGCCGGTTCACGCACGGTGACGGTGACGTCGTGCTCGGGACGCAGCGGGGTTGGAGAGTCCCTGCCACCACGTCCCGGCCGGCCGAGCAGGGGCGACCGCGAGCACGCCTGGGTCCGTCTGCTCATGTGCCAAGTGAGGGCACCGGCCTCTGCCCGGCCGCCCGGCGCCGTCCGCGCGGCAGTGGTGACAGTGCAGGGCGTTCTACACTCCCCGTAGACAGGCCACGTGGCTTCCTGACCGTTTGCAGACGGGGGCACTTTTGAGGGTGGGCGGGCTGCGAGTCATTCCGCCGGGACAGTGGGAGTGAGCGGACGGTCCCTTACAGGTGAGCACGTGTCCCCCTACAAACGCCTGGGCTGCTCGCCGAGGCGGGACGCGTGTAACGAAAAGGGGCCCAGAGGGGAGTGCTGGCTCACACCTGCTCCCGAACCTCAGTGATAGGTAAGGGCCCAGCCGCACCCCATGTGACCCCAGGTGACCCGCACAGGTGGCCCACGAGCGAGGCGCTGGGAGCCCAGGCTCCGCCGTGCGCGGTGCGCCGGGCCCTACCTGTCGGGGCGCGTAGGCCGCCGCGTCCCTCTGCAGGGCGGCGCGCAGGCCCGGGGCGCTGTCCGCGCTGCGGGAGCAGTTCTCTCTGCCTCGCTTGTTCATCTCAGTTCGAATTTCTTCCATGTCCTCTTTGATTTGCTCGTTTTCCTTGGTGAGGTTTTTAGAAACTTCCTGAGAAGAGAAAAAAATGTAAGGAGAGGACCCAGGAAGGGGCTCTGAAGAGAAGCAGGTGGCAGACCCGCCGGACAGGCCGAGACTCCGGGCACCAAGCGGGTGGGGTGTGTCTGGGCCTGTGCTGAGGACGGGTCCCGGGTCCTCTGGGCAGCGTGGCCCCAGCGTGTCCCTCTGCTGGAAGCACTGCCCATCACCACCCCGTTTTCCCGATAACCTGTGTGTCTAAGGTTGAACGTGGCCCTAAATACGCCTGGGCTTCTGGTCCTGGGGCGGGGAGATGACAGTCGTCAGGGGAGGGCCCGCACTGCAGGACAAAGGTGACCGGCCACGCCGGGTTCTGTGAATGGCCCCTGTGAGGCTTCCTGAGCTCAGAGTGAGGGCATGGACTTGGGCACAGAGGTGGCGTCCTGCAGAAGAGGAGTGCCGTGTGGGGTCTGTCGGCCAGCTCAGCGGCCTTTCTCCTCAAGTAATTTTTGAGATGTTTGCTACACTGAGATCCAACGTCGTCCGGCGTTGCCTCCGTCCCAGGGTTTCTGACTTTACATGGCAGGCTCCCTCTGGGTCCTGTTGAGGAGGGTGGTGGACAGCAGTGAGGTCAGGGCCGGGTGCCTCTGCTTTCCATCTTTAATAGACAGACGGGAAGTGGAGCCGGTCGGAGGCTGCCAGGCACAGCCCGCAGCCTGGTAAGATGCTGCTACATCCTGCGTCCTGGACAGGAGCCCCGATGCCTCGGAGCTGGGTTTTGCACGTGTCCAGGCCAGCGATCACACCAGACACGGCGGCGCCGGTGCCCAGAGAGCCCCTCGGTCTTGTTAGAGCACTGGTTCCAGGCTCCAGAACTGCTGGCTGTGCCCCTTCATCGCACTGGGCGGGCTGGGTGTGTCCCGTGGCCTCAGGCTGTGCCAGCCTGTCCAGATTGCAGACTTAACTGTGAGAACTGAAGCCCATGACAGAGACGACTCGGGAAGGCCCAGACGAGTGGTCACTCCTGACAGCTCTCAGGAGCGGCCAAGGGCCAGCGTTAGGAGCGTGGATTCTGGGGACGGTTTGTTTCACATCCCACTGCTGCTGTTGCAAGATCTGGGACCTTGGGCAAGTCACTAAGTCCCTGTGCCTCAGTGTGCCCACGTGTGAAATGGGGACAATAGCAGCACCCTCCCTGTGGGTCGTTATGGGGAGTGAAGGGGTGAATGTGAGTGGACGTGCAGGGCACAGGCTATGTGGCTGGGGGTTTTCACAGAAGGCAACAGCTGGAATGGACCCCGGAATTCACGTCTCGCCTTTCATTTCACAGATGAGGAAACTGAGGCCCAGGGCACGGCTGTGACTGCCTCACGGTCATTTAGATCAACTGGCAGGGCTGAACCCGGCCTGCGCTTCCCGAGTGCACTCGCCCATGGCTCTCTCCAGCTGCAGCCAGGACGTCAGAGGGAACAGGGCATGCACATAGGAAGGCATGGACACATCAGAGCCCTGCAAAACCTGCCTGCTGCTCAGTGTGGTCTGAGGCCAGCAGGAGCTGGTGAGAGATACAGGAGCTCAGGACCCACCCAGACCTGCAGGTGAGCTGCCTTTAACGAGAGCCAGGTGAGCCCCCAGGTGACCTGCGTCTGTGGGGCGGAGCGGCTGACGCGCAGGAAGCGGGAGCGGCTTCTGGAGAGGCCGTGGGAGTGGGAGGTGCCCTGGCAGGACCCAGCGCTTCTGTGGGTCCCTGAGCAGCTGCTGAGAACTGCGGCCCAGCGTCCCCCTGGTTCGAAGTGTTCCTTCGCCCCTAATGCATTCAGTTCAGGGGCCAATGGGAAGCCAGGCCGACAAGGACCTTGCTGTGGTGACGACCAGTCACCATGAGGGGATGTCAGCGAGAAACGAGGAATGAGAAGGTGTCCGCCAGTGACAAGTGCTGTGGAGGAGGTAAGTCAGGGCTGCGGGACAGGTGCAGGTGCATGACTTAGCTCTAGGGACTGAGGTGTGTCCACTTCCGCTGCCCAGCAGACCCAGGCTTGCACTATGGGTGACCCAATGGCCTGGCCTAAGTAGCCTTATTACCCAAATAAGGCCCACCCAGTTCCTGAGTGGCTTGAAGGAGTTGGCACTGGCTGCGAGGCTCCCGGTGTGGGCTGCTGACGTAATCTGAGACCTTCTTGGGGTCTCCGAGGAGCCAGTGTTCTGGGTTTGCACGGAGGAGGGCAGGAGGCAGGCCCGGCGAGAGCCCTGAGTGAACACCAGGCTGGCGGGGGCATCACCCACCGGCCGCTATGTGCTCCTGTCCTTGGGCCCCGCTCACCCGCACCCTGGGGGCTGGCCTTGCAGGCCCCCCTCACGCCAAGGGCCTTTGCGGGCACTTCTCAGGGGCACAGAGGATGCCCCCCCTGTCCTGGGCACTCTCCACTGGGCAGAAGGGCAAATCCTGTGACCTCATGCCTCGGGCTCGGCTCGGGACAGCTGCTGCAGTGGCAATACAGCGGGAAGGGCAAGTGCACACAGAGGAGGGAGAGAGGGAAATGGGGCAGCCACGGCCGTTGGAGACCTGGGGACTCTGTCATGAGTCTCTGGGGGAGGCTCGGCCAGGGGACCGAGAGGTGTTCACAGAGCAGGTGTCACGAGCTGGAGGGGCCTGCACTGGGCATGGGGGTGCTGAGAGCAAGCCACGATGCCAGATGGCGTCAGGGCCATACACACAGGCGCCAGAGGACTCGCTGGCTGGGGGGCTGGGCATAGGAGGTTGGGGCACAACTTGAACGAGCCAGTGAGGGCAGGTGGGTGAAGCTGCCCCCTGGGTCCTGACAGAATCTGTACTGCGTCCAGCTACTGGGCGTGCCTGGGTGAGAGTAAGCCAGAGACACTGGGGCCTGGGAAAGGTGACCAGGTACAGAGCTCGGCAACCCTCAGTGGTCTTGTGTGTCCAGTCGGAGCAGGGGTGGGATGTGGGGGGACGTGCTGCTCAGAGACACCCAGACACCTGCAGGAGGAGAGCACGCTACGCGCAGCTGCACCAAACCACAGCCCCAGCCGTGCGGCAGGCGTGGGCCCCACGTGACCTGTGAGGAGGGAGCAGGCTTCCTGTGAGAGTGACACGAGCAAGTGTGGGGTCACTGGACCCCAGTGGGATGGCTGGAGTCCAGCAGCTCGCCTCACCCTTCCCTCCTCCGAGCCCCCAGGACAGAAGGACCAGGTGGCTGGGGACAGCTGACAGCTGTCTCCAGCCGGAAGCAGCCGGGGCTTAGGCGATAGGACAGGCTGGTGGAACAGGCCACGGCTGACAGACACGGGCCGGCCTGGTGTGGGGGCTGCCAGCTGCCACGTTCAGTCGCTCCCTCCCACAAATAGCCGCTGAGCTCTAGCTCATCAGTGCTGGCTGAGACCTGGGCAACAAGGTGACTTAGCCCCAGACCTCCGGTGAGGAAGGTCCACGGCACGGGGCTCCAGCCACGTTGTGTGGTTGGTTCTGTATGGAAATAGGAGGTATTTACACTTACTTTTCCCTGACTCCCTTTGTCATCAACAATTTACCTGCTTTTCGATGAGTGTTTCAAGTGCATTTTTTGTTTACAAAGAGTAGAATGGGTTACATCTACTGAAGATATGTGCTTTCTGAAAAAATATTGCGATGCATTCTTGGGCTCGAGCAAGAGAAAGACATGGAAAGCCCGCCTCGTCCTTACCTCCTCCAGCTTTCCCACCCGCCCCACCAGCCTGGTGGTGACGGAATGCAGCTTCAGGAGGTCCAGGCCGTACAGCGCCCCTTCCAGCATGTCGATGACGGTGGAGAGCTACGGGACAAGGGCAGGGTTAGTCCAGAGCCGACGACCGGGGCCGCCACGGGAGGCCACCAGCCAGGGCCTGAGCAAGTGGGAGAACCTGCGAGAACAAGTGAAACTGTTTACACCGCATATTACATCTGGCCCTTGCACGCACACCCGTCTTCCCCACTGGACTGTGAGCTCCTTGAAAGCAGCACCTACTTCGTCCCCATTTTGTCAGCATAGTACCTGCCCACAGCACGTGGTCTCTCAGTGCTCAGCAAAGTGGCTTGTGAGCTTCAACGCCAGGCGGAAATGCTTCTAAACACTCAGCTACATTGTCTACTGGGGGCCTGGGAGACGTCACGTTTTCCCTTAGCGCCAAAAGCTAACCTGACCCCGGGGAAAGGAGACCAGTGACCACGTCTGAGGGGGCTCCCCACCTCTCAGTTGCCCCAGTACGTCCTTCCCGCCAGTACGGAGCCGCTGGGAGGAGGGTGGCTGTGGGAGTATCCGGGGCTGGCCGGGTACAGGCACTGTGGGCAGGTGACAGATGCCGAAACTGAGTTCCCTGCCGAGGGCCCATCCCCAGTACAGTCTGCTGGGCACACTTCCCCTTCTCTGCTCCCTCCCACTCCTGGCCTTGCTGTCACGTGGAGGGTCCAGCTGTGAAACACGTGTTTGGAAGGTCTCTCCCTGGCTGGCGGAGGCAGCTGAACCCTTGGTAGGGGACACGGAAGGGTGTCTGGTCAGCATGCAGTGTGACAACATGCTGGTTCCTAGGACACGGTTCTGCCTGCCTGTTCCAGGAGCCCCAAGGGCCCGACCCTGTGATCCATGATAGAAAGTGGTTTCAGGCAGACCTGCGTCTCCGGGGTTGGCTGAGTCCCAGGACACTCACTGTCCACTTAAACAGCAGTCTGCTTAAAGGGGTGTCGGTGACCAGCAGTGGTGAGGGTGTGCCAGGCGCCCACACACAGCAGCGCCTTCCACGGTCACTCATGGAGCCCCGCGCCTGGGTCAGCCGTTGTGCCCAGAGGGTACTGCATACCTGGCATCTCAGAGCAGCACGGGTAGATGAACCTTCAGCCAACAGGACTGAGGCTGGGAAGTTCGACATGTGGCAAGCAGTGCAGAGCTCGGTTAGAACCCAAGTCTGTCTGGCTCAGACCAAGCTCGTCCTACTGCCCCACGCTGCTTGGGAAGGGGGACAGCAGGGCTCCGACGAGGCCCTGGCCACCTGCGGGGCCTCCCCAAGACGGTCTGAGCCTCCCCACATGTGCCCCCCGCTCACAGGGTCACAGCGTGACCCCTCCCGGGCTGAGGGGCTCCCTGCTCTGGCCCTCGCCTTGTTGGGTGCACACGGGGCCCTGGTTCCCCTGGAGAAGGGCGGCCCCAGGCCCATAAGGAGAGATGGGTGCACTGGGCATGTCCCTCGTACATCAGAGCTGAAGGGACCGGTGTGTCAGCTCATCAGCCGGGACCCACACGCAGTCCCGGGGCCCGGGGCCCGACTTCCTCTAAAGGCCACAGCAGGTCCACCTGCTCCTGGCCCGCAACCCCAGCCCTGTTAGCCCATGTCCCTCAGGCACCCCTCCCGCATGGCGGCGCCCCCACTGGGGCCCACCTTCAGGTCCCGGCTGTCGGCCTCCCGAAGCTTCTGGAGCCTGAAGTCCCCCTCGCAGGGGTTGAGGGCGGATGGCGGAGCGATGCAGGCACATTTGCAGGACGGCCCGGACGTGACCGTCTCCACCGTGTAGAAGTCCTCCTTCCTGGCAGCCCCCTCGTTGACCCTCCGGCAGGCGTCCCGGCCCAGGGGCCTCACCACACACTTGCACTGGCAGTCGGAACCCTCCGAGATGGCCTTGACCTTGTCGTAGTCTCCCAGCAACTGGACAGACAGAGAGGATGGTGGGCGTGCGAACACCGGCCCCCAGGGAAACTCTCCACTCACTTGGACGGAGGCCTCAGTGGCCTGAAGAGGCCACCACAGCACAGACTGCTGCCGACTGTGACATTCCTGAAGGCACCGCTTTTCTTAGGAAGCTGTGTACTCCTCTGGGCCCCAGCACCCTTCCAACGGTCCTGCCCACACTAGAACCCAGGTGTAGACTAAAGAAGGAGAGAAAGGTGCCCCTGCAATGACAAATGCCACGGACAGAGCGCACCAGCCGGACACCAGGCCGACTTCTTGGAGGAGGTGGTGTTTGATCTGGGCCTCGAAGGATGGGTTAGATTTGGGGAAAGGGAGCAGGGCGCACACAGGCCCAGGCCCAGAGGTCAGGAAGGATCACCGAGATTAAGGCTTCATTTGGCTCCTCAAGAGGCTTCTGAACCTGAACCCCAGGCCTGGAGTTCCCAAGCTAGGAGTGCGACCTGGCACATGTGCTGCAGTGTGAGCCATCTCCTCCTGAGCCCTGCCTCCCAGCCCCCCGGGCAGGAAACACGGACGCCAGGCTTCCTGCAGCCACCCCTGGGCACTGGCTGCTCCCTCCTGTCCGACAGACCCTGACCCACCCAAAGCCTCAGCATGGACACCATTCCCTCACGATTCCCTCCCAGATTCCCCCCCACCATCCTGACCCAGCAGGCAGGTACTGAGCGTGTTGCCTTGGAAACGTTCCTGGGATGCTGTCTGGGGGGAAGAAGGCTTGTCGTGTTTTCCTGGCAAAGGTTGGGTTTCTTCTAATACTAATGGTGGTTTTAGGGCTGTTGTCAAACAGAATGGCTCAGTGGACAAAGGTGTGGTGGTTTGAGGTGACTGACACCGCTGTCTGCCCCCCAAGGCTCGCCCCGATCCCACCTGCCTGCGCTGAGGCCCGCTGGAGCCCTTCCTTCAGAGGCGCGGCTCTGGGAAGCTCTTGCTGATGGCTCTGCAGAGCCCTGATGGAGGGCTCGGTGGGAGGGTTCAGGGGGTGCAGGGCGTGCATTGGCATAATTATGAAGGGAAGGCCGAGGAGACTGGTGATTGATAAATGTCAAAGTGGAGCCGGAAGGAGCCCGTGCCACAGCTTGGCAGAGGTGCCGGCAGCGTGACACTGCGGGGCCTTGCTCAGTCATGCCTGATCCTCAGTCTCATGGGGACAGCCAGTGCACAGCATTGCGCCGGCTCTGGGGAGCATGAGACTGTCCATGATGGCCTTGGGGTCTGGGCTGAGCCTCGTCAGAAAGCCGGGCGCTGCCCACCCCCAGCGCCGGCTGTTCCAAGCCTGTGTCCTTAACTGTAGCACGGGAATAGGGTGCGTGAGGATTGTCAGATAAACAAGTCTTTTGTAAAGGGACCCTTTACCGGGCTGTCCCTATCAGCTGTCACTCGCCCCCTGCTGACCATCAGCCAGACCTGGTGGAAGCGCGTGTCCACTCTTCCTCCCCAATCAGGGGGTCTTGTCGCCAGCCCCTCTGGTCGGCGTCACCTCGCATTCACCCCGTGCTTCTCCTGGGAGTCTCACTGCTGCCATGAACCTCTCCCCATGGGGTGCACCATCCTTCCCCCCCATCCTGCCAGCGTCAATGTCCGGTTCTGACAGCCACGCACACCAGAGATGGCCCTACTTTCCACAGCCCTGAACCAAAACTCTTTGAGTGTTTCCCGTTCCATCTCTGCTTTCTCCTGATTCCATCAGCTGGAAGGACCCCGTGACTGAGAGGACGGTTCATGTCCCTTCCCGTAAGAAGCCGCTCCGATAAGTGAAAAGCCAGTGAGTGCCCTTCCCTCCGGCGCTGTCACCCGGCCCCCACCGGCCGCGGACCGCAGCCTACCTGAGATAACACGTTCTCCTGGTTGTCCGCCTCGTTCTGCAGCGTCTCGTCCGTGGGCGCGCCCGCCTGCGCGCCCGGGGTCTCGCTGGTGCCTTTGGGGTCAAGGCCAGACGCGCAGCCGGGAGCCACACCCAGAGCCAGGCACAGGACCAGCAGCAGGAGCCTGGCCATGAGGGCGCGACGAGAGGGGTCTGTGCCCCCTGGGAGAAGGGCGGGGGCCGGCGGGTCGGGTCCAGGCCGAGACTGAGGCGCGGGAGTCTGGGCGGGGCCCGGGGGGCTGCTCAGAACGCGGTCTCCCGCGGGGCGCGGCCGAGCGGGGCAGGCGGGTGCGCCCCGGGGACCCTGGGCATCTCCTGCCGGCGGAGCAGCCCCGACCGCGGGCCGGCGGAAGGAGGAGGTGGCACGGCCGCCGAGCGCGCTGTCCTCCCCGGAAGGCTCCGGTGGGAGGAGGGGTCCGGCAGAAGCGGCGCTGCGCGTGGGGCGGGCGGGTGGCGGGTGGCGGGGCGCCTGGGGCCGCCCGGGGCTCGGGGCGCACGGGACGGGACGGCTCGGGCTGCTGGGCGTGGGCGCAGCGAGCGCTGGCAGAGGGAGGGCGGAGCGTCTATTGTGCCGGCCGCCGAGGTGCAGCCAGTGACAGCGCGGGGGAGGGAGCAGGGGGGAGGGGGGGAGGGAGCAGGGGGGAGGGGGGAGGGAGCAGGGGGGAGGGGGGAGGGAGCAGGGGGGAGGGGGGGAGGGAGCAGGGGGGAGGGGGGAGGGAGCAGGGGGGAGGGGGGAGCAGGGGGGGAGGGGGGAGGGTGCAGGGGGGGGAGCAGGGGGGAGGGCGGGAGGGAGCAGGGGGGACGGGGGAGGGAGCAGGGGGCAGGGCGGGAGGGTGGGGGCCGGACTCGGAGCGCCGCCCCGCCCCAGCCACGCCGCCCGGGGCGGTGCACACGGCGGGTGGCGAGCAGCGGCGCCCCTTTCCTTCTTCGGACTGCACATAAAGGAGACAAGTGACCCTGAGCCAGGTGCCTGAGCTGTGCGGTCCCCTGTGCCCCTGTCGCGGAGAGGAGTGAGTTCCCCGCACAGGAGTCAGGCGCGAGCGCGGGGCGCCCCGTGCGCCCACCTGGGAGGGCCAGCCTCGGCTCCCGCGTGTCCCCAGCCGCCCGCAGCTTTGAACTTGGCGCCTCAGTGGTTTTCTGGCCAGCGCCGCTCCGGAACCTGGGAACACCTCCACCCAGAGGACCGCTGTTGAACTCCCAGCTGGAATGCGCCCCAAGCTGTGTGGAGAGTGAGTACAGTGACTCTGTCAGTAAACCTGTGGCACTGCGTGTCCCTGGGGGTGAGCGAATGCACAAGAATCAAGTGACGGGCAAAGGGAATAGCTCTTACTATCTTCGTGGTTTGTGATAAGGTTCAAGGGCTGTCACTGGATGATCTCCAAGAAGACGTCCATTTTCAACAGTGATTCTGTTACCATGTCCCTTAGTTAGTGTCCCTTTTATAAACCTACCGTGAAGATTAACAGTGTGTGAATTTAAGGAAAGTGCCTTTAAGACAACTGTCACCCTGGAAATACTGAATAGAGCCAGACCCCTTCAAAGATGTGTCCTTGGGAAATTCAAACACCTGCCTCTTCTGCTAAAAAATAAGGGTTGTGATGACTGAAACTAAGGAAATTTCAGCTCAAATAAATGATCATACTTGACAGAAGTATAATAATAACCCTTATTAATGTATTTTAATTTTTTAAAAAAATCCCAGCCTCTGGACAAAAATCTAAGATCTGGGTGTCTGAGCTTATGGAAATGTCACACACACACACACACACACACACACACACACCTCCATGTATGCTATCGAATCTTTTCTGAAACTAGACGGGAGTAAATATCTGTACAATATAATTTTAAATTCAATTAAGTGTTACACGTTAGCTAAGTGAAAGCAGCATGCTAGTTGCTAGACGTTTAGTGAGAAGACGAGATAGTCCATGCCTTCCAGGAGGGATGGGATGGGCATGAGCAGTAAGCAGATCAAGCACTCACGTTGTAAGGCACAGTAAGAGCATTTCCTAAGAGGCTTAAAGGAGGAATAGGTCGCTTCTAGTTGAAAGGTCAGGATTTCATGAAGAGTGACACTTGTGGATCTTGAGATGGAATATATTTGCCAAGAAGGACTCCTTGTGATTATAACTGGGCCCAAATTCATAAGGAAAGTCTAGCAGCCACTGCTAACAGGCCTCTCACACAGGCTGAATTTCAGGGGAAAGCTGAACACTGACCTGCCAGCCTCCTGCAGGCTGAGCCAACTCTTATAAAAGAATTTCTGGAGTTGTATTTTGACCAATGGGCTGAGACCTGCCCTTCCAATCAGAGCTGCACAGCTATATCCTCATTTGCACCTTTAACAACCAATCAGAATGTGCAGTTCTGACCAATCAAGACAGTGCTATTGGGACCAATCAGATGATGCAAATTTGGTTTCTTAATTTGCATAAAAATGGACCAATCAGGGACCAAGGCAGACATATAGTGTCTATATAAGCAGGCCTCCCCTTTGTCTCAGGGGAACTCACTTTTGGTTTTCACTGGAGGCTGTGTTTCCCCAGTTTATAAACTGATAACCTGAATAAAGTCACCCCTTTTACCGCACCTCAGATTGGGGATGCCTGTTGGCATTGGATTGGTGGCAGTGACCTTTGTTGACAATCCATATAGCCTCTCCCCATGATACTTCTTTCCATTCAATGAGATGCACGGATGTTGTGGACACTGAGAAAGAAGACACCTACCAAGAAGGATTCCTGGTGGCTAACTGGGCTCAAATATAAAAGCAGAGCATAGCTGCTGTTTCTAAACAGGCCCGTCGTGCAAGCCATGTTTCAGGGACAGGCCTGCACTGAACTGCCGGCCTGCACTGTTCCTGCCAGCTGAGCCAGCCCTTATAAAGGACTTCCTGAAATTGTATTTCAACCAATAGGACTGAGACTTTCCCCATCCAGTCAGAGCTGTGCAACTGTATCCCGATCAGCATCTTCATCGACCAATCAGAGTGGCCCCATTCTGACCAATCAGGACAGTGCCTTTTGGACCAATTAAACTTTGAGGATTTGCAGTCCTCATTTGCATGAGGATGGACCACTCAGGGACCAAGATCTGGGCCTTCTTTCTGGATAAGTCAGCTTCACTTTTCCTTTCCATCGAAGACCGTTTCACTGGCTGAAGCTGAGACACCGAAGATGGAACACTGAAGACAAAACGCAGAAGACGTCTTGCTGGACCAGACTGGAGCAGGTGGAGCAGATCAGAGCTGTCTAGCAGGACAGGGGCCTTGTCCCAGGGCTGCCCCACAGCTGTGCTGCTTCAGAGCTGAGCTGTTTACTTCTTCACTGCACCCCAAATTAGGGATTCTCATTGGCGTTGAATTGGAGCCAACAACCATTGGTTGACAATGTCATTTAATGTTAGTCTCATCAGGCAGCCTGGAGCCACAGGGAAGCCTGGGCTTTGGGGTCAGTCAGATGGGCTTTGGGATCTGGCTTTACCATATTTCCTGTTGACCTTGGGTGAGTCACTACACCTCTGGGAGCCTTGGTCTCTTCATGCCAACATGGGGGCCATGAGAATACCATCCTCTGTGTGCTACATGCTCACTGCGAGTTCTTTCTTTACCATTCCAGGCATGAAGCCCACTCCCAACTCAGAGGCTAGAAAAAATGGGACTACAAAGATCACAAAAGTCTTAGGAAAGGGTAAGAGGGATTTTGCGTTGAGACACTGATACAAAGGTGAAGGTTTCTTGGGGGCAGGAGAGATGATTCTAGACCGAGCTTTGTGGTCCTGTGCTCTCATCGCAGTTCTGTCACAGCGGATGGTCCTGGACAAGCGTTTCTCCTCTCGCCTTGGTTTTCTAACATTGTGAGCCTGTTGTGGAGATTAGGGATGTGGAAGAACTCCTGCCTGTTGCCTCCCACACTCACAAATATTTGCTGAATGTGGAATGATAAGGTAGTGATCATTTATTAAAGGGGGATATCTCTCTGTGCCTCAGTTTCCTTATCTGAAAAAGGAAACTACCGTTTTTGATTCTGTGTTCTTTGTGATTTAGGTAAACAGGTTTTTTTCCTTTTTGGCGTTTGCTGTGTTCCAGGGACTAAACTTTAAGAAGGGAACTCGACAGCTTGAGCTGGTTCTGAGCGTTCACAGAGGCTGGGCCTTGGCAGCTGCCAGCGCCCAGCTTTTGTTGGCAGAGCAGCCCAGGCACGTCCTGCCCAGGGAGGTGCCGCCTGAATGGGGTGGGGGAAGGGGCTTCTCCAGGAGGACAGATGGCAGTCCTCGGCCTGACACTGACTCCTGAGCGAAAACCCCAGGGACACCTCGCTCCAGACAGGAGGAAACCCAGCTATGTGCTCTGAGAGCCAACGCACTGTCAAGGACACACCCAAAATAGTGGCCACGTGACAGAGGCCCCGCCCCAGGGAGCCAGCTGCTGCCGACATTCCTCCCCTTCTCTAAAACCTACTTTCTTCCGTTTGAAAACCCGACTCATGCTTGTTCCGGGCAGCCTGGGAGCTGCGCCACCTTGCCTCCCTTCACCTCACTGATGTCACCCCGTTGCCCTCTGATTCTCCTTCCCTCCCTTCCTTCTTGTAAGGAGAAAACCATTTAGAGCTGTCACCTGAAAGTGACAGGTGAGGTTCCTCAACAACCACGGGCTGTTCAGTTTCCGCTCCTCAGGAGGTTTCCGGAGCTTCACTTCTCTTAGACCTAGAAGGGTGTGTCCAGTAACGCACTGCCTCTGCATGAGTCCAGGGGACCATGCCATGTACATGGGGTCCCCTGGGGCTGTGGGCAGCTGGAGCCCCTGCCACGGTTGGTGCAAGCGTCTCACGTCGTCCTGCAGTGCAGGACTTGTTGCCCTTAGGCTGCAGGTGAGAAAGCTGAAGGAGAGATCGACCAGCGTACCCAGGGACAAAACTGCAGGACCTGCAAGTGGCGAGCCAGCTTTGCTCTCCGTCCGCCTGATGCCCAGCTCATGCTGTCTGTCACACCCCATCCTCCAAGGTTTAACTTTTAAAACCCAACTTCAGCCCCTCACCCACATGCCATCTCCGACCACATGTGTGCAAAGTGGCACGCCTGCGGAAAATTAACCGCCGCCGCCGGCACAAGCCATGGCAGTAGATGTCCCATCTGGGAGACCTGGCATCTAGTAGTCCCCACACTGCCACTCCAGCTGTGTGTGTGATCTTGGGAGTCACTGCCTGTCTGGGAAGTCACAGGCCTCCGCTTTGCCTGTTTGCCAAGAGAACTGGTTGGCCTGAGTGATTTCCAGGGTGGTCCCTTCAGCCCCAACCTTCTGAATGCTTTGGGCCAAGCAGCTTGATTTATTGATCCTTCTGTAGTGTGTTCCAGAACACAGCTGGCTGGGGTGTAGCTGCCCACAGAAAAGAGTTGTGCTGTGTGCTTCTGGAAGGCCAGCAGTTGCTGGAAAGCGTTGAGTATTTGAGATAGGAGGAGTGTAGACACCCCGTGCTTTGCGTGCCGCATGCCTCTGCACTCGTGCCTCCTGGGTTTCCGCAGCTGTGACATGGTGACCATACAGCCATCGTGTGCAGTGTACACCTAGAAAGTAGTAGTGGGAGCAGAGGCAGGGGGAGCGCTGCGGGGCCGCCCAGATGGTTCGGCCCATCTGGTCCAAAGCGGTGGTCCCTGATCCTGACAGCGCGCTGGCGGCAGCTAAGGCTGCCTCCGTTCTATAGAGGAGAAGACAGCAACTCAGAAAGTGTCATAACTGGGCCACAGTCACCGAGTCTGGCTGGGAGCCCGGGCCCGGCCTCTGCGTGCCGGGCACTCTGGGGGCGCTGGGAACATTTTAGGTGGTGGCCCAGTGTTCACTAAGTTTAATGGTTATGTTTTTTATTTGACAGTATGTTAGGAAAATATAACACATAAAACTTGCTGTTTCGTAGCTATTGCTTTGGAAGAGTCTAAATACACAAATGAATTGATCTGAGTTCTATTTAAAGAAAAGGCTTAAGTTGGTCCAGGTGAAATGGCAAAAATCATGAAGGTGGGACCATCACAGATGCCTGAGGTGTGGGGACACTGAGAGACGATGCGGCCGTGCCCACAGAGCCCATGGGGACAGCAGGACCGGCTCCCAGCCTCCAGCACCACGTGTCTGGCTCTGGGCCCCTGGAGCCCAGTGAAGGGGAGGAGCCGACCCCCACCTGGCCACCCCCAGCTGTCCGCTCATCCGCTTGTCCTGCCAGATGGGGGGGGGACTGCGGTGTTTCCCTTAGGCCAGCGCAATGCATGTCTTTAATCTCTGGGTGTCATGTCTTCAGGGAGGGCTCTCCCTCTGCCACCCTTGGGACGCCAGGCCCATGTCCCTTGGTTTACTGCCTGGCTTTCCCCAAGGTCAAGCCCTCAGAAGTCCATAGCCTGGTCCTCAGTGCCGTCACAGCCCAGAGCTCCCACTGCAGGACGGTTCTGTGCCAGCCCACAGGGGACAGGAGGTCAGGACGTGCCGTGGCACAGCTTTTCACGGTCCTTCGGTGGCTCAGTGGCTGCTTTGCGATGTTCAGACTGAGAGTACAGTGACACCTGGTGTCTGGTGTGGTTCTGGGAACCCGGGGATTCCAGGTCTGAGCTCATCTGTCCTCCCCAAACCAGCTTCCCCTCCCTGCACGCCCCTGTCCAGGTGTAGGCCACCGGGCCGGCGTCACCAGTCACTTCCCTCGCTTCTCCTGCGGCCCAGTCTGTCCCCAAGGCGGTCAGTGTGACTTGCGTTGATTTTAGAATCTTGCCTCTTGTTGGCTCACATTCACTCTCCCAGTGTCCTCGCCTGCGTGTCACTGTCCGGTTAACGTTCTCACAGCAGAGGGCCGAGGCCCGGCCCTCCCTCCCTGGCTCCCCGCAGCCTGCTCGTGATGGGCCCCCGGAGCCCCATGGCAGCCCCATCCTCCAATCACACTCTGGGCTTCCTGCAGCTTCCGCCCCTGTGGGCCACTGTCTCCGAGAAGTAGAGAGAGACAAATAATAGGAGCGGTGATCCCGAGAGGGACAGAAGTGCATCGAGGGGATGAAAGGCAGAGGTGAAGGAGCCTGTGCCAGGAGGCGTGACAAGCTCTGCACCCACTGGACACCTTGGTTTACCAGGAACCACTCCCTCCCTCACCAGCTTCATGAATAGATGTCATCACTGTTCCCATGTTACAGGCAGGGACACTGAGGCCCAGAGGGGGATGGGCTCATGTCACAGCCAGGAGGCTGTACCACCTGAAGCCTGCTCCGTAGCCGCTCCACCAGGCAGGGCCAGCAGGGGTCGTCCAGCGCCCCGCAGGAGGCAGGGTGCGCCCCGCTCATGGGCCGGAGAGGGAAGCTGGAAGTGTCCCTTCTGACAGACCAGAGGGCAGCATAGGAAGTGTCTCTCTCGTCATCATCCAGCTCCCTTTCCATCTACCGAGAGTCAGCCTGAGGGGCACCTGGGTCTCCCGCTCCTCTATTTGCAACCCTGGAACATGCTGATGGACCCAAGGGGCACCTGTGGGTGCCCTGGGGGACAGCGAAACTGGGGTTACACCTGCTAACACACTCCCCAGGCTTTCTAGGTTTTGCAGAATAAACTATGTATAAGTCAAACAATCATTCTTTTTATTTTTCTGGCAGCCGTGTGGCCAGAGACCCCAGGTCTCAGCTTCGAGGGTACTTGGGATGCGCTGTGTGACATCCTCCCCGAAGACCTTAGGCACAGGGGATGGTGTGTCACCTCCGGCTGAGCTGGCTGAGTTCCAGGTACATGACTGTTCATCTGCCTGTCACCTGGCTGCAGGCAGAGCGTTTAGTGGAGGTGACAGGAGGAGCCTGGTCCCGAGTCACCCATCTAGAAAACAGCGGCTGCCCAGAGGAGCTGCTGGGCCAGGAATGTCCACTTCAAATTTGTGTGAGTGAGAAACCACCTTTGCCTGTGCTCGGTTACCGACATTTGGGGCTGTTACCACAGCTCCCAGCTGCCCTGGCTCAGCCAGTCTCTTCCTTAGTGCAAGAGACTCATGGGGTAACTGGAGACAGCCCTTTGGTCACACATGTGACACAAACCCTGAAGCCCGAATCCCACACCTTACATGTGGGATCAGATCAGCGTCTCCAGGGGCCCTGCAGGGACCCACGGCCCAGAGCTGGCGACACATGACAGCCTGGCCGTGCAGTCAGGTGTGTCCCTTCCTCCATGAGTGTCAGCTGGCCTACAGGGTGTGAGCCTCACATATGACGCAGGACACCGCACAGGGCTGTGGGGACAGATAATGCAGCAGCTCTGTGTGTGTCAGTGGCTGGCAGAGAAAGGCCACAGTTTCTGGATGTCTCTCAGGGACAAACATGATTGCACCCGGTCCTCTGGCTCTCAGGTAGCAGTGAAGCCGGCAGTGCAGCCGTCCCTGCTGTCACTGCTGCTCAGGGGCTCCCAGTGTCCTGACTCTTCCTCCAGGGCTCCCTCCATTCAGTTCCCCCTGCCGGCCCCTCCCCCCAGCCCCTCTGCTCTAGGGAGACATTCTGGTCCTTGTCCTTGCTGAGCACTCTGTGTCCTGAACACCTGTCCTCTCTGGTCCTTGGATGGGATGGCAGCCCTGGGGCTCCTAGGACTTCGAGGGAGGGAACCAGCCACCTGTCACCTGGCCACTCCCCTCTGCTCTCACATTCAAGTTCAGGTTCTGGAGAGGCCCCTGGGAGCAGGCACTTGGCAGGCCCTGTGTGTCCCCGGCTGTCCCAGGGCCCGGGCATGACCTGGTCTTTGCTTCTGAGAGAGTCAGGGGTACTTGTGTTGAGATGAATTACATATGCGCCATGTTTCATGATCCTTAAAACAAATGGAAAGCTCAATTACTCTGCCCATTGGGGTGCCGGTGGCTGGGGGTTCATGGATGTCAGCAGGTCACCACTACTCAGTTAGGCCACTAGAGGGCACCAGAGACAGCTTTGCAGCCTGGAGAACAGAGGCTGAAGGGGGACCAGGCGGCCTGTCAGCTGTGACCGGAGCAGAGCCAGGGCTCGGCTGGGAGGCCCTGCCACGGGCACGGCCCTGCTGAATCCTGCGAGGCCGCTGGCCGGTAGCCAGGTTACTGGGGTCGGGACAGGACCTGGAAGCCTGAGTTCCAGCTCCAGCTGGCTGTGTGGCCTTTCAAAAGTCACTTAACGTCTCTGGGCTTTAGTTTCCTTTATGTGGAAGGATGGGGTGGGAGGAGCTGACTCAAAAGGCATCTCCTTTTAGTGCTTTAAATTGCTCTGAATCATAAGGGAAAATGGGAAATGATAGAATGGCAGAGATTCTTGTGTCCTGGAACCCGAGGGCACAGACCTGAGCATGACCAGGAGGAAGGATGGCAGGATGGTGGGGAGGGGGGCGACGTCAGAGCCATGAATGACCCCAGAGGAAAAGAGGCTCCAGAGATAATGGGGTGGGAATGTCAAAGGTGTCCCTAAGCCAGTGTTCTGCCACTTTAGGCGCAGGCTGTGGTGGGGATTGCATGGCCTTTCTGCTGCTGGCCAGCCTCCCAGCGGGTATGAAGTAGTGGCTTTGGGGTACAGTGTGACCTGGCCTCCCAGGGGAGCTGGTGCCACTCACCGTCCCATGACACGAGGCACTGGTCTCTGGGGCTCTGAGACATGGTCGTTCCCTAATGGTTCATTTCCACACGAGCCGTGCGGAATATTTTGGTTTACACCAACTCGTGCGGGGGTAGGGAGATGAAATGCATGTGTGACGTTGTCCCTGAACGAATGAATGAATGAACGAGTGAACGAATGAAGGAGCGTCTGGGCTGCGAGGACAGTGAAGGCGGCTCTGACTCGGGCTCGGCTCCTGCAGGGGGATCTTCTGGCTCCTGAGCCGGGAGGACGTGGTGGCCGGTCGCTGGGGCCTAGTGCACGTCCCGATGCTGCTTGTGTAGAGGCTGAACCCAGACACTGAGTGGCATCAAGGCCCTAAAGAGCCTGCGTGGGGTGGGGACAGGGGTCTCCTGCGCTGTGACCCTGTGACAGAGGCCGCAGGAGGTCGTCCTGTCACAGCGTCTGGGTTTCACTCCTTGTCTTGCAGGGGGTCACGTGGATGTGGGTCAGTAAAGTGAGACGCAGTGTGAGGAAGGAGACAGCTCCGAGGAGGCTGCCGGCCAGTGGGGGCGGTGGGTGTGAGGGCTTGCCCTCTGTCCTGGGAAACCCCAGACTCTCCCGGCAGGGACGCTGGGGACACAGGTGCCTCGGTGCATAAGGTGAGGTGAGCACATCTGCCCTCCTGTGACCTGCGCGTGGAGGAAGGTGGTCCCCTGGAGCCGAGCTCACGCACTGCCTCTGCCAGGAAGCCTCCCTGCGTCCCGCCCGCCTTCCTCTGGCACCCTGCTCTACTAAGTGACTTTTCTCATCTGAGCCCCTGTAGCATCACTTTTGTGCCCATGGAGACACTTTTATGTCTTTGCCCTGACACCCATCTCACCTCCTTGATGGATTGCGAGTCCCCGAGAACAGGGATGAAACGGTTCCATCTATTTCAGGGCCATTCACAGGACACCCAGTCAGCAACCAGGAAATGTCTGGTGAATGCAAGGTGGCGCATAGTAGGCACTCGGGAAGTGCACAACGGAATGAAAGCGCGGCCATCTCCAGCAGCCGGGACATGTGACAGTCCCTCCCCACCCTTGGTGTTCAGACGGAAGCCAGTCACATAATCCTCTGAGTTCTAAAACCTGTGGAAACTTCCATGGAAATTACTGTAAAAGCTACTGTGCGGTAGCGTGCGACATGGTCTCAAATGTCTTTCCAAGCATTCTAATATCCCAGAGTGTGTCTTTTTGGGGCTGTTTAATATCCCAACTGGCCTCCAGAAGAAGCCAAGTCTTGTGAAGAAGAGCACGTGTGTGGAGACATAAGACCGTCCCATTAGGACGTCCGATCACCCAGAATTTTCCCACCTGCCAACAGAAGGACCCTTGGTATTTGTAGCAGTGACCCTCTGCTTACACTAGAAACCCAAACGCCTCCTTTAAAGAAGTGTTACAATATCTTCAGAAACATGCTTTTTGAAAAACATTTAAAAATGTCTAGTTCAGCAGCATTAGGTGCATTCACCCGATTGTACAACCATCCCCGCCATCCATCCACAGAACTTTCTCATCGTCCCAAACGGACACTCTGTGCCACCAAACACTCCTGCCTCGGTCCCTGGAGACCTCCAGGGCACTTCCCGTCTCCATGGCTCTGCCCCCTGGGGGCATCCACAGAAATGAAGCACACGTGTCCTTCTGTGACTGCGCAGTGCCCCCAAGCTCCCGCCATGCCATGACAGTGTTGGAATCTCGCTTTTTAAGGCTGAATCACATTCCATTGTCCGAATGGACCACGTCTGTTTGCCCATCACCTGTCCATCGACATTGAGCTGTTCTCACCTTTTTGGCAGCTGGGAACACAAGTGTATAACACCAAGTAGAAATATGCTTTCTGTCATACACTCGTTGTCACCAGGAAACCTGACATTGACGGTAACTGTCCCCGAAGCCGACTCGACTCTCCAGCAAACTGCGTTCTGCCCTAGCTGGGCCAACACTTTTCTTGGACCATGTGGGGGTGCACACCAGTGACAGGGAACGATGTGTCCCTCTCACAGATGGACGTGCCACCAGGAGGCAGACGACCAGGCCCCAGGAGAACTTTGATGACATGCTAGCACATTGGTGTGGACAGTCAGATTTGCGTGAGGAAATCCCACCCCCTCCCCACTGTTCTCGCTGTTAGACCGGCTGCTTTTCCAAAAAGGTACGATTGGAGGAACATTTGTTCTGAATTAAACTTGGCTGCAGGCAGTGTTATCCTGTCGATGGAGCTTGGATTACAGGGGCTGCCCTGAGCTTGTGAATGGCCGAGCGCAGCTGCTCAGACAGGTGGAAAATTCTGGGGCCCTGTGCACCGTTTCAGGGAAAAATGCTCCGAGTGGCATGGAGAGGGGCCAGCCGGTGATGTCAAGGGATTTGTAACAGAGATTTCAAGCCCTTTTAAGGGAACGAGGCACTTGCTAATGAAAGCAGCTAAAGCTGGGTCTGGAGGAAGCTAGTTACCTTTAAATGCTTGTACTTCTTAAAAAAAAAAAAAACGCTTGTGCCACTCCCTTTGTGTGTGGTTCAAAAGACAACAGAGGGCGTGTGGAGAAGAACCTGTTATGCTAATCAGTCTGGGGTAACTGAAACTGGGCTCTTCCAGCACACGGAGCCCAGAGTGGGTGACCCAGGGCCTGGGCCGGACATTCGAGGGCCAAACACACCCGGTGCACGGCACATCTCTCCCTATTCTTTTCTTTTTCTTTCTTCCCTCCTTCTTTCCTTCCTCCCTTCCTTCCTTCTTCTTCTCTCTCTCTCTCTCTCTCCTCTCTTTCTTCCTTGATTTTTTAAAGCACACTAGTGGGGGGGGGTCTGAAGAGAGCTTTATTTTTTAAGCAGCTACAAAGCTGCTTAAAAGCTTTACACCTTCCAGAGAGAGGTCTGAAAATAAAATATTTTGCATTGCCAAGTGTTTCCATCATCTTCACAACCCTCCCATTATGTTGTCTTAGGAATGTGGGTTTTACAAAGAGGAACCGAGACCCATTACCCTGACAGGATAGATCTGGCGGAGTGGACAAGCTCCAGCATTAAGGGCTGGGCTTACTGTGACTTTTATTCTGATTTAGGAATAGAGACCTACCCTGGGAGGTGTAAAGTGAAGACCCCGAAGGCAGTTCTGAGCGGAGCAGCTAAACTCTCCATTCGGTTCTCTTTGGCATCACAGAACACTGAAACAAACAAACAGGCCAAACAAAAGACCAGGTAACTAGCACTCAAGTTGTCACCCAATGAGATGGCCTGAAGCTGAAGAGGGATGGAAGCAAGAATGGAAACGCACCCGGACGTGAGTGCGGGGAGGTGCTTTGGGACCTGACCCTGAGCAGTGGCTGGTGGCAGCGTCATGGGGCCATCACTCTGAGCAGGGGGCGGACACTGCCGGGGCGACCAGGCACCCCTACGATGTGCGGCGTCCGAGGGCTGCGTTGGAGCAAGGCGTTTCTCAGCTGAAGCTTGGAGAGCAGGTCAGAGAAGCACGTTTTCTTTTTCTCTCCGAGCGTCACTTCTCAGTAGTGCGGTCATCTCAGCACTTCATCATCTCAGCTGATGAAGCTGCCCTTCTCTCTCGACTCCTGCTGGCCTGTCTGTCACCAGCTGGACTCCGGGAGGCGCTCTCCATCCTGTGAGCTTATCTCTGTCCCCTGACGACACTGTGCAGATGAGGGGCTCCATGGACCTGTGCCCACTCCTTCTGCCCCCTCCTCTGTGTCCTTTATTAAACCCTTGCCCTGTTTCAGGGCACACTGCAGCCTTACGTCCTTCTTGAAGCCTTCCCTGAGCAAGCGTCTTGTCCTCCCCCCCGGGGACGCTGAGAGCCAGCCGGGCCTCTGGTTTTCACCCTTGGAGCACGTCCCCCTCTGCACTTCAGTGTCTCATGACGGGCGTGTACCACTCTTACCCCTGCTACCCGCCCCCCCCCCCGGAAACTTTCAGAGCAGGAATGCTCATTAAAAATGATTTTATTGCCTTGGACCAAAGGGCCTTTGAGCAAATGCTGTTGAATCAATAAGTATTTCTCACCTGGAATATTAAGCAGGGCCAAGGAACTCAGTGGTTAACTTTAACTCAAAAAACAACCTTCAGAATTGGAAAAGCAGGGGTGGTTACACCATTCAGGAGAAATTCCTGGAAGAATCTACACAAGAAAAGGCATCAAACGCAGCAGAAACCCAGCCTGCTTCCTTCAGCGCGTTCTGCAGACCTGGCTCCTTTCTCCAGATCCAATTCCCCAGTGTCCAAGAGAAAGAATTTGTTGGGCAGCCTGCAGACCCTCCAAAACGGCACAGCCTTCGATACTCATTTCTTCTGGTCCAGGGAGGGGGGGCCGCCCCGCCCCAGAAGGACTCATCTCCCCACTCAGCTTGCCCTCCTGTCTCCTCTAACTTCGCCAGCTGTGGAGGGAAGCTTGGAACCCCAAAGGCCTTTCATCGGCAAGTCGATTGAAAGAATGTTCAATTTATGAAAACATCATATGTATAACTTTGTAGAAAGAAAGACACCTTTAAAACAGAAAGAAATGCCTCCATAGGAAATGCGGCTTGCCCTCGGTAGGGGGGTGTAGGGGATGGGGCTCTATGCTGGGGGGGGCAGCATCAGTTTCAATTAAGGGGAATAAACATGTAGCTCAGCATCGGAATATAGAATACTTTTTAGTACAATCTTTCTTATGGGGAGAACATCCCAAATTATTGCTTCCGCAATAAAAAATTATGGTCAACTAAATGCAGAGTAGAGACCATTAGTGAGAGAGGGTGCTCTTATCTATTTATGCGGAGAAATCACTTACTATCATTACTGTCACCTTCTAACAGTGTCTCATGGCTGTAACTCTGTGTCCCCGGGGAGATATTGTCAGGTAAAGATGGTGCCATGAAAAAAAGCCTTTTCATAAATTTGAAAATGCTGTGGGTGAAACAATTATCAATTATATTTAAAGGTGCAAAAACAAGATTGGACTCACTGCTGAAGAAAAGGAAATCAATTTCGATGCCCATTGTTTCTGGAAGAACAAGGGAGTTCCTGTGCCTGCATGGCTCTGACGTTACGGCAGGTGGAAGCCAAAGTAGACAACACGCCTCTCCTTTGAGGAACATGTCATCTAACTGAAGTGGAATGAATATAACTAAGCAACAACATGCACCTAAATAAAACATGGACTCTGAATTTGATATGCATCTCATTTGCAATAAGAAGCATTTCAGGCCATAATGGAAACACCTCTTGACATAATTGGATTCAAATTCTGGGTCCTTTCCTTTCTAGGTGTGTGATCTTGGGCAAGTTATGTAATGCTCCCGGGCTCAGTTTCTTAAAAAAATGGGGCTAGCCTTAGAGTTGTTGTGAATATGAATGGAGAAAAATACATGAAAGACTTTAAGAACAGTGCTGGCCACAGCGAGAAAGCAAGAGCCTATCAGCTACTGTCATGATTCGATCCCATAACCACTTACTGGTTATGTCTACTAGGTAATGGTCTCTGTACTAGACTCTGAACTACGTTTGGGCTTCAGCTTTTGTGTCTAGTCTACAGTGTGTCACAGCGTTAGATATGAAATTCTGGCAGTCCAGTCCAGGGGGACCCAAGTTAGTCTGGAAAAAGGCTGTGAGGCGTCAAAGGACTTCTTCGATCCAGGAAAGAATATGAGATATAAGTGAAGCCGTTGCTGACGGTCTTGCCTCTAAGTGTTCAGTTCCTGTGCCAGGTTTTCGGGAGTGCATTACGACGCATATTAAAGCCACTGTGACATTCAGAGTTCAGCATGCCTGATTAGGCTCTCGTGTCCTGTGTTTATAAAAAGGTTGGTTAGTGGTGTATTTCCTCTGTGCAACTTATTTTTGGCACTTACTAATATTTATGAATACAGTGAAATCTATACAGTCTAATGTATGAGGTTAATTTGTTCCAGTAATCAGCTTGCTTTCATTTAAGGAGAGCTATTCCAGAAGATGCCACCGCTTGACCAGTGATTTCAGCAGACTGAGAGCAATATATGGGAAAAGACAAAGTGAGAGGTCTAATTCTGGCGACAGTACATTCTTCTATAAGTTTATCATGGACACGGTGTGGGAAGACGTGCCCTTTGCAAGTCATTTCATTAGGAAGCTTCCTGTGACCCCCAGTCTCCTCTATTCAACCGGCAACGTCAGGTTCACAGGCCGCCTTGGCTGGATGTGTCCATAGGTGCAAAAGCTGCTTCCAGGTGGTGACCATTCGGTTGCAGTGACCTCAGCTGCGACTGGCTTTGGCACTGGATGCAATGGTTGTGTTTTGGTGACTTTGGGTAACACTAAGCCTTATAAACGACAGCTATCCTGTTCCTGTCCCCATGGGGTTTTGGCAGACACTGGATGTTTGGTCACTAACTCCTGTGGCCCCTGCATTTGCACGTATGGCAAAAACTCTTGCTGTAAAGAGAGAAGAGAAGGGGCCTCAACAACAGGCGCGTTAGCTGCAGGCTTGCTGCGGTCGAGGAGCCCGGAACGGCCAGGACCGGCCAGGGGGCTTGCTGACGAAGGACAGCAGCGGGTGTCGTGCAGTCGCCGGCCCATAGCACCCGGTTCCGAACGGCTGACGGCTGTTCCACATGCCTCCCCCAGGACACACGTCCGACAACGCGCCGGGGAAAGTCCACATTCAGGCAGCCTTGAGTCTCCGGAGAAAGGGGACTCAGAATGATGCTTCGGTTCTCTTTGGGCCTCCCTGGTGAAACCCAGAAACGAAACCACAAACACCGCCCCACCCCCTCTCGAAAACCAAAACCAAAAACGAAGGTCCAAGGCGCTGCTGCCGCTGCTTTGGCGGCCGGGCCCGAATCTGACCGCGAAACCCAGAAGCGGGATCCGTCCGGCCTGCGCTCCCGCGACCCGCCGCCCGCGGTGGACGGAGTGCCGGATCCGGCCGCAGGGGGGCGCTCCCGGGACTAGCACCCGCTGGGCCAGCGGCGGGAGGAGCCTCGGCTGTGGGCGGGGCCTCGGGAGGAGCCTCGGGCGGTGGGCGGGGCCTGGGCGGCGGGAGGAGGAGCCGCCCCGCGCCGAGCCGGCGTCTCCGTGACAGGCGCCCTCCGCCTTTTCTTCCCGGTCCCGGGCCGCCCGCGCCCGGTCCCGCCTCGGGCCGCGCCCCCGCCGCCTCCCCCGCCGCGCGCCTTCCTCGCGGCAGGAACTGCGCGGCCACCGCACCGCCCGCCTCGGCGCCGCTCCGGCCCCGGCCCCGGCCCCCGGCGCCCTCAGCCCGCGCCCGGCCCGCTCGCCTCCGTCCCCGGGTCTCGCAGCCCTTCCCGCCGCCCGGTCGCCCCGGCGCCCCGCGGGCACCATGCCCAGCAAGAGCAAGTACAACCTTGTGGACGACGGGCACGACCTGCGGATCCCCCTGCACAACGACGACGCCTTCCAGCACGGCATCTGCTTCGAGGCCAAGGTGAGGCCGGTGCTGCGGGCGGCGGCGGGCGGCGGGCGCTCGCAGCCCGCACGGGGGAGGGGCGCGCGGGCTGACGGGGCCTGTCTGCCAGCGGGCACCCTCGCTGGGGTCCGCGGCCCGGCCAGAACTGCGGGAGCGCCGCAAAGTTTGGGCGGTATTGCTGCCCCCGCCTGCAGACCCCGTCCTCCCCGTCCCACCTGCAGACCCCGTCCTCACCCTCCCACCTGCAGACCCCGTCCTCCCCCTCCCACCTGCAGACCCCGTCCTGACCCTCCCCCCACCTGCAGACCCCGTCCTCCCCCTCCCACCTGCAGACCCCGTCCTCACCCTCCCACCTGCAGACCCCGTCCTCCCCCTCCCACCTTGCAGACCCCGTCCTCCCCCTCCCACCTTATAGACCCCGTCCTCCTCCTCCCACCTGCAGCCCTCGTCCTCCCCCTCCCACCTTGCAGACCCCGTCCTGACCCCCCACCTGCAGAACCCGTCCTGACCCTCCCCCACCTGCAGACCCCGTCCTGACCCTCCCCCCACCTGCAGACCCCGTCCTGACCCTCCCCCACCTGTAGACCCCATCCTCCCCCTCCCACCTGCAGACCCCATCCTCCCCCTCCCACCTGCAGACCCCGTCCTCACCCTCCCCCACCTGCAGACCCCGTCCTCCCCCTCCCACCTGCAGACCCCGTCCTGACCCTCCCCCACCTGCAGACCCCATCCTCCCCCTCCCACCTGCAGACCCCGTCCTCCTCCTCCCACCTGCAGACCCCATCCTCCCCCTCCCACCTGCAGACCCCGTCCTGACCCTCCCCCACCTGCAGATCCCATCCTCCCCCTCCCACCTGCAGACCCCATCCTCCCCCTCCCACCTGCAGACCCCGTCCTCACCCTCCCACCTGCAGACCCCGTCCTCACCCTCCCCCACCTGCAGACCCCGTCCTCCCCCTCCCACCTGCAGACCCCGTCCTGACCCTCCCCCACCTGCAGACCCCATCCTCCCCCTCCCACCTGCAGACCCCGTCCTCCCCCTCCCACCTGCAGACCCCGTCCTCCTCCTCCCACCTGCAGACCCCTGTCCTTCCCCTCCCATCTGCAGACCCTGTCTGACCCTCCCCCCACCTGCAGACCCCATCCTCATTGGCCCAGGGCTGGTGGAGTTATTATAATACTTCCCAGACCCTCGTCCTGAGGACCAGCCCGTAGGTGAGTGAAGCCTGGACACCTGGTGCTTTAGAATTGTTTTAGGGAAGCTCTGGTGTTATTTACCTGATGGGATCCCATGGGAGAGGTGCTTTCAGGAAGGTCTTTCAAAGGGGGATGGCTGCTTCCTGATTGAGGAAAATAATACAGGGTGTATTTTAGATTCCTGGTGACCAGGTCAAGGCGTCAGTCACCAAATGCCTGCTTTGCCACGACTCCTTTGCAAGTCCCAGGTGTCGTGGAAAGGCGGGGGTGGGGTGTGAGATACCCTTTGGCTAGCTTCGTGGTGCAATGTTAAGTTTCAGCAGCTGGCATGGGGCCGCTGGTGGAGAATTTAGGGGGATGACTGGAAACTGGAATTCTCAGTGCTGGGGTGAAAGCCCAGGCCTGTCCTTGGGGAGGGGCAGGTGGAAGCCTCCGTTCTGGACCCTCATGTGTGCACAGCTGCCCTCCACCCCACCCATGTGCTTCCTGGAGTGAGGAGCCTGGTGTCTGAAATTCTAGCCGGGGTCCCCACTGCCATCACCTGGGCAGAGTGCTTCTCTGTGGAAAAGGTGGCGTTTTTGGTGTGGAGACAGTGGTACTCTTCGCTGGCCTTTTCTCCTTTGTGACTTTGTAGATGCAGCTGTCAGCATCTTCCATCAGCTGGCTGTTTCCTCCCATTCGTGAACCATCTTTCTGGTGCTGTGTGCCCAAAGCTCTTGGTTACCTTGAGATTGTTTTCCTTCTCTTGGAGACGTGTGAACTGGTGAATCTTGCCTCTTTTTTCTTTTCCCGAGTAATCTTTCCCCCAACCATCTTGGCTAGAGCAGGGAGGATACCCCCTGCCCTCCAGACGTGGACCCTTGCGGTGGAATGCACAGCTGAATTACTGGGTAAGGCTGAGACCAGAGTGGGGCTGCAGCCAAGATCTTATCTTGCTTCTCTCAGAATAGATCTGGTTGGTCTGAGATGGGATGTCTGGGTTAATTTTTGTCCAGGCCTGTTGCTTTGGTGAGCAGGTTTTTTATTTTAAAGCATGAGTTTTCAACATAGTCATGACTTCATTTTCTTGGACGTACATAAGCTGGGAATTTGGCTTTTGTCTTGTTTGGTTCACTAGTGCTCTGTTTCACATGAAGAAGGGTAAGGAGAAAGAATTGAAATGTTTTTAAGTCTTTTATTCCTTTCTCAGTCTCTGCATTTGACCCCAACTAGATCTCAAAACCTAGCATGCCTAGAATCATCATGTGAAGGTATTAGAAATCTGGTGCTTGCCACCCCCAATTCTAACTTGACACCCCTTGGGGGAGCAGGACTGCGGACCTTTAACTAGTGTTCCACATGATCTGATGCAGGTGATTGGGATGGACTTTGGGAACCACTGGACTCGACACTTGCCTGCAGCTTGCCGGGCCTTCCCTGAGTTCTTTTCTAACCAATGTCTGGGGCTGCATGAGGCGGTTCCCATAGTCCCTTCCCTGGACTCACAGGGTGGTGCTCTGTGAGGAGGGGCCACAGGTGGTGCCAGCTGTGTTCCCAGTGCAGATCTGGGCACAGGGACCACAGTCCTGCTCTGAGAATGGACAGCAGAGAGGAAAGGACAGGGCTTATTGTCAGGATGGAGTCCTAGCTCCCAGCTCTGTTATCGAAACTAGACAGCCGCACATTCAAGCCATGTCACCAGAGTAGAGGGGGCAGCAGAGGCTTTCCTGTCCCCTGTGCTTCTGGCAAGCGCCACGTCTCGATGGGTCCATGTCCCTCCAGAGCAGGGTCCGAGGAGCTTCACAGTCACTGCGATTTCAGGGTTAAATGAGCAGCACACTGTCCCTTGTTCTGGAAAAGCAAAGGCTGCAAAATGTATTGTTGCTGCCTCGTCAGGTACCCTGGAAGATGAGCCCGGGTCTTTCTCTCCCACGGGCTGGCAGATTTTCAGCAGTAACGCTGGATGAGGCCTCTGGTTTTCAGGGCTCTGCAGAGACTGGAAGGTGGTGGCCAGGGCCGAAGGCTTCTGGGTGTCACTTCAGAAAAATACACTGTGCGTTTAGTTGTCCAGCAGAAGCCAAGATGTTTTCACGAGCAGGGCTTCCTGTGCTTCTCTGCGTCCCTAGAGGCGGGTACCCTCATCCTTATAAACATGGACACAGGCTCAGGGAGGTTGTCACGTGCTTCAGTGACATAGCTGCGAACGCCAATGCCGGGACATAAACCGGGAGCACTGACTTCAGACTCCCAAATGCAGTGCTCATGCCTTCCGTAGTGATTATGGTGTGTGCACTCCATGCCGGGTGGGGACACCCTGGCTCACCCAGGCGTCCTCTGCTTGCTGGGCTCTCAGGCTCTGTGTAGGGAGTTTTCCAAACCTGTAAGGCGGGGCTGGACGCTGTAGGGGCACCGCATGGGCACCGTGTGGGGCCCCGGTACTTGCTGCTGCTCCCTCTCCCCGTGCTTTCCTGGTGGCCAGGGCCGACAACTGACCGTCTCCACTTGTCGGGTGAGAAGGAGACGTGTAATGACTATGGTGCAAAGGGTCCTGGGAGTTACGCCTACATTTGTAGGTGGTTTTTGATTTGCATGGGACTTTCACATAAAAAGAATTTTCCTTGTGGGGAAACAGAAACGTTAGTGTTACCTGAGCATTTTCAGAGGAAAGAAAACAAACAAACGGGGATCAGAGAGATTAACTTGTCGGGAGTCACAGAGCCAACGCAGTCACAGAGCCAACGAGATGAGGAAGTAATGACTGGCTGACATCCAGCGAGCCCTGACAGCGAGCTGTGCACGTTCTGGGTGCAGCCTCCTTCCATTCTCACCCCATGGCACTCCGACACCTGCCTGGCCCTGGCTCTGTCCCCTGACACGGAAGTATTTGCTCCTCCATACGTGGCACGAGCTGCCCAGGCCCCTGCAGGTATCCACAGGTGTGGAACAGGCTGTGGGAACTGGAAAGCATCTTAGCTTACCTTGTATGACCTCCCATTTGACAGACGGGGAGACTGAGGCCCAGGGGGACATCTTTGGCACAGAACACAGCTCACCAAGAGCAGAACAAGGACTCACCCTAGTTCCTTGACCTCAGGCTGGTTTCAGTTACCTGTTGCTGCTTAACACATGACCTCCAAACCCAGTGGCTCAGAACAACAGCAGCTTAATTGCTCTGATTTGTGGGTCAGGAGTTCAGGCTGAGCTGCGCTGGTCTGTTCTTCTGTTGCCTGTGCTGTGGACTCACTCAGGTCACTGCATTCGGCTGTGGCAAGGCTGGGGTGGAAGGCCCTGGAGGGATTGGTCACACCCTGGGCCTCCACAAGGCGTTCTCATGAGGTTGCCTGGTGGCCCTTTCATTGGGCAGCTGGCTTCAGCAGGGAGTGTCCCAAGCAATGAAGGCAGAAGCACTTCGGGCCTCCAAAGTTGCACAGGCTCACTTCTCCTGCACCTCTAGGTCATGTCAGCCCGTCAGCCAGCTCGGACTCCAGGGTGGAGAAGTGGGCTGCACTTCCTGACAGATAGGATCCAAGTCTCATTGCAGAGGTATATGTGCGAGGAGCCATATTGCCGGAGCTGTGTTGGGATCACAGTGTGCCATGAACTTTATGTTCTTCCCATGACACTGAGTGTCCTTGGAGGACGATGTTGTGCTTCTGGGTAGAACCCCTCCCTCAATGTCAGGTACATATTTGTCAAGTGGAAGAACCGACCTACTGTGGAAAGTCTGAAATCAATAACTGTATTGTAGTATTGCTGAGTGATCTCATCGTATTGTTTCAGTGATCTTCTGAAGGCCTCTCCTTGATACTATAAACTTCTGCTCTGCTAGTTTTCCTGAAGTATGATTGTTATTCTCCAACTGAAAAACTAGAAGTTTCTAAGCCTACTAGGAGATCCAAAATTCTCAGCATGATATTCTGGGCTGTCTGTGTTTGAACGATTCCCTCTGATCACTGCGCTTCAGTCCATTAGGACCAATCACTAAACCTGACCCCCTCCCTGTGATGCCCCGCACCCCCATCTCTCAGGCCCAGTGCCCTTCACTCAGTGAAGTGGATGTTACCAGTCCCTCCTCTGTATCCAAGGGACTGACCAGACCCTGCTAGGATTAGAGCCGCTCGCCCATCTGATCGCTTCTCCCCCATTGTCTCCATCAGGCTCCCTGTCACTGGGCCCCCTGTGTTTTCTGCAGTGCTGATTGCAGTACCTTGCGTATAGAGTGTATTTTGAATGAATGAATTAATCTCTAAGATGTTCCCTGCAAGGACTCCAGGGCCCCACCCCGCCCCATGTTGCCCAAGACTGGGAAGTGCCTCGGCTGGCTCGTCTCCTCCCGACTGTTTCTCTCGCTTTAGGTCTGCACGTCTCAGTCCCCAGAGAACCTGAGGGACTCCCTGGTATCCCAAGAGGTAGCCCCACCCCCACCTCACAGCTTGCCACTTCCAAAGGAAGTGCTGAGGAAAGCATTTTTCCCAAAATGAATGGAATTCCAGTGATGGACGTGCATGCAATTAGACTCTTTGGTAATAGAACGTGTGGCCAATTTCAGGAGGAGGAAATTGTCATTTTTGGTAGAAACATATTTCCAACCTGTTGTGTTCTCATTAATGAAGTGATACCCTTCTCCCAATTCATTGTTTCATTTCCTTTAATTTGCAATACTATAATTTTTATGATGTGAATTTGGTTGGCAGCACAGCATAGCATGGGCTCAGGAGCCAAAATG
This sequence comes from Rhinolophus hipposideros, assembly GCF_964194185.1. Classification (NCBI taxonomy): domain Eukaryota; kingdom Metazoa; phylum Chordata; class Mammalia; order Chiroptera; family Rhinolophidae; genus Rhinolophus; species Rhinolophus hipposideros. The sequence continues at coordinate 54,041,296 of NC_138065.1, read as the reverse complement.
TCTTTGAGCCCAACTCCTGCTCTGCCCTCGCTTGCTGTATGGCCTTGTGCAGGTCACCTAACTCTCCCATAGTGTCCTCATCTGTAAAAAGTGGGTACAAGTATCACACACAACAGCCAGTTACTGAGAGGAGTAAATGAATTATAGGTTTGTGTGCCTTGCAAACACTTGGCCGTTTTTGTTGTTATTTAGTCCTACAAATTGCAATTTAAGTTTCACCTGTGCATGATTTCAATCTTGGAATTGCGATACACTCTGTTCTTTTATAAGTCAGGGGCCTAGTAGGTATTATCTTCATTTTACATGCCTGCTTAAAATATCTAGTAGCTGCAGTGTTACTCTGATTCCTAAAGTTGCAAATCAGAAAGTGTGACTGCTCTGTGGACTTAAAGTAGCTGTGAGCTTCCTTGGGAAGGAATGAAAAGGGGGTAACTAGCTTCCGGTGCATGCCCCCACCACATTAGTCCTGCCTTCCAATCCTAGGTAGGATTCAAAGTCACAGAATCTTAAGTACGGTATGGTGTCTCTCTTCACGGTTGCTCTTTGAATTTCTTGGATAAATATTTCGTTAAGCAGAGGTGATCTGAGCAGAAGGAGCCTTGCATCATGGGATTAATTAATACCTTGTGATGCTTACATTTCCCTTTTAGTTTTCATATCCAGCATCATATTTCCTTTGAAGCACTACAGCAGCTGGCTTTAAAAGTTACTTAAAATGGCACTTCCACAAGTCCTGGGCCCAGACTGTTGGAGCACATTAGAACTCCACTCCCCTACGCCTCCATGTGACCCAGTCGGTTTTCTGCAGCATTTCGGTGACACTTGGTGTCCTATACCCTTCTAGTCCATGCAGGAGAACTGAAGCCATTGCCACTCCCCCATTTATTCTGGAAGCTGCAGCGCTCTCCAGGAGAACTGTTGAAATGATCAGCCTTGGGAGTTGAAAGAGACCTAGGGCTCTCACCAAGAGGTGGGCAAGATGGGAGCACTTGCCACCCAGGGCGCTCTGTGTTCAGAACGTTCTGGGTGTGTGCACATTAGAGAGAAATGCCCTTTGCATGCTTGCAGGATTGCCACGCACCCCATATTCTGGGCTTCTCTTCCCTTCCAACTCTATCTGTGCATTTCTTGTCTCCTCATCTACAAGCTCCTCAAGGGCCAGGGGGACTCCCCGCACGCCTGCCTCGTGTTATCCACATCACAGAAGAATCACTATCGTTTTAAAAGCACTTACTATGTTCCAGGCACTATGCCAAGCTCTTCCTATGAAATGATAATCCTGCCAAACAGCTGTGTGAGTTAGGTACTCCTGTTACCGAAGGTTTACAGGTGGGGAAGCTGCGGCATAGCAAGGTGGAGTAGCTTGCTCACAATCCACGTTTAGTAATGCACAGATTCGCCCAGTGGAACCCGGGCAGTCCAGCTCCAGCATCCACTACTAACAGCTGTGCCGTACCTTTCAAAATACCCAGAGTGAATGTTTATCCGGTACTCACCACTCAGCAGGTTACGTAGGTTAACTAATTTCTTGACAGTGGCCCCATGAGGGTAGGTGTTGTTCCCATTTTGCCGTAGAGGAAACTGAGGCCCATCTTTCTCGGTTGGATAGGAGGGGCACATGGCGCATTGAAAGTGGTGGTCTCAGCCCCATCCCCATTACGGTGATGCCTGGGACCCAGGGGCTGATCGGCGCTGTGTGTCCGCGGCAACAGCCGCTGTTGATCTGTAGATACGGAAATGAGCCGTGAGTGAGTGAGTGGGAGAGCTGAGCGGGGCCGGGCAGGAGACAAGCTGCCGACGTCCTCCTTCCTGGAGGTGCTGTTCCTTGCTGGTCTCCTGCCCTGCACTTCCGGTCGGTGCACTTCCGGCCGGTGCACTTCCGGCCGGTGCACTTCCGGCCCGCGCACTTCCGGCCCGCGCACTTCCGGCCCGCGCACTTCCGGCCCGCGCACTTCCGGTGCAGTGGTGGCTGCTCATCCTCTTCAGCTTCCAGGCCCTTCCCCGGCCTCTCCCAGCTCCGGTCCTGAAGGCCCGTTGTCTCGCTCAGAGCCCAGGGTCCCGCCATGAGAGGCCGTAAATGCTGAGAAACGTCCCGCCCAGGAGATGTTGCCTTTTGGTTGGAAATAAGCCCCCACGCACAATGGAAAAGCTCCTGGGTTGTGTCCTTTTTTCTTGAGTCTAAACTCTTCCCTTTTTGTTTTGGTCTCTTTGGTGGGAAGAGGCGCTCATGTGGAAGCATTTTCTTTTTCTGCCAAAAGGAAGATTAATGTCTCCTGTGGGCCAAGTGACAGGTAACGAATTCCCTCGCTCCCTGCTCGTTTCCTTAAACACACGTCACCTGCCCTGTAACTACATTTTCACACTGGCCGCAAGGCCGGTGGGTTTTCTCTTCTCAAATTGGCAGCTGGATCACACACGCTGTATCCTCAGCACCCACAGCTACAGTAAGGTCGAAACTTTTTTTTAAACTATGATTGAAAGTTTACCTTTTGCTTCAAGGTCACTGAAATGCACCTTTTTCCTCGTTCAGGTCAAGAATTTTGCAGCCGAAACGAGGGGAGTCACCTGAAAATTTCTTTGGTAAAGCAGAAGTTGTAAAACTTGGTGTCCATCAGAATCCCCTAGACACTAATAAAAACACAGCGTCCCCGGCTGATTGAAGTGGCCTGGGGCCTGCGTCTCTGTCTTTGTCAGGTTTTCCGGGTGATGCTGACGGACACCTCGGGTGAGAACCATGGAGCCGGAGCGCTGGGTCTCAAACTTGGCTGCTCATTGGAATCTCCAGGGAGCTAAACAAAATTACTGGTGGCTGAATACTCTGAGCGATTTTCATTCAGTTAGTGTGGGGCGTAGCCTTTGTGTCGCGACTTTTGTCTTCTCTTTGCCGAGACCCTTTCTACCTTTGTTTCAAGCATGTTCACGATTGCTTGCTGAGGTGTTTTATGAAAGTTGCTTTGAAATCCTTGTCAGATAATTCTCATATATCTCCAGTCTCAGTGTTGGCATCTGTTGCTTCTCTTTTCTCATTTATGTTGAGATTTTCCTGGAATGATGAATGATTTTTTATTGAAACCTGGATATCTTGGGTATTAAGATCCAGGAGATTCTGGATCTTAATCAGGTCTTCTGTTTTAGCAAGACCCCTCTGGCAGTGGGGCTCATTTTCCTTCTGACAGTGTGCTAGCCTGTGGCCTGAAGCTGGATTTGTGGCTGTGGACCTGCCATGACGGCATCAACTCTGTATTTGTCTTAGAAGGCTTAGCTCATCAAACACTCATTTCTACCATATCCCCGTGCTACGCGCACTATTCCTTGAGTTGCCAGAGCACCGTTTGGTGTGTCGTCTTAGCATTATTTGGAGGCTTGGATTCACATAGGCTCTGTAAAAGGTGGTTGAACTTGTGTATTTTCTGCGGTACTGGCAGAGGGCCTGCACCTAGTAGCTGCTCAGCAAGCATGTGTGGGGCCCATGAAGTGCAGCGAGCATTTGGAACATCAGCGAGAGGCCGACACCCTCAGGCCCTGGGCTGTCTGTTAGGTGCCTCATGGCAGTGATGCCTTTGAACAATCCTTTATTTCCTCTTTCCAGCAGTAGCGTGATTGTTTTTCATAAAAAAATATGTCTGAAGCACACACTTGAGGCTACTGACTCACCCCATCTGAGGGAAGTCTTGATGCATTGGACACGCTGCGGGCGGTGCCGTCACTCTGTCACCTCCACATTCCTGGGTTCTTTTCTCCCTGACAGTCTGTTCACTCTGCACTCAGCAGGGAGGCCCCGTCCAAGACTCTGGAACGAGGTGTGGAGTTCTGGCCTGGACGTACGCCCAGCCCTACCCTGCGTGGGTTCAGCAAGTCACTTTCATCTTCACATCCCAGCTCCCTCTTCAGTAGAGTAGGGAGTTGACTTAGAAGGTAAATCTTAGGTGACCCGAGGTCCCTTCCAACGTGAATGCTCGGGTCTTGTGTCTTAATCTTCCCACATCTTCTGCAGGCCATGTCCCTGTGCCCAGTGAAGTCACATCCCAGTTATGTAGCCCTCACTGGTTGACAGATCCATCAGAGCCAACAGCCAGCATGTGCCCGCACATGGTGCTGACATGTCCCCACTGTGTGCGTGTCCTGGTGCTCTGAGTCCTGGGATGAGGGGACTTGTGCGCTTTCTTCCCTGGGCTGCTCATCAATGTGTTGCTCAAGCACAACACCATTTAAGCATCACTCATCCCCTGTTCTCAGGTATTTACACCTTTGGCTGCTCTGTGAAAAACTAAACAAAACAAAACATTTAAAATCTCAGCCAGCAATTTACCTTATTGAAATGAAAGTAAAAATATGATACCCTCAATCTGGAACAATGGCCACAGCATAATTGTTGGGACTTCTGAAATCCCTACAAAAATGACAGAGCAACTAAACAGCAAAGTGAAAAACTCATGGACAGCAGACAGCAAAATTGGGTGATAAGGTATCCCCACAAGCCCCAGAATCCATGCAGATGAGGGCAGTTCACCAACAGCCAGCCTGATACTGGTGTCTGTGAGGGAGAAAACAGGCAGCAATGGGGCACGTGGTGAGTGTGAAACAAGAGAACCCCACACTTCACTGCAAAGCACAGTGAGGAAGCTCAAGGAATGCAGCGGGGACCCTGAGCGCAAGGCCAGCGTGTGGTCAGCCCTGTGAGCTCTTGGCATGGACCCCCCCCCCCCAGGACAGGAGTCTACACACAGTGCAGACCCCTGGGAGTAGCATCCAAATTGAGCAGGAAGCAGGGTAGGCAACAGAGACCAAGAGAAGGTTCAGGTAAGAGTGGGGTAGAAACAGCCCCCACAGTTTTCAAATCTAGATGGAAACAACAGAAGAGGAGCCGTGAAGTTAGGAAGGCTTCTGAGCTTATCATCATTTAAAAATTCAAGAAGACAAGTTCATATAAAAATTGACAACGGAGAAACATCGATGTCAAATATGTAGAGATTTCTACAAGAGAGAATAAGCAGCAAGATATCATCTTTGGAGATGTGTGACAATGAAAGCATGCCAAAGGCATATATTCAAAACAGATAAAAATATAACATTATTTCTAAATGAGCTAAAAATATTTTAAATTATGCAAGATGTAAAAGAACATAAATTAGAATTATGAAAATTCAGAAATAAAGTGACAGAATTCAAGAATCAGAAATAAAATTATTTTAGAAATGAAAACTAAAGTAGAAGGAATACAAGGAAAAATAAACCTAACAAATGCCTAAAAAGTAGGGAATGTTTTAAAACGACAAAGAAACGCAGAAAGAGGTAAAATGGATTTGAAAGTGACAAATATTAAAGATAGTCAAAGAAGAGCTAACATACGGTTAAGAGAGTTTCTTGAAAAACAAGACCAAAGCAAGGGAACAGAATTCTAAAAACAGTAACTTGTGAAACTTTCCCAAAGAAGAAAAATATCTGAAACCTCATGTTGGAAGAACATATTGTGTACTTGAGAGTACTGACACAGAACAGTCAATTTCAAGACATAGTCTAGTAAAATTACCAGACTTTAAAGAAAAAGATCACTTGGGCATCTAAGAAAAAAAGTACATGAATTATAAGGGAAAGGAAAATTAGATGATCAGACTTACAACAAGCTTTATACCAGAGGAAAATGGAGTAACATTTAAGACAAAGACCATGAGCCAAGGATTGTGAAACCAGCAGTTTTGACTAAAGGTTTCTAACACGTAAAAAAATCAGCGAGTATTGTTCCCCCGAGTCCTAGAGAATGAACTTCCGATGACCAAAATGACTAGAGATGTGGATGTAAATATTGGTAGTACGAATATGAGTTGTTAAGGAACTGCGTGAAGGTTAAAAAGGAGATATTTGTGTAATGGGTACTGCTTGTATTAGTTTCCTACAGCTGCTGTAACAAATTATCACAGTGCTGGTGGCTTAAAAAAACACATATCCACACATATCCTCTCACAGTTCTGGAGGCCAGAAGTCCAAGTCTGTTTCATTGGCCTGAAATCAAGGAGCTGGCAGGCTGCCTTCCTCTGATGGCTCCAGGGGACCACCCGTCCTTGCCCAGCCACCTTCTGGTGGCCGCCAGCCTGCCTAAGCTTGTGGCCGCGTTCTGCCTCCTCCTCACAAGAACCTCTGTGGTGGTATTTGGGGCCCAAGATAGCCTCCCCATCTCCAGATCCTTAATCGTATCTACGACGTCTTTGCCATGCTACAGTGACATTCACAGGTTCTAGACACCTGAACTCCTTTTGACAGGCTAGTATCATCTAATACGACCATTTTTTAAATGGTGGAGGAGAGGGATGGCGCATGCAAAAAAAAGTTTTCATGCTGTTTCCAGCATTATAACTGATGCTGTTGGTATTGTTATTCTCACGCTGCTGAGTGTGTGTTTTGGGATAAAGCAAATGAGTAATTATGGGACATTTAATTCTGTCACGCCCTATGTACTTGAACACCAGAATTCCATGTAGAAGAAAGAACAGACGAGTAGAAGAGGTTAAGTAAAAACCTCGTAGTCTTGTGTCTAATAGGAATTATCAGCGTGAACTCACTCATGTGTTTTCTGTCCATTTCATTCATTCTCACCTTCTCTGTCTGTAGTTTCCCAACCAATTCTGTCCCCTGAGGGAGCTCTAAAAACTACGGTGCCCAGATAGTGGTCTTGAAATACCGTTTTGCATTAAAAGATACCAGGTCTTCCTGGAGAAATGGCTGATTCCAGGTCTGAGGCAGAAAATATCCCAGGAGAGGGAGAGAGAAGACCTTCCATGCCCCAAAGAGATGCCAGGTACCAGGCATGTGTGATCACGAAGGTAAAGACAGGATGACAGGAAGAGGAAGAAGGCACTCCTCAGCCCCGGACGTAGGCACACACAACACACACAGGCAGCTGCTGGCAGCACCCAGCCAACTGCTCGGAGGGCGGGAGAGGTTTGACCCAGACTTTGCCTGTTCTGACCTCCCTGGACAGGGCATCCCTGTCGTGGGGGTGGACACGTCCCACCCACTTGGCCTGCTGCCATCACCTGTTCCCAGCCAAACTTCTGATGGAACATGACACCCTCCCCTGCCTTACCTGCAGGGCGGTGAGTGCGGGTTTTGTGCCCTTACTGCCTCATTCAGTCAATCATTCAGCTACATGTCGTTGGAAGTCCATAGAAAGGCATCTGGCTTAAGATCAGGCTTGTGCACCTGGGTCTTCTCGTGAGTCCCCCTTCCCGCACGTCAGCAGTTCTCCTGGCTGCACGCTGCCGTCACGGGAGCCCTTACAGTTCCAGTGATGGTGGGACCCCAGCCCAGACATGAAGCAAGAACACCCAGGGGCAGTGGGCACAGGGCACCCCGCTGTGCAGCTGGGCTGCAGAGCGCTCTTGTAATGGGAGGATATGTGTCTGATCCCTGGGCGTGAACGCTGCCCTGCGGCCAAGTGTACAGGCGTCTTCCTGCCGCGACGGCAGCTCAGTCCTTTCCTCTCATGCTTTCCTGCGGGGTTTCACCCTGTCGGGCCTGTGCTTTCCACAGCTCTTCTCTTTTGGCTTCAGTAGAGACAAATTGATGACTCAGTGTTAGAAGAGTTTTTCACAGAGCAGCTGGAGGTGTGAACAGAAGTCGTGCTGCGAAGACATGAAGAGTCATTACTGTGCGTGCACCCACCCAGCTCACAGGCAGAGATCAGCAGGCACCGGGATGGCACAGGGGCGGCCACACGTTGTGTGCCTCCTGAGGAGCCTTGCCAAGAAAATGGACCCTCACCTCAGCCAGCCTGCAGATTTAGCAACTATTTCCTAACAATACATGCAGGGCCGACGAATGTGTTAAACAGAAGTATGGGAATGTAATCAGCAAGATCTAGACTGTAGGGAACCCCATCGAAAAATAACCTAGGTTTTAAAGATAATTACTAGTAATTATCAGTTATGAGAAAAAAGGTGGTGGATACATCTGTAAGTTAAAATAGACATTAACCAGTTGCCATGTTTGGACCTTATTTGTATCTTAATTAGAACAAACTTAAAATTCTTTTTTTGAGACAACCTGGGAAGAGTTGAACACTGACTGGCTATTTGATGAAAGAAATTGTGAATTTTTTTCAGGTGAGATGATAGTGTTACGTTAATTTTGAAGAAATGTCTTATATCTTTAAAATGCATATTGAGTTATTTAGTGCTGGAAGACTGTGAAAGCTGGGCTTTGCTTTCACATAAAGAGCTGGTGAAGAGGCGGTGTCTGGGGTGAAACTGAGTGGCCGTGAGTTGGTGGCCGCTGAAACTGGGTAGTGAGGTCGTGGGGGTCATTCATTGTACCATTGTCTCCACTTTGGTGCATGTAAGGTTTCCAGTGGAAAAGCTTTAAATGAAAATGGAATTATTAGCATTAGTGTCACTCAGAAGAGGTGGTTTCTGAAAGGTCTTATGTGAAATGCGACGCTTTGTTGGAGCTCATTTCATATTGTCTTTGTACATTCGCAATAAATCCCAGGAGGGAAACAGCACACACTGGGTGTCTGGAACTTGTCTGGGTTCCAGTTTGGTGATTCAGCTGCTCCCCACGCCCCCCGAGCCCACGCATGCTGAGGGCGGCAGCCAGATTTGCTCCCAGAAGACCTTTGGCCCCAGGACCCCTGGGTGGATTTTGACTCGCCTTTGATCTGGCTCTGTCTTCTCTCAGCGTCACCTCCAGCCACCTGCAAACTGGAGTGTCTCTGGGGACTGAACAGAATCTGTTTCACGTCTCCCAAGTGTTCCAGGAACGTCTGGAAAGCCAGCAACTGGAGACACTCTGTGACCGCCCAAAGTCACCAGGCTGTTAGGGGGCCTGGGACATCCACGACCCTGCATTCTGTGTGTTGCTCGTGTCCCACAAGTTAAATGCTCTGTGTTCCCCACGTGAGGAGAGGTGCGTGTTCTTCTTACTTACGTTCAGGTGTGCTGTTCGGAGGGAAGTTTTGCCCTGAATAACTTGCAGGCCACTGTTGGGGTACACATTTATTAGCCAGCTCATTTGTCGCACGCCCGAGGAAATGAGCACCGCCGCGGGGCCCGAGGACTGGCTTTTTGGGGACAAAGACATTTTTCATATTGGTAGCACTCATAAACACAGTGCTTTGTGTTTAGAAAGTGGTTCCTGTAAACATGTCCAGGTGACCTGGTTGGGCTCCCAGACCCCACCCTGCAGCTGCCTCTGCTTTGTCACGCTCCTTACCTTTCTGTAGAAGTGGAAAATCATAGCGTATGCTATCTATCTCTAGACGATGGCAATGGCCCACCCTATGGCATAGGCTGTTGCTCTCACTGTTACCACCGCTGCCGCCATCATTAAATGAGCAGCAGTGACTGCGGACATCAGCGTAGGACTTAGCGTGTGTCAGGCGTGGTTGCAAACTGGAGCTCCAGTATTTAGACACGATGAGTTTAATTCCTGCGCAAACCCTGTGGCAGGCGCATTCGGATCTTACTAGCTGTGTGACCTTGGATGTGATGAGCTCCTTCCCCAAGGTCACAGCACAGGTGAGGAGCAGAGCCGAGTGAAGCAGGTGTGTGGTCAGGACCTGTGCTGTCCCCGCTGCCACCCGACCTGGTTGCCGTATTCACTGAGTGCCGACCACACCAGGCGCACCGCAGGCGCTGGTGCGGCCTGAGCAGGACAGACGCTCCCTGGTTCTGGAGCAGCTCACGGCCAGTGGGGTGAGGCGGACAGTGAACGAGGTATTTGTAGGCAGCGGTGAGGAAATAAAACTGGGGAACGTGACCCAGTGTCTTGAGTGTGTGAGTGGGGTGCAGGTAGGCCGGCCAGGGTTTCTCTGTGGTTAGTGAGTGTCCTACCCCGAGGGGATAGAGGAAATCAGAGGTCCTGCAGTGGGAGCCGGCTTGGGAGGTTTGGGGAACAGAGAGTGTCACGGGAGGCTGTGGGCCGTGGCAGAGAGGGGTCGGCTGCCCAGGAGCGGGCACAGACTTGCTGAGACCACCCCGCTCCACCCGCTCCCATGGCGGCCCTGCCACAGCTGGCTGAGGAGTGCCGCCTGACTGTGGAACCGAGCTCGTGGACCTGTGATGGGCTCGTTTCTGAGAAACACCCCTCCCAGGAAGTGACGCCTTTCTCCAGGACACTTGGCTCCCTGGTCTCCAGGCCGCGGGGCGGGGCAGCAGTGGGGGCCTGGCTTGACGGTACATGTGAGAACAACTTTAGGTCTTCAGCGGTGTCAGTGAAGCCATGGCAGCGTGTGATGGGGGCCAAAAAGGGGCTGCCGGAGCCAGGCTTTCCCGATGGGCAAAGTGTGCAGGGCAGGGCCTGCCACACGCAAACATGGGGCGGGCTCTGTGCCCTCACCCTTGGTGGGGAGCTGCCCTGCCCCGAGGGGATGCTGCGAGGTGGTCCAGGCCCGGGCTGGAGCTGGGGGGTGGGGGGCTTCCTGCCTGCAGTCCTGAGAGCTGTGTGTGGCTGGCAGCCGATGGCAGTTATGGGAGATGGGGACCCTCCTGAGAGCTGGGGCCAGTGGCCCTGCCCCCCACCCGGGCCCCGACTCTTCCCGTGCTCTGTTCCACAGGGTCACCTGTTGGCTCTGGGCCCCTGTTGTTCCTAGTGCCAGCTTATTTAATGGGGTCTAGATTTCCCGCTACCTGGCACCATCTGTCTATAATCACACTTCTCAGAACTGCCTGCTTGTCACCAGCCTGCTTCCTGCTCTAACGGGCTGGGAACCAGTGGTGTGCTCTGTACACTTGCTGTCCTTTCAAGTGACAGGAAGTCACTTGAAGTCAGCAGGAGGCCGGGGCAGGAGGCCGGGGCAGGAGGCTGGCCTTGCCATCTGAGGTGGGACCTTCGTGGCCACTCGTGTGCAGTGCTGAGACTCGGCCCTGGGTTCTGCTTCCGTGGTCACTGGCTTTGTGTGTGTGGCCATGGCCTCCTCTTCCCACGTGTCTGGGCTCTGTTGCTTCGTCTCTGACGGACAGTCAGTGGATCAGGCCAGTACTGCCGCGCTCTTGGGGCTCCTCCCTCTGTCACATGGTATCCGGGACACAGCTGGACTGGAGACACTGTGAGCTGGACACACGTTTGAAAACGCCATCCAGATGATTGCCCAGCTTTGTCAGTAGTGTGACGAAGCTGCCCCTTCTGAAAAAGGCACGTGTGTGTTTTCCTCCCACGCCCACTTCCTTGGTTAAAGCATTTGGCCGCAGAACTTTCTGCTTGAGCCACAGGCTGGCTGTGTTGGCGTGCTCGCCCGTGACGGACAGAACGCAGCCCCCCTGCCATGTATCATTTATGTTCCTAGAAATAGCCCCACAAGGGAGTTGCTGTGGTCTCCAGTGAGCAGACGTGCGGCTCAACCAGAGACAACCTCCCGTGGTTATGTGTCCCTTCCCCCGTGTGGCCCCAGGGCCCGTCCGCTCCCGTCTGGGCTGCGTCTCAGAACGGGCTCCTCGGCCCAGTGGGGCGTCTGGTGGAGGGTGGTGGGGACAGGATCAGAGGTGGGGGTGCCTGGAGACAGGGGTGAGGAGAAGCTGGTGCCGTCCCTCGGCCTCGGGGGGAGGGAACTGGAGGCCGGCAGTGGAGGCTGTGCAGATGTTGGTTCCGGTGGGGGAAGCACGGTCGTGGCGCGGGGCTGGGGTACTGGGGCAGTCCCGGCCTGACCCGGTTGGCAGGGCACCTCTGCACGGTCCCAGCGGAGACCCGCCAGCCCACAGTGGGGGGTGGGGTGGCGCCCAGGCTGCTTCCAGTCCTGTTCGTCCTCACCCAGGAGCACCCACCCACGTGGGAGTATTTAAAATGTTTTTATTGCTGAAGCTAACATCATCATAGAGCGTTTGGAAAGCCAGGGCCACACACAGGAAGGCCTGACAGTGAGCGGGAGATGCCAGTGGTGAGTGGTCAGTACGGTTTCCAGTCTGCGTCTGTTGGTAGCTTGGGGGCACCGTGCCCAGCACGCAGAGAGTTCCTTAATTTGAGCGGAAAGACTGGGCCGTCCGCCATGAACTCCAGTGTGGGGTGTGGCCACGTGGCCCTCCATCACAACACGGTCACCTGCTTTGCTGGACTATGGCCTGGGTTCTACCTGAGAAACAGACCAGCAGGAAGGAGAGAGGTACACAAGGAGGTTTAGTGTGACGACCTGGTTTTGGTGACGGTGGGGGCTGCCAGGCAAGTCCGAGAGCCATGGGGCAGGCTACAAGGCTGGGACGCTGGCACAGACTGAAGCTGCTGCCACAGGCAGGAAGCCCTCTCAGGGAGGCTCAGCGGCGCCCTCAGGCCTGTCCCCCGAGCCCGGCAGGCCCACACGTGGTCCAGGCCCATCTCCCTCAGCTAAGGTGGAGCGATTGCGGATTTTCGTCACATCTCCGAGACACCTTCTCAGGTGATGATGGAATGACTGGGGCCTGCAGCCCGACCCCGTTGACATGCCTGGTAATCCATCCTGTGTGAAAATTAATCTGGGGGGTGGGTGCGTCACTGCCGTGGTGGCCCCACCCCTCCTCCTCCCCCTCCGTGTCCGATGTGCTTACAGGTCTGCAGGAGACGCCTGGGCCTCTTCATGCTCAGTGTGGACTCGTTCTGACCCGTTGCACTTCTGCGTAGGTTGGCTCTTGTGTGCCCGTTGCCTGTCCCAGGGCTAAGCTGGAAGCCCTGGCAGGGACGGGATGGCGTCTTCTGTTGCACTTGTCTGTCTGTGTGTCCGTCTGGTCTGAATCTACGCTGTGGCGCCGTGAGTGGCCTCGGTGAGCAGTGACGGTGGCCGAAGTCCAGGTCCCAGAAGGCCAGGTTCCTGTTACAGCTCCTCACAGAAGAGTAAACAACTCGGTATTTTGTTTGTTTGCTTTTATTCATCCAACACACATTTCCAAGAGCCCGCTGTGAGCTGGAGGTTGTCCCGAGGACGGAGGACTCAGCAATGGAGACCTCGCCGTCATCTGGCATTTACCCTGGCCTACAGGATGGCGTGCAGACGGCACTTTCTGTTTTTCTAAGTTCATTAAATCCCAGCGCTTCTTATTAATAAGTGAACCCCCACCCCCAGGGGAGATACTGCCTTTGTCATGCACCTCATCTCCATGCCACCTGGGGAGTTTGTGCCTTATTGTTTGGCATGGGGTTTCAGGGACATAGTCATTCAGCTGAATTGTTATTCATTTCCGTTCACTCAGCAATCTCTTCTCCTGTGCTTTCATTCTAATCATGAACTGTTCATTCCTTGTACATATTTACAGAAAGTTCATCATACCAGAATGAAATATTCAAAGTTATTTTAAATATCGATCACTTTCTTCATCATTACCCAATATCCCAAATGGAAACTCCTCAAAAAATACTTGTATTCTAAACTGAAGTTTATTTGTGACCTTATTTCTTTAAGAGGGTATTTGCTATTTAGAAGGTGATTTAAGCAGTAGAATGTAACCTATGAGTTGTACAAGTGGGAAACATTTGTTCTACATTCAGCCCCTACTTCCCTTTAGTATTTGAGGGTATCTGTTTCAGCTGAGGCATTCCTGGGCCACGAGGCCCACCTGGGACCCCCCCCACCCCCCGCCAGCTGATTAGTTGGGTGGTGGCTGTTGTGTCGCTTAAGAGGGTCCTGATGCAGCCGCTGCTTCTTTTTACCAGTCTCAGGAGATTCTCATTTGTCCCTAGTAGCCCTGGCTGCTTTTCCCCTTTGCTCTGCACACAGGGGTTCACGAGGACTTGCAGGTGCCAGTGTACTGAGTTTTGTGGGTGTCCTTGTTATCTGCGGCCAGGGGGTTTCAGGCGGTCAGCTCAGCTTGTCTGACTGTGCTGTCTTCGTTTTTCAGGATGTGCCTGCTTCAGTTTTAGCTGCAGTATGCCCACGCTGGCCTCCCGTGAGCTTGCCTCCCTCAGAATTCTGTCCTCTCATCTGGCCGTGGTCCCACGTGCCTGAGATAACTGTTTTCTCTGGGTCTCCACCCCCTAATTGAGTAAGCTGGGCCCTTGTCATCTGACCTCATTTTTTCAGTGGCCATTATTGCTCAGCGGCCCACAGACCAGGCTCCCTGGCGTGTGCAGCGTCCTGTGACTTCCTACCACTGTGTCCTCGCTTGTTGTCCCTGCCGGGAACGTCCTCTTTTTCCACGTGTGTATTGATTTATCCCACTATCTCAGCTCAAATGACACAAGCTCCGAAGCTGGCCCTGACCTCTGCTTCATTAGCAAACCGTGCAGTACCCGTAGAACCCTTCACAGGTCAGTGCCAATCTGCACGGGGCCGTGAGCTCCTGGAGGGTGGCGACTCCGTTTCGATCGCCTGCTGTGTCCCTTTGTGAGCCTGTGCTGGGCCCCTAGCAGACACACACTGTGTGTAGAAGAATGAGTGAATGCCAGCCTGTCCTAGCCACCAGGCCCGCGAGAACTGCCCGCGCCCCTCGAGGACTCTGACCGTCCTCACGACACAGGTGGTGGTTAGAGACCTCGTGCTGCTGCTGAGCTCAGTGTCATCCTACACATGTGGTCTGTGATGTGATTTACGCGTGTTCCTTTTTCCCACCGAAACCGGAGGTCTCTTGAGGACAGGGACCTCCGCCACTCTTCAGTAGTGAGAACTCTTATCAATTTCTTGAGCGTAACAGATTTACTTGTGGCCAAGCGTTTGCATATCGGCCTTTCAGTCGGGGAGATGCTGTGTTAGACTTTGTCTCTTTCTTGTTTTGTCCTGTAACTTAGCAATAACAAAATACCCCTGCTACCTTTCACTGAATGCTGTCAGGAGGGACAGCCAGCGTGTTAGGCCGTCTCTCCATGGTTTACGTCAGGGTACAGCGTTGTCCATGGCGGTGGCTGGCAGAGGCCACCTTCTTACTGAGCAGCAGTGGGTCCCTCCTAGACATCGTCTAGTCTGCAGCCTTCTCCCAGGCTCTGTGGTCTGTGTCACAAGACGGGTGCCACGTCGGTGCTATTAGAGTAAGGCCAGCGCCTGCACGGCAAGCGTAAGCCGGGATTTGTCGGACGGATGGGTTGCTGGTCATCAGACTCACCCGAGGAACTGAAAACACAACACTGATTCTCAGGACCACTGGGGTTCAGTGGGTCTCATAGTCCAGGCTTGGCACCTGCAAATTTACCCTTCTCCACCTTTCTACAGGTAAAAGAAGAATGAGACCTAGGGCAACGGATTTGGGAAAAAGGCTTAGTCATGAGTGAGGCAGAAACGTTTTTCCATTTTCATACTGTTTTTGTACCCATAGGAGTTTCCCCTGCAGGTTTCTGTGCTGGAGGAAGCTTGTGCCTTCAGACGGGTATTTTGTATATTTTGTGTTTGATCAAATGTTTGTTTGATACTTGGTCCATGCCAGGTGGTGGGTGCGGGGATGCAGGAGGAGACCTTTGGTCTTGGGGACCCTGGATGCAGTGAGAAGCCCGTAGATTAGCAAATAAATTCATTGACATGCTGCTGGTTTCGTGACAAGTGACAGCAGGGCCTAAGTGGAGCCCCACAGAGATATTAGCGTCTTTGTTGTATTAGTTGCTGAGGTAGGTGGGCCAGAAGCAGGTAAGTCTGTGATGTCC
Organism: Rhinolophus hipposideros; assembly: GCF_964194185.1. Taxonomy (NCBI): domain Eukaryota; kingdom Metazoa; phylum Chordata; class Mammalia; order Chiroptera; family Rhinolophidae; genus Rhinolophus; species Rhinolophus hipposideros. The sequence goes on along the minus strand of NC_138065.1, from coordinate 54,025,777 downwards.
CATGGTGATGGGTGGCTGGGTAAACAGGCTGAGCCAAAGTACCATGTCCTTGCAGGATGTTTCCCTGGAGGTTGGAAAGAATGCAGAGTGACCTGACTTAGCTGCTGTCACACTCAGCAGCACAGCCCTTTTATGGGCCTCTTGGACGATCCCTGGGCGCCAGCCTTAACCGGTAGCATCTCTGTTTGATTGTGATGAAGATAAAGAGAGGCAAGAAAGCACCAGGCAGGGAGTGAGAACCTGTGGCTGGGAGAGTATGGGCCGGTGCCTGCAGTCTCCAGTCGGGCTCGTCACCTGTGAAGCAGCGGTAACAATGTTGTCGGCTCGTGTTGTCAGATTAGTGCAGGATCAAATGAGATAACGTGGGAAACACTTTGGAAACTGTCAGCTGCCCAGTGCAGTACCGAGTGTGGTGGCAGTGGCACATGTGTGTCCCAGACACGTTGCCCCCAAGGTTGGCAGAAACCTCCTGACCCTGGTGGGGGTTGTGGGACTTTTGAGGCAGTCCCTGGGGCGTGGGGTGGGCACCTGACTCAGGCGCTGGAGGTGCCGCATCGGACACTCTCCTTCTGGCAGAACGTGGTGCTCACACGTGTCCCCAAACACAGGAGTCCGTGGGGCGCTCGGGGTGGGAGACTGACTCCTGAGGAGCCTGGGCTGGGGGCTGCAGAGGACTCGGCTCCATCTGCCTGCTCAGGTAGAGAGAGGAAGTCAAGGCATGTAGGTCTGTCCCTGAGCCTCAGGTGTCGTGGAACGGGGAGGCCTGCTTTGGACAGTCCTCTGATGAGACAAGGAGTCGTTACCGTGACTCCAGTAATAGCACGTAACCGTTGCTCTGCTTCCTCTCAGCTCCTTAAGGCAGACTGGGAAGCAATGGTCACGTGCTCGGAAGCTCACAGTGGGGTCACATACTGTTTTTCCCTGAAAATAAGACCTACCCCGAAAATAAGCCCCAGTTAAGATCGTCAGCCAGACAGATGCATTTGGTACGTTATGACGGTGTTCCAGAAGAAGATGACATGACTGTATTTGAATAAATATAGATTGTTGTACATGAATAAAGAAGACATCCCCTGAAAATAAGCCCTAATGCGTCTTTTGGGGCAAAAATTAATATACGACCTGGTCCTACTTTTGGGAAACAGCCTCTGCCGGTAACAGACGAGGAGCCCAGAGCCTCCAGGCCATGGCCCCCACGCCAAGCTCTTCGGGATGTAGCCGTGTGGCCTCCCGTGTCCGGGGCCCGGGCCGTCACCAGTGCACAGACCTGCTTCCCAGAAGCCCAGCTTGCTTCTTGCCAAGGTTCCGGCTTCACCTAAACGTGCCCAGTTTACTGTTGGCTCCGGTGGTTCTCTCTGAGCCGCAGGCTTTCTCGTCTCTTCCTTTGTGGCTCCTTTGACTTGGCGCCTACTTGAAACTTTGGTATCAACAGGAGCTAGTGATGGGAGTTAACCAGGTATCAGGGGTCACGTGTTGGCTGAGATTTTGGGGTCCATCGCTGTAGTTCCGTCTGAGTTCCTTCTCCAGCAGCCATTTGCCTGGAAGCTTCTCCGGCTGTGAGCGTTCTGTGTCAGTCGCCAACTTAGTCTGTGTCCTTTGTGTCTGAAGTTAGACTCTCGGAACTGAATTCTGACAGCAAGGGCAAGACGGGGCTTCCTGCGGTGCCCTGACCCGGTCACCTTCTAACGCGCACTGCAGGCCTTTCCACCTCCCGAGCGCTGCGTCACAGCCTAGCCCGCAGCCACCCTCTATCTGTCCCACCCATTCCCGATGGATCCCAGGCCAGTGGGTTCCCTGCCTCTTGCTCGCCACTGCTGACCCCAGACACCATGTGCAGTCTTCTCCAACAGTCTGCACGCGGGGTCGGCCTGTCCTGCTGGTTCACGGTTCTCAAAGTGGGATGTTTGATAGGAACCAGACTGCAGAATGCTCTCGCCTTTCATAATCTGGCAACACTATGAGTTACTGACACTTATTCTTCTGTCTCTTTTATGGGATAGATGAATCTACTTGGTTTTAGCTCTCAGGTGACCCATTAACGTTCTGCTGTGGCACTGGGTGGCCTTTAGCATTTTATTGGACTGTCATATAAAACAGCGCCCCAAAATATGTTGGAACTGGTACCGATTGTCTTAATCTTGTTGTCTGCACTGAGAAGTCCCAGCTAAGTGTTTGCTCAGCGTCTCCTTAATTGCAGTGCCGTTAATTTCTCTCTGCTACAGGAAGCCAAGGTATTTATAGACTGTTGTTATTATTTCTGTGGCCGGGAGAATAAGTGGCACTCACCCAGTGACAGGACCCTGGGATCAGGTCTAGTTCCTGCCCCATGAACTTGGTGTGAGAGGAGCTGGGCCGGGAGGAGGGAAGGCAGACAAGACATTTCCACAAAACTGTACCTATTTTAAAAGGGAGAGAAAATGAATTCAGTTCAAAAGGACACCGTAGGAATTCAATTAAATGGGATAACACAGATGACAGGCATCAAGACAGCATTTATGCTAAATTACACAGCTGAGAAGTGAGTCATGGCGAGCACAGATAGAAGGGACGGATAACAGGTCTCAAAGCAGAAATGGTAGGGGTGTAAGAGGTGGGGGTAAAAAGGGGAGATGCAGTCGGTTAAAGGTCAAAGGAAGGTTAACGGCATCCCGGGGCCCATCCTCAGTGCTGTCCCTCCCTGACTGGCTGCATCTCATGACCTTCCAAGGCCTGCCCCTCCCACCTCTCTGTCCCGCCATCCTGTCCCCAGCTCTACTGCTCTGGTCCTGGTCCTCCTTACCTCTCACTGGTCTCGTGTCTTGCCCTCAGTCCGTAATGCATGAGGCTGCCACACAAGCCTGCCCAGAGCTGCGCAAAATCCTTAGATCCGGGCTGAGGCCGCAGCATGTGACTGGCCTGTGGCTGTGTCATGTCTGCGTCCCCTCATGTTCTGTGTCCTCCGAGCCTCTGTGGCTGCACTGGCCAACTCAGGAACATGTTCCTCTTGCTTCCATCCCAGGCCTTGTTGAGGCGCATGCCTGTAGGTGACGTGTGCTCATAGCTCCTAGGTGACAGGCGTGCCTTCTGTTTTATCTCCTCGGTGGTCATGGCTGCCGGCTGAGTGATGGACCGGCCGTGTCGTCAGGCTGCAAACCCCCCAAGGACAGCATGCTCTCTGAGTATCTGCAAAGGTGTTTGACTTTCATCTACAGCAAGGGGAAGACAGGCTCTTGGAGTCGTGGGAAGATGCGTTTCTTCCTCGTTCTGGAAGGTTTCCAGCACCGGAGGACAGGGGCAGCTGGTGTGATCGTCCTGAATTTGTGGATATGGTCTTGGTGGGGGCACCTGTTCTATTTGCAGAGCTGGCATTTACTTTGGACTCTGAGAAGCAGAAGCCTTGTCCATTTCCCAAGGGGACGGGCAGGTCTGTGCCGGGAGCTGGCAGAGACCTGTTTACTCTGTAGCTTGGCACTTACCGTCACCATCTGGGGATCCGCATGACAGCGTGAGGGTGGCTGGGCCACTAGTGACCTGTGTGGGGACTCAGGGAGGACGACGGAACTTCAAGACCGGCAGTGACAGACGGGCAGACCTGCTTTCTGGAACGGCATAGGCCTCACCCTGCACGGACTTTGTGCATTTGGGGGGCTACCTGTCACTTGATTTCTGCATGTTACCGAAATTTGTCCCGGAGATGGAACGTTCTAAATTGGCTTTCTCTTGAAGTGGGCACTCTAAACATTTTTAAAAAATGTCCTCAAAGCCTGTTTGACGTTGAGCCCCCAGTGCGTGTATGACTGCCATTACGGGTTATGTCGTGTGATGGCCATGTGACTTAGGCACGTCCTACCACCCAGGGTCCCGAGATGGGGAGTCTGGTGAAAGCTGCTAGATGGTAAGTGGGAACATCCCGACAGCCCCAGTTAGTGCTGTGATGATGGTGGCTGTCGCTGGGAGCCGCAGGTCCCACGAGGGGACTGCTGGGCCGTGTGGTCAGCACCGCACAGCTGTGACCTGAGTGTGGGGCGGAGCCCAGCTCTGAGTCCAGCAGGGAAGCCTGTGAGCCCAGCCAAGCAGACGGGCCTTCCTTGATGTTTGCAGGTCATGGTGACGCCTTGACCCACCCCCACCACAGCTCCACACTCGCACGTTTGTGACCCTGCCCCTCATGGCTCCTGAGGGGTCAGCCAGCAGGGGCCTGGGCTTGGCCGGGCTGGCGCGTCTGGTGCTGTCCCCCTGCTCTCTCTATGTGCACCTGCCTTTCCCCACGCTGCAGAGGTCGGAGTGGCTGCTCCTTACCTGGGCAGGTGGGAAAGGTGGTGTCAGATGGCTGGCCTGAGCTGGAGGACAGTAGCTGGTGAGAGACCGTGGAAAGAGAGTTGTGTCCTTTCTTCCTTTAATGCTTCTCAGCCGGCCATAGCTGGGGGCTGCTGCTGAGCAGGCAGGACTCAAGCCTCCTGGCCTCTCCGGGAGAGGCACTGCCCTCACAGCATGCTCTATGACTCCTGGAAGGGGGGCACTGTGGCAGGCCACCTGAGGGCGGTCAGCGTGCCTCAACACTGAGCTGCTCGGGTCAGCGACTCACAGAGAAGCACCGGGACTCGGGCACAGGATTCTGAGATTCCAGCCACCGCAGGATGGAACCTGAAAATCTCTGTGCTACCTGTAGTCCTTGGTTCTGATGATGGGGAGCTGAAAGCTGGGGCCCATCTCCTGTGCTGCTCCAACGTTGTCATTGAGGGTGTCCCCCCACCACACAGATTAGGGACACGACCTCTTCGGCAGTGTCACTTCTCACGTTGCCTGTCTGTTCCCTCTCGGTCAGTTCTAGCCTCTCAGCCACACAGGTCAGCACATTGAAGTTCTGGGCCACCCTGCCACCACCACAGCCGTTTGTCTGTCCCCCTGCATCTCTGGTTGCGATGGATCTGCCAGGGACTTCTGGGTATGTCCTGTGTGCTGGTGTGATTCTGGGCTGCGCTCAGCGCTGCTGTCGGGCCAAGCGTGCGTCGCTCGGGGCTGAGGGCACGGGAGGTCACCTGAGCTGTTTCCCCCTCGCAGCCTGGGTGGGAGGACTTCCTGCCTGTGGCTGCTTGAAGTCTAAACCCTTTCTCCCCTGATTCAGTTACCTGCCCTCCTGTGTCCCACTGACCAGAACGCCACCTCCCGCCGCGGCCACTTCGTGCTCTGCTCTGCCGGACACGTGCACACGCGGTGCCACACACAGGCTGGTGTTGTTCAGGTTCTTCCGGTGTCGGAACCCTCAGACAGAACACCCTCCGGAGCGGGGAGAGGGTCCCAGCAGCCGGGACTGGCCTGGACGGTGTTGGTCGCGTGTGGGCCTGTGAGCGAGCGAGGACACGTGGGTGTGGTCGGTGAGCTCTGTCACGCTGAGCGTCACTCGTGCCGTGGACATCCAGGCAGGCGCCGGCTCCTGGGCCTTCTTAGGGTACACATGTGCTGTTTGGTGGAAACTCCAGCTAATACAACACGTGTACTCGTGTGCCAGTCGTATTTCCCTCAAAACCGAGCGTCTTTGTGTATCGTGTCACATGGTGCTTGTGGGTCAGTTTCGGGGGCAGCTGGGTGGGTGGCTCTTGCTGCGGCTCCCAAGAGATACGGTCAGGATGCCGGCATGGCTGCCGCCTCCTGGAGTCTCGCCGGGGCCAGAGGGGCCAGCTTGGCAGCCCCAGAGCAGACCTGAGAGCCAGAAGGGGACGTCTTCAGAACATTTCTGCAGGGCCCATGTGTCGTTGCCACACAGGGCAACCTGGTCACACTCAAAGGGGCCTGCACAGGGCGGGACCCCCGGAGGCGAGTCCTGGGGGCCCCCTGGGGGCTGGCTGCCACACCCCGATTTCTCAGTGGCGTGGCTCAGTAAGTATCCCCACTCTCTCCAGAGCCCTGTGTGGGAAGGGGACTGGTTCTAGGCCATCACTTGGGGACCCAGACCTTTTCTGGGATCTCGTCCCCCCCCTCACCCCAGAGTCCCCATTCCTCTGGAGATGAGAAAGGCAGCAAGGGTTTCCTGTGGGACTTTTCATAGCAGGCGTGGAGGTCGTGGACATCACTTCTGTTCACGTCCATTGGCTGGAACACACAGGATGTCACGAGGGAGGTGGAAAGTGGTGGCAGCTGCTCAGGCGGAATGGACATTGGCCTTGTTGTTCCTGCCACGTCTCAGAGTCTCACAGACCTTGGGTGAAGGCTGTCATTCCACAGGGGAAAGCACTGGCACGTGGCTGGCTCTGTCAGTGGCGGCCGGTCAGTGTCCCTTGTGTCCCCTTGCGTCCACCATGCGGGTGGCAGGGCTGCAGGACCAGGCCGGCTAGGAAGCCACGCCGCCTGACGTTCCTGCAACTTCCCAGCCTTTCTCCACAGGAAGCTTCCACCCTCCACTCAGTGATGGTGCCCGCTCTGCCCCACACGTGTCGTCCTGCTGACCTTCCACACCACACCCGCCACTTAGATTCATGTCTGTTCTGCAGAGGACACTAAGGATCGTGAGGGTCGGGAAGTCCCCGAGACCCACAGCCACATGTGGTGATGCTGAAATCGAGACCCTTTGTGCTCCGCCCGCTGCCCCGAGCCCCTGGAGGCACCGGCTCCCAGTCCTTCTGCTGCTTCTCTGTGACAGACTCGCCAGGGCCTCCTGAGAACCACCTCTGTCCCTTTCCAGGGGCCAGGTGGTATCCGAAGACCATCCCCAGCCAGTCCCATTGCCCTGTGCTCTGGGGCCACGTGTCCCGTTACAGCAGTCACCTCGTGTCCCTGTAGGGCTTTGTGCTTTTTCAACATACGTTTGTGTCCAATCACTGGTTTGAGCCTGGCAGACCCCGAAGAGGGCAGGAGGAACAGCTGCCCTTACACTTGGGAGGCCGACGCCTGGAGAGGTCAGTGTGCTCTCCTGGTGGGCAGTGGGGCAGTGGTGATGACGGCTGCGTGGTTTTCCTTTGGTTTGGTTTGCAAATGTGGGAAGAATGGCCCAAGAGGATAAGGCTCTGTGGTGATGGGTGGGGTTACAGTTCTTGGAATCTATACAGAAATACACACGTTGATATTAATGTGTGTTTATTAATAATTGTATTGCGCTCTCAAGCAGAATTTGGCCCCTGATCTTTCCTGGGCAGATGACGGAGGCAGAGCCTGGCATGGCTGAGTGCCAGTTTTCAGAGGGCGTCCCTGTAACCCATCAGGATGGGGATGAACCTGGGAGACGTCCCCAGGGGCTGCTCTTGCTCTCCCAGCACCTGCTCCTCCTTTCCTTTCCTACAACTGTGAGAGAGGTTGTGCACCTGCAGCACCCCAAGTGGGTCAGGAGTGTTCACCAGTGAGACACTCGGGTGCAGGGAGGGGACACCACCGGGCAACCAGCCAGCATGGGGTTCACTCAGGACACGGACCTCTCAGGATGAACACAGGACAGCTCGAGGCAGACCGGGGCGGCCGGTCATCCCGACCACTTCTAAAGATGCTCCTGGGGGGCCCTCACCACTCCCACTCGGGCCCCTGCTTCCTGTACCCAAGGCTCCATATGGCTATGGCAGGTGGGCCGCTGGACAAGGCAGTGTCCTGGAGGGGCCCTGGCTCAGGACATGCCACTGCATTTTGCCCAGTGGCTGCCCCTTGGCCCGCCCTGGCTTTGGCCCCATCCTCCCTGTGTCCATGTCTCTGAAGCTCCCTGAACTACAGGGACCAGAGGTGTGTGTGGGAGCCCCCCCATCACCCCTTGAAGACAAGACCAGACGAGTCTGTCAGGGGCTCACAGACATTCATTCGATGGACATGAGCAGCATGTGGCGACAGGAGCTCAGCAGACTGCAGTGCTGGAAGAGGAGCGGATGCCGGCTGTGGGGACGCATGGGGACAGTGGGAAGGCCTCGTGTGTGAGCAGAGAACCGGAGGAGGCTGCCCGTGTGGGAAGGATGAGGGTGTCCAGCGCGTGGCTTGTTTAGCTCTGTGGTGTGTAACACGACTTTTCTCCCCTCTCCATGAAAATCTTTATTGAAATATCAATTTCTCTCTAAGAAAATCCTTGAGAGATGAACAAGAACCCTTGATGTGTCTCCGAACGGGCGGCAAACGCTGCGACTTGAGGTTCAGTTGTGAGGCAGGTGGGGCACCGCCTTACTGTGTGTCCTAAAGCATTTCCTCGTGTCCCAGATGCCGGCCTGCCCGCCGTCTTCTCCTCCCGGCCTGTGCTGGCTCCAGGTCTCCAGGCAGCGGCTTCCAAACCCCGCTCTGAGGAGAAGGCGTGGTCGGTCTTCATCGTGTCCCCTCTCGCCATCTCTTCTCTTCTTCTCGCCTCCCTGAGTTTTGGCAAATAGAAAGCGCTGTGTCATTTTTCGTAAAGAAAGCTGATGAAATGCAGTGCACTGTCCCTCATGGTCCCCTGTGAGGTCCCCTCTCCCAGGTGACGAGGAGGCTGGCCAGCCGGCCCACATGTGTGGAGCAGCTTCAAAGTGGCAGTGCTGGGACTGGGCCTGCCGGCCGCTTCATTTGACTCTGTCACTCTGTTACCTTTAGAGATTGGCTTGGAAGTCAGGACACCTGTGTCATAGGCTCACCTTGACCCAGCACAGCAGTGACAATGACCATGTCACCAGTTACTGCAGTCTAGTTAGGGGGCATTGACTAATGTAGGGATCAGACAAACATAAACTCAGCCCTGCTAGTGACTCCACGTGTGGTGTGAGAACGAGCTAGAGAGGGAGCTGAGAGGAGAGGCAGGCGTGGAGCCAGCTGCAGACACCGTGTCTTTTCACCCTCCCAGGCTGGGCGTCTTCCTCTGTCCCCGCTGCTGCCCCCTCAGTCTGCGCCCCCAGCCTCTGACTGCACAGGGCCGTCCCCTGCCCTCGGGCAGAACAGACGGAGCTTCCATGTTGTGACTGGACGGTATCTCTGTGTCCAAGTGTCACTCTGGTGACCTGACGCTCTGTGCTGGGACATGCTGCCTGGTGATTAGCCTCTGAGTGCTGGTCGCCATGAGATGCTGTTTGGTTCAAGTGTGTCACGTGGCCGGGCTGGCGAATGAGGACGTTTGCTGCCACTGTTGTCCCAACACGGCTGGTTGTCTGATTGGTCAGCTGTGTGGGATGGCGGGAACTGAGGGCTTGGAACCCAGGACAGGGCAGTCCTGGTGGGGAAAGGGAGGGGTGGGGCCACACAGGAGGAGGGGTGGGCACAGGGGACCTGGAAAGGACAGGAGGGGCCACACGGGAGAGGCAACAGGTCACCAGAGACAGACTTGGCCTCCGCTAGTCTAGTTAACAACCAGTCTGAGCATCATGTGCCCGTCAGACATACAACGGGTAGCGTGTTATTTTCTTGACTTGTGTGGGAAGGAAGGAGCCGGTATCTGTTGTGACTGCTGCACACAGTGCAGCCTGGTGTCTGAGCCAAGGGGACAGGCTCGTGTCCCCACCTGCAGGTCTCGAACCCGCTGCTGCTCGGGGCTGAGTCCCTGCCTGGGCAGCGGTCCTCACGGGCGTCCCCTGCTGTCTCTCAGCTCTGTCTCTTCTCCTGCTCATTTGCTTGGCTCCTCTGAGTGTCCCCTTTTTTATCGGCCTGTCCTTGTGCCTGAACCAGGGCCCTCACGGTGACACTTGGCCTGGCTGGGGCACTTGACGCCTTTCTGGAAAGAATGAAGTTTCTCCATAGTGTCGTCTGCGCTGTAAAGATGAGAAGGGAAGGCCCCGGGGTGTGGCAGCGAGAGGCTCCTTGAGGAGAGTTGAGGATTCAGACTCTCGTGGAGACCAGTTTTCTTGCCTTCAGGGAGACCCTCCTGACAGAGCTGTTGTCTCAGGTGGTGACCTCGTCAGCGCTGGCGTGAAGCGCAGCTGGTTGGCCTCGTGGTGGGGACTTAGGGAAGACGTTGTAATTTCAGGTCTAAGCCTGGAGGGTGTCAGGTGACACGGTCCGCTTTGTGGTTCTTCAGCCCTGAAATTCGGTTTCCTTAGTTTAATCCCCCATGATGTGACCTGCTCTTTTTTCCCTTTCAGTCATAGTCTTTGAATGTTGGAATTTTTAAGTTGGAAAATGTATAATGTATTGTTTTACCTTTTTTTTTCTTGCTGCGTCTTTAAAAATATATTCCTGCCTGGACGGTCGGTACTGTCTCTGTTGGGGTTGCCCAGGCTGTTGCAGAGTCGGGTGGTGTCTGGACTGTCTGCTCTGGAAGGGTCAGCGGGCTGCAGAAACTGCCTGTTCTGGGAGCTTCTGGCTCATTTTGCTGCGTTGGAGAGTGGGAGGGAGTATGAAATGGGATTGCTGTGCTCTTACAACGTAGATGAAACTCAGGTCCTTGAGGGGAGGGAAATGTGTCTTCTAGAACTAGAGTTAAAATTCAGTAGCTATGTCTCACTTCCCCAGGGATTTGTTATCTGATGAACTCCAGCATCAGACACCAGCCAGCAGCAGAAGGGCCCAGAAGAGAGGTCTGAGCAGCTAGGCAGGTGCCTGGGCGCGCCGCTGACCCGAAGGACAGCATGTCAGAAGCTCATCACAGCTCAGCTCGGAGGCGCTTGCCCTGTCTGTCCACTGCAAACCAAAGGGGACAGTTATTTCAGTGAGCAGGAACAGCTCTGCTGAGATCTAACTCGCACTCCATGGAATTCCCGTCAGGTGTGTGCCCCTGTGTTTCTTAGTGCACTGCTCTGCGTGCAGTTGTGCACCCGTGACCACTGGGTCCCCTCGAATCCCTGGATCCACGAGTGCACTGTCTGTGTCTATGGCTTGTTCTGGACATTTCAATAAGTGGAAACATATAACGTGGCTTTTTGTGACTGGCTTCCTTCACTTAGCGTCGTATTTTCCAGGTTCGTCCCTATCGTAGCACGTCATTACTTTGTACTGACAAATACCATCACACTGTCTGGATATGCCCTTTGCTTTATCCATCCATCCAGATGAACAGTTGTGTTGTTTCCATTTTTTGGCTTTTCTGCGTCATGCGGCTGCAAACGTTCACATGCAGATTTCTGTGTGGCCACGTGCCTTGGTGAGAACTGCCCAGCCATGGAGCTGCTGGGTCGTATGGTAACGCGGGTTAACTTTGTGAGAACCTGGCAAACTTTCCCAAAGCATCTCACTATTTCCTACAGTAACGTGCAGATTCCAATGTCTGTATCCTTGTCTGTACTTGTTATTGTCTGTTTTTCTTTTAGCCATCCCAGTGGGTGTGGAGTGTATCTCATGGCGACTTGGATTTCCGTAATGGCTGATGAGTGGGCCTCGCTTACTGCACTTACTGGCCATCTGTGCACAGTATATCCTCACTTAACGTCCTTGATAGGTTCTGTGACTTTAGGTGAAAGGACATCGAAAGACACCAGTTTTACTGTAGATTAATTGACATAAACAACAGTTAAGTTCCTAAGGGATCTCACCAATGCTACAAAGAAATGACGTTATTTGAGGGCCTGATGTGTTGTCTTTGGAGAAATGATACTTGTTGTTTTTCCCCGTTGCTTATTTGGTTTGTCTCTTACTGAGTCGTAAGAGTTATGTTCTGGATGAAAGTCCCTTATCAGATGTGATTTGTACATGTGTTTTCCTATCCTGTGGCTTGTCTTTTCACTTCTTGGTATGTTTTGAACACACGTTCTGCCCGCTCAGCTCCCCACTCCTGAATGAATGCTTCGGCCCGGGTTGGACCTCTGGCCTGCATCACAGGCGCAGGTGTGGGACAGATTTCACGGCCACATCCTGGCAGGGATGCTGGTGTGGCCAGCGGGCTGCTTCTCCCCGGGAAAAACCAGGGAAGGGGAGCCTAAGGTGCAGTGAGAAGGCACGAGAAACACTGACCAGAGCTACATGTCATGAAACCGTCGCTTGTGGGACAGCCAGGTAACCCAGGGCTGGAGAGACGCGTGAAGGGGCTGTGAACACCCAGGAAGCCTGGCAGTCTCTCCAGGTCATTGCAGTCAGGAGCACTGGCCAGGCCCACTCCATGCCGTGGGGACAGCCTGCACACGCGTTCACTGCTCCTCTGTCCGCCCTCTGTCCCTTCACAGACATGCATGGTGTCACCACAAGAACCTGGCACCCGCCCTGAGCACTGAGGAGCAGGGTGGGTTCTGTGACCTCACTGAGCTGCAATCAGTGGTCACACCATCGCCTCAGATGGCCTTAGCAGCACTGCCTCTTTGGAGGAAGAAAGGGAAGCGTCTCATTCCTTAGACTACAGATACACAGAGATGGGTGTGCAGCTGCTTTCCAAGCACTTGGGAAGCTTTTCTGGTGTGTCTGAGTGTGCATGTTGTGTGTGTGAATGTGTGTGTGCGTTAGCGTGTATATGTGTGTGGAGAGGGTGGGGCCGGCGGGGTGAGGACACTGCTAAATGTCACAGGCCGTCCTGTGTCCCCACGGCCCCTCCCGCACACCTCAGCCCTGGGACCCCAGGGGATCTCAGTCGTGCGCGGGGTGGGGGGGGGGGCTGGGTACCATTTGTCCTAGCCCCTCCCCCAGGGCACTTAGCCGAGTGAGTGGCCTGGGATCTGGGCCGCGGTGGCCGCTGCAGTTAATGCTGCTTGTTTGATGCTAAATGAGGCGAGAGCGTTGGCCCAGCTCAGAGTCCTGCTCAGAGGAACGCTGCACTGTGCCCAGGGGCGGCTTCTGTAGGAAGACCTGCTGTCCAGGCACCGGCTGTGTCCTGGCTCGGGTCCCTTAGCCTCGGTGGTGCATTCGCCCTCATTTAATCAGCACTGTGACCGGCGCTGTTCTGAGGGCTGAGAGGACAGAAAGGAGCGGGGCAAGGTCCCAGCCCCCAGGGGCCCCCACTGCTGGGGAGGCAGTTGGTGACACGCGAGGGAGGAAAGCCTAGTGCAGACCCGGGGAGTGCTGGGAAGGGACCCTGTGGGGGCACCTTCAGATGGCTGAGTGCACTCAGCAAGCCCTGGTGGGGAGGTGACAGCTCCACATGAGTCTGCTGACCTCTACTGAAGAGACAGGTCCTGCTCCCGTGGCTGGTCTGCCTTTGGGGGGCGGGCCGCTGCCCCTTGTGTGGACTCCCAGGAGCCACCTGCACTCGTGCACTCTGGGACGTCCCCTGGGCCTGGGCAGGTGGCCAGCGGGGGCTCCCCGTGTGACAGCCTGTTGTGCTGATTTCTGCTTCACTTTCACGTTCCTAGGCTGCCCAGCCTCGGGTGTCGCCCCCCCAGACCGGCTGAGGGAGCCGTTCGCCCTCGAGCGCCAGCTGGCGTGAGGGTGGGGGCTGCGCTGGGCAAACACGCGTCTCACCGGCTGCAGCCCTGTGTTTCTGGGCTGAGTCCCCGCCAGTCTCTGCCTGCTCGGGTCCCTCTCCAGCGCCTTCAGGGTTTCTACCATTTCAGTCAATAGCCTTTGTCTTCCAGAGGCTGTTAGGCCCAAGGAAAGCCTGGCGAGGACACAGCCCACGTTCCCTTCCAGGGGCCCGTCACTGGCCTCTTGCCTCAGTGTGGCGCATTTGTCATCAGGGAGCCCAAAGCGACACTGGTGTTAACCAAGCACCACAGTCCGTGTCCCAGGTCACTCTCGTGTCGTGCACACGCTGCCGAGCGGCTTTTTATCTTCCAGGCTTCACGTTTGCTGTTTGACGCAGGTTGAGTCTGATGACACGGTTTGTCTGACTTCTCAGACGCATTTAGTTGTGATTCGTACATAAGCTTTTTTCTGGTCTCTGGACACATTTGACAGAAATCCTGTAAGTGAAGGGACTTCCCTGAGGGGGGCGGTGGCAGGAAGTCTGACAGGTCGATGACAGAGGTGGTTGTCAGGCTGCTGCCTGCTGCTTCGTGTTGGGAGCTCTGCACCAGGAGCCGGCCCAGTCACTTTAGCACTGTCTTCAGGAATTAATGCCCAGGAAGCACATGCAGAGCCTCGTGAGGTTTTCAAGGCCCACGGAGGCTGGGGTTGGCCAGAAACCACCGGAATGCCTGGAATCCTCCGGGAACCTCTTGGCTGTGAATGCCTCTTATCTGGAAGATGAAGCCACAGATAAAACTGACCAGACAGGGTCACATCCTGACCGCCCAGCACAGCCGCTCCGTCCTCCTGGGTTTGCTTTCTAGGTGCTGGGGAAAAAGCAGCAGGCCTGACAGCTGTAAACTGCTTCCCTGCCCCCTCCAGCTGTGTGTGGGTGTTCTGAGTGGAGGCCCTGCCGGATGTCACAGCAGGGACACTGCAGGTGGCTGAACCCCCTCTCCGAGTTCTTACAGAGCCGAACGGCGGGCGGTTACAAGTCCACGACGGGAAGGTGGCTGTGCCGTCAGTTCTGGGTAAGCCAGAAACCGGAGGTGCCAGTGTCAGGGCGTCTGGCTTAGGTCCAGGCAGGTGGCTGGGCGAGTCAGGTGAGTTTACAGTCACTGAGGACTGGGGGGGCGTGTGGCCGGCACACAGGCAGGACCCAGCACTGAGGCCCCCGTGCCCTTCCCCAGAGTGGGCCTGTCCCACAAGCGCTTGGGATGGATAATGTGTTTGGTCGTGGAGGAGAGCAGTCAGGTGTGTGGAGGGTCTCCTGTGCCTGCCCCTGTACGAGGTCCGGTCAGTCGGGAAAGAATGCATCACGTGCTTAGCCACGTCTGTGCCAGGAGCGTGTTACAGCAGCTCAGCTTCCCTGGGGGCAGCAGGAGGCTGGAGAGGGGAGGCAGAGAGCTGCAGGGTTGCAGAAGCTGGGGGACTGCAGAGAGGGTGTGGGGAGCGGTACTCCCGGCACAGGGAGGGGACATGCTGTGTCCCAGGACCACAGTGCCACTGGGTCACCTGCTCCAGACTCACTCTCAGGGGCAGGCTTGTGATTTCCTTCCCACGACTGAGAAGGAGGACGCGAGTGTGTGATGAGTGAGTGTGCAGGGCGGCCGTGTGCGTGCTCTGTGGGGGGAGGCGAGTCACACGTGTGCACTGTGTGTGCATGTGTGTGAAGGTGCAGCTGATGGAGAGAAGGAGGCCCCGCAGGGTGCAGGCGATGGACATCCTCGGGGGACCTCCTTCCCACGCAGAGTTGGCCCTCGTTAGGACACCTGTCCAAAGCCAGGCCGCCTCTCCTCTCCTCTGTGTTGCTTCTGTCCCCGGCGCCCCGCACCCATGTTTGCTGACTGCCTGGGGGTCTCAGTCCAGTGGCACTTGTCCTGAGGACGGAGAGCCCTGCTGGGTGGGGTGGCAGGAGGGGCGGGTTCGGTCTGGGCAGCTGGGGTCTCCTGGAAGCAGGCCCTTTCCCGAGGTGGCATGGATCGTGTGGGGGGACTGTCCAGCCCCGAGGCTCACCTGTCATGGTGACCTGGCTTGGTCGTGACGTCCTGCTGCTCACATGATGGCCGAGGGGACGTGAGCCAAGTCAGTCCCTCCTGCACGGGATCAGGGCAGCAACCTTCGGCGAGCAGCTTCCAGGGCGGGCGTGTGCGGACCGCCCTGGCTGCAGGGCCTTGGAGGTTGGGCAGTCACAAGCCGGGCCTCGGATCATTCCTGGCTGTGCAGGCCCCTGCCCTGGTGACATGCCGCAGAGCTCCACAGTTCAGTCTGCCACACTCCTAGATCTATCTAGCAGCTTCGTTTACCTCAGCGAGTACCCAGGTGCTTCCCCAGCAGGCACGTGGCCCGGCCGTCCTGGTGAGGCGCCTACGTGGGCCTGGACCCGGCCGCTCGGAACCACGCTCCCCCGTGTTTGGCACAAGCGGTGGGTCCATACTCGGGGACTTCTTGTGCACTGGTTAGGTTTTGAAGCCCTGCTCACTGGGGCCAGTCCTGGTCCACATTTCAGGAAGAACCTGCCGTTCCCGTTGAGCACAGGAAATCGGCGTCCTGCACAGACGCCCGCCCTCTTCTCAGCCCCGATCAGTGTGCTCTTGCATGGCTGCTGGGGCGCTGGAGGTCAGGGGTGCCCCTGGGCTGGAGAGGAGAGGCGGGCGGCCCCAGGGGTCTGTGTGGGAGGGGTGGCACACCTGAGACCTCAGCGCGCTCTGCGGCGTGCGGCTGGCCTCCTCGTGTCTTGTTCCATCCCGCCGAGGGGCGAGTCTAGACTTCTGACCCCGCAGCCCTGAAGCAGGAACCCAGCCTGGAGAGCTGCTTGGAGGAGGGCTGTGCTCGTGACATAGGGTGCGTGTCGTTCAGTGGGGGCCATCGTGGCATGTGACAGAGCTGGGAGCGTGGGGAGACCGGTGCCCGAGCTGTCTAAAGTGAAAGCCTGGCTGTAAGACGATGTGAACACGATGGGCCTTTCCACATAACGTAAATGCCGCTGTGCGTCTGTGAGCAGCACATGGGTCCGTCAGCACACAGAGACGGACGGCACAGTGTGACAGTGGCCGCTGTGTCCTTCTGTCTGCACGTTTCCACGTTATCTGAAGAGTCTGCAGTGAGGAAGTCCTGATACACTAAACATGAACCTGCCTTATGTGGTTTTTAAAATAACAATAGAATCAGGTTAAATTTTTAAATAAATTACAATTAGTCCATTCCTTTCATCCAATTAGGCGCTCATTCAAGTGTGTTCCCTCTACTGTCTAGGGCTAAATGAATGAGCTGTTAATTTAAAAAAAATTTTTTTTGAGTATTTTAATATGCGCAAAGCACATTTGTCTAAGAGCCTTATAGCCCAACTCATTTGGTCTTTACTGAAGCCCTGCTTTACAGATGAGGAGACTGACACAAAGAAAGGCAGGTGTCCTGCAGGGAAGGGGTGGGAGATGGGAACCCGGGCTCCGGGTCGCGGCCTGCTGGGTGACACGCGTGCTGGCCGCACCTCTGCTTCAGAACACGGAGCGGCAGCAGTAACGAACTGCTCCTTCAGTCGGTTTTTACCAATAAAGTTAGAAATAGGTCCCCAACAACACACCCTTTTGGCTGTTGGCCGTCCCCGGCTGTGAAATGGGGAGATGACCGGGGCGACCTCCAAAGGCCCTCGCAGCACGTACGCGCTGACGGGGCCCTCACACGCCTCTGACCCAGCGTTTCCTTCCCCTGCAGTATGTCGGGAGCCTGGACGTGCCGCGGCCCAACAGCAGACTGGAGATCGTGGCTGCCATGCGTCGGATCCGGGTGAGTGCCGCGCGGGCCTGGGCGGGTGGAGGCTGCGCGGGGGCTGCGTGGGCGTGGGCTTAGTGGGGCCACGGCTGTGCTGGGCCGGATGCAGGCTCTTAGCTGCCGGCCCTTGGAAAACCCCAGGGCCCTGCCCCGCGCTGCAGGGAAGCTGTTCTGCCTTGGTGTCGCCCTTGGTTAAGGGCCACAGTTGAAATGGATGTGATGGCTGGAGGGTGCAGTCCTCGCGGGGTCCTGACCTGCTCCTCGCGCTGATGCCTGGAGCACGTGTGCACGGGACAGAGAAGAGTCTTTCTGTTCAGAGACTTTAGTGAAAAAGGTTTGACAGTTGGCTGTTACTCAGGACGTTAGAAAGGTAAAGTCGTTTACTGTGATGTGTATAAGGTGGACTTGCATTTTTAAGAGCAAGTGTGGGATTTCCAAAGATTTTCTTCGGCTGGGGAAGCGTGTGCGTTGTTTCCTGCCGTGCAGGGCACTCTGGGAGCTCAGTCCA
The DNA here is from genome assembly GCF_964194185.1 of Rhinolophus hipposideros. Lineage (NCBI taxonomy): Eukaryota > Metazoa > Chordata > Mammalia > Chiroptera > Rhinolophidae > Rhinolophus > Rhinolophus hipposideros. The sequence goes on along the minus strand of NC_138065.1, from coordinate 54,008,295 downwards.
TTCCCACCGTCGCTCTCCGACTGGTCCACGCAGCAGTGAGCAGAAGCAGCTGTGTGCGGAGCGTGGCACGTGCCCTCGTGAGGGAACTGCTCCAGTGTGTGCATTTGGAGGGTGGCTTGGGGGTCAGGTGGACCATGAGGACACTCTGCTGTCCGGGCTCTGTCCTTAGAAGAATCTGCTGTTGGCTCGTCACCTGTCAGCCGTGTGGCCCTGTGAACTGCTTCCAACGAGCTGCTCATCAGATCAGAGGTGAAGTTACCTGGCCGGCAAGCTGTTTGGTCTGCTGTCCAGTGGCTTGTTTGCACTGGCCAGGATTAACAGCAAGAACTTGGGGTGCGCTTTCCTCCAACCCCCCAATTCACTGCGAGGTCGGCTGCTGTTTTCTTTTCTTCTCTCCCTTTCAAAGCTGTTTTGGCTGCAGTTACAGTTATGAAGAACAAGGGCCTGCGATTCCGTGGAGAGGACTGTTCCCACTCTGCCCTTTGATGTTGGAGAGGGGGGGCTAACGCTGGGCAGGACGGTGGGGGCGGGAGACCTTCCAGCTCCTGGGGGCTCGGTGGACTCCGGACGCAGGCCTCCCAGCCTGGCCAGGGCAGTGCTGGCCTCGCCCCGGCCAGCAGAGTGATGAGAAGGGTCACAGCGTTCTCATCTGTAGTGTGTCATTGTGCCCTGCCAGCCCTTTGTGTGGCTGCCGCTGTGCGAGGGCAGTGGTGGGCGGTGCCAGCGGAAGCCCGGGAGAAGCCCGGCTCACCGTCTGGGGGTGTGTGTGGGGGCCCTGCTTGCCTTTCGCTCCCCTGTTCACTCTGAGCTGAAGATGGAGGCTTGTGGGTTCGCCTGCTGTTCGTCCTTCCCTCTCCCTGTTCTCATGGCTGCTCTCGTCACATAGATTTTCTGTTAAAATGCTCATGATCTGTCTTGGGAATAACTTCAGCTTTCTTTTTAATGTGCTTTCAAGATTTATGATGGTTAAAAAACGCCTAACATGAAATGTCACCACTTTGAAGCGCACGGTCAGCAGTGTTCAGTACACTGATAGCGCTGAGGAGATCCCTGCAAAACTTCATCCTGCAAAACTGAAACTCCGTCCCCACCCGACACGAATGCCCCTCCCTGTGCCATCAGCCCCTGGCACCCACCTCTGTGCTTTCTGTGAATTGCGTACTGTTGCGTTGCGTGCACACAACATGTTTCCTCCCCCAGGCATCTGGTGATGGACACGGGTGGCTCCCAGCTGGCAGCTGCTGTGAACAGCCGCAGAGATTGTGGGTGTGCAGACCTCGCTGAGGTCCTGCTTGCAGTTTTTCTGGGGTGCACCCAGGAGTGGGGAGCTGGGTTCCTGCATTTTCCTAAGTTTTTGTGTGAGTTTAGTATTGCTGCTGTCACAAGTTACCACAAATGTTCTGCCTTAAAACACAGATTCATTAGCTTCCGGTCCTGGGGGGAGGAAGTGTGAAATGAGCCTTATGGGGCTGAAACAAGAGTGGGTGTGCAAGGCTGGTTCTTTCTGGAGGTTCCTTCTCCAGCGCCGAGAGGCCGCACATGTGGCCTCTGGTCTCTGAACTCTGCTTCCGTTCACCCTGACCCTCCTCGTCCCTCTTACAAGCACCTTGTGATGCCCCTGGACCCACCTGGGTGATCCAGGACAGTCTTCCCGTTGCTCGATCCTTCATCACCGCGGCTGAGGTGGCAGTCGCAGCGTCCAGGGATGGGACGTGGATGTCTCTGGGGCATGGTCCTGCCGACCGCACCTGTCTTGTTTGTTGTCTGCCAAGAAGGAGCCGCTAAGTGGTGGGGCCCAGGCCAAACCAGCCGATGCAGACGTGGTTGCCTGATACTGGGTTTTCCCACATCATCCCTGACCCTGCAACGACCCAGGCAAAGGGAGCCCTAGGGACGGTGTCCTGCTCGTTGTCCTGCGGGGTCCCAAGGTCTCAGCAGAGGCCAGCTGGCAGAGGAGCAGGAGAGGTGGTGAGGGAACAGCTGACCGAGTTCAGAGAGGTTCTGCATGCGCCTCCGCTGGTCCCACTCTGGGCTGCGGTGCTGCCCCTTCGGGCCTGCTCTGCGAGTGGGTGACTCTGGCAGCACGTGTTTGCTGTGATTTGCACGTCCTTTGTTCCCAGATACTGACAGTCCCTGGTGGTGCACTTGGGGCCTCCTTGGAAGGAGCTGTGTGTGCTCAGCAGAGCTCTGAATGAGGGCTGATGACAGTGGGCTCGAGTCCTGTCCCTGAGTTGACGCGTGACCTCAGGGAGGCGTCTCACTCCATCACCTCCTCGTTCATGAAGGGAGAGGCGGGCCTTCTCATTCTGCCTCGGTGCCATTGTTGAGTCCGGGCTGATGCGTGAAAACTCCCTTATAAACCGTGAGGGGCTATTTATGTTGTCGGTTTCATGTTTATGCCTTCCTTTGGTTTTCACAGCATTTCCTCAGCGCAGAGAAATGCCCTGCGAGACACTGAGCGGCCCGGCCCAGCTCCTCTCAGCCTGCGTCTCTCACAGGTGTCAGTGCAAACCCCACTTCTGTGTGGAGCCCCCACCAGGTCCATCTGTCCCCTCCAGGGTCTTGTGTCCCGCCCCCTCGGGAGTGCTTGTCACAGCTCCCTGCCCAGTGTGTGGTGGGGCCACAACGCGCAGTAGGGCTCTTGCAGAGTGACAGGAACTTCCTCTTAGATGACACCTCTGTGCACACAAAGCACTGAAGCCCGGAGGCCGCGCCGAGGGGAGTGGGGAGGAGGCTGTGCTGGGAAGCCTGACCTGCACCTTCTCCCAGGACGCGGTGCGGAGCCCAGTGGCTCCGGTGGGCGGGGCGGCTGCTGTCCCGTCTCCCTCGCCTTTGGAACCTGCTCCTGGAAGAGAAGTCTCTGGGGAGGAAGGGGAGGCATCTTGCTGGGCCTGCAGTGCCGGAAAGGGGATGAGACAGGACTAGCTGCCCAGCACCGGGCCCAGACCCTTGCGGCACAGGTGGAGTACGGCGTCTCGAAGGCCAGTGCAGCCGGCCCGGAGGGCGTGTGCTTGTCCAGCGGTGCTCGGAGCGGCCTGCCCTCTGCTGGGCGTGCTCCCAGTCACCCCGCACACGGCTCCCACAGCGGTCAGTGTGGGGCCTGCTTCCCATGGCACACTGGCCTGATTTCTCCAAGGCGGCCACTCAGCAGTGGTGCTGGTCAGTGGCCGTGAACGATAGGCTGGTGACCAGGAAAGGGTCACACTCCCGCCCCCCACAGCTCCTGTCTGGTATTGCCAACTCTCCCAGAAATGTCTCTCAGAGAAGACACACATGAAATGGCCCTGAGGGTCTTGGGAGGACTCCAGGACTGGGTGGCCCGGCGGCATCACATGGTGAGTGTCTCCTGTGTCCCCACAGGCATTAGGCCACCGCACGAGGTCCCTTCTGACACTGAGCCACATACTTTACTTCTCGGGGAGGCTCTGTGCAGGGGTCACCTTCTCACTTTATCTAAGTGTCCCTAAGTGGTCCCCTCAGCATCATTGGCTCCTTTGTCATTGATTGTTTCCCTTCTCTTCCCAAGTCGGCAAGTCTCCCTGTGAACAGGCTGGGTTGGAACACAAGCCTCCTTATCGCACGCAGATGGCTCTTTTCCTCTCGTGCTGTAACAAGTTATGGCAAACATGGCGGCTTTAAGCAGCAGCTTATTATTTCACAGTCCTGGAGGTCAGAGTATGACACGGGCCTAAAATCAAGGGGTCAGCAAGGCTGCTCTCCCTCCTGGCCTCCGGGGACCATTGAGCCCTCACTTCTCCAGCTTCTCTAGGCCTCAATTTCTGGGCCCTTGGCCCCTCCCCACCCTCACAGCGGCCGTGACCTCAGCCGACCTCTGCTCTGGCCCTCCTGTCCCCGCAGACTCAGGAGCTAGGATCGTCCCCCAGCTCGAGGTCCTTGGTTTACTCACACCTGCAGAGTCCCTTTTGTCATGTCAGTAGCATGTTCACAGGTTGTGGCGAGGATGTCACCATGAGTGATTACTCTCTGACCACAGTGGATTAGAGTGAGGTCTCATCCTGTCCCTCTGTTTGCGAGCGCAGTGACCTCGGACAAGTCCTTCCCCTCAGACTCTGTGTAACCGCCGGCCAATCTGGGACGTCTTCTTGGCAGGTGGATGTTTCAGGTGCACGCGAGATACACCTGAGCCAGGCGCCCTGCACTGTCTAAGGCGTGTGCACCAGGCGGGCGGTGGGCTGAGAAAACCACAAACGTGAGACACTGGGGACGCCAGCTCCGTGTGCCACTTACACCTGCTCACTGTTGGGAGGCGTCCAACCGCGCTGCTCGCGCTCAGGTGCAGGTACCGCAGTCGCGTGGGGCTGCCCCGCCCAGTCCAGCCCCTCGCACAGCCCACTGGACGCTGGGCTCTCTTTGAAGCCACCAGTGCTCACCTGTCACAGTAGGTGTGAAGCAGGTCAGCTCCCGGCTGGGCACTCACCAGCCTCTGGGGACCCATTGCTCACGTCCCTGCCTGGGAACCAGTTGCCCTGAGCAGCCACTCCTTGTTCTGGTGACTTCTGTGCATTAAGGCATAAGTACATGACAGAATATTTATGACTTTAACCATCTGTGAGGACAACCCAGTGGCCTGCAGGACATCTTCACTGCCCTGTCCCCTCACCACTGCCGACACCCCAGACCTTTTCATCATCTCCAACATAAGCCTATCAAACAGTAACTGTCCCCACGCCGCCTTCTGTCTCTGCGAGTTCGCTTCTTCTCGGTTCCTCACCTCCGTGGAGTCTTGTACAGCGTTTGTCCTGTGTCTGGCTTATTTCGCTGAGCGTGATGTTTCAAGAACCATCCATATTGGGGTGTATATCCAGTTTCATTCCTTTTTATGGCTGGCTAGTCTTCTGTGACATTCTGCGCTCAGCTCATTCTACAGTGTGTGACTCTTCCCTTTGGGACCAAAGCAGCGTATTACAGGAAGGAACGCACAGCCGTGGGAGGGAACGTGGGAGCCAGCTGAAGGGCCTGCTGGTCAGTTACGTAGTGCATGCCACCAGTTACGTGGGTTTTCATGTCTGTTGTCATCTAATCTTAGTGTCCAGTAACCCCATAAAGAGCAGGTATCGTCCCTGTTTTCAGAAAAACGCACTGGCATGAAATGACTTGCTCAAATGGACACAGTATTTCTGTCCTTAGCAGCGGTAACCAGACGAGCAGAGCTGCTGCCGTGTGCCGTTTACCGCTTCCGGCTCTGTGCACAGGGCTTCATGTCACCTGATCCATGTGGTGTGAACGTCACCCCATTTCACAGATGAGGAAATTGTGGCACAGACAGTTCAGTAACTTGGCGTAGGTCACAGAGCTGGCAGGCGAGATCTGGGGTTCAGTCCAGAGCTCGCAGCTGGGACGGAGCCCACGCAGGGCTGTGGTCTGCTTGCCCCTGGCTCAGAGACCCCCGAGAACGTGCCGACGGCTGCCCAGGCAGCGGCGTCTGTGTTCCCGATGGTGCCTGCCTCCAGTCTGGGAACACTGCCAGCACTAGATGTAAATAAGGCCGGCACTTGATTTTCATAAACTTCATGGTAGAGTCTGAGGCTGGTGTACCCTGTGAGACACCCCCTTTAGATGTCCCAAAGGTACCTTAAGTTCATTATGTCGAGAACCGAATTCATTTCCACGGCCTCCTGCTGGCTCTGAACCCTTGGCCCTGTGTTTTTCTTCTGATGGTTCCTTGTCTCACTGAAGGGTATCGTGTCCTTGTGGGAACGTAAGCTGGAGACCTCGAGGTGCCGTAGGCTCCTCTCTCAGCAGCCCCACATCAGCCACCTTACGGATTTTGCTCCTAAGAGTTTCTCAGGTGTGTGTCCCCGTCCCTACCTGGGGAGGCCCATGTCATCCTCCGCGTGGCCCTGCAGACTGCAGTGCACCCTCGGCCTGTCCCCCGGCCCCTCCCCCCGCCACTACGCTGCTGCCTGGCTCGTGTGTCTGACGGCGTCTGCTCTGGGCCGTTTGGGCATGGTTCGTCACCTGCAGGCTGGAGTCTGAGCTCTGGGCAAGGCACGTGGGGTTCCGTGGGGTCCCAGGCCTCCTGTGCTCAGTGCCCTGCATGTCCTGGGGCCCCCATGCCTGGGAAGCACCCCCTTCCCAGTGTGGCCCAAGTCTGTGTCCTCAGCTATCCTCACGAGTCTTTGGACTTTCTTCCCTTCTAGAAGCTTCCCTCTAGAGACCTGTTTCTGCATTTATTACATTGGCGACGACAGCAGACAGAAGACAGGCTCCGAGCCTCCAGAAAGGGCCTCCTTTGGACGGTGTAGGAAATGGCTCCTTACGGAGCAGCAGGCACAAGGCGCGGAGGCCGGGAGGGTGGGTCACGTTGGCTGGGTTCAGTCCTGGACCCTAGGCCAGGCCTGCTTTGGGCCGGTGTGTCGCCACCCAGAGATTCTCTCCCACTTGGGGCGTGGGGCTGGGCAGCCTTCTAAGCACGGACTTTGGGGGCAAGATACACAGTGGGTTCTCCCGGCCAGGTTCCTGAAGGAATGACAGGTTGGACGGCCGAGCAGGGCGCTTGTGTGGCTCTAGGCCAGGCTCTGCCTTTCCTGCCCAGGACCCACCGAGCCAGGGCCCGTTGTCCTTTGTCCTCAGCACCTGCTGCCTTCTGACATCCCCCTCCCCCAGGTTTCTCTTTCACAGAAATCCTTTCTTAAAAACCAGATTCGAGCTCTGCGTTCGTTTGCACATCTGGTCTTTGTTTAGCAGGATGACACTTAGTGTAAGTAAGACTTTGGCTGCCTTTAAGCTAAACAACTGTGCCCTTCTGAGGGGACCAGGAGGGCGTCAGTAGCCAGATTGTTTATTGAAAGAGCTCGTGCTGATTTATGGTTTTCACTTAGATCCTTTCCCAGACACCCCTGCATTTAATGCACGGCTGGGCACTCAGCTAAGAATCCGGCTCCGTCGCCCCTGCACACAGGGCCCTGTACGCACGTGACGTGGGTCCCTCCGACCTCACAGAGCTGGAGGGCTCCTCCAGCCTGGTCACTGCTCCCGGGCAGTGTGAGGCCAGTCACCCCTCTGCTCTAAAACCTTCAGGAAGTCCCATCGCCTGGGAATGACACATGTAGTTCTCGGGGCTGGCGGGGCCGCCCCAGCCTGGCTCCTCTGTGCCTGTCATTTCCATCATTGCACAATTCTACGGCCACACTGAGTTTCTTCCTTTTTGTAACTTTTTTTTTATTTTTAGAAAAATAAGCTTTTTTTTTTTCCTTTCTAAATTTTATTGGGGAATATTGGGGAGCAGTGTGTTTCTCCAGGGCCCATCAGCTCCAAGTCGTTGTCCTTCAGTCTAGTTGTGGAGGGCGCAGCTCAGCTCCAAGTCCAGTCGCTGTTCTCAATCTTTAGTTGCAGGGGGCGCAGCCCTCCATGCCATGCGGGAATTGATCCGGCATCCTTGTTGTTGAGAGCTCGCGCTCTAACCAACTGAGCCATCCGGCTGCCCCAGAAAAATAACCTTTTTAAAAGAAGTGTTCGACTGGCAGAGTTGTTGCCAAGGTAGACAGAGTTCTGTTCAGCCCACACCCTTTCCCCTTCTTGACATCTCCGTGCTGTGGCACATTTGTTACAGTTAACAAGCCAGGTTGATACATTCTTACTATCCACACCCGCACTTTGCACAACTGTCCTTAGCTGTCCCCGTCCTGTGTACACACCACGCCGTCCTCACATGTCCGCCAGCTCCCCTTCCTGTGGTGGTTTCCCAGGTGACCCGACCACTCTGACGGGCACGCATCGTCGTGTAGACTGACCCTCGGGTGTGGTTTGTTGGCTGTTTTCCTCCTGTCCAGAGTGGGACTGTGTGTTTCGCGCAGGATGAGCAGACAGGTGACGCCCTTCTCAGCATCACGTCACGGCATCAATGTGCCTGACACTGCTGGTGCTGACCTGGCGCACACAATGTGTGAGCCAAGCTCTTCTTTCTCCTGCCACACCGTCCTTTTGGGAAGACGGGCGTGCTGTGTGGCTGTAGGGTTTGGGGTCGAGGGAAACACAAAACTTTACACATGCAAATTCTGGAGAGAATGCATGTGTAGCACCTGCCTTCTCTGGAGTCAGATTTTAATTCTGAACCTTGGCTGACACCTTCTGTCTCCTCTTCAGGAGACCCTGAGGTTCTCGGGCTGTTCCCCACACCCCCAGGAGCATGCCCAAAAGGGCTGAGCGTGATGGTGAGCTGCTGCCTGGGGGCCAGAAAAGCAAAGTCTTTCCTCCTCCTCCTCCTTTCACAGGTCCATTTCCCCCTGCTTATTTACGTATGTATTTGCAGACGTGAGCCCTTGTAATTACAGCATCAAGATAGGGCAGTCCTGCCGGGGTGGGTGTGTGTCCAGCTCTGTTCTTCAAGGCGTCAGAGAACCACTCTGAGCTGAGGTCTGGCTGGTACCCTGCCATCCCGCATGTCCTGGGCTCTTGGCTCTGAGATGAGGAACCGTCCCCACAGACGAGCTTAAGGCCTGTGACGTGTTCCCACAGGACATCAAATTATTTTTAAATAATAACTTCTCTTTTCTTTAATATAAAGCCTGATTCACATTCATTGTATTAAAGCTTTCAAAAAGAAGAAGAAAAGAACACAGGACTTCCCAGTATCCCATGGCCAGAAGTAGCCGCTGGAAAGCATCTGCATTCTAGGCTGTAATTTTAGCAGAAACGGAATATTTTTACCAAAAATGAGATCTTGCTGTGGAGAAGCTTTTGTAATCTTTCTTTTTTACTTAATACTTTATAAGATCACTTCGTGACATTAAGTAATTCCCTCTGGCATTGTTCTTAATGGCTGAATATATTTACATTCTGTTAAGTGGACGTAGCATAATTGATTTAAGCAGCCCTGTTGTGTGAC